>NC_056486.1:5836941-6500832 GCF_008729295.1 Plectropomus leopardus
CAACAATACAAGGACTCAAGAAAAATACTAGAAGAACTAAAGAACTATAGCAAAGTAAAAATACATGAATTGGTCTGTACATACAGTAGGTTAATAGCAAATAAAATGAAACAAAATAAGTTTACATTCAAGGGGTCTATACAAGTTTTTGTTTGTGTTTTTTCCTGTTGTTTGTTTTTGTCGTTATTGTGGTGGGATACATTTTTTGAATGAAGAACAAAGCAAAGAAACAGAATCAAAGTGGAAGGGAGTGCAAAAAAATAAAAATAATAATAATAATATTGGCCAAAACTTGAACTTTAGGCATAACTTGTAACAATATCTAAAGAAAAGTAATTCTTAATGTTTATTTATATGCCAAGTTAATGGTTGATAATTCTTATGTTATATTCCCTCAACATTGAATGCATTGGTTTCAAACAAATGAACTAAAATTAAAAACTATGAATATGTGGGGAAAAAATAAGCAAAAGATGTGAACATTTTTTAAATTAGTGACATAAATTAAGGAAGAGGAAGAAGCAAACTGCTTGTCTAGCCCTACCTGTTCTCTTCTAACCAATCAACATGATACTATTTGAGGTTATTGTAACAGACAGAGGAAGTGGTGTGTCTCTCATCGTGGTTATTGCACTTATTCCTGTTGAAATAATTAGGAGGGACATTTTTTTTCTGCATGTTTCAACATTAGGTGCTTCTCGTGGGAACACAGACGTTCGCTGTCAGCGCAGAGCGAGTGTCAAACAGTCTCTTGATACTCATACCTCGCTGTCCCAGGATGTCTCTCCTCCGGGGTGTCCTCTCTCAGGTCCTCTGCTGGACGGGCCTCTGTCATGTCCTGTTTGTGGCTGGTGCAGGACTGGGAGTTGTGGTTGCAATGTGGATGGTGAGACTGTTGGTAGGACACATCTGGTATACACACAGACTGTCCTGCTTCAGCAAGCCACACACAAAGTCCTGGCTTTTGGGACACCTGGGCCAGGTAGGACACACACACCGTGGCTGCACCTCACCTGTTAACTTTACTGTTGTGTCGTTATTGTAACACTTTAGAAATGTTGAAACATCTTCTGTATTTGTCGCAGTGTGACACAGGATCTGCTCAGTGTCGTAACATTTCCTCTTTGTGATAAATTTCCCATAAAATGCTGTGCACAAACTAACCAAAATTCACTTTATTAACTGCTTAATTGTGTGGCTCAGATGCAGAGCACAGAGGAAGGTCTCCTGCAGGCGGATGTTTTGGTGCAGACGTACAAACACTCCTGCAGCTGGTTCATAGGTCCTTTCTATCACCTGGTCCGACTCTTCCACCCCGACTACATCAAACCTCTGCTAATGGCACCTGGTAGTGTATAATCACTGGAAACAAACGTTTTTCACACTAGTAGAAGCTTTTATTGGAGTTTTTAAAGACAAACACATTTCCTAAAGCTTTGTTTGTATTGAACTTCTCTGCATCCAGCCAGCATAACGGTCAAAGATGAGCTCATCTATGGACATCTGCGTCCATGGCTTGGTGAGTCAACTAGGTCATGTTGTTTGGATGTAAGTATGTTTCATTATTCTTAGAAAGGTGAGTAATTTGAAACATACGCCAAGTGTCCTGATTTCTTCCAATTAAATGGGAAGAACCCAATAAGTAACTTGACCAAGAAATTAGCAAAAATTACAAGAAAATGACCAAAAAAATAAGAGAGAAACAAAACAACTACATGCAACCGAACAAAACAAGAAAATGACCTGAAACAACTGCTTAAAAATCAAAAACTAAAACTAAAATAATTCTGTAAAATGATAGATTATACAGTTATAATCATTTTAAATGTAGTTTTCTGTTTTTTTAGCTTTTTAAAGGTATTTTCTAACATCCACTAATTATTGCAATTTGCTGGACATTTCTTTACAAGTTGCTCATTGCCATTTTCCGAGCGTTTCCGAAAGGAATCAGTTTGTTTAGGGTTCAAAGGTGTAGGTCAGTGTATGTCAATCCAGGTTCATTAGAGAGTCCTTTCTGTGTTTCAGGTTTCCCAGAATTAAATAAACCCCCTAAAGAACATTGTTGTCCTTAATAAAAATAAAACTTGTGAACTGCATTTTTTAAAATTCATATGTATAAATGACCCTGCAAGCACTGATTACTGTAATCCACAAGTCTTCTCTCTCTTCTGTCCCAGGACAGAGCCTGTTGCTAAGCAACAGGGAGGCGTGGTCCCGCAAGAGACGGCTTCTGACTCCTGCTTTTCATTTTGATATTCTGAAGAGCTACGTCGTCAAGTTTAACACCTCAGCAAACACCATGCACGTAAGAAAGACACACAGCAGTGAATGCAAGCAAATAGCTGGTGTCGTTTATAAAGAGAGAATTTAAAGAGACAGTTCACCTAAAAAATAAAAAAAGAGATTTTTCCTCTTACCTGTAGTTTCTATTTATCAATCTAGATTTTTGGGGGGTGAGTTGCCGATTATCGTAGATATCGGCCATATACTCTCTTGAATATAATGGAGCTAGATGGAGCTCAGCTTGTGGCGCTCAAAGTGCCAAAAAAAACATTTGAAAAACTCAACAGTAATGTCTCTTTTCTTTTGGGTTCCTACATCTTAAAGAAAGTGGGATTTAAGGCTTTTTTTAAAGCTACTCTGAATTAAATTTAAGACCAATTTTACAGTCGCCAAAAATGAAGGGAAAAACATGAACCAGCATCCGTTTCCTACAATAAGGGAGACTGGTGTGTTTATTGCAATAAAAAAAATGACTTTTTGGTGACATTTATGCGAGAGCCATTCTTTATTATTTTGAGATTTTTTTTTTACATCAGTGAAACAATTCAGAAAAATCGTACTTCCCGTGTTATTATTTTTAAGACTTTTGAAAGATCTGTTTAAGACATTTAATACCAGTTAAGGCCTTATTTTCAGATTAATGGATTTTAATGCGTTTTTGGAATTTTGAAGGATATGCAGAAACCCTGTTTTTTTTTCAAGTGAGCTACACCTGTCAACCATACACAGAAGAGATCGTGTGTATTTTTGATTTTGGGCAGAACTGTCCCTTTAATATGTTGATTTTTATATTACACTGTATGGAGAAAATGTCCCTGTTATATCTTTTCTGTCTTTTAGGATAAGTGGCGCCAGCTGGTAGCAAAAGGCACGCCTAATGTAGAGATGTTTGACCACGTCACTCTGATGACGCTGGACAGTTTACTGAAATGTGCATTTAGCTACAACAGCAACTGTCAGAGGTGAGGACTCACATTTGATCATTTTTGACAAATAAATTATCTTTCTTTTGTATTTATGTTTTCTAAAATTGCTATTTTTTCCTCTCTAGGTCAACCAGTGAGTATGTGTCAGCGATAGTGGAGCTGAGCGACTTGATAATAGATCGTCGACAAAACATTTTGCACCACTGGGACTGGATTTACTGGAAAACACAGCAAGGAAAACGATTCAAAAAGGCCTTAAGCATTGTGCACAGGTACAGCACATGCACAGGTGTAACCTTCACTGTAGCACAAACTGTCTGATGATACATTTTTATATGATAATATTCTGTAGTATTCATGTTCTATGAGAACAGTTTCCTGTTGTTTATTCTATTCTATGTTTGGGTAAAACTTGTTTGCAGGTTTACCAGGGAGGTGGTCCAGGAGCGGCGGGCCCTGATCAACCAACAGAGGAAGGACGATTTCACCACAGCACCACAGAGGAAGAAAGATTTCGTGGACATCATTCTGCTGTCAAAGGTACAAGAGAAGAAGAAACAAGAATGAGACAAAAAGAGAGTTTTAATTGCTTGACTGCAGTTTATTTTTTGTATGACTGCAGGATGAGGATGGACGAGGCCTAACAGATGAGGAGATACAGGCTGAGGCCAACACCTTCATGTTTGCAGGTGAGACAGCTTGAACTGGTTTGTCAAAAATATGGGAAGAAGGCAACAAAAAACTAGCAAAAACAAAGGAAAGAAAAGAAAAAATAATGAAAACAAGAGAATGATCTTAAGAAAGTGCTAAAAATATATACATATTTATTTATTTCTGTTACATAGTTTTACATATACAATTTAAGAGAATTATAAATAAAGTATTATTGGCCATTTTTTGATAATATCTAATAATCCTCCCAGAAAATGTTCAGATCATCTCCTTGCCACGTTTATTTATTTTTTTTTATTTTTTTTATTTTTTTTTTTGCAGTTTTAATGATATGTTGTTGAATGTTTTTTCCTGTGTTTTTTTTAGGAAATCCAACCAATTGTTTTCAGGTTTCAGAGATTTAAATGCTTGTAAAAGGCATCTGAATACAGCTGATGACAGTCCAGGAGTTAAAAGGTTAAACCTTTTCAAACCTGAGCACATTGGACTGATTTCTTTCAAAAACATGGAAGAAGGCAATAAGAAACGAAAATTTAGCATGACATTGGTGAAAAGTATCAGAAAATTAGTAAAACAGAAGAATGAGAAAAATTGTAAAAAAAAAGTAAAAAAAAAGAAAAAAAAAAAAAAAGAAAAAAAACAAAAACAGGGAAATGACAGTGAAAAAGTGCTTAAAAGGTCTAATAATAATTTCATGTAATTTTAAATATGTAATTATGATTATACATTTTTTCCCAGTCTTTTTTCCTTTGTACCAGACATTTTCCCCTAGCTTAAAAAAATAATTTCCATAATCTACTAATTTGAATTTTTTTAAAGAAATCACACCTAATTGCTCAAGAAGATACAAAGACTAAATAAATAAAATACTAGTAAAAGGCGTTTGAAAGCAGCGCAAAAAAAGGTTTCAAAGGGTTAAGCAATGGTGCACTTTTTTTCATGATGAATTTGACTTTTCATTTGTAAAAGACAGAATGTGTGGAATCTTCCCTCAAACGTCAAATCTGCTTTAAAGCTGGATTTTACAATTTTTGCCTTTAATCTTAATTGTCACATAAATTAAAAAAACAGTCATAAAATCACAATTTCACATCCAATGTAAGATAGCTTTGAAACTTTAAAAATTAAATCAAAACGTCCTACTTTTTCCGCAGGTCATGATACAACAGCCAGTGCGATTTGCTGGACACTGTATAATTTGGCACGCCACGACCACTATCAGGAGAAATGCAGGCAGGAAGTGAAGGACCTGATGAAAGGACGAGATGGACGTGACATAGAGTGGTCAGTAAACATGCACATAAGATGAATCACTGGTCGTAATTTTCTTAGTAAAAATGCACAGTTATAAGTGGGAAACGTATATATGTACAATCTGAAACCCTGTTGTTTTATAAAAGTTAACTTTTTCAATCTGGACCCTATTCCCCATGTTTTTGTGTCTAAATGACTCATGGGAACATTTTTTTTTAATTTATATATGACTGAGTGAGTGTGCTGCAGCATCCAAATGCACTTAGTATCATTGCAGTCATATGCAATAGTATCATTCAAATTTAAATTAGTATTGTCTTTTTATTTCTTTCTTCATTTTACCTTTTTCGTTTATATTTTATTCCTTTTTTTCCTTTTATTTGTGGTTTTATTACTTTTATTGCTTCTGTTGTTTTTGGTCTGTTTCATTATATTATTTTAAATTGACATTTTACGTCCTGCATCTTGCATTACGTGTACTCTGGTTTTAATTTCATCCTCACTTGACCCTAGTTTTCAATAGAACTGTTCGGCTTTTACGTTGTTGTATTGCTGTCTATGTATCCTATTTCTGCTTTGCTTTGTTTGTCAAAGCGCTCAGTAAACTTTGTTTTTAGAGGTGGTACATAAATAAAGTTATATATTATTAAATTAAATGCAATATGTCTTTATCTAAAGGGAGGATTTGTCAAACCTTCCCTTCACCACCATGTGCATCAAAGAGTCTCTCAGGCTGCACTCTCCTGTGCAGGCTGTAACTAGAAAGTACACCCAGGACATGGCGCTGCCAGGGGGTCGGACAGTACCGAAGGGTGAGAGGGAGACACTGTTGGCTTTCTGGAAGTTCCTGAAACATAATCAAGAAAGTACAAGTTGGTCTGTTTGTGATATCCTTTTGAAAGTGAAGCAAACTTTTCCCAAAATAGTCCTTTCTTTCTGTTATTCTTCCCTAGGTGCCATCACTTTGATCAGTATTTATGGGACACACCACAACCCCGCAGTTTGGACAGATCCTCATGTAAGAACTGAACATTATTGTTTCACTTTGTCTCACCTTTGTCATGTTTGACCTGTGACTTACTCTCTTTTAGGAGTACCAACCTCAGCGTTTTGACCCTGCAAACGCTCAGGAACACAGCTCTCATGCCTTCATCCCTTTCTCCTCAGGCCCCAGGTACAGCGGCGTCACTGCTGCCAGCTAAATAAGATATGACATCATTAGAAATTTGCTGGTAAAGACAAGAATTGTGTTCACAGGAACTGTATTGGTCAGAAATTCGCCCTCGCAGAGCTTCGAGTCGTCGTGGCGTTGACACTGCTCAGGTTTCGTCTGACCCCGGGGGTGAACCCTGAACTCGGGACCAACTCCGGGGGAGTTCGGCGTCTCCCCCAGCTCGTCCTGCGTGCAGAGGGCGGTCTGTGGCTGCAGCTGGAGCCTCTGATGACACACAACGTGGAAGAGTTGCAGGCTGATTGATTCAAAGATGATCATTAATTCAGTTTATTAACCATTTCTAACCTGGCTCAACATGTTATTTTTATCATTATATATATATATATATATATATATATATATATATATATATATTTATTTTTTTTTTTTTTTTTTTTTTTCTTGTGTGTTTTAAATTTTATAACTTTCCTAACTAATTTCTTGTCACTTTTTGGGCCACATGCTCATGCTTTCTCCCCATGTTTTTGAGGGAAATCAAATCAATTTTCTCAGGTTTGAAATGGTTAAAAAAAAAAAGAAAACAGGTGTCAAGCTTCCCCCGGATACCAGATGATTTGTACATGTTAATTTTGTCAATAAAAAAAGAAGTCCACAGCCTGAATAATGATTTTTTCTGGCTGCAGTAACAATCCCTAAACACCAGAGGTCGGAATAGTGCCACTTTTGATTCTGTATTTGTGAAATATGTTTATTTTTATCAACTTTTCCGGAAGTAAATAACTTACATCAGTGACTGTTTTGATTGATGAAACATCTGTAGTGATTAGTAACATTTTAATCCATTTATAAAGACATTAGAAATATAACATGTCCCGGTGGAGGCGGAGACACCACAAAGACGCAGAGAGCCTGTTAAGCTGGTTTCACTTAACTTTCACTTTCGGGCTCTTCCGACCATTTCTAACCGCTTAGTAAAGGCAACTAACGCTTTGTTAAGCTAGCATGCTTCGCCTGTAGTGTGTTTGGCTTATTTGATAACTTTTTATATTAGATGCTTCTCTCGATTGCTTTGATTTCCTCGTTTTTGACTGACGGAGAGTGAAGATGTGGGCGTCCGGGACCGCCTGTCTGTGTGTGCTCCTGTCTGTGACTGTGTCTGCGGTCTCTGGTAAGATTATAACATCCATCTTTATTTTTTTTTTCAGCCACCCTGTTTTTATACATTTGAAGGTATCTTTTTGTGGGTTATATGTGTGTATTATGTGCAGATGGTGTCGCAGGATTGCAGTTTTCCACATGGCCCCACCCAGTGAACCAGCATGTTCATAACTCCTGTACAGTTACAGTCCTGCCTGCTGATGGCAACTGTCATCAACACAGAGCACGAGGACTGACACTTTGAACACAACTCAATAAAATAAAGTAGAATCTACAGATAGATCAGGGTTGAGATGTACGGAATTGAAATATATAACGTTGTAAAGGACACAGCAAATCGCAGAAGAGAGCAGAAATAGAAAAGTTAGGGATAACATGGAGTAGAGGAGAGTAGAGTTCGAATAGATATGAAAACAATAGGACAGAATAGAAGAGAGCAAAAGAGAATATAGATCAGCCAGGTAGGAATAGAAAAGAAAAGAATAGAATCATTAGATATAAAAAAAAAAACATGGCAGAGGTGAGTTAAAACACTTTGAAGTGAAATAAAATAACGTTAAAACAAACACAAAAGAGTAAAGACAGACTATTTGGGAATAGAATACAATAGAATACAGAGTAGAGGAGCATGTTGATAGATCAGTTAGGAAAGAATAGAATAGAATATAAAAAGACCAGTTTAGAATAGAATAGAAGAGCGTATAGGTAGACCAGTTTAGAATAGAATAGAATAGAATAGAATAGAATAATGTACCTAAAGACCCGTTTTGAATAGAATATCTAAAGGCCCATTTAGAATAAAATAATGTATACATAGACTAGTTTAGAATAAAATAGAATACAGACAGACCCGTCTAGAATACAGTAGAACAGAATAGAAGAGCGTATAGGTAGAGCAGTTTAGAATAGAATAGAATCATGTATCTATATACCAGTTTTGAATAGAATATCTAAAGACCCACTTAGAATAGAAAATAATAGGATAATATATCTATAGACCAGTCTAGAACAGAATAAAATAGAATAGTGTATCTATAGACTAGTTTTGAATAAAATAGAATAGAACAGAATATAGACAACCCAGCTGAGAATAGAATAGAACAGAATAGAAGAGCGTATAGGTAGAGCAGTTTAGAATAGAATAGAAAAAATCATGTATCTATAGACCAGTTTTGAAAAGAATATCTAAAGACCCACTTAGAATAGAAATAGAATAATATATCTATAGACAAGTTTAGAATGGAATAGAATAGAATAGAATAGAATAGAATAGAATAGATTGGAATATAATAATGTAATAATATAGACCACTTTAGAACAGAATAGAATATAGATAGACCAGTTTAGAATAGAATATTATAGAATAGAACAGTATAGAATAATGTATCTATAGACCAGTTTAGAATAGAATAGAATAGAATAGAACAGAGTAGAATAGAATAGAGTATAGGTAGACCAGTGAGGAAGCAGCCATGCATTTAAGAAAAAAAACCAAAACAAACTGCAACATTTTACCAGAGTCCAGTGAATAAAAATTTTATAAAACCTGAGCAAATTAGGGAACATGAGGAGAAGGTAAAGAGCAACTTAAGACATGGCTGCCACCAAAACAAAGGGAAAAAGAAAATCACCAGAAAACAAACAAACAAACAACGTAAGAAAACAAACATGTAAATGACCCCAAAAAAGTGCTGAAAATGTTTTTTTTTTCCTGTAACATAATATAATTAAAAATATGAAATTACTAGAATTATGAATACAGCTTTAGGAACATTTCCCTTTTTTGGGGATAACTTAATAATAATAATTTTCTTTTTTAAAAACAACTTTTAGGTAACTTTCTGGTCATCTTTTACCAGTTTCTTAAAATATTTGGGACATTTATTGTGCAGCTGATCATTGCCATTTTCAAAAGAAATCAAACCACTTTGCTCAGGTTCAAAGGGTCAAATAGCTTGTGAAAGGCGCCTAAATGCAGCGCAAAAAACTGATATCGACCCACGTTTCAAGGGGTTAAAGGACATTTTAAGGAGACGAGAAAAATGGCACACTGAGCTTCTTTCTGTCCTTGCAGAGATCTACAGGAAGGTGGGCGATGAAGTCGTCCTCAAACCAGACGCCATCTCCGGCGCCATCAAGAGCATAACGTGGAAACATGGTTCTGACATCGCGGCGCAGTGGGATGGAACAGAAACCGACTATTATCGTCAGTTTGAAGGTACACTGACCGAGTTCAGGTGTCTTTGGTGTCTGTGGGATCGAACGTGTGCTGCTTTTGAAAATGAATTGATTGATTGATGCTACACGGCAGAGTGGCGTGAGCGACTAACACTCTCCATGTTGGTGTTAAAGAACGAGGACGTCTGAACAATTCAACCGGAGAGATGACAATCACAGGGCTGACTGTGAGTGACAGCGGAGAGTACACACCAGAAATCAACAACATGGTCCAGAGCGCCTTTAATCTCATCGTTATCTGTAAGTGCAAAAGTTACACACAGTTTAACCCTTTGGAAGCTGGCTCAACATCAGTTTTTTCTGCTGCGTTCAGATGCCTTTTACAAGCTGTTTGACCCTTTGAAAACTGAGCAGATTGGTTTTATTTCTTTCATAAAAACGGGAAAAAAGGACCAACAAGAAATGTCCCACAACCCTTTTTTCATAACATAGACGAGGGCTGGACTTTTCGTATTTTAGGGACATTAAATTGTGATGTGACAGGCAGTCGTCCAAGCGACATCCATTATATTATGTTTTGATATTTTATGTTTCTTTGATCATTATATAGATATATTAAGATACTTTTCTGGTTGTTTTTTTTTTGAGTTTTTGTTTTCATCTTGGTCTAATATGTAATATTTGTCTTGTCTTTGTCCTGTCTGGGTGTTGCATTGCTTCTATTTCACTTACTACTGACGCTTTTGTTTAATTATTACTGGAATTATCAATTATCTGTCTTTTTCAACTTTCCAATTTGAAAAAAAATCAATAAACAAATGGTGGAGAAAAAAAAAAGAAATGCCTCACAAATTGCAAGAATTTAGTAAAAAGGTAACAATAAAATTATCTAAAAATTACTTAGGACGACAGTTAGGAAATTATCCAAAAGAAAAAGAGAAAACGTGTTTAAAACAATATACTTACAATTCTAATAATAATGTTATATATAAATAATGCGACAGAAAAATAAAAATAATTTTTTTTCTAATTTTCAGCACTTTCATTTTCTTTTTTTTCTAATTTTCAGCACTTTCATTTTCTTTTTTTTTCTAATTTCCAGGTATTCTTCTTGTGACTCTTTTTTTTCCCCCAGATTTTTGTGCCATGACGTGGAGTTGCTCGCTGTGTTTTTGAAAGAAATCAAAACAATTTTCTCAGGTTTTCAAGGGTCAACCTAAAAACTGAATATGCAGCAGGGGTATTATGACTCTGACAGCCTCTTTATTATTGTTTTTTCTGCAATAACATCAGCTCCTGTCCCTACACCGACCATTAAAAAATCCTGTGTCGATGAGACCAGTTGTGTTTTGAGCTGTGATGGAGACACCACAGCTGCTGGACCAGTCACCTACAGCTGGAAGTCAGACGATGATAAGGTCTTAGGTACATCTAAGGAGCAACACATTACAAAGGTATTTTACACTGATGTGGTTCCCAACTGGTCCAGTCACTGGGTCCAGACTTTTCCTTTCAAACCCAGAAACACTGGGCTTTGATTTCTCCGAGCCATACAGGCATTTTTTCATGATCACATTTTTAAGTATCTAAAAATATCTTCAACTGGCCCAGTAATGTATTGAGTTTGTCAAAAATGTTCATCAACATGCAACATGCCTGAGCTTTCAAAAACATGGGGAAAGGCAATGAGCCAGAAAACAGAAAATTGCCCCAGAATTAGCAAGAAATGTGCAAAAAGTACAAGAAAATTATTTTAAAAATTGTTAAAAAAAAAAGAAATAAAAAGAAAAAAATCCTATCTAAAAAGAAAAAAGTTAAAACAACAACAAAGAAATTACCTGTAAAAACATATTCAGATTTTACAGTAATTTTGTAACACAATTTTAAATATGTAATTGTGATAATTATAAATGCGCTTTTCCTCTAGCTTTTCAAAAATAAATTTCTATATCATCTAATTTCTTGCAATTTCATGAAACATTTCTAACCTGAAAGCAGTAACAGAAGTGATGTCGCTCCAGGTTTAAAAGGTAACGCTTTCTAACCCTCACATGCAAAATATTGCAGCTGGCTGTTGTAACCTATTGACATTCATAAGTTTCAACAACACTGAGTTGTCATAGAAAGAAACAGATGAGGAGGACGTAAAACTAAATTCCCCTCAAGTTTGGGATGTTTAAACACGTTTGCACACATGGGCTGACGTCAGGTTTTACATAAAGTAGGTGCACCGGGTCGTAAATATGGTTTGTATGTATAAATGTTTGGTCGTCCATTTGAAACCTGGATGGACATCAGTTTTTCTTGTGCTGCATTAAAAACACCTTTCATAAGTATTTGAACCTTTGAAACCTGAGCAAAAGGATTAACTGTCTTCAAAAATAAGAGAAAAGGCAATGAGCAGTTTGCAAGAAATTAGTAAAATGTGACAAGAAAATAACCTAAAAATAATGTTAAAATAAAGGAGATGAAGACAGAAAGAATATTAGAAAATTATCAAACATGGGTAAAATGTCCAGAAAACATGTACAACTATTAGAATTATATATTCAAATGATGTTACAGTATATATGATATTTTGGTATTTTTAGCACCTTTTTCATGTGGTTTCTTTGTTTGTTTTTGTTTTTTTTTTTTACACTCCTTTTTTTGCAATAAATCAAGCCAATTTTCACTCTTCTTCCAGGACAATAATTCAAGTGTGAAGGAGTTCAGCTGTGAGATGAAAAATAAAGTCAGTAACGAGAGCAGTGCACCTCTCTCCAACCCTTTCATCATTACAACTGATCGTAAGTTATTTGAAATGTAAAAGAAGGATCTCAACAAGTTTCAGCTGAAAATATCCTCTGATGTGTAATATAAATCTTCATTTAGCAGCACCTGCAGGGACGCTGAACATTACCAAAGGAGCCATCGTGTTCATCAGTCTGCTGATCGCTGTGGTGCTGCTGGCTGTCTTTCACAGGTGTAAAGCAGGTGAGAAGTCATCGCGCTCTGTTCATTCATTTACTTGTTTATTTGTATGAATTACACCCATGATGATGATGATAAGAGAAGCATGACATTTTAAATATTATGTTTTATCTCCTCTAGGAACGTGGTTCTTCAATAAAAGTAAGGAATCTTCTGAAAAAAGGAAATAGTTTTTACAGTTTTTAGTGTGTGTCTGTTCTCTAAGGGTCACTGTGGGAAATGTCGGATACTGCAGGAGAATTTGGCATTGCAGTTTGAGAGAAATTGAGTTGAAGCCTGATGAAGGTCTAGTTACCGAAACCTCAAAATAAAAATACATTTTTAAAAATTTTTTATTTCTTTTGCAAGTTAGACAGTGCGGGAGTTTGTCTGTAAATTGTGATCAGAGATTTTAACATTTTACAGCATTAGAGCATCTGACAGTCGGCTGAAATAACTTCCTGTTCACCTCAGACTACTGCTCAAAACTTTACTGTGGTTGATTCAGCAGATGTTCTTTCGTTTAGGGTTTAAATATTGATCAGACTGAATGAATGTTTTTTTTTTTTTGTAAAAGTAATATTAAATAATAGGGAACCTACAGCAGGGTGATGGAAAAAAAAGAAAGATCCTGTAAGTCGAGAGTAATGAGAAACTTTCTCGAAATACTCAGTTAATATCTAAAAAATAACAACTAATTATCTAAAAATAATGACAAATGTCACTGAGTCATTATTGAAAGATACTTAGTCATTACTTTGAGATATTAATTATTTTATTTTGAGCCATTTAATTGTTATTTTAAGATACTACGTCATTATTTTGAGATATTAAGTCTTTATATTGATCCTCTTAGTCGTTAATTTTAATATACGATGTCATAATTTTAAGATATTAAGTCTTAATTTTGAATGGGTATGTAAGTTGTTATTTTTGCAATTTAAATCTAAATAATTTTAGAGTTTCTCATAATTTTTCAGATTCTGACTTATCCTCTCTGCTTTAATTCTCTCCCTGCAGCATCCATGCCGTGGGAAGCCGGTCAGTTAATTACATTACATTAACCCTCATACTTTTTAAGTTAAAATGTATTAGTGTTATTTATTATAATTATTATTATTACTTTTAATAAAACTGACTGGGCCTTTTAAAGATATAATATCAGACTTCTTCTGTGCTGTTTTCCACCTCCACAGACTTCTGGAAGAAGAACGAGAGGCTGCGTAAGTTTTACTCTGTTTTTGTATTATATTTTTTCTAGCTTTTTATTGTGATAAAGAAAGTTAACATTCATATGTCCACATCATAAATACAGCAAGAGACGCTGCTGAGTCTAATGGCAGGACTGCTCAAGAGAAGGGACTAACAGACGGTAAGAAACTCCTGAAAAAATCACTTGCTTGTTTCCAAATATAATCATTGAATTTCTGTCCATTCACAGCAATATTTAACAAGATTTGTGTAATAATTTAAGCAATGTGTGACTCCTTTTTCCTTTTGTTATTTGGCAGAGGAAACACCAATGACCTAGACTGTGAAACAATGCCAAGTCAGGTGTAAACGTGAAGCTGAACTGTTTCAGAAAATCCAGAAGTACGCATTGGATTGGTGCGTCCTTTGTTTACAGTACAAATATTATTGGAAATCTTTTAATAGTAGAGTCAGCTCCAATGCCTCAAATTTAGAATGAATAAAAACTGCCCAAATTTGAGAAAAGAGGGCACTTACGACTCTTGAAAAGACATTTTTTTTAAAGACTTAAGTTCTGCTGCTTTTTTAAAAAAGACACTAAAAATAAAGTTACTTAGCATGAAATAAAAAGCCTAGACTGTAATCAAAGCTTCTAGACTTGAAGCAGACCTTCCTGACAATGTTTTACAATGTTTTAAGAGGCAGTAAGGGGCCTCAAAGTTTAGACAATACTCGGAAACTGCAAACGCCTTTTCATGGAGATGGACAGTGTTCCTGACACCGAGCGGTACCTCATTAAAGCGAGCAGGTCTGCAGTGGATCCATGCGGCCTCACAGAGTTAGACAGGAGGTTGGAGTGTGTGGGGAGGACCTGGACGGACAGCAGAGGGGAAAAAAGACGCCATTGTTTAGTTTGGGCTGCTGGCTCAAACAACAAGCAAAGCATTGTACAGGTCTGCTGGCTCGTGAGTGTTCTGAACAAATATTGCGGGATTTTCAGCTCGAAAAAAGTCAATCAGCTATTTTTTATTTTTGGTGCTCTCTCGTTATCAGATGTTGATCTAATTCACACCGTCTTTGACTGTATTTTAGTGTTTGTCCTGTTTTAGATTTTGAAGGACTGTTTTTTTTTGTTTCTTTTTGCACTTTTCTTTTCTCTCTTGTGGGGATTTTTATTCTTGAATGTTTCCTTGTTTAAAATAAGTTGCACTTCAATACAACTGGAAGTTTAAGCTTTTTTATTAATACATTTAATTCCAGATTATTTCAGCAATTTGTTTGTGGTTTGTTTTTCACATTTAAATATTTGGCACTGATGCTTTTATGTTCAAAAAAAGTTTTTAGACGCTCAAAATTTCCCACAAAAGGCACTGAGTTATTCATACGCTGTTAGCTTTGTATTTATTGTGGCTGGTTTTAGGATATATAGAATGTAGATGTATAAACGAAGTGTTTTTTTTTTTTTTTTATATAAAAACTGTGTTTAATAAAAGCAATAGAATATCAACACCCTTTTTTTAACCCGTTTTATAATTTACATGTCTTCAGTCTTTTTTCTTTCCAACTGGTCCACAGTTGAGCCACTTGAGGTCAGCAAGTCGACACATTTTGCCGTCATTGACAGCGAGTTGAGTCATGGGTACTAAAGGTGAGATTGCTGTTCTTTAACTACATGTGGAAAGCTGCAGCCTGTCAGAGGAGCAGTGATTGTCTGTCATGATTGCCAAAATGCATCACAAAACCAACCTTTATTTGTTTATTTATATCATGTCCTTACTACCTTCCAGATTTTGGGATTTGGCATGTTTTGTATATAATGCATGTGTACATGTCATCATTAAAGGAATATCTAACCAGTGAGAAGGTCCTTTGTATATCAATAACTTAACCAGTGTTACCTTTAATTCATAAAGAAACCTGTATTTTTGGTGTGCTGATCTATTTAATTTTATCTGTCAGTTTTTTTTTTTCAATCCTGCACCTCTTCCACTGGACACTGGGATGTCGTGTCTGGATGTGTTTTTCTTTTTTCCCCACATTTGACAAATTAAACAAATGTCTACATCTATAGTCTTAATTAATCATTAACCTCACCAAAGAAACATTGAACATGCAACACATTATGAGCTGCTGAGTCATTGCTTTTTTTAAGGACTTCTTGGCTCAACAGCACGACTGCTGACTGTAATACTCACTTAGATCACTCCGCTCATCAGTCTCATGTTTCCTTTTCTTCCTCCGATATTAGATCTGTTGACAAACAGTTTAAACGTATTTTCAAGAAGGAGAAACCACAGCTTGTGAAGGTTGTCAGCCTAGAGCTAGATTTATACCACACATCAGTCTGTGTTCAGCTGTAGAAACAGTCAAGATAAAATAAAACTGACCTCCTACCAAGAAATGAAGAGAAACAAATATGCATCAAAGTACTCTGGATCATCATGCTGTGAGCAGCAACTGCAGCTGACCAAACAACTTCAACACAGCGCTATTAACATGTGAAACACCCCTTTAACAAATACAACTTCTATCAGCAAAAATTCCTGAAAACAACTTATCTACTCAGTTCAATATAACTATTAAAAAAAATAAAAAAACTTTTTATCCACCAAATGTAATTTAATTGAATAAAAAATAAACATCTGATTAAAGTCAGTGTTTTTCTCTTTACAGCATTCAGACAGATTCACAGTTACATTTAAGTGTCTCATCAATTATTTCAATCAAAAGTTTAAAAAATATCTATACATTCTTAATGTAAGTACAATCCAACTCAAACCTCAGTCGCTACTGTCGTTTCTACATTTCTTGCTTAGTTTCTAAATTTAAAGTCTAAGGGCCACACCTGCTTTTTCGGTTTCAAAACCGACGTAATGTTTGCAGTGCTGTTCCTGCTGCATCACTGCATTCCTATGTTCTCTACAGGGGGAAGACGAGTGCTTCCTGCTGTTTGTGATATAACATTAAAATAAATATCACGGTTAATAAACCAAATTCAGTGATGTATTTTTACCTAACTGTCAAATGAGCCTGAATATGTGTAAAATACTTTAATGTGTTTAATCCAAAGCAGCATATTCTGCAGCTCTTTATATGTATCAAATAATAATCCAAAATATTCTGATGCCACAGCTACTAAATCAAAAAGAGCGAGTTTAAGAGAATTACAGCAACTATAACATCGTAAAAAAAAATTAAAATCACATTGTATAACTGCAAAAATTCGCAGTTTGCAGCTTCAAGTAAACTGATATGATCTGACAACCTTCATAATCTGATTATAACAACGTGATGTGAATTTGATTATCAATACAGAAAGGAGAACGGTATTTTTTTTAAAAAGCAATTATACTGATTTGGTTCAATTCAATTCAAATGGCACAAAAAGATAATAATTGTAGTGTAACATAACAATAGGAGTGTGACCGAAAAATATAAAAATGTCTGTCAATCCTGAAAATTTTTAAATCCTCAGTGATCACACAGTAATCGATGAGCTTTGTTTGAAGGGTGCATCACTGTCACTGAGACAGTTCAGCACGTTACAACAAAAAAAATAAACTCTGGCCATTACATTAATGGTCCCTTTCCATGAGATTAAAGGGATAGTTTGGGATTTATTTCTTTTTTAAAAAGTGAGGTTGTATTGGGAACTTATGCTAAGGTACTGTAAGCAGAGGGGTGACAAAAAATGGTACTTTATACAATGAAAATGCAACTTTAAAAAAAAAGGATCTTGTTAAAGCCACCAGACTCCATGGAGAAAAATAGTAATATAAGCCTGCAGAACACAGGAGCTGCTGGTCTAAGGCTGCCTTGATTGGTTAGGTTTTTGTGCTAATGTGTGACTTCAGTGTTTTTAAGAATTAATTTGGATTCACCAAAGTCACACCATAATACAAACTAACGAACAGATTGAGGCAGCTGTAGTTTTGCAGCTGTCTTGTTCTGCGAGCTTAAATTACTGTTTTTCTCAGTGGGGTCTGGAGGTTATTAGATAGCAATATGATGACTATAGTTTCCTCTCAGAAGGGGCTGTTTAACGGCAATATAAAGCCGTTCAAATACTCAAAATATGGCACACGTTTACACTGAAATTGTTTTCAAGGCTAAAATACATTTTTGTCGCTGCCTCTATCCACAACATTACATCGCTTAGCTTCTGTGTCCTCCGGCCTGCTTCTCCAAACTGGGGCTGTGCTGACGCCATCTGCTGCATGTAACACACTGACGATAGATAAATAGCTCGTATAACCCCACATAAAAAAATCCCAACTATCCCTTTAAAATGATTTGTCTCAGTATACAAGCACAGTACCACTTAGTGCCTTGTATTAAATAAAAAAAAAGAAAAATCTTTCTGTTGCTGCAACTCTGATGATCAAAATTTAATAGAAAACTCTCGTAAGCTGTCGGACACCAGCCACCCGTCAGACTGGTGTCGTGCCAGAGCTTTCGGCAGCAGAAGAGGCACTTCTATGACTGAAGCTCAGCAGCTAACACTGAAACCACTCAGTCGCCATCGGTGGGTTAAAATGACGGTTCCCGCCGAAGAGCTTTTAGCAAAAACTGAGCTGTGGATAAGATACTGGCAGCAAACACTTTTAAGGCGAGGCATGTTTCTTGTTATTATGCTTTGGCACTTTTGCCGTTCGACAAAGGTTCTGCCTCCGAATTTGCCGCCACAGGGCTGAGCTCTGTGGGCGCCGTCTGCTCGTCGGCCCCGCCTCCTCCTCTGGGCTGGTTTCTAAAGTGACGGATGAGGACCACAGCCGCACAGATAAAGTAGACGACAGTCAGAATGGTGAAGTAAATAAAGTACACCAGGAACTGGAAGGAGGAAAAAAAAGAGAAATGTTAAAAATTACAGATAATTCAGTCATAAAATATTTTACTTTACTGACATCAACATGAATCTCATCGGCACCCGACAAGCCTAAATTTGTCACGAGTCTTATAAAATATTGTCAGAAGCTTAACATCAATAAACACTGAGGATGTTCCTTATTATTTTAAAACAAGAGGCCTACATCCTGTTTCTATACACCTGTTTAAATGTTTGTCTTTGCCACCTTTTAGAAGCTCATATAAAAGGTAAAAACGGCACCGAAGTTGCCTAAAATTATTGAGTTGATAATAATTTCCTTGGTGTGTTACTTCCATTACTATGCTTTGAATTAGACACGCCAAGATGGCCATTTGCAAACTTTTCCTGTAACGTCCCACTGCTGAGGAAGAAAAACTTAACTGCTAAAAATAGCTAGCAAGACTTTAGCCTTTTTGTTACTCTCCTGTGTTTGACAAGTCAGAAAGTCTGCTTTCATTTCACTCTGTATTTTCATCCTGCTTATGAAAATTGTAAAAATTTGAAAAAAATGTGGATGCTGCAGTGCTCTCACTCAATGCTGGAACAATTTAAAACGTTCTTGTTCCCATCAGTCACGTAGACACAAAAACATGGGAAAAAGAAAAATACACTGAAGTTACCTTTTCTTTTCCCCCTTGATTTTATGCATTTTATATACTCTACTTTTATGCTTATTTTATCAATAATGTCAGTGGGTTATATTTTATTTATTTTATTTTCCATTTTATGTGATGCACTCTGCGCAGTAAATTTTTGTCCTTATTTTATCTTACTTTTACTTGAATTATCAAGTGGATTTTATCCATTTGAAGATGCATTCTATATATTCTGTTCTGATTTTATTTTATTTTTACATGCAGGTTTCATTATGTCTTTTTGTCTTTGATGCGTTTCTGATGTGAAGCACTTGTAATGCATATTGGGCTGCACCTGAAAGGTGCTATACGAATAAAGCGTATTATTATTATTTTCAGGTATTAAATGATTGTTTTACCTGCGAGTGCACATCCAGCGCCAGGCCTCTCTTATCAGAAAATATCAGGTTTATGATGCTCTTCAGGATGGTCCCCAAAAAGGTGTTGATGCCAAACACTAAGGCACAGAGCTCCTTGGTGAGTGACGAGGCTATCTGGAAACTACGGAGAGGATAAAATGATGTAAAAAATTTGTTTGTTGCAGTCAAAAAGTCATTGCAATAAATAGATTTTTGATGATGTTTAAACTTTTCAGAGAGGACATAACTTCCTGATGCACCACACCTCAACTCAAGATAACAGGCGCGTTACGTTTCATATTTAGACAGTAAATTATACATTTTATTTGGCACTCACGTGGCAATAGGCACCAGAAACTGGTAGAAGCCTCTGAAGAGGACGTAGGCTATGTAGCACACCCAAATGTTGTCTGTGGTGCCCATGAGGAGCAGCAGACCTGCCTGCAGTGCTGTGATGAACCCGATGACCAGCTCAGACCAGACGTTCCAACGGATTTTCACATAGCCAGCACTGAAGGCAGTCAGCGCACCTGCAGAAACACACACCCATCAAAACTCCAAACATCTGGGTCGGTATACACATGCAGCGTATACAACGAGACACTTCACTCCTCTCTTATCTTTAATCTTTCTCGTGGTGGAAAAGACTTGTGCAACCTTTTTTATATGAACCTATTACTCTCAGTATAAAAAAAAATTATCATTTTAGAAAATAGTTTTTATGTTATATTCTAGACAAGTCAATGCATTCACTAACTGACATGACCTCAAGAAGGGTAATTTGCTTACTACTGTATTATGTTTTATTACATAACTTTTACTGCTTGCACATGATGTCAGGGGTATTTACACAAACTGCTGTCTTTGTGCTTTGCTGCTGATTAAAGGGCAATTACTGATGACTAAACCTGATGTAATCACTTATCAGAATGAAGGTAGAAGATCAATTACCCAGTCTTAAAACACACAACAGAAGTCCGCATCTAATTCAAGATTAAGGTCAGTTTTAGTTTTACCTTGACTCTATTTTCTACCATTCAAGGCAAGTTTGTGCCACTAATGTCCGTCCACTAATGTCCGTCCATTAATGTCCGTCCACTAATGTCCGCCCACTAATGTCCGCCCACTAATGTCCGTCCACTAAGAGTCCATGTTTTTGCCACTGACAGGCATCTGACAACATTATGGAAAGGATCCCTACAAAGATAGACCTTTTACTTACAGAGTAAAAATATCTCTTCTGGTTAAACCAGAAACGGCCCCCAAATCGCTATCACTAAACCCACCAGACTCCATTTATATAAACAGTCATTTTATCATCCTAAAGCACACTTCATTCAAAGTCTACAGAAGCAAAATACAGCTCACAAAAAAAGTCTTTGGTTTGTCTTCCCACTGCTCCGACAATCACCACCTCTGGGCTGGTTAAAATAAATCCTTAATTCACCTGTTCAGATGTTCAACACATGCTGTCTCTATCCACCACAAAATGACTTTTATTTGAATGGTCTGGTGAGCTGTTTCTGGTTAAACACATTTTTAACAAAAAGGTCTATCTCTGTAGGGATCAGGGGTTGTCAGTCATTAGAATAACAATCTGCCAGTCGCAAAAACAAACACTTTTAATGAAAGTAAATTAATGTTGCATAATTGCATGGAGCCGTTATACTGCAGTCTGTTTTGTTGCTGCCGGCTGCAGCGCTCTCTCTCATACTGAACCAATTTCAGAAACAGGATTTTCACTGTCATTATTCTTTGATGGCCGTATTTATATCAGAACTAAAAATCTGTTTGGTGTTTTGAACACTTATAAACAGCAACATATTAATTTAAATTCAAGGGATTCACCAGTACAGCCACTGTGTTTTATGTCACAACCATCCCTAAGGTGCTTGTGCCATTTAACAAATCTATTTAATCTGCTTCAACTCTTCGATCAATGCTATTTATTCCTTTAAATTTCAGTATTTAAGGCAACAAACATTTTTTCTCATCTTTGCAGAGAACACTCTATTAAGAAATATTTTTGAGAGCGACTTAAGCAAGAATATAAAAAACCCTTCCTTCTGACCTCTACTGAAGAGCTTTTGTTGTTTTGTTGGGCGCAGAGGAGTTGTCCTCATTATTTGGATCTAAATTTAGATTGCAAGCTGCAGTTGAATGCCGATGTGAATAAAAGCAGCAAGGACCGTGAAACTGAATCCTAACTGCTGTATGAGAAACAGATCTTCCTATAAAAGTACTGTAGCTGCAGAAATGTCTCACTCAGCAGGGTAGAAGCAGCCTCCACCGCCCCGTTGTAAACGTTCTTGCTCTCAGTTGCCGGGTAGACTTTGTTCCACAGGATGTGCACGTAGAACAGCACCAGGTAGTACCCTGTGGAGTTGAACACCCACCACAGGGACCAGAGCCTCAGGTTGGGCCTCCTCACTACATTCCCCACCTCCAGCAGCATCTGCACAAAGATAGAGTTTCTCCAGCGTGATGAAGAGCACCAGGGCGCTGCCGGGGACGAGGCGTCCTCTTTCGGGTTTATTTGGTCCAGTTCTGCTTTGGTGGCTGCTGCTGCCACGTCTTTTTGCTCCTGATTCCGCGTCCGGTTGAAAAATAAGGAGCGTTTCGGCCAAGGGAGGCACAGCGCCAGAGTCAAACCAAAGCTGACGAAACCCAAAGATATCGCGCAGAGGGTGTAGAAGCTGACTTTGATCCAGGAAATGCAAAGCTGGCCCAGAACCGAGCTGGTGAACACCCCCAGGAGGACTGAGGAGCGTGAGTATCCGGCCACGCGTTGGTAGAGGGATGGGGTGACCAGGGAGAAGATGTAGGAGGAGTAGGCCACGCGGCACGCCATGGTGATGCCGTAGAAAAACTCCATGAACTGCATCTCGAGGAGGGTGGTGCCCAGCAGCAGGATGAGCCAGATGACCACCTGGCTGACGCCCTGGATGATCAGGACCGGCTTGTAGCGCAAAAGATCTGTCAGCAGGAAGGCCGGAACCAGCACGGCCATGTAGGAGTACGTCAACACAGGAGTGATCTCATTGGTCACCTGCAAATCAAAATAAAGTCAATTAAGAAATCAGTGGAGCAGATGAAAGCTCTTGTTTTAGCTCACACTAAATTTCTCTGCTGGCATTTAATTCTCCAACTATAATTTACGATTAAGTTTATCTACTTACAAGAAACTTTCTTGCAGTATTATGACCACATCTTTCTATTAAGTAATATATAATAATATTAGTAATATAAGCATTACAAATACATTTACTCCAGACTAATATTAGGTCTTTATATTTTTGTTTACACCTTTTAAAAGGGCAGGGCTGCAACTAAGAACTGTTTTCATTTTCAATTAATCTGCATATTAGTCATTGGCCTGTATTTAAAAAAAATAAACAAAATAAGTTGGAAAAAATCCATTACAATTTCCCAGAGTCTGAAGTTACATTTCCATATGCTTGTTTTGTCCATCCAACAGTAAATGACCCAAAGATAATCTCATTCAAATAAAGGAATAAATAAATGTCAACGTAACCAGCAATCCTGAGTTATACATCAGACTATAAGGCTGGGCTTCGTGACTGGAATAAATCACAATATTTTTACAAACTTTTTTTAAAATTTTGATACAAATACAGGTATACAGGTATACAGGCATGATATTGCAAACATATGCTAAATCCCAGGTAAAAATCTCCTCATGTTTAGAGCTGTAACAATGAGATGAGAAATCAATTTGTCAGTCGTCACAGAAAAAATCATCTTTTTGAATAATCAGTTAATCACCAGTCATAATAGTCACTGAATTTAGGCAAAATGCCCAAAAAGGCAGTTTTCAACTATTTAGATTACGTGTATTAATGTGAAAATAACGGACATCCTGGGAGACAATAAAAATTTCAGATTTCTTTCTAATAATAAAGTGAACGCGAATCAAATCAAGAGTTCCTGCTTTTACACTAATTTATATACCTGTGAAATCAAATATTTGGGGATTTTTCATTGTTTTGACATTTGAAAACGTGACAGGGCTCTGACATTTTACAGACTAAATGATTGACCGATGACTAAAGGAAATAATGTGCACATTCATGGCTAATGAAAATGATAGTTACAGTCCCAACAAACTTGATGAAATATAATATACTGTAAGTATTAGTTCTGCACTACATTTGAACATGTTTACACCTGTTTACACATATTTACACGTCAAACAAAAATCCTAATAATGCTTTTGTTAGTTTTAACAATAAGCAACAATAATTAGGAAATACACATGAGAAGTTAACATCAGTGTTGGCCAACGCAACAGTGAAACCGGTTCAAGTGAACAAGTGCAAAATCTCTCTGGCAGACACAGACTGTCTGACTGTGGTTTTACCAGCTTTAGAGCCACAACAAAGCTGGGCTACACATGTAATTACAGCTGATAACTTAAATCTGGGGCAGCTTACTCCCTGGGATCTAATAAATACAGGACTCTGTAAGACATAGCAGTGATACTGTTTTACATATAAACTGAAATGTGAAATGTGTGCGACTCAAAAAATCCATCTGCAAGAGGTGACTCAGCTGCACAACTGCCGTTCTGATCAAACTAGTCTGACACAACATTTTTCCTCTTTGAAGCTTTGACAGCAACTCTTGGTATGATGTTGTTTTTCTGAGAAAAACAGAAAACAACTCAGAATCATAAAGCTTGCTTGTCTTATCTGAATTACTGTGCAGAAGTAAGGGGCAACACCCGCAAAAGCACACTACAGTCAATGTGCACACAACCAAAAAGAGCCGTGAGGTTATTGGAAACACACCAACAGTTTGGTTTTGTAAACTAATTTAACATGCATTAAAATTTAGGGATCTGGTGGGATTTAAGACTTTACAAATCATGGAAAAGCAAGAGATAGTTTACTTCCTGGCACAATACAAAAGATGTCCTTGGACAGAAAAGGGGCTAAACAACAACTTTATGTTTGCGCCAATATTGTGGGGTGATTTTGTGGATTGGACTGGAGGAATAAATCAAAGTCAAAAATATCAGACAGTTTAAAAAGATGTACATAAATATTTTCTGAGAGGGACAAAAATGAGAAAAGGGAATGTAAATTACGCCAATGTTGATATTGTTATTGGTTTTCTCTTGAAAACTCTTGAATGGGAAGTGTTGTCGATTGTGCATGTTTGTGTTGTCGATTGTGCATGCACGTTTTTTACATATATATATTTTTTGTTGTTGTTTTTTCTGTGTTCATCCATCTGTCCCACACTGCTGCAATGGTCGCAGAAAAAATATTAAATTATTCCGAAATTTTACTAAGTTGTAATATAAACATCGATTATATTTTAATTATTATATTTATTTTATCTCTATTGGAGGTGTTTGCAGTGTTGCTCCCTTTAAAAGCATCACCATCATTCTAAGATTGTGGTAATACAAGTTATATTAGTGTTCACAGTGATCTTCCTTATCAGATCTCTGTTGGCCAGTTCATTCTTGTCCTTGAAAAGCTTGTAAACTTCTGTTTTCAAGGTCAAGAATGAACTCGCTCTATCATTTTTTTATTCTACATTTTTTAATTTTTTAAGTTAGGTATATTCAATACAACTTATGGTCAAATTCGAAGAAAAAAAATTAACTAAAAGAAAAAAATCTACTAATCACAGCCCACTGATGATTTCAGTCGTTCCTCGCTGGTTAACTTTACACAAACCTCTCAAACTCAATGACCCACTTTATAGGAATGTGAACTTTGACCACAGTAAGATGGATCAGCAGACTCCCCTCAGGGCATTCATTAATGCTGCTGTGTAATGAGTGCTTGACTGCATGTAGAAAACTTATGAAAGAGTCAAACAGGTTAATTTTGGACTTTCTGGACACTCTCTTGTTTATGAGGTTTATCTCTGCAAAACAATGACTGCTGATGTTTACCTTCACTGCAGAGAGACAAATACATGAACACAACACATTTCAGCCTGAGGACACCACTGACCTGTTTCCTGGTGAAGTTCTTCTCGGTGCTGAGCAGATACGGTGTAATGAAGGGCTCCCCGGGCTTTATCGATGACATGAAGCCGTAGAAACACAAAAATATGACCGCCCACTTCCACTTTCTGGGATTCTTGGCTTCATCTGAGGGATCCTCAGAAGGAGACGGGCCCTCAGAGGCAGACACAGCCATCTCTATGTCTCCATCTTCATGCACGCCGCCGTCTTCAGATGCGAGCGCCTTCACGTCCATCTCTTTCTCCCCTTCAGATCTGTCCCCACTTCCTGCCGTGTCATTTGCGACCATTGTGTCAGCTGGGCCGCTCTGTGAAACTTTTTCTGCTGTGTCAAATCACCATGTGGGAATTTGTTTTGACGTTGAAAATCTTCCTACTTCAAATTAGGAAACAAATGCTGAAAACCAAACTGTCTGCGTGCAAGAGAATAACAAAATGGTGCAAATGAAACATTTAACAGGGTGGTGACAAAGTGGTTAAAATGCTACATGCTGCCATTCCCATGTAAGAGAAAACGTTGACCTTTGCTCCATTCCACGCCGTGACATTTTCTGACAGCGAGCTATCCAGCAGCTGGGTCTGGTGTCATTGTTAACCTGAAAAGATAACAATGTCGTCAGTTAGTGTCGGACTGTTTTGACACTGTGCAGACAGCTGACTATAGAGCGAGTCTGTGTTTCACACTGCGGCAGACCAAAACATGCTGCTTTTAAAGGGACAGTTTACACCAAAAAATAAAAAATACACATTTTTCTCTTACATGTAGTGTTATTAATATATCTTAATTGTTTTGGTGCGAGTTGCCGTGTGTTGGAGATATCCACCATGGAGATGTCTGCCCTCTCTCCAATATTACAGAACTAGACGGCACCCCAAAAATAGATGAATAAATAAATTTAAAATTTTAAAATTTAAAAATAAAATAGTGCCGTTGTTTAGTTCTGTGTAAAAATGGCAAAGAAGGGACTTCATAGCAGCTCTACATCTCTACATGAACCTTTTCCAACAAGGTCTGTGGATTATCTTGAGTAACTGGGACTTGATTTCTGGAGAGAGACATTGCTGTCGAGATTTTCAAATGTATCTTTTTTGGCACTTTGAGCATCACAAGCCGAGTGCCATCCATTTCCATTACATTGGAGAGATGGCAGACAACTTCAGCACTCTGCAACTAACACATAAACAACCTGATGAACAGCAATACAGGTAAGAGAAAAATATGTATTTTGGATTTGGGGGTTGACTGTCCCTTTCATTTAAATAGAGTTATAATTAACTAACTTATTAATTACAATTCCCCTTTAATTTAACTGTTTCAGTGTATAAAAAATGAGAAATAGTGAAAAAATACCCATTACTGGTTTCCAGAAACTAAATTGATGTCCCCTACCAGTTTTTAATTTAGCCAGCAACCCAAAACCCAAAACTATTCATCAAGCAGTACAAAAACAGGCAAACAAGTGACTTAATCTAATAGATTAGACAAGGTTTTTTTGTTGTTGTTTTTTTACTTTAATTTCCAATACTCATAATGCATATTATCTGTCAAAGCAGTGGATCGTGTGGAAGTGAAACACAGTGGGCTTGTGATGAATTAATTATATGGTCTCAGTTACGTGTTAAGAATTTTAGGTCCAATGCAAACAAGTTACACAAGCCATTCATTGGGTAACTGAGTGTTAGCATGCCAAAGCCTCACTGACTGTTAGCCGCCAATGTGCTAAACCTGATTGTGGTTGGGTTGTCTGTGTGTAACAACGACTCAGACGTGCGTGAAAGCACGTAAAAACACAATTCATAATACAGGTACGAAGTTATAGCTAGCTAACGGGCTGGCTAACAATAACGTGTGTTATTATAGGTATATAAACAATGCGCTCTTGTAAATTAGCTTTTGTCGGAACGAATAAAAACATTTAAAGCAAGTAACTGGCAGTCAATGTACACAGCAGCAGGCTAGCTTTCTATTATAAAGCTCTACTTAGCTGTTTATAATTTAAATTTATGAGATTGAGTAACCGTGACATACCTCGTGTGCTCCATCTGAAGCTGCTGCGCTAAGAGGCTCCCTACTATCCTCCTGACTGAGAACCATCGCGCTGACTTCTGGGAAACGTAGTTCTGAAGTTTTACTGCCGCGTCAACGTCGGTCATAACTTCATTTAACTTAACAACTGGAAGTTAAACAAACTCAGTATCTTGTAGGTGTTTTTAAATGCATAATAATATTTGCGATGACAACAGCTAAAGACAATAAAAATACTAAAATTTACATTTAACTTTTTTAATGATTATTTTTGCAAAGGATTTGTTCGCCATCTGCTGGACAAACAATGGTACACCTGCAAATACAAATAATTTTTAACAATAATTCTGAGAGCCATAATAAGAAAATTAATACGCAGTTGTATCATGACAATAAATGCATCACAAAAAATAGGAAAGGGACAGTTCACCCGAAAATCAAAATATATTTAAAGCCTGAGCAAATCGGCTTGATTTCTCTCAAAAACACAGGAAGAAGGCAATGACCAACTAAAGAGTAATTACCCAAACCTTTGCAAGAAAATGGCAAGAATTTAGAAAAAGTAACAAAAAATACCTAAAAATTAGCATAAAAAACAAAAAAAGGTGAATGCCCTGAAAACGTGCTTAAAATACCAATGATTTTTAAAACTAATTTGAAATATGTAATTATGATAATTATTAAAACAGTTTTCTGAACATTTTTACATAGCTTTTTAAAAAAATCTAAATATACAAAATCTTGCAATTTACGGGACATTTCTTGGCATGTTGCTCACTGCCTTTTTCCTCCAATGTTTCTGAAAAGGACATCAAATTAATTTGCCCAGGTTTTAAAGGTTTAAATACTTGTGAAAGGTGTCTGAACACAGAGCAAGAAGAGTGATGTCGATCCAGGCTTTAAGGGTTAATTTCACGATATTGTATCTCTTATTTTTGTAAGTACATTAAATTCAATATTACAGTAGTACATTAGATTAAATCAGACACTGCAGGGATGATTGCAAAGCCTTTTATTTGTAATAATGAATTGAGAATATCATTTCAAACATTTCTGGACTTTTACTAAAACAACACTGTGGGATTTACAGTTTATACACATTTTATAGCATATATAAATTACTACACAAAACATGAGCAAGATGATTTAAAAAAATGCGAAAGCGAAGGATTGAATCTCTCCAAGATTCTTTGGTTAAAAATACTGAAAAGAAAATCCAAAGAATGGTCCACTCTCAAGCACGGAAAATGGAAATTGATAAGAAAAAGGAACATGGACTTGATCATCTCTGAGGCTGAAAGGTTTTTCTAGCGGACAACAGTACACTCAAAAGGTGGCAGCAGTGCACCACACATCAAAAGTAGACAATGAGTGACACTAAATGTGTGTAACTTCCTCTCTCACAAAAAAGGGAAAACACATGATGATAAACGTAATTTTTAAAGTCCACTAAGACTTCAGAGAACAGCTCCGCTGCCTTCTGAGGTCTGAGACGTCGACCTGCTGAACTTTGACCCTGACATCCTCTCCTGCCGGGCCTTCCTCTGAAGAAGCCGCGTCATATTATTCCTGAATTTCTCTCCCACGAAGGCGTAGAGGACGGGGTTGATGCAGCTGTGGAACAGAGCGAGGTTGTGGGTTATAACCAACGCCAGGGTCAACGCTCTCCTGAAAGCGCAGTCGAACGTTATGAGATCGGCCCTCAGGAGCGTGTCCACTATCATGGTTATGTGGTACGGCGCCCAGCACAGCAGAAACGCAATCACCACAGCAATGATCACCTTCATGGCGCGGTGCTTCTGGAAACCTCGTGTGCGCAGAAGCCTTGCGATGGTGATGCTGTAGCAGGTGACCATGATGATCAAAGGGAGCAAGAAGCCAAAAATGTGATGAAACCCACGAGTGGCCCTCCTCCATGAGGTGGCGCTGCCGATGTCAAAGTGCTCAGAGCAAACCATCCTCTCGCTGTCGGAGTCCAGCTTGAAGGCGTCGTTGAAAAGCGCGGGCAGAGCGAGGGCCGAACCGAAGGCCCACACTGCTGCACACAGGAGCCGGCTGCACATCCTCTGACGACTCCTGAGACTCTCGCTGGCGCGCACGATGACGAGGTAACGATCAACGCTAATGCAGGCCAAGAAGAGGATGCTGGTGTAGAAGTTTGCATCAGTGACGAGGCTAAGGACTTTGCACATAAAGTCTCCAAAGATCCATCCATTGATCAGAGCGACGGCCCAGAAAGGGAGCGTAAGGGCCATCAGACCGTCTGCGATGGTCAGGTGAAACAAGTACACGTCGGACGGAGTCAGAGTCTGTCTGCTGGTGCTGATCACCCACCCCACTAACAGGTTCCCCGATATCGCCAGGAAAAAGATGGCTATCAGGATGAGACACAGCGCCACAGCCGCTGCAGGAGCCAGTGGTTTAATCTCACATGGTAACGTCTTTGGATCCACAACGTAGGGTGTGTAATTGTCGTGGCCGGTATCATTGTAATCATACTCAAAGATGATTGACTTGACTATGGATGGAAAAAACAATATCAGTACATTATTAGATTATGAAAAAATACTTCACTTTACTTATGTTTAAGATTACTGAAGCTGCTTAAAGAAATCACATTTTGAAACCCTCTATTTTCTACCTCCTCTGTTGACATTACAAATTTCAAGCACTGAACCAAATTGGACTTAAAAAACAGGAGAAACGACTGCAGGAGGATGCATGGTATTACTTTTTTGCATTGTACATTTCTTTGACCTCCAGATGACAAGGTCATTTCCAAATGGCCTTGTCATCTGGAGATGGAAGGGATGGTGGGTGGCATAACACCTAGGCGAGACTGTTTAAGACCAACAAAACCAATTGTACTTCAGCGAATCAGCCACAAAACAAACATGGGCTTGTTTTATTGTTGGGTTGTTGTTTTTTTTAACCAAGCACACATTACTGTGTGACATCGCTGTTCCTCCAGCCAGAAAAGTGCTACGAAAAGCTTTTGTTTTTTATTGGGACGTCGCTGTGTTTTTAATCGTGATTGTGCCAAGAAAAGCAGTTTTTTTTTACAGAGACATTCTATGTTTTCTGCCGGGATAGTGTCACACAAAGAGTTATTTTTTACCAAGATATCTCTGCTCCTTCCACCGAGACGGTGCCAAGATCAGATTTTTTTCTTTTAAACTGAGATAGCGCAGTGTGTCCTGCGAGGATAGTGCCGAGGAAATAGGTTGTTTTTTTATCAAGGCCGCTTCCTGCTTGGGTAGTGCCACTGAAAGCAGCTGCATTTTACTGAGACTTTGCTGCGTTTCCAGCCGTGATTGTGCCCAAACATTATCGGCATAACCGGGAGGTTTTTGTACCTAAACCTACAAATTGTAACAAATCCAAGGTATGCAGAAATCTACAATGGCAGCATTTTCCTTGCAGTTGGTTAAAAAAAAAAACAAGCGACACCTAAATATTGAAATGTAGAACAACAGAAGCACAAGTAGAGGAGAGCACTGCATGTAGTTTGCTAACATTAGCCACAATGAAGGCAATCGCATTAACTCCCCCCCGCCCAAGTTTATTAACTTGAATGCACTTTACTGTTAATGACTTTTAAATTTTAATTTAAAAAAAGTTACACAGTCTCCCTCTAATATACACAATTTTTTTCATAGTTTCCACCTATAAGAATAAACTTAACTCACCGTCTGACATGTCTGTAGCAGTGTGACACCCGAATGAGTCTGTGCTAATAATCTCTTTAAGTTTGAGACGTGTTTTTTTTGGTTCACCCAATATCCTGTCCCCTTTCTCAATATGTTACTGAACGCGCCCGCGTCATCAAATGTTACTGCAGCAAGACAACTTCTACCAGAAAGACATTTTGCCAAATCACAGTCAGTGTCAATAATTAATGATGGCTTCTTTTTAAAATAGACTCATAGAAATACATGCTAAGCCTACTAACACTGATTACAAAAACATCTTACAAAAACTTTAAATGAAACTTTTTCATGATTCTAAAAATTCAAAAAGATTTTATTTCTGGCAGAGAAAATGGAGAAACTTCTGTGATGGCAAACGAAACATCACACATCAACACATATTAGAGCTAAATTATGTGGATGGTTAACCACAGTAGATTACTGCAACAATTTCATTACAAACATTAATGACTTTCACAAAATGTTCCATGATTTCAATGAACTCAGTGACTTTTCCAGGCCTGGAAAATGTAATTGTGAAATTCTTTGACTTTTTTAGGTTTTCCATGACAATGGAAAACGGTGGATTATGAGACAATGGGCCCCTGGGCACAGATATGCTAAGGGCCCAAACACCTCTCCTACACAGGAGCAAGACACACAGATTTCGTGGTTTTTCATCTCTTCGTGTTAATTTTGTGTCTCTTTGTAATGATTTTGTCTTTCTGTAGTTGTTTGGGCTGTCTCCTTGTCTCCTTGTGGTTGTTTTTTGTCTTTGTAGTCATTTTGGCCTGTCAATGTTACAGGTAAAACTTTGTGTTCAACTAGCTCTCACTCACCATTCAACCCAGAAAACATGTAATGTGTCCCTGTTGCATGTCATTGGGTAACCAGGGTGTGTGGTAAGGTTTTTCACTGCGACACTTTCTGGAAATGAAATTATTAGTTCTCACTCCTGTCATTGCAAAAGTCCGGTACCACTCCCCTGTTCTGTTCCCACACTGTCCCAATAATCAGTTACCAGGTATATCGCTTTATGATGTTGAGACTTATTTTTCAACCACCCGTAAGTAATGACAGGGGGACCAAGCTAATAAAATGGCCTCACTCACACGCTCCTCCTCTTGATCCAAAAGTAAATATGCATCCAGACACAAATGTACCTCCTCTACCTCCCCTTTGCCTCCATAAATCACTCCATTCAGGTTCTAAGAGCCACAACGCACAATTATCAACATTGCAGCGTGTTGCATCACTGCTGTTGTCCGCACAGCCTTCACGTAACACAGACATAATGTCTCCACATCACTAAAGAACAGTATTGTCAAGTTTCCAGCTTCCATCAGGAAGAATGAAAGTCCCCAAACAAGAATGGCCTGTTTTTAGTTTCTGAGAAAAACACCTTTTGGGTCAACAGAAAGAAAATAAACTCGGGAAAAAAATGACGGAAAATGGCAGAAAAAGGCAATAAGCAAAAGTAATTTTTTTTTATATTTCATCTCTACTTATTATTTTTGCTGTTTGTTTTGTTTTTGGGTAAATTTTTATATTATTCAGATCAATTTAACAAAGAATTCAGGTTTCATTGCTTAAATCACACAACTTTTCAAACTTCTGTGTCTGAGTTATGGCGCTGAGTAATGACCATGAAAGTGTTTTTGCAGAACATTACCATGTCATTGTGAAATAAACACAGCACTATCACCTTCAGCACCATGCATCCATGATGAGACCATGTTTACTGCTGAGCAGACACATGCACTGAACTCACCCTCTCCATCTCCACAACATCTGCGTCCAGCTTTGTCTTCTTCGCCCCGCTGAGTAGCTGCACAAAGAGAGCAAAGAGGGAATTATTAAGGACTGAGAAATACTAAGAAAGGGACAGGAGGGTAAAGGAACAACATAATGTTAATCTTTTATTGTATTGCCCTCTGCCTTGTCATTTTTGTATGTCTTGCTCCACAGTTTCAACTATTGTTTGACTTAATATTTATTAGTTAGGTTCAATTGTATTTGAAGATAAATTTAGCAATATGTCAGTCAAGCCATGACCATGCCCCCTCCCCAAAAAAACCCAAAACATGCATCATCACTTCATCATTATATCCTCTCAGACATTTGTTTGACATTGTTGTCATAATTATGATATGAATTCTTGACTTATGGCTCAAAACGTGTTTTGAGCCCACAGTGACCTTTGACCACCAAATTCTTATCAGTTCATCGATCATCGTGTCCAAGTGCATATTTGTGCCTCATTTAAAGAAATTCCCTAAATGTGTTCTTCAGATATCATGTTCAGGAGAACGGGACACACGGACTGACAGACAACCTGGAAACATAATGCCTCTGGCCATAGCTTTTGACAAAGAGGCATAAAAATATATTTTTTAAATCTGAATAGGCTTTAACCTGGCATAGGCATGGCTCTTCTTGGGTCGCTGAGACAGATACCACAACCCTCATCTGAAAATACCTGATTGACATCAGGATGTTTTATGTTTCATCTTGTTCCAGTGAAGAGGAAATGTTTACTCTTCAGCCGGTAACTTTCCGTCCGTCAATCCTGTCAGTGCTCTAAACATCGCATACAAATTCATCGTTTCATCAACATGTTTATGTCTAAAGTTACACTGGAAACTGGGGATGATTCCTGTGAATGATAAGACTGTAATCCCTTTGAAACATCAGTTATGCCTGGAATTTAGTTGATGTTGGTTGTGTGGCAGTGTCCATGCGGTCTCCCATAAGATAGCACATTTTATGAGTTTCTTTGTTTGACAAAGGTTTGCCTTTTATTCTGCTGTCACCACACTGATGTGCTCTGAGCTCTTTGTTTTCTATAATTATTTGGAATATAACTGTGCAATATTTTCTTCATTTTTAGACAATATACTTCACAATTCTCTAATATCGTCTATCTCTTATGATATTTCACATTCTTATTTCTGCTTATGTGTATATTAAGTTGAACATTGTAGCATAATGCACATATTTTTTTTAGATTTCTAAACATTACATCAAGTTTTGCACAGTGTACAAATATCCTGAAATGGAAGTTAAAGAGTAAAAACCGTACCTCAAATACACTAACTTGGAACTTGGAACACTATATGAAACTTTCCTGAGAAACCATCCAACTAAACTGAATTTAACCGTGACAGTTGACACGTGGCACGTTTGTTGTGACAGCTGCTAAGCACCTGAGTTTCCCCTTAGCAACATGCCGAACTTTGCACTTTGAGATAAACAAAGTGAAACTTGGCGCAGGGATGAATCTTCTTGAGAAAATGAGATAAAGTGACCTTCTCTGGAAATGTTTGACTAACAACAGCCGGCATGTTTCACTGTGTCTCAGGGAAGTAAAGCATAAATACAAGTATTATTTTATTACTGCAGATGGTCATGGTGGAGGTAGTTACTTTATATACAGTTATAGTCGAGTTCAGTGGTTCCCATCTGAGGGGTCAGACCCCTCTAAAAGGGGTTCCTACAGCTTCAGATAAGTTAAGACTTTTTAAAATGCCATTTTAAATTAAATTTAAGACCTATTTTGCAAAAACAAGAACTTAATAAAAAAAAAAAAAAGAACAAAAGTCAACAGGTTATCAGCCTGACTGCTTTTATGGAGCCAATATTTGACATTTTGCTGATTATCTGTATCACCTAACTTTATAAAAAAAAAGTTGCTGACAGGAACTTGCTGTATATGATGTCAAACGTTTCGGTTCATTAAACATTTTCTAAAGGCATTTAAACAAAGTTCTGTGTTGGAGTTTGTGACATTCAAAATTCTTAATGTTGACACAAAGATTTTCATTTTTATTGTAAATGCATATTAATTCTGAATATTGTTTATCGGTCTCATTAACTACTAATAATCGGCGTCAGTATTGGCCCTGAAAAACCAATATCAGTCAACCCCTAACACTGTGATTAATTACTTAGGATTGCAGACAGTTTTACTTAGCAATTTTAAGACTTCTAAATGCTTTATATTATATATGCTTCTAAAGGCCTTATATTACGATTATTTAATTCAACACCTTTTAAAAGTTTTTAAAGATCTGCAAGAATCCTGTCTATGAATTAAAAAAAATTGTATGGGTACAAAAATGGATTCAATTCTTAGGTTTTTTTCTGATCTTTTTGTGATATAATGGATATATTTACCTATTTAAGCCTAAAACAGTTATTGAAATAAAACCATGTGACAAGTTTAGACTGTAAACAGTTAAATACAGAAACAGCTTTTTTTAAAGCCTCACATTCAGCTTCTCAACAATTAAAAACAAATAATGATTTCAAGTGTTTTGAAAATGATAAATTCGCTAAAATCATACAGGCTGTTGAACTTTCAAATACTTATTCAGCTGATTTAGTGAACTGCATGTGCCATAAATGAGACAACCTTCATTCCTGTATGCAACTTCCTACATTAATGGTTTTTTATTTATATCTGACATTAACAATACACGAGTTCCTCCTGTTCTTTAAAATCTTGTTTTACTTATACACTTAACTAAAAAGCTTAAAATAACTGACAGACAAGCTGTCACACATGACAGTAAAACCACACAGCATTGTGTTAGTGGCGACAGCATGAACAGCCATTACTGACAATTATTTTGACAAACATAGTAATGACACTGACACTTAGGTTTAGTTTTACTACTCCTCATACATATCGTGTTTAAGGTAACTATGACTCTGCCCACTTTTTTACGGGTCATAAACCAAAAAAATAATAAACCAAAAAAATAAAATACCCTACTATTCAAACAAAAGTGCAAGGAATGGCAGCTTTGGTGTTGTATACAATGTCCATCAGTTCAACAGCTGAGGTCCAGGAACAAGAGTTCAGGACTCACTTCGCCAGATAACTTTTAAAACAGCATGCAACAACTTCTCTGAGCATTTGTTAATAAATCACAATTAAGACTTAATAAACTGTGGTCAAAGGGGGTTCAATTACAAAAAAAGAAACAATGGTAGAAAAAAAAACAATAATTCCCTTCCAGTTATGTCTTAAAAAGTTTCAATTGTTAACTACACAAAAATGGCACAAAAGTACTGAACTTTAGATAGCTATTACAATGTGTACCTAGTTTAATTACATACTGTTCACTTCTCTCCATGTACGTTCTAAATATTGAGTCAGACATGTTCCCAGTGTCCTTTGTTTGCATGTTTCTTAGACAATATTTTGCATATCTCTGCACATAATTACCATTTCTAAAAACTGCACAGCTCTTTCATTTTTATTCAGACAAATTGTACATATTTCTTGTAGACTAAGAGAAAACCTACGTTACAGGGCTTCCATTTTTTTAAATATATGGCTCATATTTTTAGGCTATTTTCCTATTTTTATGGTAGCCTAATTTTCTTATATTCAAGATTCATGTATCTTGATTTTTTTCCAATATTTGCTGCACTTGTTGATTTGTTTTTCTCATAACATGTTTCTGTTAAGCACCAATACCCCAAAATGGCAAAAAATTGTATGACTTTTATTTTTTTAATTTTATATATATTACACTATGACTTCATTAATGACATACTTTACTGTGACATGTTTATTTTACCTTTTTAAGACATATGGAATTACGTTTCGTTTTTATGACATCCTGTACACTGTGATTTTTTTTATGACACTTGATTAAAATAAACCTGAACGTTTATTGTTGCCATATGTTCTTCTATTCAAGATTATGTCCTTTTATTTTGAAATATTTGCTTTATTTATTGAGTTCTGTTTCCCCTAATATATTAGTTTTATGCACCTATACTCTAAAACAGACTTCTCGTAGGCTAAGAAAAAAAAACTGGTAATAAACCAGATTTTTATTAAATTAAATATAGATATGAATTAACTTACAGGCAACATTGCTGGCCTCCTCTTTTTTCTGGGGTCCTGAGCGTAAAATACGCGGAAGTGGCAGGCGGAAGCGAAGGAGCCTCGACGGAAGCGGTCTGGTCTGTCAAGGGAGGAAAAAATTAGCAGAATTTGACACAAAGAGGTTAATCCCACCAAATAACACCGATCGTCCCCCCTTTTTCCTCGACACCGGCGTCCGCTGCGATGATCCTGTTAGAAATCAATAACCGCATCATAGAGGAGACGCTGTCGTTGAAGTTTGACGGCGCATCCAACGGGTGAGAAATCATTGTTACACCTGAGCTAACTGTGCTAACGACAGCTAGCTTCCCCTTTAGCGATCTGCCAGAGACGATGGCTGCATTTAACGAAGCAGAGAGGGACTCCTCATGCCGATTATAAACGCACGCAGCTTGGCACAAGTCACGCTTACAGCCGTGTTTGTTGTAAATAAACATATGAAGAAATAATGGCTGAATTATGCTGCTGCCCCGCCGTGACTGGGTGTGTCTGCACGGTCGGTGCTGTGCCAGAAATTGTAACCCCAATGATTTTTATCCCCCCTGGCGCAGTCTGTGGGGATAAAATAACAAAGCATTTTAGATTATTTTGCCACAATCGACGTGGCAAATATTAGGTTAGATATTTTAGGACATTTTACGAGTTTGCACAGCATTTAAAGCAGCTAGCCGATCGCAGTATGGCTGATATTGTGGTTGAGTCAGTTTGTGGAGGTCTATGAATGACATGAAATGAAATGGCATGAAATAAACCTGCATTAATCAGGTGTTGAAACCAGCATTTACAGTATGTGAAAAACATTTTCCAGTAGTTTTGTCACATCAGGTCTATCAAGAGCAAAATCAACTTATTTCCGGTGTCCTTTTCACCACGTAATCAACAATTAACCACACTTGAACAACACAAAGCTGCAAAAAATGATATCAACGTTTGTATTTACACACAATAAATGCCATTTATTTGTTTTCCACTGCACCACAGCTGCTATTTGTCAGCTAACCATCGCCTCTTTCTCCAACTTCCGCATTCCTGTATTCAAGCTGAGTCAAGTCTGAGCCCAGCGGCAGCTTCTGGGAGTAACGCACAGTATGCAGTCTGGACAAGCTGCTGCAGCATCCAGCTTAAAAATGTCAATTTACTGCTCACTGTGCACCCCAAAATTACTGTTTAGCTGGTTTAAGAAAAGACAATATGGTCAAGGTGATTAATTAAAGTCTAATATTAATGTTTATGATGTGCTGCTCCAAAGATTTTGCACATAAAATGTTATATAAACAATCAGACTATAAAGACCTTTAAGAGTTGCTGTTCCAACACTAAAGTATTTATTGTCTCTCTCCAATCACATTATTTTATGTCTCCACATTACATCTACGGCTGCAAGCAACAAATATTTTCATAATTAATTTGCAGATTTTTTTCTGAACTGATTGACTAATAATTTAGTTTAGAGAATGTCATGCTTTTGTAAAGCCCAAGGTGTCGCCTTAAAATTGCATGTTTAGTCTAAGCAACAATACAAAACCCAATATTAAATTTACTGTTACATATAAGAAGCTGAAACTTATTATTGTAATTTTCAATTATTCATTTAAATGAATTATGGGTGTGTTTTTTTCTTTAAAATTACAACTTTAACACAGACTGAGCTACAAATTTAACGTTTGCTGCTTAAATATTAAATGAATTGCTTTTTCAGTCCACTCGATACAATAACAATAACAATGACTGAACTGAGAAATCTAACCTTCAAATCTTGTTGATGTTGATGAAGTTCTCCTTTGGGGAAATTATTTGTCGGAGATTAAAAAAAAAGATAAAAAAGCTACAATATATTGCAAAAATATGTTATTGCAATACTCAGCATATCACAAAATGTTTTAAAATCACAATACTATATTGTGATAATATTGTATCAATGCGTCTCTGGTGATTTACATCCCAAATTGATTGACATAAAAATAATGGGTCACTATTTTGATAAGTTATTTTGAAAGCAAAAAAGCCAAACATTGGCTAGTGTTGTGCTTCTTAAATGCGAGAATTGGATGATTTTGACTGTTGTACATGAACATATACTGAAAAGCTTTGGAGTTGTGGACTGTTATTAGAAAAATCAGAACATTTGAAGACATCACCTTGTGCTGCTGAGATTTACAGGGAGCATGTTTCACTATTTTCTGACATTTTATCGACAAAATGATTTATAGAGAAAATATTTGAAAGATCAGTCAAAATGAAAATAATCGTTAGTTGCAGCCTTAATATAAATCAAATAATATGAGGCTTGACAACTGATTGCACGGTCATGCATGTCCTAATCTTATTTTCTTGTTGCAGAACCAAGCCAGAGGCTGTTGATGTGACGTTTGCAGGTGAGATTACATGTCGTTTAATTAAAAGCTGCATGTCATCTGTAAATGTGCTTGTTTAGATCCAACCAACCAAGTTATAAATAGCTTGGCTGCAGTTTCGAATGTGTGGGGTTTTTTTTCAGTGTAGTGACATTATTTTAAGTAAAACCAAACCATTACTGCAACTTCTGCATTGCTACTGTACAGCTGAGACACAGCAAATTTTCTGTCTACAGTAATCAATTCTGTTTTTAGCTGTATGAATAATATGAGGCCAGAGGCTGTTGCTGGAGGTGAAAACGATTTTTAGCAATGCTTGCTGCTGCTGTCATCACACCAGTCATCTTCCTATTATGAAACCTGTTGCACATGCTCAGCTCTGCCAGTAATCACTGTTAGATGAAATAAAGTGTTGCATCGATCATGTGAAACTGACTGAAATAATCTGATGTACTGACATGAATTGAGGTTACTAATTAAGATGGCACAGTTGTCCAAATATGTCAGTGTGTCTAGTTGCCAGAAGGAAATGGTTAACAGGTTTTGATGTTGTTTATGTCTGCTGCAGATTTCGATGGCGTCTTGTATCACATCTCCAACCCCAATGGGGACAAGACCAAAGTGATGGTCAGCATCTCCCTGAAGTTCTACAAGGAGCTGCAGGAGCATGGGGCTGACGAGGTACGACAGCACAGAAACAGCACCTCAGCAACACTCTGTTCTGGGTGATTTCAAATCTGAATACCCGTTTTCACATCCATAAACTGGTCCTGCAGAGGTCAACAGTTGCTTTCAGTGATACTGTCTTTCAGGTGAGCTGTTTGAACCCACAGCCACCCTGCAAACATGCATTGCTGCAACAATAAAAGCATTGTCACTAATAAATTCAGACAAGAAAGCTGATAAGTTTGATTTCTGTCTGGCTTTGGTGTCAATTTGAGATGACAAAGTATTTAAAAAAAAAAAAAAAAAGCAGAATGAGGTCATGCTATTTACACACACACCTCCACCACAAGAGCTCTGTTTCCATGTAAGGAAGAAAGCAGTCGCTGAGGCTTCTAGTAGAAACAGGAAGTGAGTTTGAGTGACTCACCCCAGGCGAGGAAGTGCTGACTGCGAGAAGCAACCACTGTGTTTGAATGTCTTGGCTGCCGTCCAGTGCCTTCCCTCCTTGTTCCCTAAAACCGAAGAGCGGAGGGATAAGTGAATGGTTCAGCAGTGTCACACTCAGTTATTCAGCCTGTGAAAAGTCTGTTTGGAAAGCAGTCAGGAGGAGGGAGTGTTATTTGTAAAGGGCTTGTTTTCTTATCTGTTCTTCATTTGACATATGTGCTTTATTTGGCTCTGCTGCTCAGATTAAAATTAAGAAGAATACAGTTTGCTACACTTTCGGACAAATACACAAAAGAATTGGGCGGCTTTTGTAGCTTCTAAACCTGCACGAATTTAAAAAAAAGTAGCTGTAATATACAAAGCACCCATAAACACAACCATTTTACACAACTTTAAAAGCAGGGATCGTCCCGGAAACTATGTTTGGACTTTTGTCCTTACTCAAAACTAGTGCAAAAAGGACTGAATGATTTTAAAATAATTTTCTTATATTTATGATAAAGATTTCTTTGTTTCCATGGCACAAATGGAGGAATAAATAACAACAAAAACAAAAAAATGTGTTGCTGTCAGCCAAATTGTTAAACATCAGTATTGGCCCAGAATTTCACAACCAGTGCATTCCTCCTGCACACAGAGATGCTATTTGTTTGGCAGTGCACCCAAAGTGCATATCACCGTTTGCAGGTGCTTTGAGAACAAGTTTCTTTGTATCTTTACTTTTGCAAGTTCGGCGGCAGTTTTCTTTTGTTGACATTTGGTGCATGATCTTCATACCTACGTTTTATTTGCATATTACTGCTAAGTTTGCCTCACTTCCTTCCACGATGACAGGTATCTATTAGGGAGGAGGCCCCCATGTTGCTGAATCGCATACCTCCTTCCTGTCATAATACAAGCCAGTTGTTGTACAGCCATTTCTTTCTTTCTTTCTTTTTTATTGGTGTTGACATTTCTGCTTGTTTCTTCTCTGCTCTAAGAACCACCTGTTTAGTCTCGGGGGGGATTCCCACAGGCTATGAAAATCACTGAAGTATTAGGAATTTTAAAAATCAAAAGGATGCTTTTGAAAAATTAATCAAAAGACTCAGGACCCGTTCTCTATTGTAGCATCAAAGGAGCAGCATCAGGGCCTACATTAAGAACTTTAATATATAAATCTACATCATTGAAAGTCATTGTCAATTGATAAAGCCTTTACAGTCCAGTTTTGGCTATATTAATTCCACTTTCTTGACTGGGATGTAAAATTTTGCTCTAAAGTTGATATTCTTTTGCCTTTTGTCTTCTGTTTTCAGTGAAGCGAGATGCAAATAAATGCTCTATTTTTAATTACAGCTGCTCAAGAGGGTCTATGGGAATTACCTGGTTTCACCGGAGGCGGGTAAGTTCTCACAGCGTTACTGATTGTTAGACTGTTAACATCAGATCAGTTTTTAGATCTCGGCACCACACAGCCACTTGTTCCTCATTTCTGAAACACATTTTCCCAGCATTTATTAGCTTGTGGTAACAGACGTTCTTTTAATGTAAAGCTGTGAAAAGAAAAGTAACAGCTGACTTTTAAGCAATTTTTAGCTGTAGATTTAAAATAATCTTCATCTACCTTTCCCCCCAGGCTACAACGTATCCCTTCTGTACGACCTGGATGCGCTACCAGCCAATAAAGATGAGATTGTCCACCAGGCGGGGATACTCAAGAGGAATTGCTTCGCCTCTGTGTTTGAAAAGTACTTCAAGTTCCAAGAGGAGGGCAAAGAGGGCGAGCAGAGGGCCGTGGTCCACTACAGAGATGACGAGTCCATGTACGTCGGGGAAAGTTTAAAAAAAACATCAGTTTCAGATGTTTTAACATTTAGAAATGCTAATTTAAGAGTTGTTGCTATAAAATAATTTACTCTCCTAGTTGGCTTATATAATAAAAAGTTTGGTTACATGACTGATACCTTTAAATATTACACAGCTGAAAAGAATATGTGGATTGACTACAAATGTTTCTGCAGCGGCTCGTCTGTATGGAAAATGTATTCTAGGCGCCACAAGGAGTGTTTTTTAACTGTTTTAATCTGCGACATGATCTTTCTTCTCAGGTATCTGGAGGCTAAGAAAGACAGAGTGACAGTGGTGTTCAGCACAGTGTTCAAAGACGACGACGACGTCATCATCGGCAAAGTCTTCATGCAGGTGTGTGAGGCTACATGTACAGAAGAGCCTGTAACTGTGGAAATTTAGTGAGGCTAAACCACACTGAACCAAGATAGAAAACAAACAGGAGGTAAAATGGCTGGTAGTTAAATTATTAAATTAAAAGTATTTCACTGCTGGAGAGGTGGTTCTTTCATAAAAGTAGTCTGTCTTTGCAAATACTTAAGAAACTGGTGCTACATGACCAGAGAAAACTGAAAAAAAGGACTGTGGCACTCACTTTTTCTCAAGAAGTAGAAACCCTAAAACCAAAAAACCAAACAAACAAAAATCAAATACCAAAATGTACTGCACCATAACAGAATAATAAATGCTCCTGCTGGTAGGTGACGTAATGCAAACTCATCCTTCTGACATATTTGTTGCCGGCTGGCAACAAATGATCTCGTATTACAGCTAAACAGTAAGTTAAAAAATGTTTCTAAAAATGTTTGAGTCTAAAAATATTCAACGCAGTAAGAAAATCTTGGTTGATATTTGATCAGCGCTGTCTAGTTGTATCGTTTGATCGGAGTCTGGTCTGAGTTTGATCTTGATCCAGCACTATAATCTTGGGTGGCAGGAAAAACGAAAATGCAAAAATACTGCCTGTAGTTCAGCCAACAGCCCCAGAACCAGCAAAACACTGCTGTTTGGCTAAAATTTGCAGATCGATTTATGGCTGGATGTCATGAAATTATTGCTTGATTGATTGGATTTTGATATAAGAATACAATTTAATTGATTTTTTTTTTTTTGTTGGAATATATTGTTAAGTAGGTACACAGTATGGCTGAGGATGTAACCTAAAGGGGTTAAAAATGCATTTTCATTGCATCTTGACTTTAAATAGCTATAGTGGACTTGTATGTTGTATTTTACTATGCCATAAAATTAATAAAATGTACTGTGCACTTACATCTTTTGTGTGCAGGAGTTCAAAGAGGGTCGGAGAGCCAGCCACACAGCCCCACAGGTGCTGTTCAGCCACAGGGAGCCGCCACTGGAGCTGAAGGACACGGATGCCGCTGTTGGGGACAACATTGGATACATCACCTTTGGTCAGTAACGATTAAGCATTGGCTGAAGCTTTACCGCTGTAATTATCTAACCAATTTATCAATTTGATACTGATATATGTGTACACGGTTTTGGTGTTTTTCAGTTTTGTTCCCACGTCACACCAATGCCAATGCCAGAGACAACACCATCAACCTCATCCACACCTTCAGGGACTACCTGCACTACCACATAAAGTGCTCCAAGGTCAGCTCAACTCTAACACACAAAAAAACAGAATATCATATATAATATTAAGTAATTTATAAGGTCACAGGAATTTGAAATAGAGTGCATAAAGGTGGAGACAAATCTTAAAATGTTACCTAGAAATATGTTTCAGGAATCTCTCGATGAAGCTCTGAAGTTACAGAATCAGTTCGCCTTATTATTTGATATTCAGACAGACCTTTTAGATCAGTTAATATAGTCTAGAGGGCAACGGATTAATTGATTTGGCTGATCAATCAGCGCGAATCAGACATTTTATAAACCATCACTGGACGAAATACAGCACTATACTGGAAGTCTGTGACTGAGTGAATTAAAAGCCCTCTCGCGTTTCTTGCACAGTCCAACCATATCCTAGGCTTTAGACAAATCAGTGTGTCACCTCAACATGCTGAATCTTTAAGGAGGCACCTGTCAAATACTCCAAAGGAAAGCTGAAAGTCTGCTTTAATCACAGGCTACAAACAAGTCGCAGTAATAGTACGTTCAGTCCTCTTTACTGTAGTAATCCCTGCTGTGTGTGAGATCAAACGAAGCCCCTAGCTGACAGCGACTTGCTCGGCCTCCCTCAGTGATCTTACAGGTTCTCAGTTTGTGGTGTTTGTGTATGCAATACACACAAAATAAGGCATGCTTCAATTAGACCCGTCTTGACTGTAAACCCTCATCAGAGCTATTTTTTGGATGACACAGTTGAAAGGTATGCGTTAGGGCTTTTGTGTTACATCACAAGCGCCTGCAGATAATGGAATTGGATGTTGGATGCCTCAGACAGCGTGGAGTCTGCGTGGGTGAAACAAGAGATGGATTAATGGACAGCTGTGGGATGGTTAAGCTTGAGAAACACCATTGTCAAACTCGCCTTTGTCCCTGCTGCATGTTGTGTTTAAAATGCACACAAAATGTTGACATCTTATGTTTTCATGAGAAAAAGAAAAGTCTGCAAGTGCATCTTTGTTCTGGATAAATCAATGTTGGCACTTGTTTTTGTGATAAGAATCTCCTTATACAAAACATCTTCTCTTCTGCAGGCCTATATTCACACACGCATGAGGGCCAAGACGTCAGACTTCCTCAAGGTGCTGAACCGCGCTCGACCTGACGCCGAGAAGAAGGAGATGAAGACCATCTCGTAAGTAACCTTCACTCCTGTCGTCACCCAATTCTTGTTTCAGCGTCACTGCTTTTCAATTTTTAATTTCTGGTCAAACCCTGCAGAGGGGTCAGGGTTTTTAGGAAATTAGAGGCTGAACTGAGCATTTTAGAGTATTATGAAAACAAAAAATCTTAGATCAGAGGTTCTTAAAGTTTGACAAATGCCACTTTAGGAAACACTATGATGTTGCATGACATCTTTTATTTTTATGGCATTTTATTTCATTTTATACTAAAAATTTTGAATAAGATACTATATTAAAACTTTTAAGGACATTGTTATGGCATATAATACTTTTTTTAGTGTTTAAAAAAAAAGTGTTATAAATATTGTGGGGACATTTTGAGCATTTGAATATATATTATAATAAACGTAAAGTTAAGAGAAGAAATTTTGGCTAAATTTGACAGTTTGCTCCTCTAACCATGAGACACAATGACATTATTAAGTTTTTGTGGTGGTTTTTAAAGCTGTTTATCAGATTTTACTATATTGTTCAACTGTTTCTTGTTCAAGCTTAATTAAACATATTTAATTAAAATGTAAAGATCCTTATTCACAGAGTTTTAAGCTTCTCTCCACAGTAATGTTCATGCATTTGAGATGGATCCTGAATGATTCAGCTTCGAGATCCACCTCTGCATTTGTTTTCTGTCTGTATCTTTGTGTGTTTTTGAGGTGTGTGAGCTCTAGCTGTTTTTGCAGTTTTTAAAATGAGTCAGTTAGGAATTTTTACAGCTGTCTGCTTCGCTCAGACACTGTTTTTTGGCCTCTGAATACAATGGAAAAATATGTACTGTCTGAGCAGAGATACTCTTTGTTCTGTGGTTAACGTGTAACTGGAATGAGCAGGGGACCCCCATTATGGCTTGCATTTCTGTGAGCTTTCAAAGGAGAAACATTCACATGAATTCTGGGTTTGGCTGCAAAGTAGTAAAAGACGCCAGCTAAGAAATACACAACTGAAACGGAAGTGTCAATCATATATTGTTTAAGTATCTGCAGATCAAATCATACCACAAATATCCTGCAATTATAAGTGTCACTGTCAAGTCAAACTACCAAGTATCTCCACACACTACATTACTTATTACACAAGATCTCATTGTATAACAGGAGTGCCAAAACAGAAGAAGAGAAATTATTTTGTCATGAACTGATGAATACTTTGGTACCACATGTTGCAATATCCAGTTCAATAAGGACAGATGAATTGTTACAGTTTCAGTCCTTTGTTTTTACTTTAATGTTCGATTAATGTTTTTGGGCATTTAAGTCTTTCCAACAGTGAACTGAAGCTGTCTTCAAAACCATCAGACTCCATTGACAAAAACACTATTTTTTACAGTAACTGGACACTGGAGATGCCTCAGCTTAATCAGTTAGTGTTTGTTATTGTGTGACTTGGTGACTTTGAACTAACCTTTAACAACACTAAAGTAAAAAAATAACAACGAACTCATTGAGGCAGCGGACGACCAGCAGCTCTATTTTTCCGTCAGGTAAAAATAGTTTTTGTCAGTGGAGTTTGGTTGCTTTGCAGAGAGCTTTATATTGGATTCAGCTCCCTGTGAGAAATCGCAGGCTGATGGTGAGCTAAAGCAGTGAAAATATCCTACATATAACATAAACTTCAGCTGTGTTTGATATTTTTAAGTGTCTTTATACGTATTGCTGCTGCTCTTGTCTGTGCTTCCATGGCGATACTCCAGTCTGCTTCTCACTGACACTGAAATTTGAACTATCCTTTCAAAAAATAATTAATTAAATATGTGAGCCTATTTTCTATAATGTTAAGCAACTTCCAATGAAGTCTGATGCTGCAACACACTGTAGTTCCTTCTGAAGGGGTTAAAGTGTTTGTGCACCAGGGTAGACAATAACCTGCTGGGTGAAATATCCTTTGTGTGGCATCTAATGCATCTTTGTATGATTTTTCAGTGGAAGGACCTTCGCCCGCTGAGGCAGACCCCCCACCAGAGAAATCCAAACCCCAGTGGACACGCCCAAACGCGCTACACTGAGACTCAACGCCACATCGGACAGGACTCCAGGATGCCTCTAAATGCCCCGCCCAGCCCCCAAATACGTGTCCAGTCTTTTTTTTTGTTTTAACGAATAATAATGTTGGCTCTATGTAGGGAAAGCCAAGGTTCAAGATAAATGGAAAAAAGGGCATTCCTTGCTTTGCATAGTTAAAGAGAATTATTAGTCCTATATAAATATATATATGAAAAAAATTGAAATTTTTGATACGATATCTTTTACTCCATTTGGTACTCTTGCTTGCCCCTCAACCCTCACCATGCAATATCCATGTACTGGATAATTTCAATCCCCCCTTCCTCCCTCTCTGTGCTTTCATGTTGTCTGTACCATTGTCATTTGAAAAAATAAAATAAATCACTCTTACAAAAAAAAGCACCTCTCTGGAAGGTATTTGTGCTGATTTTGTGACTCTTGTATAGCTGCTTATGTTTCCATGAATTTTATCAGACCATACAGAATATTTTTGTCATAAGTGATTTACTTTTGCTTTAGTACTGAGCCCCCAAAGTGCTGGAAGGTGACATTTTTTATTATCTTGCTGAGACAAGTTAATTATCTAGTGCGCACAACTTATTTATCTTTTGTGCATTAGATGAATATGTTATTACCACAAAAAGATTGTCTTGTTCCCATAAAATAATTTACTTGTTCCCACATGAAAACCGACTTGTGTGCATGAGATAAAATGTATATTTCTTTGCAGTGAATATACATGCAAAATTTGCATTCATTTTACTAACCACACTTGGAGTAACTGAAGCTGGATGTTCAGGCACTGATGGTTCTTAATCAGTTCACAATATTTTTAGGCTATAAAAGAGCACTTGATAAATATTTTGAAATGTCCTCTACACTACTAAAATGCTAAATTACTGAATCAGCTGAAGTTACATATAAAGAAGCTACTGCCAGAAAATATGGTTACATAAACTACTGTTAAGTTGAATAAAATACAGTTACAATGTTGAATAAAGTAAAGTTTAAACTACTGTTACAGAAAAGTTAAAGTATTGTTATAAATAAAGGGGAAACCATGGTGCTATATTTTTGAAGGATCCAGCAAAATCCCCATATCGCTTTCAAGCTTCTCCATGTTTTTTTTTTTGTTTTGGTGTTTTGGTTTTTGTTTTGGTGCTCTGCATTGTGTAGATGCCGCCTCTGCCACAGGGACGGACGCAAAGCGCTATCAGATGGTGTAAACGAAATAAATGATATAGCACAATATGAAACAATGGACTTTTTTCTTGTCAGACGACATATATTTCGTCATTTTGCACAGCCAAACTTTGTGGTTATTAAAGAATAATGTATGATAAATAAAAACTAAAAAAACAACAGCCACACAAGTCAAGAAACAAAGAGTCAGTCAATGAAACCATGCTGGATGATTTGATGTGGAAATCAAACATTTATTTACTGACAACCTCTGAGCAGCTTTACAGGATCAGCAGCAACAGTTTGATATGATTATTGGCTGAGTGACAGAAAAAAGCTTTTTAAAATCAGGCTTTGGCCACTTCGCTCTCTTTTTTGGGCTTTTCATCCTCATCTGAAGAGGAGGAAGAAGAGGAGGAAGAAGAGGAGGAGGAGGAGGAAGAAGAAGAAGAGGATGAAGCCTTCTTATTTTTCTTCTTGTTTTTTTTTTCTTTGTTTGCCGCAACTGGAACTGCTGCATCACTGACGGCAACCTCTGCCTTTGTGAGATCTCCGTCCACCACCTCAGGGGCTTCATCTGCTTCAGGGCCTTCAGGGGGGTTAGATTTGTTAGAGGGGGAGCTTTCCTGCTTCATGAGGTCCTCTTCTTTCACTTCCTCCAGCTGCTCTGGCCCCTTATCATCAGGCCTTTGCTGATCTGAAAACAAGAAGATGAATCAGATTTTACACAAGCTTTCCTTTAATTTGTGTAACTCTGCCAGAAACACATGCAACCTGTTTGTCAAAAACAACGTAAAAAGAAATTAGATTGCCTTTTTTGTGATTGATTATTGCATTTATGATTTCCATGCAGTGTTAAAACAGGTGATTGCATGCAGTTACATGGTGCAATGTTATTTTAGTGACATGAGCAGCTTTAAAGGAACCATTTACCATTTTAGGAAATATGCTTATTTGCTCTCTGGCACAGATTTAAATGACAAGAACAATATCTGTGAGTGGTATTGATCTTCTCATTTCACCTTTGGCAAAGAGACAGATAATCATATATCCCAATACTATTTCTTTAAAGCCTCTGGAAACATGGCTTGAAATAGGAAGAATGTGCATATTATATCAAAGTAGAGTGTCTCATTAAGTATCTACAAAAATCTGAGTGAAATTAAATGTTTACAACTTTTACAAAACTGAGTTCAAAACAGCTCATTTTGAGGATAATAGCATTTCTCCAGACTGTATGGGTAACTATCATCATCTCCACGACAGCCATGCAGCGGAGCAGAGTCGCCGTGGTACAGCCCGATCTGTTCGATTCCTCTGAGTCTGCGTTCATAAATCCAGGCTGATGTGTTCTGAGCTGAGCTGCTGTTTAAAGCCGCAGAGCGTTCTATTTCCAAACGAATTAACGGACAGTTCAGTTGATTATGATTTTTGATTTTGTTCGGCTTCATCCATATTACGTAATATGGATTGGGGATAACCGCGCCCAAATCAACCCAGCTTCAGGAGACTGTGAAAAAACTAAAATGACAATATTGCAAATTTGGACTGAGGCTAATGTCTGGTCATTTTTTAATGCTTTTATTATGCATGTAACACCCAAAATTACATATTAATAAAGTTTTTGGTCTACATCCTCATCACAGCAGCAGCAGGTTCAATTCAGCAGCCAAATATTCGGGTTCCCAGAGGCTTTAAAAATCCATGTGAAGGATTTTAACTCTACATGTAGTCCTCTGAACTAGCTGTTGATTTTAAAAGTATATAAAAACATAAACCATGTGGTCATTGCATTCACATTACAATGCTAATAAGTAATGTGATCAGCCGTTTTGCTTACACCTTTCCAGCTCTTTAAAATATACAGAAAAGAGTCAAATGGTGATGATTTCTTGACTTATTTCAGCCAGGTTGACCCTAGTCTGTCTCGGCAGTAGAGATAAACTTTTCAGTCTGGTCACAGTGTGGACATAAATGAGTCTTTGTGATTTTATTTAAAATTGTGTTTCAAACAAAGGCTGGATCCAGAACTTACCACTGTGCAGTGCATCTTCTAAAGAAAACTCCGAGCTGTCAGGGAAGAGGAGGATAAGTACGCTAACGAGTAAGAAACAGGTACACCATGCTTTTGTGTGTGTGTTAATGTCTTTCTTTTGAAGGGACAGTTCACCCCAAAATCAAAAACATACATTTCCTCATACATGTGGTGCTGTTTATCAGTTCCAGAAATCATGAACCAGTTACTCAAGATAATCCACGGACCTTGTTGTGAGCAGTTTCATGTAGGAACTATTTTCTTTCTACTGAACTACACCCGCCAACCGTATCACCGCACAGAAGGAAGTGTGCATCTATCCACTTGGCAAGCTAATGTTACAATTCAGCTGAAGCTGAAGCACATTTATGCTTCCTTGTAGTTCAGTAGAAAGAAAATATTTCCTTCTACATGAAACTGCTCATAACAAGGTCTGTAGATTATCTTGAGTAACGGTGTCATGATTTCTGGAGAGAGGCATTGCTGTTTAGTTTTTCAGATGTATTTTTTTGGCATTTTTAAGTCAAGTGCCACGTAGTTACATTATCTCCACACATGGTATCTCCAACACTCTGCATTTCACACCGAAACAATCTAAATTGATAAAAAGCAATAAATATGTGACAAAATATGAATTTTTGATTTTGGAGTGAATTGTCCCTTTAGTGTATTATAAATAAATGCAGCTGCATGCATTATGTATGTAGCCACTGCAATGTGAACCTCTACATATTGTCATGTACAGATTCAGTAAAAATCAAAATGAACTCAGCACTGTTAATATAACTTCATATATATACCTATGTTCAAAACAATCTAGACTTATAAATACCTCTACAAGTAAGAGGAAAAATATGTATCTTTGATTTAGGGTTGAACTGTCCCTCTAAACTTAGTTTGACACTTAATGTCACAAGATGTTATGTACAAATTTGAAATTACACCCCACCACCAATGAATGCTATAATGTCACATTAGAACACCACAGCCTTTCAAGTCAAAGACGGGGGCAAAAAACTGCAGCTATTTCTGGACAAAGAGGTCACTGTCTTTATCAATTTTCCCCTGGGCAGAGATGTGTCTCCACCCAACAACACGATTTAATTTGAGCCAAGAGGATTCATCTAAAGCTCTGACATCATACAACCATCATGATGTATTTCTGAGCCGTCCTCACCTTTCGATGTCAGGGGTCATGCCTTGCATCAGTTGCTGGTAGTTATTGATTTCAGCCTCCAGCTTCATCTTCACACACAGCAGGTTCTTGTTGTTTTCGACTTGGCGCTCCACCTGTGCCTTCACTTCCTTCAGCTCCGCCGCCAGGTTCAGTATCAACTGGTTGAGTGGGGCCAGGCGCTGACCGTACTCCACTTTGGTGCTCCTCAGGGTCTCCTCCAGATTGTGGATCTGAAAGGAACATGAATTGATTTTTTCTGCCTTTTTGGGGTCCTGTCCTCAGATGTCTTTTGTCTTTGGATCACTAACCAAAGAGACAAGACCTTAAAGGAGTATTTGAATTGAATTGCATTTACATTTTTTTTGGGGGGGGGGGCATTTTCCCTTTATTTCACAGGACAGTTTGAGAGAGACAGGAAAGGTGGGACAGAGGAGGGGAAAAACACGCAGCAAAAGGCCACAGGTCAGACTCAAACCTGGGCTGCTGTGGGAGCCTGAGGAATGTGGGGCGCACACTCTCCCCAGTGAGCTAGAGGTCACCCAAAAACATCAACTTTTTACCAAAACATGTATTAAAACAAACTCCACAACTTGTGCAGTATTATCAAAGACTCATTTATCCAGTCGTATGCTTATTAAACAGAAAAACCTTTCCGATGGGGAATTTAAAAAGTGAGAGTTATTTATAATCTTCCCAAAACCAGACTCCATTGACAAAAACAGTGATTTTACCTGGCTGAACACAGGAGGTGCTGGTCTTACTATTGCTTTGGTCAGTGAGTTTTTTTGTGTTATTGTGTGACTTGCATGATTGAAATGTTTTGTTCGGATTCACCAAAGTCACACAAAGGCACAGAAAAACTAACTGAATCCAACTAAATCGAGGCAGCAGAAGGCCAGCAGCTCCTGTGTTAAGTGAGGTTAAAAATACTGTTTTTATCAATGGAGTCTGGCTTTGAAGAGAGTATTGACAAGTTTCACTTTTAGTTCGGTCCTCCTTCCGATAGAGCTGTCTATGAAATACTGAGAATACGACTGGATAAATGAGAATTGTATTTCAAAGTAGGAATTATGTAAGAGTTTGTGAAGGGAGTCATGGAAACTGAGCATAACACAGGGTGAGTAACTGACATAAAAATGGTCATTTAGGGTGTGACGTAATCCTTTAAAAGAACACATAATTCATAGCCGTGACTTTTTAGACCTTTTTCATGTTCATAGTTTGTTTCCAGGTGGCAGTGAGACAGATATAGAGATTGTCAGGCTTAAAGTATCGTGTTTTCAGTGTAATGACAGGAGAGTCAGGAATGCTTGTGAAGAGAACAGGTACACTTAAACACCTGCAGGCAGGTTTATCATCCTGGCAGGATAAAGGAAATATTTTCATACATATTTTGTTCTTTACACTTGCCAACAAAATGCTTCAAGGGTTCTAGGACTGCATGTTTTATGTCAACGCGCTCAAGTCAATTTTCAATTCAATTCTACTGCAGTGTGACAAATGACATACTGTATCTGAATGATGTGCTTACCTTGCTGTGCGAACTCTGGATCCTAATTTCCACTGATTGCTTCTGTTTGAGCAGTTCCTTCAGCTCAAACTTTCCAGCGATCAAATCCTCGTTGTTTTGGGCCTCCACCACCTTAATGTTGTCAAACTGAAGAGGAAAAAGTAAGACAGAGATGGTGAGATAAAGAAAAAAAGAAAACTATGTTAGACGTAAGGATGATGCAGCTAACATACTTTACTCTGGTACCACTCCTCAGTGTCCTTCAGGTTCTTCCTGGCAAGGTTCTCGTACTGGCTGCGGATTTTGTAGACAATCTCAGCCAGGTTGGAGTCCTGAGACTCAATCTCCACCTTCACCTCTGAATCCTTGATCTTCTCACGCAGGATATCCACTGCCTAAAAGAGCCAGGATTATAAGTTTGCTTCGTTTTTATACACTTTTGTGTTTTTTAATCATGAAGTGTTTGCTTTCAGTCTCACCTCTTTGTGCTCCTGCTCAAGCCGAGCCAGCTCATCCTTCACCATGTCGATCTCTTTCTGCATCTGCATTCGGTTCAGCTTGGTATCCTCGATGGTCTTCTTCAGATCATCCATGTCTTTTTCTAATTCCTTACGTGCCTTTTCCTCATCGTTCAGCCTGCACATAACAAGGGGAACCCAATTATTATCCATAAAAACATCACTGATGCTGAATGGGTTTCTTTTTGTTCCAAATTATGATCTGAAAAATCAGAATCAGAAAATTCTAATTGATCTTTGAGGGGATATTGTGATTTGTTACAGTTGCTCTCATGCCAAGCATAAGAAGAATGACAATGAAAATGAAGTATATAAAAAATTAGTCATGAAATTAAAAAAATACAAAAATATATGCCTGAGTAAAATAAAAATATGTGCATTACACTTCAATTTTACACTTGTATGTAAAAATATGTATGACATGCTGAGTATTTAAAGTGTGTACAAATGTAGAATTACAAAAATATACAAATGTGTACCTTAAGCTGCAGTACAATCTACAAACTGGTATGAAAACATAAATATTTTAAAAAGATGTGCATTATGCTACAGTATACACAATAAATACACAGTAGAATAAAAATTATATACATAATAATGCAACATAGATCATTACAATATTATAAGAATAAGAAATATATACAAATTGTGCAAATTTATTATTGATTTCCTATGAAACTCACTTGTTCTTGAAGTCATCATTCGCCAGTTTGGTATTATCAATCTGCAGCAGCAGCTTTGCATTGTCCATGGTGATGTCTTTGATCTGAGGAGGAAAATGCATCATGTATATTACCAAAAATATTGTTATCTGGAGACATTCATTTGATTTAGCTTTATATATGATATGCATTTAAAAATCATTATCATTATCATTATTTGATCACAGACACCACGTTTTTTAATTGGCACTTTAATACCCATTCAATGGCTCTTTTATGCTTGTGGTTTTTATATATATTTATATATACCCTTTTTTATTCTTTGTTGTGTTATCTATCTATCTATCTATCTATCTATCTATCTATCTATCTATCTATATATGATGCTGATAGATAAATAAATAAATATAAAATCTAAATAAATAATTAATAAATAAATGTGATGACCAACCTGCTTTTTGAGGTCCTCCAGTGGTTTCTCAACTTTATCCCAGGCACGTCCCTCAGGAGTTTTCCTCTTGGCCAAAATCTCATCAATCTGCTTCTCCAGATTGCCGTTTTCCTCCTCCAGCTGCCTCACTCTGCCCAGGTAACCGGACAGACGGTCATTCAGACCTCGCAGTGTCTGCTTGTCGTCCGCGGGGGCGGCAGGAGCGGCAGGAGCGGCCGGAGGGGAGGCAGCGGCAAGTTTTTTTGGCCCAGCGGGTTTGGCGTCTCTGTCCGGCTCGTTGCGCAGCACGTTACGCAGCCCCTCCAGGCTCGACACGGACGCTCTGGAGCCCCTTCCCCCTGCTCCACCAAACATGCTGGCTGCGGTGTTTGAAGGCATGATGCTGCTGCTGGATGAGAGCGAGCTGACGGCGACAGAGAGCGTTTCAGGCAGGAGAGTCACTTCATGGGTTCTAGTGGGATACAGGTGGTTTTATACCTGACTTTTACGCGTAAAACGCCCCCAGCGATGCCATTGGTTCCTGGTGCCCAGAACCACACCTGGGCAAACTGGTTCCGACTCAAAATTCAAGTATTTCATGTTGACTTTTTCTATTTCTCCCTGTGATGTTACACTTGTCTTCTCTTGATTGGATGCATGCAGAGTTTTGGGGAGGTGATGGGTGGTCCTTGCCCACCTTAAAAGCAGGTGATCCGCAGAGCTGCAGGTAAGTTCATCACTCACTTCTTCAGCTTCTTGTTTTCATCTCGCTGTACAAGCTGCAAAATGTCTAAACCAGGAGGTTACAGCAGCCAGTCCTACTCCCCCAGCGGCACGGGACCGGTGAAAAGCTACCCGACCAACAAGATCGATCCGACGGGAAAATCCAGGGAGAAGGACGACATGGTCGGACTCAACGACAAATTCGTCAGGTTGATTGACAAGGTGTGTAAACTGTTATTATTATTATATTATTTATTATTATTATTATTATTATTTATTATTATTATTATTATTGGTAAAGATTTTGCAAATATTATGATTCATTTATACAATTCAGTGTTTGGTTTTTTTCCCCCCTTTTTTACAATGTGTTTTTATATTATTTTGTTTCTCTTATTAATTCACTTTTTCATTCACTCATTTGAACCAATCAGTAACAGTTAAAAGTAAAAATAAGCTTTTTTTATTTTTATTTTTTTATACAATAGTTGTGAAACCTGTTTTCAGCCCGGAAGTATGATTTATACTTGTCTTTGTGTGCAGTAATTAATTCTGTCACCTGAGGCGATTAAAAGTGTCTTCAATACTGCGCCATCTTGTGGATAATTAGTTAACATACAGTCCCTCAGCATGACATATGGACTTAATGTACAGTGATGTTTTCGAGTAAACTTGGTGAAAACAATGCACACAGTGATGTTTTTAGGTGGAAAATAAAATAGTGGGGCAATAACTATTTCGCACGAATGCAGAACCAAATAATTACACAGATGAACAATTTGACACAGGTGATAATAATAGCACTGCACACATACCTGTTAGCTGTTGGGCTTGTTTTTGCTGTCAGCTTGGGAAGTTATTTCGGCTCCTGCTGCTCTCATGTTTATTAATCTTCTTAAAAAGTTGCCTGACATCCAGAAAACCAGTAAGTAATCGAGTAATATCCGCTCCGGATGACTTAATGATACAAACGAAGAAAAAAGGCGTCCTGTCTGATGAGCTAGCGGTTAGCCTCTCTGTCCCGGATAACCACTCCTTAAATTAAACTCGGTTATATACAATATTCAGCGGCTGGTGAGCACCGAGGTGTTAAATTAAGACTTTTATCGACAGGCAGCCTTTGAAAGTTGTGCTGCAGAAGATAATCCACACATTGCGCGTTAACTTCTTTTCTTCTTTAAAATAATATTAACTGCCGCTTGCCAAACAACAAATGCTGTGATTGGTTGGCTCAGCGGAGATCCCGCCTACCATTCTAGCAGCAACCAATCAGATTGCGTCTGGGCCAGCGCCCTTTAAGAGTTTATTCTAGTGCACTAGTCTGGGCAATTAACTTTGGGTATGCGCAGTAAAAAATAATAATAAATAACTGCTGAAACGTGATTTTATTTTTTTAGATTATGCATGATCCATAATCATTCTAATTTCCAAATTACTTAATTCCACTAAAGCCAACTTCATCAAGCCAAATAATTTTCTGTTTTAATTTGTCTATTTTAATTCTTCTATTTTTTTTTGCCTTTTTTTTATTCTTTTATTCTGGTTTGATTGTGTTCAATTCTATTTTTAGTACCATTATTTCTTTGTTTACTGCTAATATTCTTTGAACTGCATTTACTCTTATTGGTACAAGTTGATATTATTTTTGTTTTTTAATTGTTTCTCTCTTGTTTAATGCTACTTCTAAAGATTGTCTGGCCTTAGTTTGGCATTATCATTTGGCTCTTATTGTGTTACCTCTGCAAGATGTGTTACCTTGCAGAGGTAACATATTGCTATATAAACAAAATATTATTATTATTATTATTATTATTATTATTATTATTATTATTATTATTATCTTTTGACAGCAGGTGAGGCTACAAATAAGCAACAAAAACTATAGAGTGCCACAGTGTTATGACCTAGCTTATGAGGGGAAAGTGGGGCAACATAAAACCAGATGTTTTTGATAAATTAAAGTTATTAACAAAAATAAAATAAGGGGAGGATCCTCAGAACACCAAAAGAGGTCTGGGTTAATTATTGATACATTAATCATCAATTTTTGTGAATTAACTGGCCCCTGGCTTCACATCACTTCGTAAAAGTGGCCCCAGGGCAATTAGGCAAGTTGAGTGTGGCAGCTTTACAGCCTTGTTGTGGTGGTGATGTTGAAGTTATGCAATAATGGTGTAGTTTGTTTATGGCCTAACATTATTTATAAGGCTATATTTTGCAATATTAAAAGTCATCCCTACAGCACTCTTTTTGTGCAAAAAAAATCACCTTACCTGTTATTATCAACATGAACCACATAATAATAGCCTGTGGCATCTGTGGCATCCAGCCACAGTATATATTTACACACAGCATTCCTCAGATTTAGCATGACTCAGCATGTACTTCATTGCAAGATACATGTTTTGTTGTTTTTCCTGCATATCTGTTTCCCACACTATGTCCATCTCCATCCCAGGTGAAAAACCTGGAGGATGAGAACAAAAAGCTCGACACAAAGCTGAAGATCCTCAAGGAGCAGGAGGACTATGAGGGGAAAATCGATGACATCGTCAAGCATCTGGAGAACGAGATGGAAGAGCAAATCTTGAATTTGCTCCGCGACCAAGAAAAACTGAAAACCGAGTTGCTCAAGAACCAGGAGGAGGTGGAGGACACCAAGAAGAAGTCAGCATTGTTTAAAAACCTTAATTTATCCGTGGTTATGCACAATATCTTTAAATGAAAAATAAGGACACATCCATTCTGATTTAGAAGAGTCTATTTGACATGTTTTCTGCAAACACAGTATAAACCCAGAGAACTAAAAACTATGTCAAATTCATTTTTCATTCTTTTGTTTCAGGTATGAGGATGAGTTTCTGAAAAAATCTCAACTGGAAAATGACTTTATTATCAAGAAAAAGGTACTGTCACCCTATTCTGCTGCTTGTTTATTCAACCATTTAGAAACATGAAATAAATAAATATTTTGAAAGCATTTTCATCACTGTGTGTTATCTGAGTGTCCATATACTAACGCATGTGAACGTGTTTAATGTTTGTGTGTAACAGGAAGTAGATGAAGGTCACCTGGATGCAGTGGATCTGGCTCTGGAGCTCGAGGACCTGATGGGAAAACTGGATTTCCTTAGGGTTGGCTATGATGAGGTAATGATGGGGTTTAGTTTGTCTCCTCTCCTTTGTTTTGCTTTTTCTCACTGCTCTGCAAAGCTACATCCTGTTTGTACGGTGGCCCTGGGGGTCAAAACAAAGCAACATTTCAGAAAACACAACAGAAAAAAACAACATTTCACAAAACACAGTGACATTTCACAAAATACAACATTTAACAAAACAAGATATTTCACATAAGACAACATTTCACAAAATACATGATTTAAAGAAATACATGACATTCACAAAACAGCATTTCACAAAACAGTAAAAAAAAAAAAAAAAAAGAAAGACAAAACACTACAGTTCACATATTAAAATAACATTTCACAAAAAACATTTCACAAAGTATGACATTTCACAAAACACAACATTTAAAAAAAAAAACATCACATCGTTGTGTTTTTTGAAATGTTTTGACACACAGGGCCGCGCTAAATTTTCCCTAAAGGGACATATAACATAGAATAAGTGATTTTTTTCCTCACTGGCTCTGTTTTTATGTCTGCCCCCTGCAGGAGATCAAGGAGCTGGAGTCACAAGTCCAAAACGAGACAGTGGTCTTACGTGACAGCAGCAAACGGTCTCTGGACATGGATGAGATCGTTGACGGCGTCCGGAATCAGTATGCCTACATGGCCGCCCGCAGCAGGGAGGAAGCTGAACACTGGAACCAGAAAAAGGTAAAGAAAAGGAAAATTATACCCAAAGACAGCAGTATTGTGTAAACAAGCCCTGTACATTTAGTTATTGATCAATGTCTGATCTTCCCTTACTTTAGATGGACGCCATGGTCTTAAATGCTGGACAACGTGAGCAGGAAGTGCGTGAAATGAAGAGGGAGATCTCAGACATGGTGCGCCACATCCAGAGGATGAACGCGGACTTGGACGCTCTCAGAAGAAAGGTTGTGATCACACTTGAGTTCAGGCGAAGGCACCCTGTCCTTCCAACCGACCTCTAAACCTCTCCCACACTTTGTCTTCATGTTAGGAGGAGTCCCTGAAGAAGGACATCGATGACTTGAGGACAGAGGGTGAAAACAACCTGGCGAAGGCCAGGGCAGACATCGTCCAGCTGGAGGAGGCCCTGAGGCGGGCCAAACAGGACCTGGCTGGACAGATCCGCGAACACCAGGAGCTGATGAACCTCAAGCTGGCCCTGGACATCGAGATCGCCACTTACCGCAAGCTGCTGGAGGGCGAGGAGCAGAGGTACGTCAGCGAGAAAACACATCAATATGCATCAGCTTCTATTCAAAGTATTCACTCATGGTGCTGTTTGTTAAAATATACCATGATGCATCGCTGCTTACGCTAACAACTGTGTGTCTCTTTGTCTCTGTGCAGAATGGACTACCTCATGCGCAACGGAGGTAAGAACCATTTTGATACGTTTTCTCACATTTCTAAACTCCAATAACCTTTTTCAAAAAAATCTACTGGAATTGCATTTTTTGCTTCATTTGGTTGTTTTGTGGTGATTGTTTCTTTTTTCCCCAAATTGAAATGAGTCAAGATATTTCCAGAGCAGTTATATCTTTTAGGAAAACAGTGGTTCCCTCAGATTATTGCCTGTATTGATGAGAGAGAAAATGTCCTTGTTTCTGTCTTTTTGTGAATAATTTTCGAGTTGAACATTAATGCACAAGAGGAAAGGCTAATTTTAGAGGCAAGCCAGAAAAAAAATAAAGACACGTTTTTGTTTTTTTCTTCTTAAACATCGATTGTGGCAGATCTTCCTATAGGAAGGCCGACTAGGACACCTCCCAAAGGGCTGCCAAAACATTTATTTTATTTTAATGTATTTGATATATATTCATATATTTATATTTATTTTTTTATTTCTTGACATTTTAAAAAAATGAATGGTGAAGTGGAGTGTGTTTGGAGAGTACGTGAGTAAGAGAAAATGAATAGGCAAAAGCTATCAATTACCACCATCAAAAAAAAAACCCTAATAAAATAACAGTTTTTGTTGTTGTTTGTTAGCTAAATTGTTCATTTATATTAATTTCTCATTTGTTTGTAATAACTACAATAAATAAAAAAGATAGATAGATCGATAGATAGATAGATAGAATAATAATAGTAACCACAACTTGTACACCGAAAAGCTCAATATACCCACAAATGTACATGTAACAGCAGCTTTTACACTTTTGACTTGAAGCAGCTGACTTAAAACTGCCCTGTCAGGATAGTGCCGAAAGGAATTCTGGGAAATGTAGGAAATCAGTAACTGAGGTTTACAAGGAAGGTTTAGAGGAACACCAAATAAATAAATTTAATATGATTGTACCACAAAAAAAACCCAAAACATTTTATAAATGAATACAGCAACAAAAACAAACCTTGCATCCAATTCACACATTTCATTTTCCTGAATTTAATTTTTTTCCAAATTTATGTTTTGTGTCCCACTAAAATCAAACTTCTCTTTTGCTCAGATATCTAAAAACAAACCAACCAATCCAAGTCCTTACTTGCACGCAGACGTTCACCTGCCAGAGAAGCCACGAGCCCCAGAACCCAACGTAACCCCAGCAGTGTTCCCGGCCTCCAAGAAACGCGTGCTGATCCGGGTGGAGGTGGAGGCAGGCCGAGTCGTGTCTGAGAGTTCCCATTACACTGAAGACTGACTCTCCGTCACAGCTCTGTCTGCAGCATTACAGTATATCCACAAAATGTGAATTAAAACAGTTAAAGTGAAACTCTAAATGCAATAATCATCATGCTTGGTTTGTGTGTTTTACGGTAGATTCCAACAATAACAGGTTGAATGTTTTTCCTAGAATCCGTGCTTAGGGCATTTGTTTATGTCGAGCAGTAATTTAAAAAAGGTTTTCTTATCTTTGTTTGCACTGCAAAGACTTGTGTTTTAGGTACCGCTGGTGTGTTTTTTTCAGCATTCTTGCAGGTGTTTCTCTCTAACTTTGGTGAGCAACACAAGATTTTGTCTTTGTGGAAAAGAAAACGGCAGTTCAAAGGTTTCGTAATGAAGTGAAGGAAAAAAAGGAACCTATGTGGAGCAGGTGGTTAAAGGAGGTTTCTGTTCTGCTGGTCCACATCCTATCATAAAGGATGTTCAAAAAGATGATCTTTCCTGGGATCAGGTCACATTAAGGGGTCAGACATGGATCTGGCATGCTTGAAATAGGTTTTCATGCTGACTTTCTTATTTTCTTTCTTGTCTCTGCATCTTTAAACAATTAATAAATAAAGCATCATGAACAATATGTCTGCTTGCTTTTTCTTTCTACATAAACACACCAACTTAAAGAAGTAATTTCAGGGATATTCTTATTGGCCAAGAGTTAGATGTGGAGACTGATACCACTCCTGTTCCTGTACAGTTCATACGTCAAAGGAGTAAAAAGATGTTAGCTTAGTTAAACCCTTCTTTCAAAAACATGGGAAGTGAAAAATTTAACAAGAAATGGCACAAAAATTTGGAAGAAATCAGAAAAAAGTTACAAGGGAAGATAACCCCCCCAATAAGATAATGTTACAGCACATTTAATTTACTCCTCTACCTCATGATTACTTTTTCTTGTTAGCTCTTTTTATGCCAATTTGAACATGCAGTCCTGCATCTGACTGACTCCTCTTTTAAAAAACCTTTAACTTTTCTTTAGAGGAAGACTGTAATTGGATAAGCCTCTCCAGACTCCTCCTTCGACTCCAAAAGACGTAGCAGGATGTAAAAAATTTCGATTTTAAACTATGTTTTTTAAAACTAATTTAAAAATATCTAATGAATCTAATTTGTGTTTTACCTTTCTAATAAATCTGTTGTATGGAAATTTTAATATTCGGCCCCCCGCGTTGGACTGGCTCTAACTCAAACTTTCTTTGAGGGGAACATATAAAATTGGACTTATTTATGATTGCATAATCCTCTCTTACAACTCTTTTGTATGCAACTTGAAATGTGCAGTCTCCTACATTTGTTATTATTTTTAACATATGACTGTAAATTTAGATTGCATGGACCCAGTATAGACAGAAAAAAATGCTGCCTCTTACCACTTTGTAGACAGACAGCAGTCAGTCATTAGGAGCTGGAGCTGGACAGTCTCGTCCTGTCTTCATTTTTCCCTCCTTGGCTTCCGGACGGACAATATGCTGATGTGGAAAAACATACTGGAACATAGCAACACATACAAAAGACATGCTGACGATGTATCCTGACCCCCTGATCGTACCTCATCTCTCCTAATGTCCCACAGCAGTCAAGACCTTGTTTACTTTGTAATTTGATTAAACTCTGCTTTTCCTCTTCAGTTTTTCCACACACACATACTGTATGTACACATTTAAAACCAGAGTGTGAAGGGAGGAAACAAACGTCATGACTTTATTTAACCTTTTGAAACCTGTGCAATGGCTTGGTTTCTTTCAAACCATGGGAAGAAAGCAATAGGCAACAAAAAGAGAAAAATAGCATGAAATTAGTCAAACAAACAAACAAAAAACCCACGAGAAAATAACCTGAAAATAATTTAAAAAAATAATAATAAATACAAATTAAAAACAAAAAAATGTTGCTTAAAATCATAATAAATATATAACAGAATTTATAATATATACATAAAATATGTAATTCTGATGATTATATAGCTTTTCTCCCTCTTTTGAGATGTTTTTTTTTTTAAATAATAACAATTTAAAATAATCTCCTAAATGTACAAATTTCTTGCAATTTGTGGAACATTCTTAAAAAGTTGCTCGTTGCTTTTTCCCCCAAATGTTTTTGAATGAAAACACATCAGTTTGATCAAGGTTTAAATTCTTGTGAGAGACGTCTGAAAGCAGCACAAGAAAAATGATGTCGCTCCAAGTTTCAAAAGGGTTACTCAAATCTCAAATAAAGGTCTAATTTCCCTTTAGTGGACCTTTACAGTAAATAAAACGTTTAGTCTCCAAGTATACATATTTGGATGCAGCAATTGTTTTTTTTACCTTGACTTTAACAGTATTAAACCTTCCTGTGACAGTTCATCTGGCAGAAACTGGAAACTCATTTCCAACTTTAACATGCATGAATGGTTTTCACCTCATGTTTCTTTGCTGCACGCTCTTCCTGAAGCTCCATTTCCTCGTGTCTTGTAGATGAATTAGGACTGGATGCGTCCCTCTCCCGTCTTCAGTTTGCATACCAGTATATAGATAAACACCAGCGAGGGAAGAAAGAGTAAACACAGCAGGCAGGTGGGTGACAGATGGAGAAAATCTACTGCTGCTTAACCAGAGCAGGCAGCACAAAGAGAAATGAGGACACGTGTTTGAGCAATATTTAGAAGATCTACAACACTGATTCAAGGGTGATTTATTTCAACCGTTCTGTATAATCTTATTACACTCAGAATTAACATCTTAATTATTAAATCATCTTTATTATTAGACCTGTGTCACATCAGCAAGTATCATTATGAACATGTTGGCATGCTGACAATAGGTTGCTCGAATGATGCTTTAGTCCTCTTTGGAGACAATAATGTCTTGAAAACAGCACTTCCTTAACTTCATCTGTTCAGATCTCCAGATACTGTCATTATGGAAATGTTTTGGAAAACTGTCAGAAATGGGGACCCTCAGAGACTCGAATAGGTGGCCTACTTTTGTACGGGGCATTGATAAATAATTTCCTTCTACTGGCACTGAACAACATAAGCCAAGAATAAGAGGAAAAAATGAGAGGAGAAATATTTTTAGTTTTTGTTCTGGGTTACAAGATAAAAGTTGAAATGTTAAGAATAATATTAAAAACAAATTGACACAGTTGACACAAAAAAGGAATTCTTCCTCCTCTGCTCTATATTTGTTATACCTGGCCCTAATACTGAAAGTTTGACTTAATTCTCAACATTTCAGCCTTATTCTCAACATTTTCACAATTTTTCCAATTGCAAAATACAAAAGAAATTTTTCACTGATTTATTTTTTCCCTGGTACTACGACTGACAGTTTGACGTTACTCTGAGCATTTCAACTTCACTGTCATAATGCAAAATAAATAGTCTTCCTCCTCCCATTTTTCCCCTTATGCCTGACCCTAATAATCTTCTGTAGTATGAACTACTATGTGCATCAACCAACATCATTTCTTACAGATTCATCTTCATAAATATTCCTATTTGTCAGTATTTTCTCAGACTGCCACCTCCTCTGATCCCTGCATCCTCCGCCCCCATCTGTCTCTGAGCTTCTGCAGAAGTTTGCATGCAGGCTCTGTATACTGCCTGTTAGCGAGTCCGAGCACCAGCGGCACCACCGCCATGCTTCCAATCCCAGTGCACGACAGCACAATGTGAGTGGTGGAGCTCCACTTGGTGTCGCTGATCAAGAACGCGATGCAGACGTGCATGTAAATGAGGTAGGGGACCCAGCATGCGAGAAAAGTCAGTGACACCGCCACCAAGCAGCGTGTGTAACGCAGGTTCAGCCTCTGCTCTCGGTCTGAGGCCTGGCTTCCCCGCTCCACTGAGCGATGCAGGCGACAGATGTCCTTCAGCTGGCCTCTGGTGATCCATAAAACGTGGCCAGTCATGCCAGCGATGGTCAGAATAGCCGGTAAGACGAGTCCGTACACCTCTAGGTAGATGAAAGCATTGTGGAACACTCGCCTGTATGAGCAGCACGTGGTTTTGGTTGCTGAGCAGTTTGAAAGTGACGTTAAATTTTGGCTACTTGCACAACAGCCGCTCCAATCTGCCCCCGTCCAGTTATTCCACCCGAAAGCAGGTAAGGAAGCGTAAAGAAGTGGTGGCGCCCAAACCACAAGCAGTGCCAAAGGAAAGCTCCGATGCATCCACAAGTTATTGTAATGCAAAGGGTCGACAATGCAAACATAGCGTTCATAGTGGACCATAACCAGGTTGAAGAGGAACGCCAAGAAGAGGAAATTTGGGAAAACGTGAGCCACCAAGCAGGAGCTAAAACTCAACTCCCGATTCAGACCCATTAAGGGAATAAAAGGCAACGCCACGCCTGTGCACAGATCTGCCACCAGCAGGCTGAGGAAGAAGTAGTTGGTCGTGTTGTGGAGCTGGCGGTTCCAGGCGATGCCCAAGATGATGACAAGGTTGGCCAGGATGATGGAGGTCGACAGTGGGATGGTGATGGCATAAATGAGGTGCTCCCCAGAGAGCAGAGCGTGGGAGTCGTTGCAGTCCATCATGGGTGAAATCTGCAGGCTTCCTCCCCTTTGCAGCCTGACTCCAGTCCCATCAAGTTGCAGTTGTGAGGAAACAGAAACACTGTTAAAGAGACTAGAGAGGCCAAAAAAGGTGCTGGTAAGGGCTCAAAAATGCTCAACTTTAGATACTTTTATGGACATGGACAGAACCTTCTGTCTGTATTTGTGCATGTTTTCTGAGATCTTATGTATACAAGTGAAACCAGCCTGTTCTCATTCAAAACTGTCAAATTCTGCCACTTTTGCAGCGATTTTGGCATAAGATCCAGACAACAAAAGCTACCTTTTGCATCTGCATGATACGCCACTGGATTGCACCAGGTGACAACATGGCCATACGGAACCGTTTGTGGTGTTATGCACCACCAGACAGGCAGTCGGCACCTGCAGCAGCAGGCGATTAGCTATTTCATGGCTGTTTCTGGTTAAAGAAAAAATATTCTACTCTTCGATAAAAAGGTCTGTCTCTGTACAGATCCCTTCTATATTGTTGCAAGACACTGATAATAACAATCCATGCCTGTGGCAAAAAAGCACTTTTTGTGGATGTAAATTGACGGTGCACAAATGCCCCATGAGTCGACATTGCAGCCTATTTTGTGGCTGCTGGCTGCAGCATACTCGCTCAATACTGGACTAATTTCGAAAAATGATGCTTCAATTAGTTGTTGGGCCACAAAAAGGGGAAAAATAGGCTCCAGGTTGAAAAATGCTTTAGTTAACCTTTAAGACAAAATATTTTACTGGGTTTGCTTCATGTATTAAATCAAATACATTGAGATTTTTTGGTAACATTTTTTTGAGAAAATCTAATTTGCTGTTATTGCTCAGCAAGCATAAACAGACTTGGAGACACTTGCAGGGGAAATGCGATTGAATGGAGATGAAAAATGAGATTTAATAGAAATGTAGCAGACTGGAGCAGAGTGGATTATCAGTGATGGATTGAGGAATCAAACCCGAGAAAGACGAGAACAATAAACTCTGAGGCTTACAACAGGTACACTTCAGATAAAGCCAATTCAAGTCAATAAAAGCTCTAATCTTACAGCTAAACATTCAGTTAAGATAACTTATTGTGACCTTTTAGAACCAGTGGCACGCAGAAATCTTTCATTGGTGGGCTGACACACCCGTACTTAGAAGTAGAACTGAATTTTAGGAATTTGATGATGCTGGTCAAGTACATAGGCTCGATAAAAAATTAGGTCAACATGAGAATAAAAACTGATATACTCTAGTTTCTTATTTCACAGTTAATATTACTAATGATCTGAAGTGCACAGACTAATTCTGGTACAGTTAACATGTTGAGTTCCACAACAATCCTGTTTTTATGTGTTAAGTATCTGTATTTAGGCAAATCATTGTTCTTTAAATAGGCTGGTTTCCCTCTCCTGCATAAGACAAATATACATCTTTAATTTTAAGGAGTACATTGACCTCTGTGCAAATTGGCTTGATTTCTTTTTAAAATATGGGAAGAAGACAATGAACAAATTAGTAAAAAAAGTACAAGAAAATTACCTAAAAATTAGCACCAAAAATAATTAAAATAATTAGGAAATAAAGTAAAAAATGGATGGATTAATATAACCATTTAGCCCCATTCCAACACACTATGCCACCATGGTTGGTACCAATGGATGCCACGTCTAGTTTTACATGATACCACTACATTGGCACCAGCTTAAAAAATGCAATATTCTCTATGCTAGTTATTATTTTTATCAGGGTATCATGGTGGCCGTGGCCCCTCCGTCCCCCTTTTGGGGCACCACTGTAAACAAGTATCATTGGGGATAAAGAAAGAGAACCCACATTATTGACAAAAGGGAGCATGTTTGTACTTAAATTCACTTCTACCACACGGCACGGTTCCTTTTTGTCATCTCTTGAATTAAATTGAATCCTTTTGTCAGCTAACAGACAAGATAAGAGCTGGTGTTCATGGACATGAGTCTGCTGTCATTTAATAATTTATCAGCTGGGACTCTGGAGTTACATCCCAACAAATAACTATTATACAGTTCCTGGAGATCATTTCACTAGTCTGACTTTGAGCACGTCCGTTTATGGTCAGGGGTAAGTTCTCATAATAAACTACAATAAACCACATGTATATATTACACTGTTTTATGTCTTTATGCTTTATGATTATGCATGATTATTTCTGGTTATCCGCTATCATTTGCAACTGCAGAACAATTGTTTATGTGGAGAAGCGGACATTATATATATGACATTAAAAATAAATATTGCAACATGCCAGTATTTCCAGTGTCCACATACATTGTGTATAATTTGCAAGCTTCATGACATCAAAGTCCTGCTACATGTTTTAGCACATAAATGGTGATATACGCTTAACCTTTTTTTAACATTATTGTTTTAATGTTGTATAAATATATACAACATTGTCTGGTTGCCTGGTTGTGTTGGATTTATCTGTAACCTTATCTTTTTTTTCTATTACGTTGAAATGTGTTTTAAAGCCATTTTCCACATATAACATAAAAATACGAATAAATTGTAATTCTGCAATACATTTAATATGGAAACTGATGTTATAGGTTATGGTTACTAACAATGAATGAATGAAATGAATGAATGTTATAGAGTAAAAATGATACTACTTTAAACAAAATATGTTGCTTTTTTTTTTTTAAAGCAACAAAACAAAAACTTTTTACCTTTATGGGATGAGCAGTCCAGTCATGTATCCTTTGATGAAGGAAACACAAATAAAACACAGCTTCTTTTTACTCTTCTGATAACTTCCAGGCTGTTCCCCTGCATGTCACATCCATGAGCAGAAGCCCCCAAACCACAGGAGCCTGTTTTTATCCTTTAAGATCCTCTCAGTCAGGTCAGCAGCAGCCTCACCGCAAAACTACAAGAGACAGCGCGAGCAAGTGTAAGGCTCTTCCTCTGAAGGGGAAGTGCACACTGAAGGAGGAGGAGGGAGCGGTTATCTGCCTTTTCCTGAGGGGGGTTGCCGGACTCACTGAGTATGAGGTAATCAGTGTCCACTAACTTTTACCTACCAACTGGTTTTTGTTGCTCTTCATCATTGCACTCACTTTCCTCCACCACAAATGCATTGCACGTCCATGACTGGAAGCAGGATGGAGAGCTGTTATCACGGCAGCCTGGAGATGATAAGAACATTCCTGGGTAACATCAGCTTGTCTGGCATGTGGTTTGGTTTCACCCCCTCCGTGATGGCCCCCTAAAACATGCATCACACATATTCATGGTCTTCAACTAAAAGCTCAGTTAGAGAATGAATGAATTCCTATCTAAAGTATTTCCTAAATAATAATATTTTTTTCCTTTGGTACACATTTACAAGCCAGGAAGGAGTTTCTAACTTTGAACAACTAACTGTTCAGACGTCTCTTAATTATCAAATAAGTTTATAAGCTTTTTATAGCTGTCTCAGGTGAAAAATAAGCTTAGCTAATGCTAACTCTCACAGAATAAACGTAATTAAACTTTATTTATTCCCTGAAATGTCTATTTAGTTAAAATCTAGATCTGTTTAGACACACACAAGTGCAGGAAATAACTTTTGTTACACAACAAAAGCCAAAGTGCTTTTGGAAAAAACTCAATTTTCAAAACTGCCACCTATTTTGCCACACTATAAGTAGGTTAAAACAAATCAGAAGATGTATTTGCCCCTATTGTTTGGCCATGGACTGAACTAAACATATACATACGACGGTGTGTACGTCTGAGCTCATAACAGCTGTCACATACGTCTCATGTGTAAACACAGCGGTGGATGGAGGGCGGCGGTGACCTGTTTTTGTTGGCCAAACACGGAAGACTCCTTCACTGATAGTCTGGAGCAGACCTGGAGCTGGTAGAGATGGACGAGCTCCAGTCAGATAATGGTTTTAAACAGAGACGTTCCCGAGCCTGGGAGCATCTGCGAAGACATTACGCAGGGAGGACGAGCTGGACATGAAAGCACAACATCTTCACATTACAAAGGCGAAGATGGAGCATCTTTGCTTCTCTGGGAACACTGAGTCCTTTTCAGCAGTACACAAATGATCAAATCTTTTTTAAACACAGTGGAAACATTTTGTGAGTTATGATTAATGAAAGGTCATCTACGGACCTCGGCTGGCAACAGAGATTGAAGCTTGCTCACAACAGCTGACATTAAGGTGATCAGACCCCGTTTTCATCAAATTTAGCACAAACGTCCACTTGAACTCATAGATGACCTGATTAGAGTTTGGTGGCCAAACGTCAGAGGTCAAGGCCACTGTGACCTGGTCTGTCCCATTCTTTGAATGCCATATCTTAAGAAGGCCTTAAGGGTCTTTTGGGGTTGTTTTGCCCATTTTTGTAGTTATTTTGTGTCTCTTTGCAGATAGTTTGCATCCATTTGTGGTCATTTCAAGTCATTTCCAGGATGTCTCCTCCGTGCTACATACACATATTAAGATATTTAAATTAGAACAGAACAGAAACAATAAAATAGGCAATAAAATAAAATTTAAAAACTATAAAAAAAGTTGCAATATGGGAAAATATAAAAAGGAAATATGTTATATGAGGATATGGTACCTGATTTTATTAGGTGACCTGCACCCTAGCTTGTTAAAGTACAACAGTAACCATGGTCAGTTAAACTGGAACTGTACTCATTTTTTAAGTTTTATTGATAACCCTAAATACTTAATGATATTGACCACCCAAGTGGAAAATGTTCGTCATTTCTGAAATCTGGTCATCTTAATGTGGCACCACTTCCTTGCTCCAGAGGACAATAGAAATGATGTGATTAAATTCAACGGCACAAACTACATCCTCCAAAATGATCATAAAGTTGAATCAAGAGAGACTTCAATTGTATTAGGTCACTAACAGTGCCAGCCAAATCTCTTATTTCTATTTTTCATGAGTTACTGTCCTGATCTCTGGAAAGTGTTTTTTTCCTAAGTCAGTTTTTGTGAAACAGATGTACTTCTAATGGGTTTGTTACTTGCCTCCTCTTCCTCCGACATGTTTACCTTGGCACCAGCATCCGTCCCTCTCTGTTCGGCCGATTAGTTCGGCATCTGTTGTCAGCACAGCAGCCTGCAGAGAATATGAGCTACAATTTAATAGATCAGGCTTTGGCCCTGTCCAGGTCTAAAGGTGATAATCCTTTTGGCCACTCTGCGCCTTTGTCTTCACGCGAGCTGACCTTTGAGGCCAAACACATGGCGGTGACAGATGAGGAAAACATCTTGCTGCCAGTGAACGCCACACGTGACAGGTGTTATTTTTCTCCCGGTTGAGCTCCATCCCAGCTGCGTGCAACAATACTGCTGAAAAACTGCTGGATAAGTTTTATGCAACATGATTTATATAATGCAGAAAGACAAACAATAAAACATATTATGAAAGCATAAATGTACACGGCGACATTATAAAATGTCGTGCCTACACTATCAGACCCAACAATAAATTTAAAATGCTTAAAGAAGCATGTTGGTGCGTGTTTCACCGCCTGTCTGTCTGGGTGAGTTATGCATGTACACTTGTGCACATACAATGACTGCGTGAGCTGAAGATTCAGGTAAAAGGAAGAAGCACTTGTGCACAGGATGTCTCACCGTGACGGACAGCCGGTGGAAAAGAGAAAAAATAACAGAACAATAGAGTTAACCCTTTGACATCTGGAGCAACGCCATTTTTCTTGTGGTGATTTCAGATGCCTTTTACAAATGTTTAAAGCTTTGAATGTGGACCAAATTGGTTTGATTTCTTTCAAAAACATGGGAATAAAAATAATGATTAATTTGGTTATATATTAATAGATTTAGAAATCTTTTTTTAAGAAGCAAGGAAAAAAAACATCTAAGGAAGCAAAAAAAAAAAATATAAGAACTGTATATTTATGATTACTATAATAACATTTTAAATAATGTTACAGAAAATTATAATTTGTAAGCACTTTTTCCACGTCATTTTTGTTTTTGCTTATTATCTACTTTTTTTTTTTGCTAATTTCATTTTAATGTTTTTGTGTCATTTCCACTTAAGATGTTCTTTGAATTCTTCCCATGTTTTTGAAAGAAATTAAGCCAATGTGATCAAGTTTTAAAGGGTCAAATGAGGAGAGCAGGTTTTGGCTTTGAAACAAGACTTTTAAAAATTCTGAGTGTCAGAAGGAGCAGGGAGGAGAGCAGCAATGGTGTTCGGAAACCATACGTTAGACTGAATCACAAAGAGTTTCCTTTCTTTTGCATCTGGTCTTTATCAACATCTAATACAAGGGGCTGCACACTGGGCAGTGCAGTGAGGCACTGCTGAGGTTTCTTGCGTAACGTGAGTGCAATAATATCGTGCATTTTCATTTAACAGGCTCTTATTCTCGAACACGCACAGACAGCAAACACTCACACATTCACTAATGTGACCAGCAGCTTCACCTGTATTAAAGCTCTGACATAGCAACAGGTGAGAAAGTGGCTGGTGAGCTAATGCACTTCCTGTTTGGAGGAAATACAGATCGGGGCAGTAAAGTGTCGGGAGTGCTCTGTTTTACACAGTCAACAACATCCACTTGTTTCATTGCTAGACAGAGTTACACACAGGTTTTGTTTTGGGGGTTTTTTTGTCTGGTGCTTTAAATAATTTATCGCATAAATATTATATAATTTATGAGTCTATTATTTTAAAGTTTTGTCCCTGTTGCCATAAAGTATCTTAAGTTACAATCTGGGTGCTATTTTAGCATGTTTTTGTGTCAAAATAAAAGTCATTTCAGTATTGAGTAGGGCTGCAATGGAACAACTTGCTTGCAACTACTTGCTTTTGCCACTGACAGACTCAGACTGTTATTCTAAGTGTCTGATAACATTATGAGAATGATCCCTAAATAGTAGACCTTTTGTTTTAGGGTAAAATCCATTTTTTTAAACAGAAAAAGGGCAGAAATCATGATTGTTGAAGCTACCAGACTCTTATTTAAAAAAGCAGCATTTTTTTCATCATAAAACACAATTAATTCAAAGTCGACAGAAACAAAAAAAGCTCACAAAAACCGTCTTAGTTCAGTTTGAAGTAAGCTGAAATAAGCCCTTCATTAAATTTACTGTTTAAAAACGGTGGTGTGTTTGCCGATGGTGATTTTGGGGCTGCTTCTGGTCAAATAAAAGAATTTTACTGTTTAACAAAAGGTCTCAGCAGGATTCCTTTTCATTAACTGTTGGACACTTTTTTTATTAATCTGAGCCTGACAGCAGCAAAAACAAGCATATTTAACGGACATATGTTGATGGCAAGCAAATGCTGCATTTATGACATTGCAGCCTGTTTTGCGACTGCAGCGCGCTCCCTTAATAAAGTTCAAAAACAGTTGTTCCACTTAAGTCATTCAGACACAAAAGCCCAGGAAAACAGAGTCCAGGTTGAAAAATATCAATTTTACCACCTTAATCAGAACTCCCTACTCCTTTTTAATGTAGCTTCCTCTGTGAATGCAATGTTTCCTTTTTTTCATAGCAGATTGTAGCCAATAAAGTATTTTATACTCTACTTATTCTATATATTAGTCATTGTTGTGGGAAGACAGGAGGATATATGTGGTATTCAACAGGAGTTGACTTACAGTCTCAATAGGATCTGAGTAGAGGCACCTTAGGCTAAAGATGACCTTATCTTTTAAATTATACAAAACCAAATTTGGTATTTAAGACAGGGTATTTTGGTCTTTTCTTATTTAAGGTCAGCCACTATGACTGTACTCACCAACTTCACATTTAGAGTTTTCTACCTTTACTCATATCTCGGCTGTGGTTTTGGGAAACTTCCTTAAGGGTCCTGTCGTCTGCAGACTGACTCAACTCCTCCCTTTACTCAAATCTAATTAAGACAGATAAAAAAAGATCTGAGTTAAATCTGAATCAAACGATAATCCAAACAAAGAAAGAGACGACTTACATTTTTCTCAACATGTCATTTTACCCCCCAAAATGAGCACTGAAGTTCTTCTCTAAACTGACACAGACAAAAATAGATGCAAGTATAAACTATTATTGCAGACAAGGTTTAAGTGTTTTAAGAGGTGAAGGGCGGACATTAGTCACAAATGACACAGTCCTTGGCTGAAAAATAAACTTTCATAGTTACCCAGAAGAAAGTATATTAGTTATTATTTTGTATTTACACTGGTGTTTACATCAGAAACTTGGCTGAAAGAAAAACGTGTCTGGAAGACAACACACACCCTCAAGGGGTAAATTAGGACTTTAAGAAATTCTGTCCAGCTGTTTAAGAAAACAAAAAAACACCAATTATGGAAGAAATTATAACTTAGATCAAAGAGAATTCCTCTTGTGTGTTGTGTTTTATATTTAAAAACATTTTGGTAACAACTTAAAAAGAGAAGTCAAAGGCAGAGGACGCTGTAATCTATCACTCTTGGACTCTTTTCCTGTTTAGTCTCACTGATTCCTGAACAAGAGCATACTTAAGAAAGTAACGACAAACAGCTTGTTTTAAACAAATTGAAACTCCCGTCGACAAGATCAAAAACTCCTTTTTTTGGGCAGTCATTTCAGATGCGTTTGAAATATCCTAAACATCAGCCACTTAAACGACTGAAGTACTGAAGAAAACTGAAAGGATTATCTTTTGAAAGCTACAATAGCAGGTCAGATAATATGGTAAAACCACACATTTTAAAATCCTGAGGAGACGGGAAACGTGTTCTCTGATATTAGAGAACAAAAAGTCTGATCGTGAAATGTCTCTGCGATTTTTCCTGAAATATTTCTTCTCTTCCTCACATCTTTTGTCTTCACGCTCTCTTTACCGATCGGGTCTTTGGAGGCAGAAGACTTTTGACTGGTTGTCTCCTGAGGCAGTTATGGCGAGAGACGCTTCCCTGAAAGATGAGAGAAATCAATATAATTTCACAATAATTGACCTAAATATCACTATATATCCCTAAACTGTGGCAGTATATTGAGAACATTTTAAGAAACAGGACAATATAGCAAAAAAAATCTTACTGTTACTCATATGCACGATTTGTTCTTAGTTTGTTAATGTTTTCTTAATTTTTTGCTTTCCTCTGAGGAACGAGAACATTTTACGAGTGCTCCTGAGCGCTCGGACCAGGATAACAGAAAAACATCTCGCTTTTAAAGTCCACAAATTGTTGCCCAGTGCAAGAAAAAAAAAGTTTTATATTTAAGGAACGTTTAAAAAAATGCATGAATATCAATTAATCAAATTTAGATGGTGTTTTAAAGTAATTATAATTACTGGATTATTACATTTCAGGGCTAAAGAAATCCTACTGTACTTGGTGCACTGATTCCAATGACTGTAATTTCAGTTACTGTGCGCCCCTCTGCTGACCACTGATGTATTTTTAAGTACAATTACTAAAGTACTATACTTCAGTACAAATCTGAGGAACTTTCATATTACTAGTGTTTTAATTTCATGCCATATTTTACTTTTACTCCACTACACCTCAGAGGGAAATATTGGACATTTTACTCCTCTGCAATTATATACTTTACAAAGACTTTTTCACACAAACCATATTAAAGTACACAAGGGCAGCTGAAACAATAATAATTAAATTAGAAAACTAACTGGCAATTATTTTTATAACTGTTCAAGTCTTTGTTCACAGAAAATACATTTCATGGTTCCAGCTTCTTATGTGCATGTATGAGGATTTGCTTCATTTCCTTTTAATTACTTTGATTTGTTAGATTTTACTTTTTACTTGTATCAGAGTCTTTGCACACAAAACTTCCCATATATATTATTTAGGGGGCGTTACTTGTGTTAATATGTGACTTATGATCAAGTGGGATTCATCATGGAGCACACCTGGAAAAGAGCAAACTTGGGCTGTTAAAAACATTTGGTGCATCTTGAGTTGACTTCTCTTCTATTTTCTCTTACCAGAAAATTAAGAGAAAATTTAAGAGAACATTGCTGCATAAGATCCAATTTCTCATTTGGAAATAGTCAGATAAGATTATTCTGGGAAGCAGAAGTTGTTTATTTATTTGATGTTATTATATTGATGATCGAAGCTAGTCACCTTCTGGTAATATTCTGTTTATTATGTTATTGCATTCTGCTAATTTCTCTTTCTGTGCATTAAATTGCTATGTCTGTTACGCCTTTCTATGTAAACTAGGTGCTGGTCGGTTATTGAGTGACTGTCATTATTTGCTGCACAGTTTTTTGTGATTATTTGGCATCCCTTTGTCTCCACACTCACGTGAGCACTGACAGTGTCCTGACCAAACACCCTGAAATGATTGCTGCCACACATCCAAACATACATACTTTCATATTCAGTACCTGTTGAGGGTGAAGTCGAGGATCTCTGCAGTGTGGCCGCGGTACTCGGACACCATGCTGCCAGAACGAGCGTCCCATAAGCGCAGCGCTCCGTCTAAGCAGCAAGTGGACACCACAGAAGAAGACTCTTCCCACTGCAGGTGCACGATGCCGGCCTGGAGGAAAACAAAGGGGGATTTTATGTGACGCCAGCAGCTGTGAACAGATTGCATCTTCTGCTCTAAACCCACTTTAACACGGGTTTGGTCGTTAATTAACTTCAACTTAATGGACTTGGAAAAATCCTTTAAGTAATCTTATTGAATAACTTTCTCAAAATTATGATTATCCAAAATAAAATAAATAATGATAATACGAAATAAAGACAAATAGGAGTCCATGGCGGTATGCACTGCAAACTAAACTAAACAGAATTTCTGCTGCTGGTTACCTCATGTTGGCACCTGTGCCTCAGGACATGTGTCGACAGGTCATATATAGCCAGAGCCCCGTCCAGGTACGCCACGGCCACGAGAGGCAGACTGCAAGAGAGAGGAAACATTCAGGAAACTGTAGCAGAGCAGTGAAACTCTGTCAGTGTGGACACTTTGTGTGCTGGGTAGCTGGTGACTCTCACAAACGTGCGATTTCCTCACATGTTGCAGAATCCCACAGATTCAACAGAATTGGATTCTTCCTCGTCTGTTGACCCTTTGGCTTTGACCCCCTCCACAGAGTACGCTCCCACCACCTTTAAACACAGAGATTGGGAGCTGATGACGCACACTTACAAAGAAAACTGTTCAAGGATAATGTTTCTAAAAGAGCACAACACGAATTTCTTCTCTGTCTTTTATGACAGCGTTGTGACGCCCACCTTGCCTGTGATGGTGTTGATGAGTTTGGCACAACCGTCCACCGAACCGGTCAGCACCAGAGAGCCGTCCTTGTTACATGCCAGGCAGGTCAGTGCCCCCTGGTGTCCGTCCTGACCTGTTGAACCAGACATAACCAAATCGTTTATGTTTTTGATGTGCAAACGCAGACAGAAGCTCTGATCCTGTCTGTGTTATTGACCGTTTAAAAGAGTTTTATGTAATTCATTCACAGAGTTTATATAAGCTGTTCTTGTCTGTTTTATTGGGTTGTAATTCTGTATTTGATTAAGGTCTGATACTTTTATAGTTTCACTTATTGGCTTTTGTTTATTGTAGTCTTCTGTTTGTTTTGTTCCAGGAGACAATTACCTCTCTTAACACCGTCGCTTCACAATAAACACCAGAATGACTTTCCTATTGGGGTCAGAGCAGCCGACATAAAATGCTCCTGTCATGCACTCTTATCTTGAGAATAAATATCTCTGCTTTGTCCTTCCCGATTCTGCTATAAATGCATTTATAAATGTTGACTCTTAAAGTGACCTGGATTATAAAAATCTAATAAAAACCTAACATTTGAAAGGGACTTGCAGGATGATGCTCTTTAAACTCTGGTCTTAGCTCCATGTCACTCTACATTGCTGACTCTTGCACCTACAGTCTATTTAACTTATTTTTCAAATTTTGCATACTGTACCTCTGCAACTGCAGTCACTCCGCACTTTACACTTGTATATATGTATATATGTATAGTCTCTTAGTTTTTAGTTCTTAAGCATATTCCTTTTATATTCTATTAATATTGTTTGCTCTTTATTCTCTTTGTTCTTACTGTATGGCGCTGCTACACCCCAATTTCTCAGTTTTGAGATCAACAAAGTATATCTATCTATCTATCTATGAAGCTACATCTGAGAGCTGCCAGACTCACCTTTGATGACGTGTATGGCGTTTCCCTGCTTCAGATCCCACACACGCACTGTCCCATCCTCATAGCCCACCACAGCACGTTTACCTGGAGAAAAGCAAATAAATAAAAACACATTTATGTCAAGACTTTTATGACAAGACCTTTGTCTTTTACTGAAGTCTATTCTGCATTTAGAGCATAGAAATGGGGATCAATAAAGAACAGAAGAAAAAAGGTACCTTGGCTGAATAAATACAGTTCCAGGTTGTAATTTCTGGAACTTTAAACGTTGCTAAGTTGATTTTAATTGTACTTTTAAACACTGCAGGGTTTTTCCTGGCTCAAAATGAGGTGGAGGTGGTGCCATACGTTCATGTGTATCACACCTCTAACTAGCTAAAAGAAACACTTTTTACAAGCAGCATATTTTAGGAGCTTTAATAACAATGGGACTGGAAAAAAGTACAATTGTTAATAATCTTTGGCCTACTATAACATTAAATATTTTTTTCACTTCATACACCGCTCCTTAATGGTGAAATGTGTTTCTTTTTGTCCCGATGCTTGTGATGTGTCATGTACCTGGATATTCAGCTGTGTCTGTAATGTGAAATCCTGGAAGATTAATGTGTGATTTTCTCTGGTGGTCCCTGTAATATTTGCTTGTTTACGGAAGTAGCAGATTACACGACCTGATTAAGCAACGTTTGAGACCGAGAGCATGACCACAAATACTGATATAATTTTGCACCTTTGATTCAGGAGGCAAAATATTATTTACACAAATGAGGAGCTTGTCACGTTTTTGAAGCATTAAAATAAAATCACAAGTATTTTAAATCATTTGGAATAAAGGCAGGATGAAATTTGATGAAACCAGCCGCCTCTTGATTCTCTATGCAGTAAAACAGCCTGCACTGTAGAGCACCCTTTATTTTGGAAGCGTCACTTTGTCTTTATTCCCTATTTCTCACCATCAGGGAGGACTTTGCCGCTGGTGGCCTGGCATGCAGAACTCTGGAAGGTTTTACAGTCTCCTGAAGGGATCTTCCACATCCACACGTTGCCGTCGTGTGCTCCCGCCAGCAGCACCGGAGCGCAGGGATGCCACTCTAACCACTGAGGAGGAAGCGGGGCAGACAACCACAAATTAACACAGATTATTTCCCTCTAATTCCTGCTGCAGCTTTCAACTGGTGGCCAGTGAGCAGATCTTATAATTACCAAGGGTTGAGTGCCTTGCTGAAGGGCAACTCAGCAGTCGTGGTTGATCATTAACTTCCTCCACAAGACCACAAATTCTTAGCGTGAGCGGTTATCCTCTCTGACTTTCTCATAAATTCCTTCAGCTCAAATAAAAGACTTTTTACAAGTGCTTACAGATGCACAAACTAAACGGACGCATATTCAGGCTGATGCAGTGTTTCTGAATTACACTCTTAAAACTCTGCACTTAAGTTTTTACCTCCAGATCTCCCACTTCGAACGACCAGATCTCCTCTTTGGTTTCTACTTTCCACACTTTAATCATGCCGCTCATGTCACCCGAAGCCACCATGGAGGAGTCGTGACTGAACATAGCGCACGTCACAGAGTCTTTGTGACCTGCAGGGACAAAGACAAACAAGTGCTTTTATAGATGTAGCTTGAATGTAGTCTTATATTTCTATTCTTTGTATTTTCTCAACTCATAAAAGACATAAACTAAACAAAAGGTTGTGAAGTTGACGTGAACGCTCTCACCTGTGCACTCCAACAGAACTTCTCCATCGCTCACCCTCCACACAAAAGCCTTATCATCCTCTCCTCCGGTCACAGCCATGCTGTTGGTCGCAGGATCCAGACTCACGCAAAATACTGAGCCTGGACGGAGCAATGGTCAGTGTCATTTTAAGGTTTGAATCTGCCTTATATGAGAACAGATAATCGAGGCAAAATGCTACCAGTGTGTTTGGAGAAGGTGAGCTCGCTGTCATCCTGCTCTGCCTCCGCTTCCATCTCATCCTCGGTCTCCCAGCCTTCGTCATCACCTGCATTTGCGGCATCTTCGAAGTCAACATCCTCCAAGTCATCAGCCAAGTCATCTTACAGTGAGAGAGAAAGACATTTTATTTGAGGCTCTTTCTAAGAATCAAAATGAATTATGTGTAAAAAATTAAAAAGACGATTAGGCAAGTAAAAACAAAAATTAGAATCTAACCAAGAGAAATTAAAAATAAGGGACAAACTTTGACAAATTAAATATAAGTAAGGTCACATAAATTAGACAGTGATTGCAAATTGATAGACTGAATGTAGACAGATTCATAGAAAATGTTATAACAGTATCAGGCCCTGAGCCTGGTGGTGCGAGAGCAGAAGTTATGATAATTAAAGTAAAGTTGAGGATCCTCTGTGTCATATTTCTCCGTTCAATTAACAATTAAGATGAAAGGTGATTATTGAGCTGAAAAATGTCCCACAAATCCTGACATATGCCCCTGAACATTTGTCAGACAGTAATTGTCAATTTAGATTATCATTTGAAAATAGTTACGGTCAGAGTCTGTTCTGGATTCATGAGTAGGGAAGGGGTGGTGCAAATAATTTTTGAAGTACTTGGGAATAATTATGTTTTATATTTTGGCTTAGGGGAGGGGCATACAACTTTAAATGGCTGTATTTTGCATTCATGTTAATGTGTAATTGAATAACAAAGAAAATCTTCCAGATGTTTTCTGGCAAAAATGACAACAACTATATTGGCAAGAAATATTATTTTTTTAAACACTTTTTTACAAGCCATTTCATTGACATTTTTTTTTATAATTTTATTTTTTATTTTTTGCTGATTTTCAGGTTTTGTTTTTTTTTTTTTTTTTTTCACTAATTTCTTGCTAATTTTTGGATTTGGATTTTTTTTTTAAAAAGAAGAAAAATCAAGGCAATTTGCTCAGGTCTCTTTTTTTAAAATTTGACATCTAATTTAGCGTAGATGGAGGACTGTGCAATTCAGGGAGGCTCAAAGAAAAAAAATGTGTACATTTAGGGAGGGTAAAAAATACACAAACGAAGTCACGCAGCTCTCTGATACATTAATAACACTCCCTGACCAAACAAATGTCTGACCCGACAATACCTGTCAAAAGTGACAGTTTTTCAGTCTACCTGGACAAGGCTCCGCCTCGTTTAGATCGATGACTTCGATAATTTCTTCATCTCCGTGGAGCTCAATTTCATTTTCCTGCGTGTTATCCATGCCGTTAGCCGGCTAAAGGCTAGCAAAACAACCGAAAACTAGTACAACCGCGCGAGGAAGGACAGCCACCTAACTCACTTTAGGCTAACTTAGCTAGGCGACTAGCAGAGTCCTAACGAGGTTAAAAGTTACACTTTCACTCGTCGGTGTTATGTTAATCTGAATAAAAGGCCGTTAAATATCCAAGTAACTGTGTCCCATGTTTTCCTCACATGCCGCGGTGACTGGAGAGACAGACGCGTAATGATGATGCAGAAGACAGCGTCACTCCCTCAGCACCGTTGACTTCCACTAGATGGCGGTGTTCTACAAAATGACCATATGGGATAATAATAATAATAATAATAATAATAATAAATAATAATAATATAATAATAATAATAATAATAATAATAATAATAATAATAAATAATAATAATTATAAAAAATCAATATATTCATTGATATTTTACATACTGCTTTACAACCGCTTACACTTTATATACTATATACTGTGTAAAAACATATTATGATATACTATTATATACTATTGTAATATATATATATTATGTTATATATATATATATATATATATATTTTTATATTATATTATATTATATTTATATTATATTATATTATATTATTTATATTATATATTATATATTACACTGACATAACAGCTCCACCAGTCACAGAGACACGTAAACCCCTTCATCACGTTAAGGTGGCGATTGTGGGATATGATATGAACAATATAAACATAAGTTGTATCGGGTTTTTTTTAAGTTTAAGAAGTGGTATTTTATTTATTATTGTGTAGAAATGTATATAACATCAATTTATTTATTATTACATGCTGCTTTACAACTGTCAATACTTCTACAAACAACACAATATGATGTTGCATCATATAATATAATAATAGTAGATATAGTAGTGGCAGTAATATTATCAATATGAGTATTGTTATTACTATTATTATACTATATATATAGTAGTCATATTAGTATTATTGTAATTTGTATTAAAACTATAAAAATTTCTCTATATTATTACTATTGAGTAGAAATATATATTTTATTATATATTATTTTATTAATATTATGAATATTAATAATACTACATGTGAATGAATGAATAGTAGTATGATGGGGGTTCTTGATCAGCTTCTGGTGGATCTTTGTAAAATCCAACAGGGCCTGGAGACATCAACAGAGAGCTGCAACCACAGATGCTGATGTTGGCAGCAGCGGCCTGTCAGAATCTGCAGGTGAAAGCCGCCGCTGTAGGTTGATGGCAGAGGCTGTTGGTGGAGTTTTGGGTGCGTTGGCTGCAAGTTTCTCGTAGAGGCTGTGGGTGGAGGTTTGGCAGCAGCAATCTACCCAAATCTGCTGGTGGAGGGAGTGGGTGCAGGTCCCTGGAAGAGGCTGCTGGCTGAGGTCTGGCAGCAGCGGTCAGTCAGGATTTTTAGTTGGAGGTGGCGACTGCTGGTTGTTCGCAAACGCTGTCAATGGAGCTAAAGTGGCATCTATGGCTCAGAATCTACAATTGGTGGCGGTGGCGCCAATGTGTTAAAGAAAATTTTGGTGGAGGATTGGCAGGGGTGTTTCAACATGAATTTCAGGTGTAGGCAGTGGTCTCAGTGTGTTTGCAGAGGCTGTGGGTGGAGGTTGGCAGCAGTGGTCAGTTGGACCCTTCAGTTGGAGGTGGCATCTGCTGGCTTCTTGTAAATGCTCTTGATATAACTAAAGGGGTATTTGTCTCCCAGAATATGTAATTGGTGGCAGTTGTGTCCATTTGTTTGAAGAGGCTGTGGGTGGAGGTTTGACCGTGGTGGTCTATGACAACCATCAGGCGGAGGCGGTGGATGCAGGTTGCTGGCAGAAGCTGTGGGTGGAGGTCCTGCAGCAGACGTCAGTCAAAACCTTCAGTTGGAGTTGGCGGCTGCTGGTTGCTCGCAAAGGCTGTCGATGGAAGTAAAGGGGCAACTTTGCCCTCAGAATTTGCAACCGGTTTTGGTGGCGTCATGTTGTCTGAAGAGGCGTTGGATGTGGGTTGCTGGCAGACGCTGCTGGTGGAGGTCTGGAAGCAGGGGTCAGTCAGAACCTTTAGTTGGAGGTGGCCACTGCTGGTTATTCACAAAGGCTGTCGATGGAGAAAAAGGGGCATCTGTCTCCCAGAATCTGCAATTGGTGGTGGTGGCGCCGAGTTGCTTGAAGACGCTGTGGGTGGAGAGCGTGGCGGCTTTTACAGGCTTTTCATCAGCCGCCGAGTGCTAATGCTATTTTAAGACATGCTACATTTTGATTTTGAATACACAAATTCAGATAATAAAAAATTTAGAAACATGAATCTTAAAGTAAAATATCTCAGTGCTATGAACTCTGTGGTTTTAAAAACAAAGAAGCATGCTCTGCGGTGCTTTGCAGTGGGACTACAGATTATTGATTTAACCAACCAGTCTCAGCAAGTGGCAGGAAACCACATCACAGATATGTTTACTATCATTCATTTTATTATTAATAATTGATTTATTAATAATTTCTTATGTGGAACGTCTGCTGTTGGGTTACAACTACCGCTACCACTACCTTTTCACTATAATGTCTCACTAATTTTTCACTTTCCATGTTTAATTACACTTTACTACCTTGACCCAGTCATACCAAACCGAAGCACTACCAATTACCACTATAAGCATAATAATAATGATAGTCAGTTACATCATCAGTGGCAACATGTAGATAATAATTTGGCTCCTTATTTTCCTTTAGATAAAGTCTCTATTTTGGTGTTGAGTATTTTATCCAGAAGCACCCCAGGAAGCAAAACTCTATTTAAAAATTCTTGGCCTCTTAGTACTTTTGAATTATTGCTGTAAAGTATGCCTCATAGTGTGACTGTAATAAAAACTCTGATCATGATATGTTTCCTCATCTTACCTTGTGATTATTCTGTGTTGAATCTTGCCGGGAGAACAGAAATCTCTTGTTCCCTCCATAATTAACACTCAGTGGCCCGCTCTGTAGTGAGGAGTGCATTGGGAGTTCAGACACTTCTGAATCATCACGCCTTACTACTGTCGCGTGTAGTGTCAAAAAACTGTAATTTACACATCTATTATTACGGGAACAAAGGTTAAGCATTACATTCTGGGATTTTAACTAAAATAACATCATAACGAAATTGTGCTCCTTTTAACAAAATATTATAAATGCAGTGTGGATGAACAGCTGCATTTGTAATACAATAACATTACTCAAAATCAGACTTGCTCTTTTTTGACAGAGACTTTATCATAAATGATTTGACACATCACACACGTCTAATCATGATTTTAGCAGATGTACAGTCATATGATATGTTTAGAGAGATTTAAGAGACTAATTTACCTCAAATTTGGGGGAGATGTTAAAAGCAACACAGCAGCAGAGGGCCAGTTTTCAAATTTTCAGGTTTTTTTTTACCATTGACCAAACATTGACTTTTGTCTGCCAAACATGTTACTTTAGATTAGCCGATTTGATGTCATAAATGCATAACATTTATGACATCAAATCGGCAAATCTAAAATAACATGTTTGTTAACGTTAGTATACCTGGCGTGCTTTATGCTTATGCTTGCCTGCTACAGCTTATAGATGCATATACTAAAATGTGCATCTACTAAAAGTAAATGATGGGTACAAGGAACAAAATAACAAAATACATATTCTTTTACAGTAAATTGTTGATACTGTTTCCAGCTTTCCACCATTTCTGATACCCTGAAACATCATGCAAACATCACAACTCGGCAACTTGTTCTGGAGACTCCCTGAGAGAAACTGCCCAGTGTCGCCATGTACCTTTATTCCTGTTTGAATGAGTGAAATAATAAATAATTAAAAAAAATCTATAAAATAAAACAATAATTCTAAATATTTTTTTCTTAATAATTTCCCTGGTTATTTGATAATTCACTTATTCTCTCTTTCTCTTTTTAAGATAAATTTCTTGTTTCCTCATACTAACTTTTGCTATTTGTGTGCCTTTTCATTCCACGTTGCTAAAAAGTTGAAATCAGCAACAACAAAAAAAACCTACAAAAAAGAAAAAGAGAGAGAGAGAGAACAACAGAAAATTACCTGAAAAAAGTGCTGAAATAAAACAAAAAATAATAATTATAACCTTATTTTAAGTGTTCAGTTATAATAATCATAAATACTGTTTGCTTTATACATGTTTTCCTGGTTGTCCGCTGATGATTCTCCCTCTTTTCAAAGATTATTTTCAGGTCATTTTCTTGTCATTTTTGCTATTTGTGGGACATTTCATGCCAAGTTGCTGATTGCCTTCTTCCCATGTTTTTGAAAGAAATTAAAGCAATTTTCCAACATTTCAAAGGTTGAAATGCTTGTGAAAGTAACAGACTTTAATCATGTTTATTTCTGCTGTAAAGGTGAACATTTGAACATCTGCAGATTGACTCGCTCTTAGAGTCAGCCTCAAGTAGCCATCGGAGGAAATGCAGCATTTGACACTTTAAGTTCCTGACCTCTGACCTCCTCTGTGCATTCAGGTACAACTGTGAGACTGCAAGCACCTGAACAATATTAGAAGCAGAACAGTAGTTTATTTTAAAAGGAGCCCTCCTCTCTTCTTTCATCTCTCCATCAAAAGTTCCTCAGTCTGAGATATTTTATGAACACTTAACCTAGTTTGTCTACTTCAGGTTTTTGGGGGTTTTATGTCTCTTGCTATATGCTGCTGGCAGGGCTCTGGGTGCACTGCATGCCCAAATAAGTTTTACTGGCAGCCCAGGCCCTCCTTTTCAAGCCGTCCCTGGAAAAATACAACCATCTTATGATGTGGTAAGATGTGGAAACATCAGGGTGTACGTTATTTAGACATTTTAAATCTGCAGTGAGTGAGAGATTTATAAACTCTCTGTGAGTAACGCTGGAAGGAGAAGTTGAACTTTCAGGATGGAAAGTTAGATGACATTAGTTACGACGCTGGTTATAGACGCTTCATTTCATCAGTGTGTTTCAGCAATTTTTGTTATGGCAGTTGAGCCAGCAAAGGACTTCATTCAGCTCCTGTTCGCATTGCCTAAAAGCCTTTAATATTGTTAGATTAATTTGGCAACATTAATCAAGTTTTTGGACATTTTTACCACAGTGGGTAGCAGCTGATTAAGACCGATGATACAAATACTGATCCAAGAGCTTATATTTTCCTATATAATTAAATTAACTAATTTGCATACCAAAACATGGCACTGTTTTTCTAAGAAAACGCCTTTAAAACAGCTCTGAGACCATCATGAGACACTCAGTCTCCATTAAAACCCAGACTTAGGAAATTCTTTTCATCCTAGCAGCTCCTTGAGGCACTGAGGGTTCACAAATAAAATTCAGAAAATGTCCTCATAAGTAAAAATAGACTGGTCACATCAGGACGCACGACACGACTGGATAAAGTATGAGGAGGCAGATACATCTACAGGTTTAATCCTGGTCAGGAGCATAAACTGTATTTACTGTCTGCTCAGGAGGAACAGGAAATACCATATATGCAACAGAGCTGGTTTGACCTCAGAAAACATGCGATTCAATCCCCTGAGCAACCAGGACATCCCATAAAAAAAATCAATCACTGGCTGAAAATAAGCTGGGTTTTTTTGTGCTCTTTTTAGTTATTTAGTGTGTCTTTTTCTTTGTTATCAAGATCTGTTGTGATGTTATGGACACATAATGATTTTCTTCACATTTTACTGATTATGCTTGTGTATTTTTACTTATTGGAACAGAGTGTGAGATTTAAGGGGATTTAATGACATCTAGTGGCAATAATTGCAGATTGCGACCAGTTGAGTTCTGGTTGGAATTCCTTCAGTGTTTAGGAAGTTTTTACTGGGAGCGTAATTATCCACAGAAGTGTATTCCTCCCCAAAACAAGTGGACCCAGTGATTTAAACTGGTAAATACATGGAATAAAGTAGTTTCAGGTTACAAATTATAGTTTATTCAACGCTGTTTGGCATGTCAGAGCCAGGCCTTTAGCCCTGCACCTCCTAATGTGTGCAGCCCTTTTTCTGATAGTCTAAGATCCAGACGTTACAGATGTTTTAACTGGGATATCCTGACGGATCTTCTAAAGGTAACACATTTTAAAGAAGCAAAATACATGAGAGAATAAAGAAAAAGATGACATTTGAAAATGTTCACACACTTTATTGTTTTATTTTTTGTTTTAGTTTATTTGTGCCGGTTTCTCAGTAGCTCATTTTCTGGTTCATAATAAATACAATAGAACAGATAAATAAAAATGGAATTCAATTCAACAATAAATAGGACGATATAAAATAAAATAAAATAAAATAATATATTGTGAGGGCCTAGGGACCTGAATTTGATATGCACTGCAAAGTGGGATTTTAAATGCAGTACTTTTATTTGATTTTTTTAAAAAATTATTTATTTATTTGATGTTTCCATTGTCGTTTTGGTACTTTTGTAAAAATAGCAGCTATTCTTCCATTACTGAACATCAACCAAATTACAGTCAAATTTATAATCCTAAAACAGGGAACTGATTTGAATAATAAATATGTGATTGGCAAGTCTGGAAATCTTTTAACCACTAATTCAAAGGTGATTATGCTTTCAAGTTTAACAGCAAACTGAAGGACTGTTCAGCGCTGATAGTGGAGTTTTTTTTTTTTTTTTTTGCTCTGAGAGCTTTCCACTTTGGTTTTGTCTTTAGCCTAATTTTACCCAGACACTCTGGAACAGCACATTGGGTGGGCTTCTCTCTGCCGTCATCAGGACAGCAGAGGCAAAGAGCGACCCGTCATAAAAACATTTCTCGGTTTATCACTCCAGCAAGCTGGTTTATGTCTGCAAAGCAGGACACTCTGGGGTGCTGTTGCTATACAGGCACACACACACATGGAAACACACACTCTGTCTGACCAGGACGTGGAGCCATATTCATCTACTTTGTGTGTGCGTGTGCACCTTTACACACATGCACACACACACAAACAGTATCAGTAATAAGGCCTGGGAGCTGTTGCTGTGTGAGAGGTAATTACTCCATGCAGCTCCGCGAGGCTTTGATGGAAAGTTTTAGACTAACTGGCTCGACTGTAAGTAGCCTTGACTCTGCTTCTTTTTAACAAGAACCCTTTATGGCTCGTTTTGCTCTCTTTTCTCTCTTAAACGCTCCAGTTTCATGGTATCCTGGAAAGATTTTATGTCTCGTTTTCAAATACAACACAAGAAAATGGCTTAATTCACATAATAGTATCGATTAATGTCGGAGGCTGTTGTTGCACAGCCCGTCACATGCTGTCAGAAGCACTGTGAGACGTTTGCTTTCTTGCTGGCAAAGCAAAGCTTCTTTATGACACTGAGGTCTGCCTGCTTTGTCTGCATGCTGCGTCTGACTCATGTGGGAGCGCGTTGGGTGAGATGACGGCTTCCCTTTTCTAACCACTAACAGCCAGTTGTGTGTGCACTGCAAGTGGTCTGGTCCACAGCCTGTGTGTGATGTGTCTGCTGTGGTAGCAGAGCGGTAGTTTGTGCAGGCCGTACACGCTCGCCTGTTGACTTTCTAGCCTGATTGCTGCTCCTTTTTTAAGCCAGTGGCCAAAAACACAAAGTATTTTTGGAACATCATCACTCAGGATCTGTGTTTTTGGCCGGAGTCATGTAAGGTTCTTTGGTTCAGATGCTTTTAAAGGCATCATGCTTCAAATAAAAAGACTTACAGCTACCTAAACGGGACATAAACATGAAATGGAAGGAGGTGACTCCCCTGGATGCAAAATAGTTAAACTAACATAATCAGCGATTTGGCAACCCGAGTGTGATGTTCACTGAATTGCAAATGTGCTGCTCTGGGCAATATAAGCCAATCTAATCCCTGCTTTGACATCACTGCTCTGGACACATTCACTCACACACGCACGTATACACACATTTGAGTGTTTTTTATGCATGTCTGCGTCAGCAAAAGCTAATAGACAAACAATACGGAGGTCCAAGACTGACAGAAAAGTATAAACTTAATGCCTTTGTGTCACAATGATGGAGATTGTTTCTGAGAATAGGATGAGAGGGTTGTGTAAGCTTGTGTTAGAGTTAACATTAAGCTTTTACATGAAAACACACTTCAAAGCTTTTTATTATTGTTTTCAGTATTAATTTTTTCTTTTTTTAGATATGCCAGTGCCGTCCACCCCTTTGGTCCTGACAAATATCTCTCTACCTGATGAACTGACATTACAGTTAGTGCAAGTACTCATCACTGATTGATTTTGATTTGATTTTTTGATTTTACCTGCAAAATGTTACTCAAGTGAACCTGTACTGACCACGAAGAGACTGAAAAAAGACCACAAACAGACAAAAAAATAATACAAACAGACAAAAAAATGACGACAAAAAGACACAAACTAACTTCAAAGTGACCTCAGGAGACACAAGTACAAGCAGACTCATAATTGTCAGAGAAAGAAAAGAGAAAATGACCTCTAAGAGACATAAATTCAATACAAAGAGACACAAAATAACCTTAAAAAGGCATGCAATTATGACAAAGACACAAAATCACAATAACACACAGAAAATCACCACAAAAAGACACAGAATGACCTCAAAGAGACACAAAATTGCCACAGACACAAAATCAGTACAAAAAGCACCAAATGCCCTCAAAGAGACATATATCACTACAAGAAGAAACAAACAAACCTCAAAGGGACAAAAAATCACTACAGAGACACAAAACTATCTCAAATAGACACGAACAACCACAAGGAGACAGAAAATGACAATTTAGAGACACAAAACGACAAAAAATACACAAAATGAACTCAGAGAGACATAAACCCACAGACAGATGCATAACACCACCAACTGATGCAAAACAACCATAAAGTCTGTGTGTCTTGTGCCTGTGTAGGAGAGGTGATGGGGCCTTTTGTATATCTGTGCGTCGGGCCCCGTTGTCTCATAATCCGCCCCTGATTGAAAGTGAATATGGTGTCCAGCACATAAACAGAAGGATTACAAATGGAGCCCGTGGCCTCTATGATATGTATCTTATGTTTGTTTTCATAAACAGCACGTACAGTTCAGAGGGAGATGGTCTGCAGCCGTACAGGGTTTAGCCCTAAAGAGCTTACTCAAGCACAGCAACATCAGAGATGCCTCCAAGACCGACTGCCTTACGTAACCGATGCTCATCCACAGAAATTATAATCCTCTGTTGCTATGGATACGGCTGTCCCAACGGGCCTCCCCTGTACTCCAAAAGAGGAGCGACCTCGATTAATAAATGCAAGCACAAAGCTGGGACAGAGCTAAAAATAATAATAACTGAAGAAAAGGGTCTTTTGACAGTAATAAAAGTGGTGAAGTGACGGGGGGAAGGTCAGGGCTCAAGTATGTAAGAGTGCACCTGCTCTGCTGACGTTCCCTTGAGCAAGATGGGAAACTGCCAGAGGACCCTGACCTCTGATCTCCCTGTAGAGGAGTATAAGGGAAAAGATGGTGTTTGCCTTCTTGCAGGAGAAATGATAATGAACTATGTGAATATTAATGTTTTAATGATGTTATTATAATCATGATAAATAGTGTGATAAAAGCGATAGTTCTACCTTTCTGAGGGGTTGCTACGTGGAGAGACTGTGGAGTAGCTAATGTTAGCTCTTTGAAATGTCCTAAAATCTAAGAAACTCCAAAAATTCGAGAAATGTCCCAAAATCCTACAAATGTCCTAAAATCCTAGAAATGACCTTAAATCTGAGAAATGTCATAAAATCCGAGAAATGTTCTAAAATCTGAGAAATGTCCTAAAATCCTAGAAATGAGTTGAAATGTTGAGCTTTTTCCACTCCAGGTGGTTAAAGTACAAATGTAAACTTGTCCAATCAGACTGAAATATTAACAGTTAAATACGTTATTGTAACAACTATATTGCTTTTTATATCATTAATAGTATTAAATAATCCTGGTCAAAAAAACACAATTGAACAAAGTTAAAGTTAAAAATATACTAACAAATAATATACACTATATACTGTAAAAAGCCTAAGGATATTACAGTGACACTAAAGCACCTGACCTTTGACCTAGATGAGGGTTTGAAAATATGAAAGCAATGTTTCACTCTAGCTACAAATCTTGGCAGTGATGAAGTTAAATCATGTTTCAACCACTTCCTCTCTTAGGTGGGTTGCCCTGGCCCATTCAGGTCCAGAATCAAATCCAAAATTTCTTTGAGAATGTGAGTGAGCCAGAGGAGCCTAAAGGTATGAGAGCAGATCAGAGCTGTGTAGTCTACCTGCGCTTGGTGAGTAACACCCTCTCTCCGCCTGCAGACGTAACCTATATAGAAACTGGTTAGCATATTACAGTAATCAAGTCAGCTAAACCAGGCAGTGGTGTTGCAGTTTGCCTGTGGGCGGCTGCTGAGATGCAAAATCAAATATAAAGTAATGGAAATAAAAGCATATTGGATTAGAGAAGGCAGCGGGGAAGGCGTTTAATGTTGCAATGAGCAAGAATTGGATAAAAACGTTTGTTTCATTTTGCCACTACTGGTTATGGAAAGTGTTGAATAATGGAGGGAGGGTTGGTAATGTTGCAGTAGATCTCAGGCAGCAAAATGCTTTCTATCATTGGCCATTACAACACAAACGCTATAATAACAAAATGTGAAATGTGGAGTTGATGGGCATGAAACGCTCTCTGTAACTTCTCTCAGTTTCCTTTAAAATGGCCTGTTTGTTCCTTAGTAAACAATTATAGCAAACAGTTTTGCAGTCATAGTACAGAAAAATCACAACAGAACTACACTTCATTCAAATGAGCATATTCTCAGAACATTAGTCATAAAAAAGGACTAGAAGACACATATAGTAAATTTATAGTAATAACATAGGAGACACATAAATTAGGAGACAAACATATGCATGTTTAAAATACAGGATATACAAACATACATGTATTATAACTGGAGACAAAAACATATATGTATAGTCATTGGAGAAATAAACATACATTATACGCAAAACCATAACATAGGATATAAAAACATATATGTATTCATGATAAAATTATTACAAAAGTTGTACTCAGATCAACTTGAATATCTTGGACTACCACAGGAACATTTAAGCAATACAACAATGACACCACTGTATATAAACCAAAGGTTTATAACTAAGGTCAAAACTAGAATAAGGTAATTAAAAACACACCACTGAGGTACGCAACTGTGTGATAGCCTGTTATCATTATGACAAAGCATATTAAAGCCATAATGGTCACAAAGGTATTATTAGGTTACTGTAAACTAAACTCTGAGTAGCACAGACACACTAATTATTAGTGTAAGTCTATTGTATATTATTATGGATAAAAAAAAGACTAAAAGTCAGTATTAAGAGACAATAAACTTGCTATTGTTACACAATAAATCCCAAAATGAATAAAGTAGGAGTGTTTAGATACTTTATTTTAGAGGTAAAATGCCAAAATGCCAAAAAGCAAGACTAAGAGTACTCATTAAACCAGGAACTGGGGAAACGCCATCATAAGTAAGTAGTCACCTGAGGCAGCATAAAACCTAACGATAGAAAGATAAAAACGTATAGATATAAAGACTGATAATAATAATAATAATAACAATAATAAATAAAAAAGGGAAAAAAATACATAAAAACAATTAAAAAGAATGATAGACCAACCAGTAAAAGAGACTCAAATATATAAATGAATGAATGAATTAACAAATACATAAAGTTAAATTCAAAGCCAAACTAAAAAGTTAGGTAATAATGGTTCTCTGGTCATAAAATGCCACAGAGCAGGATAGGATTGTTTATTGTGTACCACATATATACAAACTAATATATGTATATAATAGAGCCGTTACAGGAGATGAAAAGCAGTTATTAAAGTTATTGAAAACAAAAAAAAACATTAGAGCTATTGGAATATCCCAGTGATAGTTCATATCATATAGGACACGCCCAGAGACATTTTCCTTATTCATGGCCATAACACACGCTTTCATCCACCACATACAGGCTGTATACTCGTAGATAATCACATTTTCATCAGGCTGAGCCCGCCCCTGGTAAATGCAGGGGCGCTCCATGTGACGCTGGGGCTGTTACAAAAATCCAGTATGGCGGAATCTGTCAGGAGATGAATTTTCTCGTCTCCCCTCTTCCTTGCGCGGAGAAAAACCCCGGAGTCTAACATGGGAGAGAAATAAAAGCCCCGCGGGACACATGTTGGGACGTTTGGCTTCCTCGTGGCCCGTATAGGTGAGCTGCTGGTGTGTTTGCGTCCTCGCGGGATGAATGTGTAGCCGAGCTGCGCTGCTTTGATGTTGATATTCAGGCAGGGATGCGATGCACAGACAGGATTCATCAAAACAATGTCCGGCTGAAGTTTCCACTCTGATCCGCTTCGGCGGCGGATCCCCGGTCATTTTTTCGCGTCCCTCTCGAGCCCGAGTCTTTTCGACTTCTGGTAGGAGCCATTTCTCATCCTAAAAGCATTAATCGAAACATTTCCACACGGTTTGTTGCACTGTAGCGGGCGGGAAGTGTGAAGGCAGCGGAGGGGGGGAATAGACAGGCGATGTTTATTATGCCGATTGTTGCTGAGCTATTTTTAGTGCACGGCCGAGCCTTAGGCTTTAATGCAATATACGTAGTGCAAACACGCCTCTGTCGCCTTGTATCCGTGTTATTGGCGAGAAAAAATGCGTAAAATGAAGGTACAGGCCTGCGTAAGTGTGTGTTTGAGTTTTTGAGTGTGTGTGAATGGTTCGGGATGGGCGGTGGTAATTCTCTGCATGCGTCAATCTTTTTTTTGTGAATGGGGGCGTACGGGTTGTTGGAGCTGTTAAAGCAACATCAAAGCAGCATATTACGGCTTGTTTAAAGTGCTGTTATGCAGACTAAATGGTTTGTAGCAGGAAACATTAGACAGAGGTGATGCATTTTTGTCGTTAGATGTGTTTTGGAGTTGGGACTGGAGTGCATTAGGACAGCTGAGTGTACCCACCTTTTTGTGACAGTCATAATTAATGCATTATGTGCTTAGATTTTTGAGAATTACAGCTAATTTCCCCCATAACTGTTTTTTTAACCCATTTTTTCCAGATCTGTGTTTTTATTATTCCTCCACTTTGGGCTTCAGGGCTTGTCTCCCCAGATCTGTCACCCTGCATCAAGCAAGCTCTTTTTAGGGACAATGGCCTAGGACACACACACACACACACACACACACACACACACGAATACCCCTCCCGAGACAGATGAGATGCCCTGGGAGAGTGGCGTTGCATGAAGCCCCCCTGGAGTGTCAGCTACTCCCCATGACACACACGTTCACCCCCGCCCCACCCCTCCTCGCCTTTGCTTTTACATCACAAAGCGCAAGTGTGCGTGCACTGTGCAGTGACCGACTTTTTTGGGGGCAATTTGTCCTGCGGCTGCACTGTCTGGCCCTCTTGTCTTGAGACCCACCCCCTCTAAATGCACACACACACATGCCTCCATGCTGCTTCAGAGGACCTCTGCAAACAACACACACACAAGGGCGTGAACATGCACGCTAACCCCACGCCACCACCGCCCCCCTCGCCCCCCTCGCCCCCCTCACCCACCTCGCCCTCGGGCAGTTTTACCCCTTTCTATTTGTGGTGGTAGAGTCGACTTGATGCTTTGGGCTCGAGCCGTGATTACGTCTGACACTCCTGCTCCAGGCTTGAGGAATTCAGGCTACTTTCCGAAAACAAAGAAAAGAACAATCATTTATTTTCAGAAAGGCAAAAGGACATAATTTCTCTCCAAAACAATAAAAATAATCAAATGTTTCTGCTAAAATTTGCATGTTCACGATTCTAACAGCACATTCTAGAAGCATTAGTCATAACATAGGAGATACAAACAATAATGTATCATAATGTTTGTCTCCTGTGCGGTGATACAAACACATGTATCACAGCACAGGAGACAAACATAAATGTATCATAGGAGACAAACACAGTGTGTATGTTTCATCATCATAGGAAATACTAGATTCTAGTATCACAGTATTTTTCTGCAAAATCTTGTATTGATGCAAAGACCCTAAGTATTGTTTTTATTATTATAAAACTTATTCATATTGCAAATGCAAATTAAACTTTTGGTAGCCTATTAGACCGATTGCTTTTTCAGTCCACATGATATATTTTGCTGCATTAAAAATTACTGAAGTAAGAAACTTAATTTTTTTTTCTTTTTTCAAATCAAAGTTTTTATTATAGTCTTAATTATTTATAGGACAGCACAAGCATGAAAGGGGGAGAGAGAGGGGATGACATGCAGCAAAGGGCTCTAGGTTGGAATCGAGCCCGTGGCTGCTACGGCGAGGACATAGCCTCTGTACAGGGGGCGCCCGCTCTACCAGGTGAGCTAACGGGCGCTCCATATAAGTTGTGAGAAACTTCTTAACAGATAAAACAGACACTGGCATTTTTTTCCTGTGGTTAGATGATTTAGAGTTGAAAAAAGGTAATAAAGCTCAATTTATCGCAATATATATTATCACAATACTCAGCATATCACTAAATGTTTAAAATTGCATCCATCACGACTAAAGTATTGTAATAATAATGTAACGTGGGGCCTCTGGTGATTCCCACCCCTAGGAGTTACAAACACACATGTATCATAACATAGGAGGTACAAACGTATGTGCATAGTCACAACTTAGGAGACACAGACACAGTATGTGTGTAGTCATTAAGGAATTCAGGATAATCTCTGAAAACAAAGACAAATACAATCATTTATATCCAGAAAAGGCAAGGACATAATTTATCCCCCAAAAATAAAATAATTAAATGTGTCTGCTAAAATTGACATGTTCATGACTCTAACAGAACTGTTCCGCCTGTTTCAACAGTCAAAGTCGTACCTTTTCCATATTTTTCTTGATCTAGTCAAAAAGAAACTATGTCTGGGACAGGCAATTTATTGCCCGATTGGTTTACAGGTTCTTGCAGTGTAAGCACGACGTCGAATTTGAGGTCGTATTGAGTTTTCAGCGGTGGTCTTGGATCTTCTTTGCAACAGTATTTTACTTTTAAAAGTTCAGAGTGTATTTCAAGGGGCTGAGTTCCATAATTGGCCAGAAAACAGGAAATATAAGCCTCATAGGCATCTATAAATTTTAAATGATACTTTTTTACAAACATAGTGAATTTCATGTACTTTTACTAATGTCAGAAGACAAGTCTTTGGTTGCTTTTTTTCAGTCATAATCCTTAGTTGCAGGCCTAGATTATATAATGGCTTTGATGGACATAAAACTGTATTTTTTCACAGTTATTTTAACATTTGTGAATGTGCAGGCCATATCAGCTCCATGCGAGTCCGACAAGAACCGTTGTCATCTCCAAAGTAGTGTCAGGGAAAGATCAATACTATAAATAACTGAAAAATGAGCTCTGTGTGTGAGATGTTAACAGGGAAGCACCTCAACTCATACCAATATCAGTGCTCTCTTTTTTACACATTTAAAATCGTTGTTCCTCATGCTCCTTTTTTCCCCCGTATAGGTTGCATCTAGACAGCGAGCTGCCACTCTGATTGGAGTAGCCAAATCTAAAGCCTCATGGGGATTGGCTGCTGCTGCTGGAGGTTTGCTTCCCATTTCCAGCCTTGAGGGATTCTTGACGGACCGAGTTTTGGATCAGCTTGAACACAAGCATTCAGAAACCTGACACACTTCACAGTTTTGGCAGGATAACAGACTGCCACCCTGTAAATCACATCTGCACTTGCACAAACACACATCTGTTCTGCAAGACACACACCAAGCCGGGCGCTCACCTGCCGCACTGAGTGGACACCCACCTGACCGACCTGTCAGCCATGACCTCACACAGCCACCAAGGTAAGATCTCTGGCATCACCTTTGTACTTCTTGTTTCCTTGTCCATCAGCATGAATCTGTTTTTTGTAGGTGGAAATAAAGATATTTTACACACTTCTTTGTGCTAATAACAAATGAATGATACAATATTGCAATGTGACTAAAGAGTTTATTTTGGGGTAATTTCAAGTTTTATGTGACCACAGATTGCATAGTAAGATTTTGCTGATATTGGCCTCTTATCAAACAAACAAATATCAAAATCTGCAGTTGAGTTTTTAGCTGTTTTTTTATGTTCTGGGAAATTCATTTTGGATAATATTTGGATAGTCAGAATCATCTGAATTAACTTTTTTTTATGAAGTTTTGTATGAAGGGGATAAAATCTCTCATTTATTTTGTCTTATTTTTTTCCTTTAATCTGACCCGGTAGCATCCAAACTGTTGCAGAAAATCTCCGAATCTGCCTGTAATTTAAGACCAAGATTATTCATTTACATCTCATAGTTTCAGAGAAACACTTGGGCATAAGAAGCCTGAGCCAGAGGTTAAGGATTCACTAATGCTCCCTAGATTTTATCAGTCTGAGTTTTAGTAAATACTTTTTGCATTTCAGGACAGTTTACAGTCTAAAAAAAACTTTAAATACTTGTAATGTGTTGACACAAGAAGTGCATAAATACCACTGTGCAATACTGACAAAATATGCAATATTAAGCTGGAAAAAAACATTGTTAACACTTGTTTAAAAAGTGGCAGAGCGGCAGACAGTAGATGACATCTTGCAGCATCCTCTCTGCCGATGCACTAGCTGTTACGTGTGGAGTAATGAGGATTTAGCTCCTCGATACAGTCGCATTAAGGGATATCTCTCTGCAGCTGCCATGTTAATATATATATATATATATGCACATTTTGATTTTGAGCACAGACAGATCGCGGCTCGCTAAAACGCAATAAAACATTTTAATCTGGTCTTATGACTGTTAATTGGCTTGATTCAATATGAATGAGCTCCAGAGGGCGAGAGGAAAAAGTCCAGAGCGCAGGCTCATTAAGAGAGCCTACTTTCCTCTTTGACACCCAATCAAGCTCAGTTTAGAAGCTCGGGTTTTGGCTAGCTGATAAATTATTCGGTAAGCAGCTGGCAGATGAAAAGGTTAGCTCCCTGGCCTGGTTGGTGTGGTACCTGACAGAGTCGACTGTGTTTACTTTGTACACCTGGGAGTGTGTGCACTATAAATACCACAGCTGAGGTAACCACCGGGCCCCGAGGGATACGAACGAGCTGCAGCCTCAGCCGGCGCCCTCAGCCCTCCAACATCTCCATCACTGACACATCTGAACACACCGCGGGCGGCACAGCGGATATTTAGTACTCTGCCGCACACGTGTATGCTGAGAGGAGACACTTTGTCCACAGACGTCTCGCTGCAGTGTCATCTCACTTTCCCAGTCCCCAAGCAGAGCCAATTGCATTACATTGTTAGATCAACCTGGGATTAGTGTGGCTCAACAGTTAACACTAGACAGCCCATTTTAATTCCTTTACATGTTCACTCATCTCTTCGCCAAACACAGCTGACAAATTGAAACCGTGCTAAGCCGAAGAAATGACTGACAAAAGCAAAGTGATATGTTAATGGTCAGAGGTGTGTTTATCACCTGGAAATAAATTTATTCAAGACGCATTCAAATAATATTTGGTAATCTGTTTCTGAGCATGTTTTAACTGCACTATTTGAGTTTTTATAATCAAGTCAGAGAACAAAAATGTGCATCTTTCTCTGATTGTTTAGGAGATAATTTTATGGCAAATCCCTACTTTAACAAAGTAAAAGTTCCTCCCATGCTGACACTTTTTTTTGCACTTTTTGATGAATTTATTTTATTGGCAATCATTAAAATAAAACTCCGATACAGATAATCGTCAAAATGCCAAATATTGGCCCCAATAATCGTCCAGGCAGATAATCTGTTGACCCCGAGTGTGGATCAAGCTTCAAAAACAATGGATCCTACATTTCCCATAATGCATCTCAATAGCATCTTTCATTAAAACAGCCTTCCTCGACAAGCAAACTAAACTCGTGTAAAATTGGCAAAAAAAGCCCCAAAAAATCAAATTAAACCAGTCATGCAGACTCATGCAGTCTTTTTATAGATCAATAATTGCTTTTAATTTCTAAAATGTTTTGGAGATGATACCTGTATCATTATTTTATCACAATATGACTCTGTTGGAAGAAGACAAACAGAGGTATTGAATCAATGCCCAGATCTGCTCACAGCCAAGGCAGGAAACTTCACTCTTTCCTGGCCAGGGGCTGCAGCAGCTGATGGAGCAGATAAACTAACCAGCTCCTGTCAAAATATAATAAGATTTAGCCATTTTTAATTTCCCACGCTGCTCTCCTCTACCTCTCATCTGCTTCCCACTAGAGGGCCAAACTACCCAGAATCTGCTTGTCACCCGCGTTAACTCACCCCTCACCAAAACAAAAATAGCTGTGATCTTGTTTGAGTCCAGGAGAGACGATTCATAGCAGCAGCCGCTGTTTCTCACTGTCTTGTTTGCCTCTGAAAAGCCTTCAGAGGAGACGATCTCGGTCCTCAGAGTGCTGCCAAGTGTGGGCGTCAATTTGAGGTGTTGCTTCTCTTGTTTGAATGACAGCTCAGAGACACACTTGTTGGATGTCGGTGTACAGAGAGAGACAGAAACAGGCAGCCGAGAGACATTTAAAGATATGAAATGTGAAAAATGTGCAACAGTATGGCCTTGTGGCGCTTGTCGGGCTCCTTTTTTTCCCACTGAAATGTTTATGGCAGTGATATTTACAGAAGTGAGAGTGTGCAGGGAAAGAAATCTGTTGTTTTAGAGACACATCAATTGTTCTTTTTAGAAATGGATGCAAAGAAATTGATCTTGTGGCTTCAGGTTGCGTGGGGGTTGTCCGCCACTGACACTTTTTAATTGAATATGTTTTATATTGAGTGTAATTAAACAACATTGGCTTTGTTCTCGGGGTGAACAATGAGACTTTCAGATCCACGGCTTTGTTGTGCTCTTGTATTTTCAGTGCGATCCAAAGCTGCCAACTCTTTTTTTTCGGAGCTTGCACTTATTTCCAGTCATGTACCAGCCCTCTAAGTAAAGCCTTGAGTGTGTGTGTGTGTGTGTGTGTGTGTGTGTGTGTGTGTGTGTCTGCATGTTCACAGTTCATGCAGCAGCTCCGGGAGCGTGCGTGTGTGCCTGCCTGCTTGTGTGCCACTTTTGTAATCTGTAAATGAGCTTACTAGCACGCACGTTTTTTTGATCCAGGACTTACTCATTTTCTTTATTACAGCAGCAGTGGGATTTTTAGATTAAATATCATTTACCATAAATCTCTTCCTAGAAAAGTGAAACGTAAAATGCTTTGTCTGGGGTTTATGTTTCCCAGAACAAAAGGGGGTCAGGCTGGCAGGGCCCTTCGCATCAGTCTTTTTTTGCGGGCATATCAGCAAACATGCTGGAGTGTTTGCACAGGAGTGATTACTCTGTGTACCCAGAGCTTTAGCACATTAGCCGGCGACATTTGTTTTACACTTGTGCTTAGCAATGAGCTAACATATTGACCATGTTTGGTTGAACAGGGCGGTTTCTGTAAATGTCACGCTCAGGGTGGATTGCACTTGTCGATAGCAGTTTGGCTAAATATGGCGGATATTCAATAAAAGCTTGAACACGCTGCAGCACAGATTCAAAACGAAACATGTTCATTAATTAGCGCCACCTGCTTGCCAAAAATATTTGCGAACTAATTTGTCTATGAATCAAGAAAACGGTTATAATTTTCAAATGTTTTCATCTACTTGAGAGCTTATCATAGCAAGTTAGAAGCTGAACATCATATTATGTTTCTGTGGTTACCGCTCTGTTGAACTTTGGTTTTGAGCAGGTACATAAGTGACAAACTTGCAGCAAAATCATTTAAAGCATGTTTTGTCAATTAATAATTGTCTTCTGTTTGTGATTCATTGACTCTTTGAAGGTTCATTTTGCTGTACATTAGCATTTAAACAGACATGTCTAAACTCTGAGTCTGACACTGCTGTGCACCACATAGGGCCCCTGAGGTGAAGACGTTTTCCTGCGGTTAATAAAGGGTGACTTAACAGTGTGATATGTAGTGTTACAGCCATTTTTATTGTTTTTGCAATTTACTTAATGTATCCTGATTTTAGTGCTTTGTAAGCAAGTCTTTGTTATTGATATATGCTTTTATAAATAACAAAGATTACACAGTTTTTAAGCACATTAAAAAAGCTGTTAAATGCAGAACTAAATGAGGTGCAATAAGGGATGCATTGCTTTTTCCGGCTGATGCTTTATTGTTGGGTTGCTATGATACAAAACATCCAAAGAAGTAAAAATGTTGGCACAAGGTATAGTAAAGTAGTAGTTCTGGTCCAAATAAATGCTAAAGCACATCGGAGAGGGGACGGACTCACCAGTTTTTGTGGGTTCAGTGCTCTGGATGTCTTGGTAAAAAGTGACAGTTATAAGCGGCTGCAGTGTTTTAACAAAAGCTGAGCATTTTTCAACTCTTGTCGACTAGGAAACAATAGCAAACGTGCAACACTCGGTGCAGAATAGACACTCAGTAACTGGTCATGCAGCTGGCATTTGTAGCACAGTATAAACATGCACGCTCTTTTGAAAAAAAGAAAATACATAAACGTAGCAGTGGCGGTGAATGCTCACCATTCCCTGAGGTTAGCATGTTTGCAGTATTGTGGTTATTGGTTTGTAACATACTTTTGTGTACATAAACAATAGTAAGTATATTTTCTGACCCCCTGAGCTGTCATGACCACGTCACCTCCTCAAAGTCTCTGTCAGTCTGAGACGCAAAACCATGGTCGCCTGTGCCAACCTCAGCTCTACCGGGATCTGCAGGCATAATGAACCTCTCAAGTATTTGTTGTTTTGTTACTTCACGTTGTGAAAACTCATTATGTGGCATTATGTCACATGCATCGTCTTCCCTAGATAACGCTTGAATTATCTAAATGGTAACAACAGCTTGCTAACAAGCTAATGTTAAGCAGGTATAATGTTTTTGTGAGTATAAAATTTAATTGGAAGCCATACAAATAGTTAATGAGATATTTTATTGTGGATCCAATAGGTGGATTGACTGACTGACACCACTAGTATGACTCACAAAAAGCCCAAACCATGTTGGACCAATAACTACGCTGTCATCCATCTGTAATGGTACCACAACCACAGTGCTTCATATAGTGTGTCCCAAATTGCACATCAGGCAGAAGACTCATGACCGAAGACAATAAGTATTTATTACTTATTGTCTGGGTTGCTCTTCGCTGTCATGAACGTTATTATCACGACTGCATTGATTCGTGGGATAGTTAGCCCGGCATAGTGTCTAGTGTTTGCATACTGTAATATCTCACCAAAAATAACATGCAAGTCATGAACTAATGGTTTCATACGAAGGTTTCAGAGAAACTAAAAAAATCTCAGGAGCTAGAACTCTTGTGCTGAATAGCATGTTTGAATGGACTTTTGGTCACAGCCAGGATCATCATGAACTGTTTCCCATGATTCTCTGGGGCCCCTCTGTGGTTGTGGTCACTTGCCAAGTACCCCTTATCAGTTCCTGGGGACGATCTGGGTGTCCAGATAAAGAGGGGGACCACACAAACCATAATCCGGAGAAAAAGAAAGGACAGTGACAAAAAAAGATCAACATGTGTAGATGTGTGAAAAATGTCCTCAGTGATAAATTAAAGATATGATGGTGCAGTGGAGGTGAAACACATGTCAGAGAAACATAGAACCTTTTTAAAAATTTAAAAAAAGGGGGGAAAAAATGACCAATATGTATATATATATATATATATGCATTTACTGGACATTTCCCTCCCACTTTTATATAATTTCCTGGTAATTTTTCTGTAACTTTTTACCAATTTGTTAACAGTTTTTAGGTCATTTCTTGCTAGATGTTCATTTCCTTCCTCCAGTATTATTGAAAGAAATCCAGTGTGCTCAGGCTTCAAAGGGCTGAGCTTAAAAATGCAATAAAAGACATATTTTTTTTAGATGAATATGTTTATTTTTACGAGCACAACTCCAATGTTTAGAGTGCCGTTACCATTCCAGACTCGAATCTAATAACGTATCTGTCATATTTACATGGAAAGAAAAGAGTTAAATCCAGATGACAGTATTTAAATCATGTTATATTTAGTGTTGTTTTCCCCTGTTGTTCTTGGAAGGATTGCTCCTTATTCATCATTCACATTGTTCGTTTACCGTCGTAGCAAGCCAAACTGCTTCACCTCAGATGCCTCATTGTGAAATTGATGCAGGCAGGATGAACTGTAATTGGAAATGAAGACATAAGTTTTAAAGAGGCGAGGCAGGCTCCTCAGGTGTTACAGCGTCTTAATAAAGAGGGAAGGTGATGCCACGAGCTGGCAAAGATTTGTTTTTGTCTTAGTCAGAAGTGCACCGGCTTTCCAGGAAAGTCTGCAGTGTTTACCACTGGAGCAAGAACTGGGTCTGCACATGAGTCATACACACACACACACACACACACACACACACACACACACACACACACACACACACACACACACACACACACACACACACACACACACACACACATACACACACACACACACACACACACACACACACACACACACATATTGAGGCCAGTAAGTGGTTAGTAAGTAAGTGCCAGGTACTGCAAGTGATTATTTGTGAATGAGAGGTTTGAACTTTACATTGTCGTATGCAAAAAAAATTCAATATTACCACATTTCCACAAACGCTATGAAAAGCACGTCTGCAGCAGGATGCAAACTGTTCAGATTAGATTTTTTTACTGCTTTATTTTGCAGGGTCTGCGTGGGTGTGAGCGCCTTTTATGGTTCTGAACCGGTGAACTTGACACAGTGCTCCTTTCCTCGAAGGCTCAGTGGTATCTAGGTTACAAGCGCAACCGTTTCGAGGTTTATACAGCCTTGAAAAACAACAAAAACAGTGAAAAAAATAAAGTAAAATAAACACTAATGAGTGAGGTCAGGAGATTGCATCGTTTGGGCTGGTACCCAAGATTAGCCTCTTCAGGCTTCAGGCGCTGGTAGATTTATTTTATGGACACTGGTTAAAGAAAATACCATCGCTTTTGGAGTCGACACAGCTCTGTTTGTACACCCGCCAGCTTCCTGTACTATTTCTCGATTGCATGCAGTTTCTTCACTTGAAACTAAATTTATACACAAGCTGCTGTCCCAGTCAGCAGATGCACTAAATCAAGATGTACAGTATGAGGTGACAGTAAAGCTTGTATGGCCACATGTTTATTTCCTGGTATTTTCTTCCTATTAAGCAATTTTAGGCATCTAGTAGGTAGAGTATATGCATAGAAAGAGAGGTATCTGAGAAGTTGATCTTAAAAATCAGGGAAAAAGGTAAGTAAAGTAAAAGGTCAAATAATATTTTATTATTAATTTCAAGAACCTGCAATCGCAAAATACATGTCATAGTTTTATATGTCAGTGTAAATGTAAGTTTGCCTTCAAATATTCAGGAAAAACTAAACAAAAATGTCTTTATTTGTTAACAACCACAGTAACCGGTAACAGTTTTCACTCTCAGCCATGCTCGGTATTTCCATTTGCAACAGTATGACGTCATTATGTCAGTTGGACTATTGCTGTTATCACTATATGAATTTTTCCTATCGTATTAGAAATTATACCAGTATACTGGGAACAATATGATACGGCACAATCCTGACTCATAGTTTTATTTACTTACCTTCATCAAGGCAGTTGATTTCCCAGATTTATTAAAGTAAGATAAGCTTGTGAGTTTACAGTTTAACTTTCTCTTAGAAAGTGAATAAACTCCTCAAAATGTTATACTCTTCCTTTTAAGTATCATCATTTGTTTTTGTCTGAATACCAGTTTGAAACCGGGTCTGCAGCAGATTGTCTTTGTGTGTGTGACTGTGTGGCACTTTTACTATCTGGTCAGTGGGGAGTTTTGGCAGGAGTGGCGAGGGACTGCTGCTGACGTTAACAGTACTACAGACACTGTGGTGACACACACATGTAAATACCCTGGTGGAGGTGGTTCCCTCGCTGGTGGGAGGAAGTTGACACAAAGGACACAGAATGCTGTAACACATTGCACATTACAAGCGTGTGTGTACTTACTAATACACACCGCTTTTACTGAGCTTTAATAAAAGGGACCCAGACGTGTTATAGATATCAAAGAGGACCGATTATCCTCATTTTTTAGGTTCATAATTGTATTTTGGGTTTCTGCTAAAACATGTTAACATGTTTCACTGTTCAAAAACACTTTAATTTACTCATACTGTCTGTAAAATGATTCGTGAGATCATCACATAGCCTAAAATACTGAGCCTGATCCCGACCGAGCCCGACCAATGCCCAGTTATTCACATTTCATGAATGAGACCCTACGAGTATAACGGTGCTTTCTACCCTGACAAATCACCTAGTAAAGCTCAAAACAGGAGGAATATGATCGAAACCGGTGAAACTTTAGCAACATGAGCAACCAAGATTTCATGTTTCCCTAACATTATCATGTAGCTATATGTAGTGTCGTCTGCATAATGTAAACACAAGTAACAGAGCAGATGACCAATGAAAGAAATCATCGCCAGCTGAGAGCAGCTTGTCTTTAAAGCGGAAAAAACATTTGAAACCGAGTATTCAGAGCAGTCTTTACTCACAGGGATTAATAATACATACTTTTACCTTATTAATGAAATCTTTAGGCCACATTTAATATTAATATCTGACAAAAACAGAAAATAAGGAAAAGTCGCCTTTAAAGCTTGTGACCTCTTGGATTTTCTAGCTCTCTCTCCCTCTCTCTCTCTCTCGAAGTCTCATACTTTCAAGGTTATTGTCATGGCCAAAATCTAATCTTGTAGGTTTATTAGGGCAGCCTCTAATAAAACTCCTGCACCATCACTCTGCTGCTGACAGCCCTGTATTTTACACTATCAGACATGGCTGGGACAGAGAGAGGATTTGGCATTACCATTAATGTTTACTTGAAAGTTCATATTTTGTGATTTTGGATTGTTATTTTTGACAGCCAGCAGCTTTGGGTTGCTTCGGTTTAATGTGACGGCCCACTTTTGGGTCTCAGCCCTGCATTTGATAAACACTGCAGTACAGTGCGCTCACAGATCTCCGGATGCCTATAAGTCCATATTATGGATTTGCTTTTTATTACACCTGCCAGATACTATTAACAGGGCAGCAGTGGCATAGAGATTTAAGGAAGAGACTTGGGACTGGAAGATCACTGGCTCGTACTGTCTGCTAAATGGAAAAAAGTGAATGAAAGTGAGGAACCTCAGGTGCCCTTGAGCAAGACACATAACTCCTGACTGGTCCAGTAGAGCTGCCACAGTGAGGCTGTGGTTTCTGTAGGCATATATCAGCTATTAACCCTCTGAAACCTGGAGCAACATCACTTTTCTTGTGCTGCTTTCAGATGCCTTTTACAAGCATTTAAGGTAGAGCTGTCAGTGTTAACGCGTTATTTGTGATGTGATTTGAGTCCGTACATAATATGTGTTTTGTTTTGTTTTAAATTGCACTAATCGGTGACTGACATGTCTGTCTTTAGAGGCTGTACGGGGCTGAGTTGTAAAGCCAGTGTCATGAAACTAGAAGACCTGAGGAATCCAGTGGTATCAATCATGTCGTGCTGCCTTGTCAGGAGGGGGGGGGGGGGGGGGGGGTGATTTTTGTTTACTTTTTACTTTTTTGTTTTGTTTTGTTCTTTTTTAAAAAAAATGGATAATTTTGTTGTAATTTTTACTATTTTTTTTCTAATTTTTTGGGTCATTTTGTTTTTTTCATTGCTCTTTGCCTTCCTCCCATGTTTTTGACAGAAATCATGCTAAATTGCTCAGGTTTTTTAAAACTGTGAAAAAGGAAGCTTCTTAATCAATCATCATCTCAAAATTTTAAAGTACGTAAAAGCGTCTCTGCAGTGGTTGCCTACAGAGACATGAATACAAGGCCAAAGTGTACGATGGTTCATGCATTAAATTTACATTTCTCTCATCCTACTCTCCATTCTGGACCCGTTCAGTGACCCCTTTTTATCCTCTTATCCAAATGCACGCCATCACACATCACAGCGCTCAAATCCAGGGGTGAAGGGGTTAAAAGTTTTCACTGCAATAAAGAGGGCCCGGCTTATCCCTGAGTCTATTTTTAGCAGCACACACACAAGATATGCGCACGTGCATGCATGGCGAACAAACAATCATTATATTTGGTCTCCCGTGTTGATTCTCCTCTTCACGACTGAGCGGTTTGCTGCCGTGTGTCGTGCGGCTAAAAATGGAGCACGGGACGAGTGCATGCGTGACATAACCTGCCTCTTTTGTGTGGCGGTCAGTGTGATACGAGCATGAGCCTCATCAAGGGTAATTTTGAGCCTTATTGTCACGTTTTTGTCTGCCATCCACTTGTGCCGACATGTTTCTCTCCTACAAAAACCAAATTACGAAATTGTGGCAGATTGCAAAATGCACTTCAGCGGCGTGTTCCCACCATCGCTGAACCGAGCCTAGGCTCCTGCCAGCCAGACAGTGCGTCAGTTCTGTCCTCCCATGTGCCACCAACTTGGCTGAACATGACTAACAGTCCATCCCAGAACAAACCCAGGGGGGGTCTCTTGTGCAACGAGCGACCCCCTCGTGCACAAGCTCTGCTTTGTCCTTGTGCAAATGGAGCGCAGCACCCATCTCGTCCTGCCACACCCATTCCCCCACAAAAACAAACATCTAATCACGGCCTTTTAGGCTTGTTTTTAATTGGTATTAGGACAGAGACAGCACAGAGGGAACATGAGCTAATGAAAGGAACGGGACGCATCTTTTGTCCCTGTGTCTTTTGTCTCGTCCCAGCCGAGAAACGGGATACACTGTGTTCTGCCAACGAGCTGTCAGCGGCAATTACGGTTTACACTGCCTCCTCGGAGCCCTATCCTTGTGCCTTTTGACATGTCGCTCCACAGTGCTTGACACGGAGCATGGATGACTGGCCTAGGCACCAAGAGACTACCGTTATGCAAGCAGACCAAAGTGCGATCACTGCAGGGACTAAACACACAAACACTTGAGAAAGTCACAAAAGATATAACAGATCTTAAACGCTGTACCTGTTACTCTGTATGCATAGTAGCTGCAGAGCAACTGTCATCTCTCATGTTGTGGGTGTTTGTTATTGTGAGGCATTAGGCCCAGCAACCAAGGCTTTATAGTTGCATCACAGATCTCCTAGCAACCATGTGTGGCACCATCATGGACGTCCATTCAGAATCGGCTGTTCACAAATAATCATTAAAATGCATAAAAAACATTTTGTGCAGTGTATGTGGAAAGTGGCATGTGCAGATCAGTTCAATTGTTTATGCATTTATCCACTTTTATATCTAATTGTTGCTGCGCGGAGTCGCTGCAGTCCATCCCAGAATGCACTGGGCAAAAGTCTCACAGATCAACTTATGTGGTTAGAAATGGCGTTGTGGCATTGTTTGATTATGTCGCTTATTCACCAGCAGCATGCATTATACTGAACCAACAAAAACTTCAAATCTTAAGGAAAATTAACACAGAAAAATGTTTATACTGCAGTTTTAGATGCAGGAAACCCACCAGTGATTTAACTGGTAGTTCAAGTTGTTTTTAGTTTTATATAGATAAAATACTGCTATTTAAAGGTCCAGAGTGTAGGATTAAAGGGGATATATGGGCCGAAATGGAATTTAATATAATGAGTATATTTTCTTTAGTGTTTAATCATTTAAAAATAAGAATTGCTGTTTTCGTGACCTTAAATGAGCCATTTATATCCACATAGTCAGCAGGTCCTCCTCTACAGTGCCCGCCATGTTGCCCCTTTGCAACAATGATCAGAAAAACACTGATCAGTGTGCATTCCTTTTTTAAACCTTCTGTGTCGCCTCTCTAAATTGTGCTTTTTCGGGTTCATGAATGCATGGTTCTTGCATAAAATGTTAAACTTTTGTTGCAGTTTGGCACTTTGTTGACATGATAACGGCATTTAGGGGGCCTGAAAATGCAGACTTTTGAAATCGGGGCCCTTCTGTCACCATGTAAACTGGCAATGCAAGGATCCTGTGAGGAGGGTGACGTTCTGGCCACACTTCATGCGTCAGCATTTCATGTCAGACAAATAGCAATACATGAGTAACAATGGCGGACTCCAGAGCTGTGTTTGTGCTGCTGACTCTACTGAGTTAATGAACGCTCCTCTGCAAAGTGTAGATTTTTTGCACCATTTCTGTGATCAGCGAAGAGGTTTTCCATCGTCTTCTTGTTAGTTTATACTAGACGCTCTGTAGAAGAACGGCTTTAGCGCAGGTGAGTGGTGTTCTTCTATGGTGTCCTTACACTGCCAACTAATGGCCCGGCATGCATACTGCAGCATTTTTGGTTGCTTTTGCGGATCCGTGTACACTACGATCGTTCTCACAACGCAGATTTTTTTAAAAAAAGGCAAAGGAAAAAGTTTTCCATTTTTAGTAGGGCGGTTCTCATCTAAACGTGGCCTAATTCCCCCTTCGTCTAAACTTGCACTCCTTAAATCAGGAATAAGCTAACTAATCACACACAAACCCAACAGTCATTGTCATGTTAAATTCATAAATCTGACATTGCCATAAAACAAACCTTTTGAGTCTGAGTCTCACTTGAATGCATGTTTTGGTGACTTAAATGGTGCATTTCTCGCTCCAACGTCAGTCTCCTCATTGGTCCACTGACCTTATGACTGTAATGCATTTTGGACGAGTAACAGACACCCGCAGTCTAATTACCAATTCCCAACTAATTTGTGATTTTATATCAAATGGCAGCATTCACGGAGTAGCACAAAGAAGCACTTAGACATCGCACCAAATTGCATTACCGCTGTGTTTTTCGGACGCTCCCAGCATGAAATGAGGGTCAGATGGTCGCTTCCGACTGTTCACAGGGCGCAAACTGTTGGCGGCTCACACAGGGGTCACCCATTCTCTTTTATCAGCGGCCATGACGTCAGCCGGTGCCCTCGGGGGAAGCAAATTTGCGACCCAGAGGAAAAGGCTCTTCAAGGAGAGGCGTGTTTGATTAATCGTATTGTTCCTGTCTGGTTCACCTTGCTTGCCGGAGTCACCCTGGACGAAGCAGCCAGAACGGAAGTGCGCTGAATGTAATGAGGCCGGAGCATCCTTCCTCTCTTTCTCTCCGTCACTGTCCCTCTTTGTAACAGCGGCACAGACAGACATCTCATTTCTCCCCGCACAACAAAAGGCCTCTGTCAACATACAGTCCGGGGTCAAGTCTCGCCTGCCTCTCTGTCACAAAACTACATTTAGCGATGCAGCAGACGGAGCTTTCCACCATGTAGCTCCTGCATCCCTCGCCATTCACATCATAACATACATGTTTCCAATGAGCGGTAGCTGCATTAGCTCGAGTTGACTGACTCTCTGCCTGAGGCTGGCCGAGGCTATTTATAGCTCCCTGTCTCCCGATGCTTGCCCAGTGGGACCAAGAAGAGAGGAGGATGGAGAGAAGGAGAGAAAGATAGAGAAGGAGCTGGAGGGAGGAGGGGGCTGCTGGGTAACTAGGCTACATTCAAGATTGATGGACGCTGTTGCCAAGGTATAGGGCACTTCTGTGAGCGCGCGTGGTGGTTATGTATGTTGTTGCTTCATTACGTCCCTCTACACAGGGTTCCCACAGATCCTTAAAAGTCTTAAAAGGCATTGAATTCATTAAAGATAAGGCCTTAATTTGTATTAAATTGTCAAATCAACCTTTCAGAAATCTTAAAACATGTTTAGGACATGGAAAGTAGGATTTTATGGATCCTTTTCCTCATACATTGCATTTTAACCCTTTGAAACCTGAGCAAAACATGTGAAGAAGACAATGAGCACCAAAAATGACTCAAACTAAGCAAGAAATTAGTGAAATGAGTAAGAAAAAAAGGATGAGAGATGAGAGAGAAAGATGAGAGAGAGAGAAGGGGGAATGACATGCAGCAAAGGGCCGCAGGCCGGACTCGATGACGGGCCCCTGCAGAGGCCTCAGCCATATTCACACTCTGCCTGGTGAGCTAGAGCTCGCCCCTAATATCTATTTTTTTTATAATTTGCCTCGTGCCTTTCGCATTAACTTTGGGCAGATCAAGGTCAAGAAACAAACATTTGGCTTATGTTGTCCATAACCCTCATTTTTTGTTTGTTCATTTTTTTTGTTTTGTTATTTTGGTTATTGTAAAATCTGTCTTAAATTCAATTCAGAATGGCATTTAAAAAATCTTAAAAAGTCTTAAATATATTGTGCCACAAACTGTAGGAACCCAGCTACACACCTGCGCTCCCTCTCCACGTGCGTCTCAGGTATCAGCGGTTTGGACTGGAAGCTCACACACTTTGTCTAACCAACCGCAGACAAAGACATCCGTCCCCCCTAATTCCCCACACTTGAGTTGGGGATGTGAAAGCGCAAAAGCTGGCGTAGAATTACTGCGAGCCACAGGTGTCATCACACACCTCATTTACATTGCAAAATCCGGTAGCGTGTGTGTCATTTGAATTGGCTCGTCAGGAGATATCAACTATCATTCATGTGTTTGTTTTCTCTTAATATTTCCTCGCCTTTTACATAAAGTCTGACATGCACAAGACCACAGATTTGACCTGCATGCCGTCTCCAAAATTTGAATTCAGTCGCACTGGCTTTGAGGTTGTTTTTATTATCTTGATACACCATTGGGTGATATATGGCAGCTACTGGTGAAAAGATTAACCCTCACAAACCTGAGCAAATTGCCTTGATTTTTTTCAAAGACATGGGGAGAAGGCAAGGAGCAACTTGAAATGAAATTACTCAAAATTTGCATGGAATTTTATAAGTAAAAAAAACAAGGAAATGACCTGAAAATAAGCCCAAAAAGGGTCAAAATAAGAATTAAAAAACTGGAAATTAACTGGAAAAAGTACTATGTACACTTGCATATACATGTTAAAAAATACTCATGATTTTATCTCTCTTCTAAACTAATTTAAGGACATTTTCGCATCACTGTTTCCTAATGTATTGCAAAATTTGGAAACAAATGGGCACCCGAAAATAAGCCAAAAAAACAAATACAAAAGAAAAATGCTCAACAAGAAGAAAATGTTGAAAATTAGCAGAAAGGGTAAAAACAATAAAAAAGATAAAATTAAAAAAAGGAAAAAGAACGAAAAAAAAATGTGAATATACATGCACATACACATATTTAAAAGAAACTTTATAAAATTTTATGTGTTTTCTAAACTAATTTTTAACTAACATTTTCTTGTCACTGTTTCCTAATTTCTTGCAAACAAATCTTTCTTTGCTGTGAGATGTCTCTTGCTCCTTGGCTTTTTTCCCCAAGTTTTAAAAGATATCAAACCCATTTTTTAGGTTTCAAAGGTTTTAATGCTTGCTAACAGCACAAGAAAGCTGATTTCAGTCCAGGTTTTAAAGGGTTAAGGTAAATAAACACATGTGCGGGACCAAACATGAGGAGTCCACACCCAAAGTCCTCACAGGGATCAGCGCATCATGGGGTGCAGCCATTCATGCAAGGTGGTGCGAGACGAACACACACACACACACACACACACACACACACATAATCAAGGCATCCTCCAGCTTCATGGCTAATTAAGTGTGTGTGTGTGTGTGTGTGTGTGTGTGTGTGTGTGTGTGTGAGTGTGAGTGTGCGCGCGCCAGTCTGGTCCAGAGAGAATTCCAGAAATAGATCATGCACAGTGAGACGCTCGCCTGTTTTTTCTCTCTTTTATTCCTCCAAAGGGATTTTACATGGGTTTTCATCTTGCATCCAAAGGAATAATTGCATGTTTGTGCGCCTCAGATGTCTTATAGCCTTGTGCTGGGTATATAAATATACGGATCAGGTGCTCATGATTGCTAAAAATACATGCATATATGGGGAATGTGTGCAAGAAGTCGCAGATTTGTGCTGTTGTGATGCATGTCAATTCCATGCTCTCCTCCTTTTTTGCGCCTTTTTTTTGTTTTTTTCTCCATCGCCTCACCTCCCTCTCCTTACCTCTTTCTTCCCCCCTTCCTCCTCCTCCTCCACCTCCTCCTACTCCTCCTCCACCACCCCTCTCTGTCGCTCTGCTTTTTATAGCCATGTCTTCCCAGGGCTCGGCAGCTACAAAAGCCTTTTCATGTTGCCACTATAATTACAGCCTACACATTTGCACACACACACACACACACACACACACACACACACACCCACGGACACGCATGCACACAAACACGCGGATAGGAGCGCAGCAACAGAGCTGTGTCTTTGTGTCTGCATGTGTGTGCGCTCTCCACATGTGCTGTTATACACAAAAGGGTGAGCTATTTTTACCTCTCTCCCTCCCCTCGCCACCCCCCCCCCCCTCTCCATCCCTCTCTGCTGCTGCCAGCCACATTTGCTATGCTGAGCACAGGCAGTATCAGTCGAGCCCCAACATCCCTCCGCTCGCACACTGAACTCACACACAAGCACACAGGAGCCGATGAAGGCTGCTCCCTCGATATCCTTATTTTAGAGCACCTCTGCAGCCGAGCATCTCTGCACATTCACTCCGATAGCTGGTCATGGATCAGGCGGTCGCTCAGGTGGCGGTAGCCGCGCCGTGGCACATGCTGCAGATGACCTGAAGCCCGCCTGCCCGCCAGCTCGCTCGCTCACTCGCTCGGACTGTGGTCTCAACCGCCTGATTTGCAGGTTTAGTTGCTCGTCTCAATGTTGCGGACCATATTTGAAGCGGAGTGTGCTCTCTCTCCCACAGAGGGGATCCTGGGAAAGGAGCAGCCGCTGGAGGTTCTGAAGACATCGGCGCTCAACCACATCCCAACAGGTTGGACACTGTGTGTGTTTGTGTGTGCATGAGCTTCTGTGAGCCTGTGTGTGTACGCACCTACGTGATTTCACTGTTAACCACATCCTGTGTGACTTTGCATGCATAAGTGTTGTTCCTGTCCGATTGGCGTGATTTTTTTCTGTCCAATTATTGTCCTCACTGTAAAGACAGTTGACTTTTTTAATGTCAAAAACAAAGATGGGTTTTGTAAGTCTTAAAAAGAGTCCATGCTTACTCCTGTGTGTTTTATTTATGCAGTGCCATTTTGTTGAATGGGAACACAGCCGCCTGAATGTAGGCGCTCTGTTTGTGAGCTTATGTAAAAATTGTTGTTGTCTCAAGAGGAACGGCTGCCAAAAATATATAGCAAAACAAGCATTTGTGCATATCTTGGTGGTGTGTTTGCAGAAACTGAGATCGTCCCAAAACAAACCTCAAAAAATAGGTTTCTCTCTCCAAATCTCCATCTGCTGCAAATATTCAAAGTGTGCTGTATTTACAACACTCAAGCTCCAGTGAAAATGAAGATACAAATCATAGTGAGTGAGGCAGAGGAAGGAGCAGAGATGAAGCTGTTTGGAGGGAGGCAAGAGTACAGAAATGAAAGGGGCACAGATGGAGATGAGGTAATCTGAAGGAGAAATGAGTCTGAGGTAATATATGCATAATGCATTATCTAAAACCATAATGAGGAAGCTTAAATTGTTCTGTGTGTTTCATTTTTCCACCACAGAGAACCATTTAGATTTAAAAAAAATAATGGAAATAATAAAACTTGCTCCCCGTGCTGCTCTTTAACTCTGTGTTTGTGTGATGCCACAGAGCAGCAGTGAGCAGCGAGGTGCCGTTAAACACCCGCCTGTTGCTTTGAAAGAACAAATAAACAACAGCTTCTTCCTCATTTTGACCCAAAGTATCTTCATCCTATCCCGAACCTCACTGAAGCCTCACATGTTCGCTCATGTTGTTGTCGGGGTTGTGTTTTGCGTGCCTCCGGCAAGGCTGATAAAATATTGAAATTCACTGGAGTGACTTCATCAGATATTCTTGAAATCTGTTGTCTTGGATACAGAGCTGCCGGGGGCCTCCACGTTGGTAGCGTGTGTGACCCGGACTGTTTTAGAGAGTGCACCTGTCGTAGAGCATTTACGCTGCAGCCCTCCACTACAGCCTGGAACTGTTTCCTCATAGAAAATGCAAAACCCAATTGTTAAATACTTTGACATCTAATCTTTATGTAATCAAATTCTGGTGGATGCATTTAGGCACAGAACATGAAGTGTTTTCTTTGGGGATGCAAAGTAGAGGTCGCTGCACCTGCAGGGAGCTTCATGCCTCAAAGTAAACACCTGAGTTTCACGCAAAGTAGTGCTGATTGTTTTCAATGCTTCTTTTGACACCTTGAACTTTTTATAATTTATTTGACTACAAACTTTTTCTCATGACAAGGAAGGAGAAGCGTTAGTTCATGAATCAATGAACAGAAAATTAACAATTATTTCGGTCCATCGGAACATCTAATTCTTTAATCAGGCAAACATGTAAATCAGTCGCTGGTTCCAGCTCCTCAGCTGTCAGATTTCTCTCTTGTTATAAATTAGATTTTTTTGCGCTGATGGTCTGACAAAAATATAATAGTGCCGTCTTTGGATGGGCATCATCCACTACTTTCAGACATTTAATTGACTCAAAAATGTACTGCTACAGCTGATAAAAGATCAATTAGTCTGCTGATAACCGTCATGGTTGATCATTGATCGCTTAACCACTGAGAATATATTTTAACCGGTTATGAATGTTGGTCTGCAGTTAAATTTTTCTACTTTTCAGTTTACTGTGCTGCTCTTCGACCGGGTCTGGTGGGAGCTAGCTAGTGGCACCGCTCATTTTACAATTACTGCAACTCTTGACTCACCAGCGTTGCCGTGGAAACACTGTGCGCACTCGCCCTGGTGAATTAGTGGCACAGTTTTAAGTTGCAAACCCGCTTCTACTTTATCACTGTTAGTACCGGGGTCGTACACACGTTGCGTTTTTTGCATGCTCATTTCTTGTTTCAATGGAGAAACGCGGCAGGCTCATTCATAAGCTGCACCGATATCGTCACGACGTGTACGTGCTGATGAGGCCTGTTTTTCAGGGCGTGGCAGCTGCGCCCTGAGATAAACAGAGTTGAACGCAGCATTGCATGTCATGTGATGAGGAACAACCAATCACATCCGGCAGACATCATTACTTTCTTCCAAAAATATCAGACTGAGAGCAGTGGGCTCCGTGTATCCGCGTATTAACATGGCCAGTTGACTACGTCTCAGCAAAGACAATATGCAATAAAATAAGTCAACACATTTTCATCACAAAATATTCCAATTTCACCACCTTTAAATGGATAGGGATTCAAACTGCGCTTAAACGCTCAATCTCACAGAGTCAGTGGAGCACTTGACTTTGAGGAAAGGCCTTTTGTATTTCACGTTATTTTGTTTTTATCTTAAAATTCAGCGGTTTAGTCACAGGTTTGTTTTTACAGTTGTTTTGATTAATAGTGAGGATGTTTTTAGTGTTTAATCTTGTTATTTATTTTTAGATTTTGCACCTGAGATCTCTGAGAAACACTCTCGTTCTGCTCTGCATGTAAATGTAGAGCAAAATAACAATAAAGCTAAACTGAATTGAATTGGTTAATCAGTTTTAGGCTATCAGAAGCAACTATTAATCTTTGGTCTTTAAAATGGCTTTGTGGAGTGCAAAAGCTTTGCATTTCATAACATTGTAAAATCACAATTTCCGTGAAGCACAGGACTTCAAATTTTGTCTGACAAACAGTTCAAAAGTGTGTTTCATGTGATCAGTTTGCTTTTCGCGGCCAGTGCTTGACTACAGGACTCACCGATCACTGAGGCCGGACATGGTTAAAAAATACAGAACCATACTCTCAGACCTGAACACGTTCCTGCACGTACTGCACCTCAACCTTCACACGTCGTCCCCCTCTACGTCTCACGTGTTATGTCTCTGCCTCGCACTCACCCGTCTCCTTCCTCTTAAGCTGCGGTGCTGCAGACCGTTGCATGATGTCATTGAGACCGAGACAAGTCAGAGCTTGCTTTTGGCGCAACAAGACTGGCTGCACCTCTGCACGTCCCTGCGTCACGCCCTCCTCGTTCCTTTCCCTTCTCTGCCAGAGTTCTGTCTGGTATTTTAAGAGGTCACAGCGATCACAATCTTGCTGTAACCAGGATTATCATCTCCAAGAGTTTTGCATGGAGGCAAAACTCTAATTCACAGCAGCTGAGAGAGGCAGCGGGAGAAAGTAACGTAGGCGGATGTTCACGCAACCCACCCTCAGAGACCAATCAGTAAGCCGACCGCAGCTATTTTCCACCATCAACAGATGTGCTACTTGTTGCCTTTCATCCCGTCCCGCTGCTAAATTCACTGTGAAGCCCTGCGCAGAATATCTCCTCTTCTTTGTCATCTCTTTGACAAAAAAAAGATCTCAGGCACATTTCACTGAGGCCGCTCTAAACAGCAGCGCACTGCTCAGTATGACATCTATTAAGCCTAACGAGTGCGGAGCTCAGGCAGTCGGACCGTGGGATATACAGTCGGCGAACCGAGTCTCAAATCAGAGACGGCAGCCCTCTGCATTGTCTGGTATAAATAGATCTGCAATTGGAGCCAGAAGAGTTGTGGAGTGCGCCCGAGGGGTTGTAAACAGATTGTGATTTGTTGCGGGGAGATGGAGGGAAGAAAGGTGGGAGGGAGCTAGTGAGCAGGCGAGGACGCAGAGCAGGGCCGGAGGAGAGGGCGAGGAGGAGGATGGAGGGAGATAAGGAGAGGAGCCTGCTCAGAGGAGAGGAAGAAAAAGCTCCAAAAAAGAGTGAATTAACCCTCAGTAATTGCATTAATACACACAGGGTTCCCACAGTCATGGAAAACCTGGAAAAGTCATGGAATTTCACAATTGGATTTTCCAAGCTTGGAAAAGTCACGAAATTTGGTGTTTGTAATAAGTTAAATGACATTAATGTAACATTACGCTGAATTTATTTTCTGTAGCTGATGACATAATGTAGCTTTAATATGTGTCTACGTGTCGCAACGTTTTTTGTTTTTCTTTTTGCTTTTTATTTATCACGAAAGTTTCTTCATTTCTCCCTGCGTTCGTCTCTCCCTTCATGTCTGCCCAGGGGGAAGGTCAAATTATTTTTAGGGGCATACACTTTTAAGTGGCTACATTTTGTATACATTGTACAGCAGATTTTTAAAGTGAACATGCATTTTTTCTATAATTGGTGTTATTTTTTTCTTGCTTCTTTTTTTATTCAGTATTTGGGGATTTTAGGATTTTTTTCCCTATTTTTTTCCCCAAAAGAACATCATGGGTTTGGAAGGCATTTATTTTAAAAATATTTTTTAAAAAAAATTAAAAAACTATAGAACTATAGAAAACTATAGAAAAGAATGCTGTCAATTAAGTATTTATTAAATTTATTTTGAATTTAAGAAAACTGGTTTGGAGGGCAAGTTTTCTTTAAAGCTCACCAAAACTGACACCATTCATCACAGCCAGAAACTTAAAAACAAAAATTCGCGAGCTCGATTCTGGCCTCGGCACTTTGCTGCTTGTCAACCCTCTCGCTCTCCACCTTTCACACTTGTGCTGTCCTATCAATTAAAGGCAAAAACGCCCCAAAAACATCTTTAAAAACCCAGAAATCATTTGATTTTTAAAATTTCCAGAGGTCCTTGAACACATCATTGAGGAAACTATGTGTGAATAGAGTTTGAATTTATATGTTTATCTTATATGAAAAATGTTGGGTATGTGGTGCAAGAAAAAAATATTTTTCGTCCTTGAAAAGTTATGGAAAAGTTTTGAAAGTTTGTCCATGTAAAATGTGTGGGAACCCTGTGCATAGCAGAGGAGAGGCACTTTTGTGCTGAGATGTTTAAATCATGAATTATCATTATGCAACCGTTGTGGAGATTCCCTCTCATGCTTAAAAAATGTTCCATATCAAACTGAAGGAAACTTTTAAGCGCTCAAAGGAAAGAAGAGAATAGGAGCAGACGTGTGAGGTCTCTGCTCTGTTTCTGCAGATTCTAGAGTTTGACAGACTGAAATTGAACTGAAGTACTTCAAACTCATGTTGGTCCGGGTGTCAGTTGTGTAACACTCCTGGAAGCTCCTCTGCTCTCCCCCGAGACGGCACGTTTGTCTTTGTTTTGGTTTTCTCAGAGTGCCCCCATATTGTCTTGTATCTGGCACAGATCAGTAAACTGAGGTACGTGTTTGACGTCACCGCTCATACACAAAGATGTGCTGATATCAGAGTTTATCTTTGTCAAGTGGCAGCCAACTTCGTCTAATGGGATTCTCAGTGCACCGTCATGCGCGGCTCTGGGCTGTTCAGTTTGTGTTGTGCGTGCTTTGACCTTTGAGAGAGCAGGATTTTTTCTTTTTAATGAACTATTGTGTTTTTTGTTGAGCTTGACCTGTGATTGGGCTGCTGCCAATGATTATTTTCATTATTGATTTATCTCCTAATTATTTTTCTCGATAACTTAATCATTCGTTTGGTCACAAAATAGTGAAAAAAAAAAACTTGTTCACATTGCTCAAATATGTCCAGGCAACAGTCCAAGACTAGAGCTTTGATCAGGCTCAAAAAAATTCAGGGAGAACCTACACAGACTCCATAGTTTCTGTGCAAGCCTGATTAAAAACACACAAAAACATATTTAAACATTTTTTATAAGCTTAAGTAAACTAGGGATGCACTGATAGTGAAATTCCAGGCTGATATCGATGTTTATAAGAACAATTTTCATGAGGAAAAAAGTAATGCTTGCACACTTACTCAATACCACACAAGTTTACTGAAGACAGCGTCTCGGTCCTGCTTGGATATTCTTCAGGTCAAACATTTCAATAAATGTGTGTGGCATGGTGTAAGTGTGCAGGCATTAGACCTTTTTCCTCATGTGCTGTTTTTTTCAACCTCTAAAAGAACGATTTTTGCCGATGGCTTTTACTGATGTTATTATGTTGTTTTTCTTGTTTATCGTGATTATGTTGTGTTCGTCCCAAACACGTTTTCTATTGTTCTTGGGCTATGACGTGTGCCCTTAGTCTCGAGCACTGCTTTTTAGCCTGAGCAAACTCAACCTGACGCAACAGAAAAACACTTTCACAAAAAAACACTTAAATCATCAATCGATTATCAAAATAGTGCCAATTAACATTTCTGTCAATCAAACAATGAATTAAACAACCAACATTTTGTCTCACAGTTGTTCTAATTTTAGCCGAAACAGTATGAAGGTAAAGTAAACGTTTTCCAAACTTACTTTCAGCAAAAAGATTTGTCACTAAAGATTGTGATTAAGGACTTTTCTTTAGAGGATTTGTTTTTTTATTTGCATTTCATAAAACCAGATATTAGAAATACAGCAGATGTGGTGATGGGTCAAGGACAGGGAAAAAAGAAACTTTAATAACTTTATTTAGCAAGATACAAATTTATCAGTTAAAATAGAATCACACAAAATTACCAAATCAGTACAATAATCATGTAAAAAGAAAACAAACAAAAATAACACGTCAGTCGAAATGTACACATGCATGTACACATATATGCTTAAACAGGAACAGGGTTCCCATGGTCATGAACAACCTGAAAAAGTCATGGAATTTCACAATCACATTTTCCAAGCCTGGAAAAAGTCATGGAATTAGTCAAAATTCTTCAAAGTTTTGGATAAGTCATGGGATTTTCTTCTCTATAATGAAATTATAACAATGATCTTCCCCTGATAATCTTCTAATCTAAAAATAGATTATATATCTGATATACGTTTTGTTTACTATCACTTACATTTCTACATATTCGTCCTTAGTTTATCTCTCCCTTCCTGTATGCTCGTTAGCTGAAATTATGTTTGAAAAGAATTTGAATCTGAAATGTTTAAAAAAAAAAGCGCCGGGCACGTGGTGCAAGAAAACAAAATCTGAAAAGTTTGTCTTTGAAAACATGGGACCCTGAATGACATAATTGTGTTTAAAAGAAACAACAAACCTGTATAGAATACTTATCCCTCGTTTTATTATGATCTCCAGTATTTAAATGTCTGGGGAGCCTTCCTGCGGGGAAAGTCCTTACTCGGCTTCACCTGAAACCATTTTGTGGTTTCATTTGTTTGGGAAATGCAGTCAAATTCCAGGCCAGGAATTTGAGCACACGGTATTAAACCACTCGGGAGAGAGAGAGAGAGAGAGAGGGAGACAGAGAGAGAGAGCGGTGGTTATTATAAGTAGAGGAGGGGGGAAACCAGAGGAGACAAGCAGCTGAATGGGACGCCTGCGAGCGAGTGGGAGAAGGAGGCAGAGATATTCGATGCACTACAAGCGGCGCAGAGGGTTTTCCTTGGCCTTAGAAGCAAGGAAAGCAGGTCGAGCGGGGAGAAGAGCAGAGAGGGTGAGAGGAGAGAGAGTGTGTGTGCGTGTGTGTGTGTGTGTGTGTGTGTGTGACGTTGGTTCCTGGAAAAGCAGAGGGCTGCAGAATAAACAGGCTGCATGCCTGAGACTGCCCTGTGATGTCACCACTGGGCAAACGAGGGATGAGGGGAGGAGAGAGACAGGAGAGAGAGAGAGTGAGGAGAGAGACGCCCATCAGGTTAAACAGGAGAGGGGATGAACGAGGAGCAAAAGAGGTGAGGAGCAAGGGGAGAAGTCAGATGAGCAGGAAAAAGGAGTCATTCCCTGTGAGAGACTGACAGAGGCAGGAAGGAGGTGCAGTGATAAAGAGGAGGCTGCTGAAAAGAGGAGGAGGAGGAGAGCACTGATGGGTACGTTTAACGCCACCACCTCTCTTTCCCTCTTTTGTGCAGCGAGCAATTAGCGCCGCCGGTGTGACAGAGATGCCACGAGAAGGTGTGTTTGTGCATTTGCGCGTGTCACCGCCAGTAAGTGCGCGAGGCTGTTTGTGTTTGTGTCAGGGACTCAATACCCGTGGAAGAACATTTTGTCCAGGGAGAGTGTGTGTGCGTTTGTGTGGATGAGTTATGGATTTGCATTAGCCACGATTGGAGCCGCAATGCTTTGACAAGTGCAGTTTTCTGTCATATTCTCTCTCATGTCCTCTTTTTCTTTCTTTTCCTAAAAGCTCTGATGTAAAATGATTGACTTGCTCTCATACGAATGATACAATGAATATATGTTATGAAAAAATGGCAAAAAAGAAGCAAAAGTTGCCCGTTTATAACAGACGTCAGCGGTCACAGCGCCTGTTTACCTTTGACGTCAGCCTGTAACTGACCCTGAAGTCTTAATATGGAGTCCTTGCTACTTTCTGCCTTCAGCCAGGACTCCCTAATAGTCAGCAAGACTCAGGAGCTCAAACTGCAAAGTGACTCATACTTGTAGGTAAGATCGTGACAGAACTGCAAGAAGCTTTTCTTTTTAAGCCAAAAAACCGAGAAGTTAGTGAGAAAACAAAATCAAATGTCGTCGAAAATGAGATGTTTTCTATAATTTTCAGATCCGACATCAAATACAAACTTTCTTTATAGAATGATTCACGATTGTAGGAGTCTGTCGACACTACAAAGCCTCCTCTCTCCTTCCATTCTCGTTTAATCAACTGCCGAACTGTAACTGTCGTCGCCTCTGAAACGAGCAAGGGCCAGAGAACAGCCAAACCGAGGGCGTCACTGCATTTGATTAAATATTGGGCACCTTTTTAGACAGATTCACAAATGGCAAAACGATAGATGCAGATGAGATGAAGTAGATGTCAGTCGGCACACCGAGTCCGGCATGGAAGTTAAGCAACCTGCTGCTGTGGAGGGATCAGCAACAAATTGTATTATAGCCAACCAAAAAAATGTCTCATAGAAAAAAAAGCAATATGAGCTCTAAGTGTATGCTGTATTGAGAGTATTTTCACCGCTTTACCTTAATGTCAGAAAGTGATTTCCAACTAGAAAATGAAGCAGTTATATCGCTCTCTTTAAACCAGACTCCATTGAGAAAAACAGTGATTTAATGTGCTTCGATCAGTTCGTTTATTTGTGCTTTGTGTGACTTATAAAAGGGTTTATTTGAATTCACCAAAGCAACACAATAAAACATAGAAAGCGAGCTGATTGAGGCAGCAGTAGACCAGCAGCTCTTGTGTTTAGTGAGTCGAAATCACTGATTTTGTCAGTGGAGTCTGGCAGCTTAGACATTAACGGCTTTCCTATTGGAAATCTGTCCTGTAAGGGTCAGTTATTTCATGGGTGTGTCACTATATTTAGGAATCATTCATTCACTGTCAGGTGTTGCGAGACGGAGGAGCACTGGCAGTTTTTTGACTGAAGTGTAGTGACTGAAGTGAAGTGTTTGAAAGTGAAGTGTAGTGTCACGCTATTGTGGTCGTGAAATATCGTTATTTGTATGTTTATGGACACAGACTGGAGGGTTCTTGCATGTTTCCATAGAAGACCAAAATAATAAGATTTAAACTGCACCAAAGACAAGTAGAAGAAGTGGGACTCTGTTTTCACCAGACCAACAGCAGTTGGAAAGTATTGAGGTTTTTTATTATGCCAATTTTTAAAATTGCAAGTGAAACTTTTGGTAGCCTTCTAGAAAAATAAAATCAATGGCATTTTCAGTTCACTGGATATATTTTGTTGTAATAAAAATGATTTAAGTAAGATAAAAACAGATACTGACAAAGTTTTTTTTCTTAATTTGCAATTGAAAAAAATAAATAAATTGGAATATATGGTATCATTATACTAAAAAAAAATATTTAAAAAATTATAGTTGTGTTGTATTGTGACCTAAGTATCATGATAGTATCTGGTGATTCCCACCCCTACAAACGATCCCTTTAATAGTGGAAGAAAGAAGAAGTCAGAGGTGAAAAGTGGAAAGAAAGAAAGCATCTTATGACAGGAGAATGTCAGACCTCGTGTCCTGAGGGTTGAAACTGACTAATTTTCCCTTTAGTCGCATTATAAGCAGACAACTTTGCCACTGACTCACTCACATGTTGTCATCCCCCACATGACGCAGCCCTTAAGGACCCTGTTGCATGTTGTTGCTGTGTTCTCCTATAGTGTGGATGGCCATAGCGGCGGGGGTGCATTTCACCTGCTGCATGAAAACACAAAAGAGGAAGTAGGGTATTTAAAAGCACCATATGTCTTTATTGGCGAGTGTTTGGATGCACAGTTATAGTTCATCTGCACTGAGAGTGATGTTTCCAAGCTGCAGTCCATTTAAAGGATCTTCTGCGAATGCTTTACGGCTTTATTTTTCAAACGTGGCACGTCCCGGAGAGTGATTTCTCATACATCAAGCTGCGGCCCAGCAGATGCAGGATACCTGCTCTCAAAACTTGGACTGGAAATGAAAAGATATCAGCATTTTTCCAATAAAAGTGCTTCTAGCAAGAGGGATGTGTCTGTTTTTGTTTCACATCCCTCAAATCAGCTTGTCATAGCGGGCCAGAGAGTGGCTGTTTGACAAGTGAAGCATATTTATGATCATTGAAGCTTTCTTAACCCTTTGAGACCTGGAGAGACATTTCTCCTCTGCATTCAGACGCCTCTAACAAGTGTTAAACCTTTGATCTCAAGGCTAATTGGCTTGATTTAGTGTTTGGCAACATGGGAAAAAAGTAATGAGCAACTTGGCAAGAAAAGGTCCTGCAAATTGCAAGATTTAGCACATTTAGAAGAATATTTTTAAAAGAACATGTGGAAAAAGTCCAAAAAATTACTATAATAACACATTTTAAATTAAGTTATGTTTTTTAAGCACAAAAAAACAGGGAAAGTAAAAATACAAAAACAAGGAAATTAGCTGACAAAAATGACAAAAAATTACATCAATAATGATGTAAGATCTTAACCAATGTTACAGAATTCTACTTATTTGTAAAGCATTTTTAAAGTAATTTCCCTGATGGTTTTTTAAGTTATCTTTCTTTTTTGTGCTTTTTTTTTTTTTTTTTAGCATTTTTTTGTTTTTATTAATTTCCTGATAATTTCTAGGTAATTTCTTCTTAAGCTGCTCATTGCCTTCTTCCTGTTTTTTTTTTTTTTTCAAGAAATGAAGCCAATTTGCTCAGGTTTCAAAGAGTTAAAGTAGCATTCTCACTTCACTTCTTTTGACTATATCCAAGTTAGTGTGCCATACTAAAAATAATCCTGAGAAATCTCTCCAGTGCTTCAGTTTGCCACTGGACAATGCTCGCTGTGTGTTTCACATGTACAGTATAAGTGTCTCAATGTAAGTGTGCATGTGGCTCCTCTATTAAGTGCGGCAGTGATGGTGTGTTTGCCTCTTTATTAACACAAAGTTCCAGGCAAGTATCTCTGGCTCTCGCCGCGCTCTCTGTAAACATGTAGGTAAATAATCAGCCAATCGACTCCTATTTATTCAGATTTAATGGGGAGGAAGCTGCGTGATTGGAGGGCTTCCTGTGCAGTGATTTGTGGGTGGCTGGTCCGGCTCAAGGCCTGCACCTCACGGGGTCAATGCAATCTTTGTCAGGTGTCGCTGGGCTTCATGTGTAACTGCAGCATCAGTCATGGGTTGTGTGTGTGTGTGTGTGTGTGTGTGTGTGTGTGTGTGTGTGTGCAGCATATATATATATATATATATATATATATGTATGTGTATATATATATATATATATATATGTGTGTGTGTGTGTGTGTATCTATATAATTTTTTTTTGCAAAGAGGCATCAGTGTCACGTTTTCATTGCTACAGATGTGTTATTGATTCCCATAACAAGATTATGTCATTAGCTCATTCTCAAAGAGGTCAGAGGTCAGGGTTAGCTATCGAAAAACACTCTACTATGAGTTCAAAAATAGAAGATGGATGCCAGCATGGGGGCCACAGCACCTTTAAGTGCCAGCTGATTGATTACTTTTGACAGATGCTAAAGATTTACGCCTTTTGTTTGGGATGGCGGGTCAAATAACAGTCAATACTTCTCAATTACAGACATCCATCATGTTGCACATGAAGGCGTTTTTTATTATCAGGTGAAATTTGATTTAACACTCTAATATCATTATCTGATCAGGTTTGGTGTAAATCTTGAAAGCAGTTGTAATTTTTTGTCCGTATACCGTTAATTATGAATTAAAAAGTCCTAATTTGTGTTTTACATACTGAGGTTGTGTCGGGTTCACATTTGAACTAATACTGGTTCCAGTTGGGGTACATGGAATTTGTTACTGGTACTAATGGTACCTTTATTGGGTACTTTACTTTCTCTTTAATAACAAAATTTATATTTTTGGACAAGCTGACATTGTAAATTAAAGACAGTTCTGCTCCTTTGCTATTTTCTAATCAAACAAGAGATCAGACGCCGAAGCTTTCACTGCAGATCAGCTCTGCGGCGATACGTTTTGGAGGAGGAGCCATAGAGCGCCCCGGTGATGACGTTTTTTTTTGTAGGCCAATCTGGAAGCTAACGTCGCCCTGATTCTCGCCTCATAAAGCCTGTGGGATTTTTCCATTGTATTTAGGATTCAGTCAGTCAGTCATTTTCTGTAACCGTCATGGGTCACGGGGGGGCTAGAGCCAGTCCCAGCTGTCATCGGGTGGAAGGCGGGGACAGGTCGCCAGGCTATCGCAGGGCCGACACATATAGATAGATAACCATACACGCTCAAAGTCGCAAACCAAACAACCTGAGATGCCTGTCTTTGTGCGTTTGTCCGGAGGAAGCCGGAGACCCCGGAGAGAACCCACGCAGACACGGGGAGAACATGCAAACGCCGCACAGAAGGGCCCCCGGTTGGTGGTGGGGGACCAGGGACCCTCTTGCTGTGAGGCAATAGTGCTAACCACGACGCCACCGTGCCGCCCTGTATTTAGGATTATTACAGAAAATAAGCTCTGCGTTTAACAAAGGTTTATGATACTTTGATGTTTTGTTCAGCAACATAATGAAGACCACTTTTGGGGGTTTTTGAAGCCTAAGTGCAGTTGCCAGAAGCAAAAAGCTATTGCCAGGCTATAATGAACTATGCTGCGGTCGCATCGCCACTGCTACGAGACCGTAAAGCCATGTTCACTGCTGCTTGATATGATGACATTTTGTAGGCTCATTTAGCCACTTGTTAGCAACCACCATTTTTGATATATAAAAACTTCAAAGTTTGCATATGGAGTATTTAGTGAAGTATTTTATGTCATAGAGCATCCAGATGCACACTCAGGTCCCAATGCTTGACATAGATGGATTTAACATTAATCTGTACCCTGTAGCACGGAGTGTGATGCCTAACCCTAATATGTAGTCACCATACTGTTTCTAAATAGTTGCAGCCATGTCGTTCCCTCTCTTGAGTTGCAGAAAAGCTGGTGAAAATGAGAGAACTTAGTAATTAAAGCCTCAAAGCTTTGAATCTCTAAATGACGATGCTCAGTTCTGAATCTCTGAGCAGGTACACTTAAAAAAAACCTTTTGAAGAGCTTTCATTTAATCCCATCCAGCTGCACAACGCCTCTTAATGCAGTTGTGCTTACGATGCAAACAGCAAGGTGTGATAATATACAGGTGCACTGTATGATTGCAACACCGTTCCAACATCTCCCTCCTTCCTTACAGTGGACATCAACTCGGCGCTGCCCCTGCGTCTCCCTCCAGCCGCCATCCCCATGGACCTGCGCGTGGACCATCACCAGCAACAGCAGCAGCAGCAGCAGGTGTCCTCGCTCTCGCCGCCCGGTCAGCAGTCGTCCGGCCCGGGCCAGGCCGGCGGGGGCGTGGTGGGGGCGTCGGTACGCGAGCAGCAGCTGCAGCAGGAGCTGCTGACCCTGAAGCAGAAGCAGCAGATCCAGCGTCAGATCCTCATCGCCGAGTTCCAGCGGCAGCACGAGCAGCTGTCCCGCCAGCACGAGGCCCAGCTCCAGGAGCACATTAAGGTAAATCATTTACATTTCCGGAGAGTTAGTTGATAAGAACATTGGTGGAATCAAGCAATTTTAGTTCAATTTTGAGGTACCTTTACTTTAGTATTTCCATGTTATGTCACTTTCTACTTTTACTACACTAGAATTTGCATTCAAACAGTGTAATTTTAATCTTACAACTTTGATTTGACGGCCTTAGTTATTAGTTTGTTTGCAGATTAACATTATTGATCAAACTATAAAATATGATGTATTGTTGTTGCTTTAGCTACCAAACTCTATAACGCGTAGTTAAAATTGGCCGAAACCTTGACCAGCTTATGCATGAATTCATTCATTATTATCATTAAATAATATATTCATTATTTTAAAATGGGCAATTCTTTGTAACGAGTACTTAAAGTTTATTTTAATGTTCGTACTTTCACATAAATTCCTTTTTAAATGTGGGACTTTTATTTGTACACTTTTACAGAGCGAGATGTAGGATATGAGTCAAGCCTTAATTTTTGTTTTAACTTATTACATGTCCTTAATTTTGGTTTTGACTCAAGGATATCAGTTTTGGTTAATTTTGCTTTCAATAGCTCAACACTCATTTTCCAAGAAATAACTGATTTAATTTGTTTTTTTTGGTCTGGTGCTCCATTAACTCAGAGAGCAACATTTCAAAGCGCTGTCCATTTGGAGGTGGTGAAATTTTATTGTTCTTTGTTGTAAATGTATTGTCTTTTATTGTAAATATTATTTTTTATTTCTCAATGAATATGACAACAAACTTAACCAAAAATAAACATCAAAAACTTCTCTCATTATTATTTAAATTATTTTATTTGATCTTCTTTAAAAAAAAAATGATGATATATTTTAAAATATATTTTAATTTTAATTTAATATATTTTTGATATATTTTAAAAATAGTGTAATGTGTTATCTATCACATAAACCGCCTCAGCCCTATGCACAACACAGAGCAGCCGTGTCTAGCTAACCTGTTGCATGAATACCTTAATGGCTTTGTTGTGGTACAGCGTAGTACTAGTACTACTACTAAACTGCAGAGTAGCAAAATTAATCTAAAGATCTAGTTGTGTCACTGGTCACTAATATTTGTATTTTGACAAATAAATTGGATTTAGACAAAATATTTTGAGAATATTTTTCTTCAAAATTGAGTAAAAGCTGCATTTTTACATGAAATTTTCTCAAATTCTTCATGTTGATATGCAGCATATCAGCTTCCTCAATGATGGTAAATTGGGTAAATTTGGTCTTGGTTTTCCAGGAAAAACAGTATCTTCAGTCATTAAAGCTGCACACAAACAGCAGCTAACATTGTACGTAAACAAATACAACCAAATCTAAGGTTTCAAATGAACTCCTCCAAGAGGCAACAGTCCAAAATCACAGCAGCAGCCTTGCAGCCCAAACCTATTTCAAACTTTACCAAACAAAGCCGAGGCAGCGCTTGATTTAGTCTGCCACAGGATTCTTCATTAACAGAGTGAACTCACCAACGCAGAGCAGCTCCGTCAGCTTTAAATCACTTTGTAAAGAGGGAACAAGGAGGCACTTTGGCTTCATTTGCTTCAGCTTCAGGGATGGATAACAGCAATAAAAGGATGTGTTTAGATCCAGGAAATGTGTGAAAGACGAATTTTTGTAGCGCTGGCGATGCGTTACATAACTGCACCCTTATGCAGTAGCCTTACTTTAAATATCCAGTAACACTTGCTGTATGTTCACAAGGAGCATGTTTGAATATGAAGAGCAAATGTTTGACTCTTTCAGCGGACAGAATGTTTTCAGAACATTATGACACTTTGACTTGCTTCACATGTCGAGCAGTATATGACATATAACATTTGAAGCTGGGATCACACGCCTGTATCATAGTGACCTGGAATTACAGAGCGAATCTAGATCAGCACGCCCACGCTCTGAAGCATTAATACATCGGGGCCCCTGAGAGCAGCGCGGAGCTCCTGTGGGGCTGAAATGTCATATAAAAATATTCCAGTGTTTGTTCTTTTTTAGAATATTACGGCTGTAATATGAATTGTAACGTACGCAGATTCAGCTGAACTATTTTCTTTTTTCAGGACTCAGAATAAAAAGTCTAAAAATGGATTGTGGGGGCAGGAGATTAGATTGCTGTGTGCAGGATTACATTAGTTTGAATGTAATGATTTTAATTCCTCGTGCAGCTCAGTTCATACTGGAGGTCTCTTTTCTTTCTTTCTTTCTTTCTTTTTCTTTCTTTCTTTCTTTCTCTCTTTCTCTTCCCTTGCTCTCTTTTTTCTTAACCCTATAACACCTGGATTAACATCAGAGAACAATGGTTTGATTTCTTCCAAAAACAGGGAAAAAATAATAAGTTACTCAGCAAGAAATGTCCTGCAAAATTAAGTATAATAATAATTAATAAAAAATAGTAAATAGTAACAAGTTAATATAAAATGATCTAATATATATATATATATATATGTAAAATTATAAAAAAAAAAATAAAATGTATGGCAAATTTTTGGTGTAATTTTTTTTTCTTTTTTTTTCTTATTTCCAAGTGATTTTCTTGCAACTCTTCACTAACTTCTTGCAAGTTTTTGGGCAATTTCTTCTGAAGTTGCTTGTCTCTCTTCCAGCCAGTTTGCTTGGTACTCAAATGGTTAAGCCTCTTTCCCATTGCACAAAAAAACTTAACATTTGGGGTTTTAATGTAACAAGAAAGCTAGAAATCGGCATTCACGCTCGGGACAAATGCCTGCAGTAGTCACGGGTATTTATATACTATATAAATACTATACTATATTATATTATGATTAAAAAATTGTCACAAGCCGTCTAATGTCACAAATCTCTCCATCACCTGATGCTAAAGCTCTGAGGCGCAAGGTGTCTCTCCAGCCTCATTCCCACGGCACAAAACCCCCACAAACACCTGCTAACATCTGGCTTTTAAATGCAATGAGAATGAGCACAGTCTGCATTCACACCCGGGTCAAATGACTCTGGCTTTGATTGGTATTGGTGGGAACAAAACACTCGCGTGAGCGGTTTATGTGTGTTTGAAAAACCCGTGTGCACGCGCTTGTTTTGGTGGTAAAGCAGTATATCACGTGACGCTGACAGCCTCCTCCTTTCCTTCTCTGTAGTTCATCTCCTTCACATTTATGGTTGCTTTCCTGTTTCCTCTCTTACTTTCTTACTGCCTTTCTGTCTCCCGTCTCTCTTCTTATCCTCCATTTTCTCTTCCTTCATTTCCTTTCTTGCAGTCATCTTGTCTTCCTTCTTTTCTTCTTTTCCATCATGCTGTTGTTTCTGTCCTCTCTTTCTCTCTTCCCCCGTCCTCCTTGTCACTCTATCCACACTTTCTACTTTCCACCTTTTTCTTTCAGTTGTCCTTTTTTGTCCTCTCCTGTCTTCTGTCTTTAACATTTTGAATGTCCTTCCTCTCTTCCTTCTTTCCTTCTGCTCTCTTTTTTCCTTCCTGTCTGCAATCATTTCTTCTCCTCTTCAGACCATCTGTAATGAAAAAGTCTTCTGCAGATGCTTCAGGCATATTTCACATTGTACTTTGCTCCTGCTGCTCTGTAGTATTTATGTCCTACAGTCTCTGTGCTTTGTCCTCTTGTGGGACCGTCATGTCCCTGCTGTCTTGTGATGTTGAGGGATGAGTGATGCTGTCTGAAGGGGCCGTCTGGCTTGTGGTGGGGCTGCAGGACCACTCAGGTGGAGACCTGTGACGCACAGCCTGAGCAGGGAGGCCCGGCCTCAATCAGCCCCATTCACAGCCCGCTGTGTACACACTCACGCACACACATCCTCTCGAATGTCTGCAAACACACAGTCACATGCAGTTTGCTCCCACACACACTCAAATGTGCATTTCTTGCATGTGGACAACAGGGAACCCTCATGAATTGAAGCCTGAAGCTCTTCACAGTCAAAAGGGGAATTCTGTGTGTGTATCTCCGGTCTTTCGAGCCACAGGGGTTTTGGGTGTTTGTGTGTGTGTGTGTGTGCATGTGGGTGGGGAGGTTACTTTGAGCCTTCCCACCCACTCAATCCCCTATCCCCAACGTTGATTGAATGGCAAAAAAAAGTACGGAGGCTCTGAGCTGGAAGCGAGCCAGAGCGCCGATGTGCTTTTCTCACGAGCCCCGCCTCACCTTCCTCTCACCTTCAGCCACTAATTTATTCTCAGACTCGTCTCAAACATTTGATTGGCCCTCACAGCAAACACAAGAGCATGTCTCGGCTACTGAGCGCCTATTTACCGCGTTTAAAAGAAGTTGATTACATGCAGTTACAGTAAACTGATCAAATATTGCCATTGGGCGTGTGATGATAAGGCGAAGAAGAGGGTTCCTTGGCACGTCAGAAAGAGGTCATTATGGAGTCGGCGAAGTGCAAGCGCAGACAGCTTGCCTATTTATTGTATATTACAAAGACATTAAAGAGTAATTGGGACTCTTGATTTGGTGCTGTAGGTCGAAGACATGTCTCAAAGCAGCTTTCAGTGTGCGTTTGTGTAATTGATGCTCTTATCCACAGTGACTCACTGTGAGTTCTGGGTCTCGTTCAAGGACAGGACAGGATGAGATGAGGAGGTGTTTGTGAGCACATTTTATTTTTGACCTTTTCGGTTACAGGGCGAACGGAGTCGTGTTTGTTCCTTCAGTGTAAAAGCCAGAGGAAGGTTTTGCATTTAAAGCATTTAACAGATGCTCTTCTCGCTCTTTTCTGAAATGATGAGGAAGTGAGCAGATTGGATTATGTGTCTTGCGAAAGCCTCATCGCCGGTTAAATTGTTTATATTTATTTAAAGGCTTAAGCTTGTGGCCTGAGGTTTTTATAGAATTGCAAAGGTTTTATTTTATTGCTTCAAACAGCTGTCAGAGTTAATTATATCAGATGGCGACTTAAGCAGACCATGAGTTGAATGTAAATAGATGTTTAACCCTTTGAAACCTGGATTGACATTAGTTTTTCCTGTGCTGCTTTCAGACGGCTCTCTTGTATTCAGGTATTTAAACCTTTGAACCCTGTGCTAATTGGTGTGATTTCTTTCAAAAATGTAAGAAAACAGGACATGAACAACTTGGTAAGAAATGCTCCGCGAGATATTTTTTTAAAAGCTAGGGTAAAATGTCAAGGGCAAAAAAAAAGAAAGAAAATAATATTTCTATAATTACTGTTATAACATAATCGAAAAATGATGTTACAGAATTATAATCATTTTTAGGCAGTTTTCCAAATCTTGTTTCCTTTGGGTTTTTTTTTTTTTTTTACTTTTTTTTATTTTCTAATTTTCAAGTAATTTTCTTCTTTTTACTTACTTATTGCTATTTTGGGGGGGTAATTTCTCCTTTCGTTGCCTTCCTCCCATGTCTTTGAAAGAAAAAAGGCCAATTTGCTTGGGTTTCAAAGGGTTTAGGAAAGTAATGAATTAACTGCATCGGAAAACAAGAAGTTATCCCGACGAAATGATCTTATCTCGCAGCTAAGAAGGATTAAAAAGTGTCTGCTGATATACAATGTTTGCAAGAAGTTTTAATATGTTGCTGGAAGTTTTTACTGACCTCATTCTGATGTGTCTTCCTACAGCAGCAACAAGAGCTCCTGGCGTTGAAGCACCAGCAGGAGCTGCTGGAGCACCAGAGGAAGATGGAGAACCACCGTTTGGAGCAGGAGCTGGAGAAACAGCAGCGGGAGCAGAAACTGCTGCTGCTCAAGAACAAGGAGCGGGGACAAGAGAGTAAGTTTCAGAATCAGTAATGAAGCAAGATGGTAAATTTAGAAGCACTAAATCCTAATTTTGTCCACCAGAACACTAAAACAGCTCAAAACTTTTTTTTTTCCATATCCGATATATTAACATATAACCTAAAGTGCACAGTTGAAATTGAAAGGTCCAGTATGTAGAATTTGGAGAGATATGTTAGCAGAAATAAAATGTAGTATAATAAGAAAGATTTCTTTTGTGTGTTATCACCTAAAAATAAGAATTGCTGTGTTTTCGTCACTTTAGAATGAGCTGTTTCAACGTTTCCTCAACGTATCCAATGGTTTGCATGCTAACCTACGAAAAGGCGCACACAACAGTTTGAATAGTTTTCTATGCATTAGCGCCCAAGCATGTTACGTCCTTAAAGGGGCTTTCACACCACCACGTGGTTCTCGCCCTGACAACCGCCTAGCAGGTGCTGGGCGAGCGGCCCGTCATGTGACATGCCTACCATCATCGGAAAAACAGTGATTTGTAATGTGAGACTGTTTCATTCAGTGTTTTTAGCTGTTTTAATCACCTGGTCTGTTTGTATTGGAGATGAAGATATCTCTGCAGGTTATTTGGCTCCCCAAACTTTTAACTTGGAGAAGTTTCAGCTGGTTAAAATCTGCAATTCTTACTGCGAGCAGCCACCAAATCCCCCTAAATTTTACACACTGTTCCTGTAACCCTTTAAAACTTGTATTGACATTAGTTTAGAACAGCAACAAATACTGGAGGAAAGAAAATAAGAGAGAGCGGATGTTAGCGAGATGACTGTAGAAGGTTTGATGCCTCTTCTGCACTAAAGATACCAGGGGAAACAGAATAAGAAACAACCCACTGTTTTCACTCTTTAACCTGAAACTGCCTGCTGTCTGAATGTATCAGTAGATGTTTTCGGGACCCCCACACTCCACTGCAGACGATACACAAAAGTTGAGTTTCCCCTGTTTGGTGGGTCTGAACTGCTCAGCAAGAACTCTGCATTCAAAACGCTCCATGGTTGAAAGGACCGTTGAGATCAGTATTCACTGTGTGTGTGTGTGTGTGTGTGTGTGTGTGTGTGTGTGTGTGTGTGTGTGTGTGTGTGTGTGTGTGTGTGTTTACATGTCTGTGTATTTCCATTTTACTTGGAGAACCTGTGTATTTACCGTGGTAAACGAGCTGTATTAGCCGGTGGCCTTGGCGAGGGCTAAGCCAAGTTATTACCGCTGCCTGCTGGATGTCTCTCAACAGTTCATTGAAAGCGAGTGGACAGGAGTCCTTGAGAGCAGTTTACACACTATATGGAAAGTGGTTACAGATCCAGGCTGCATCCGTGTGAGTCGTGTGTTTGTGAATGTGAATTACTCATGTTGTGGGGACATAATTTTGCTTTCACAGTCACATTATGAGGACAAAATGCAAGTCTCTGTAATGTACATCAATACATTTCAGGGTAAAGACTTGGGTTAAAGTCAGGTTCAGACAAATTATGGTTAAACCTTTGAAACCTGAGCAGTTTTTTTTAAAAACAATAATGAGCAATGAAAGAAGAAATGTAAAAAAAAGAAGAAGGAAGAAATACGCGCATGTGCATTAGTAGAAGAGCCAATACAAAACGGCCTCTCTCTGAAATGACCTGTCATTGATCAGAGTCTCCCTTCACAAGCTAGAGTTTCTAAACCCTGAAAACATAGCAAAGAGGAGCTGCAGAAGTCTCTAAATTGAAATATGTTCAAAGTTTGTTTTGGGATTTTTGCTAAATTACATCAGAATAAAACTCCCTACCTCAGCTTTAATCCACTTATTGTGTTCTTAATGGATGATTAATTGCTTGGTCTTCAAATATCAGTTTTATAAAGCCTAAGGTGATGCCCTCAGACAGTACAGAACCCAAATAATTAATTTACACTTACAATAAAACAGAAAAAGGTAGCAATTTTGCAAAATGGAGAGGCAGAAATTTGATTGAACTTTTATCAAAATATTTTCAGATAGATTTTCTTCCAGTGGCTCTTGATAAGGTCATCGCCTGATATCGTACTCTGCTGTCCTCAATGTAATAAATCCAAGAGATCCCTGCAAAAAAAAAGTCAAAATTTGAGTTATTATAAAACTTTTGGTGGTTCAGTCATTACAAACTCATGCTGTTCAGTTAAATTTAGGAATCCTAAACTTTCCTGGGTGTGGGTTGTGGGTTTTTTTTATTTATTTCAAATGAAAAACTATTTGAAAGGAAATAAATTGTGAAAACTGGATGCTGAGTTGAAAATGTTCCTTGTTTGAGTGTAATTTTGGTGATTGAATCATTTCAATCATTCAAGTGCCCATAGTAACGCTGCTTTTTTCACAGGGCTGTGACAGTCAGTTGGTGCTACTAGTTATTGCACTTAAAACATGCTACAATTTTTAAATTGTAAAAAAAAGAAAAAAAAAATGTTGTTTTGGGGCCAGCTGGCCTATAAATCTCAATTTCTTCTTCTCTTTTTAGGTGCTGTGGCGAGTACGGAGGTGAAGATGCGTCTCCAGGAGTTTGTCCTGAACAAGAAGAAGGCGTTGGCCCAGCGGAGCCTCAACCAAGGAGGCCTCCACAATGACGCGCCCTACTGGTACCGGTGAGTCACAGTTATTTCTTGATTTAAGTAAGCTGAAGAAGCAAAGTTGAACCTTTAAAGCTGCTTTAAGATTGAACTCTCAGCTGATGATTTTAAACGGTAGAATACGGTAAAAGCTAACTTTAGATCATTGTTATTTCTGTCTGATTGCAGCTGAATAATGTATCATATGTGTCATAATCTATCAGTGAGCCTCCCGTCTTCCTCACCTGCCACACTGTGTGAGCCTGACAGGGTTATGAAACAGATACACTCACATTCACACACAGGAGGGCAGGATATTGGAAGCTGATGATAGGGGCTCTAACACTGAAGGCTCAGCCTTGAATGCTTATTGTAGCCTCTCTGCAGCCCTTTGCAGGTGTGTACACTTGCTGTTTCCTCTTTGTTCGCTCTGTCACGTGCTTTCATTGTGTGAGTAACATGGAAACATGGTTATGCAAACCAATGGAGGTTACTTGAATTAAATACTACATTTCTTTTTAGTATTTGTATTGCTTGTCTCAGATTAGAGGTTATTTGTCTCCCTGGTTTGCAGCTGTGGAGGAAATATTCAGGTCCTTAACTTATGTTAAAGTAGTAATGCACTAATGAAAATCTTGGGGATTGACTGATATGTTTTTTAGGGACGATTGTAAAACCGATTATTAGTAATCACCAAGACTCATAACTGATATTTGGAATCAGTATACATTTGGAATAATAATGAAAACCTTAGTGCATCCTGTTTAATTTCATTTTAAAAACCAACCAATTAGATAGTGCTGTTTATGGGATACTGAACAAGTCAGTGGAGAGATGACTGCAGACAAAGGCAGGAGATTCATTTATTTTATTGGCTATCAGATGAAAAAAAGGTGAGATGATCATAAAAATGCTGAATATTGCAGCCAATAATTGGTTGAGTAAAAAATACTAATAGCATCATGCTTTAGAAACTGATTATTTGTTTTGTATGAGAAAAAATTACAAACAACAACAACAGAAAATAGTTACCATCAGATCAGTGTAGTGGAGTGAAAAAGTACAACGGCTGATATGTATTTGAGTACAAGTATTGTAAAACAGTAGACTCTACAGTACAGTAGGGTCGGCAGGTGTGAAAATGTTTCAACCAGTTTGATAGTGAGCCAAACGTGGGACCAGTATACCAAATTGTACCACAGCTCCTGAGTGAAACATAATGACACCGTGTCTTACGTGTCCACGTAGCTGTCAGCTGTGTGCTTGAGATCAGACCAAAGACGTAGACGTTTAAAAAATGGGTTAATAGCCAACTTTCTCTCTCTATGTTTGTAACGTTACTGTTTTTAAACAGAAAAGACATGTTTTATATTGGAATATTTACTGGAAAGTTCATACTATATAGCTCAAGATGGCACTTTCAGCCAGTTAGGTCTCCTTTTTCATCAGCTTAAAATGTGAAGTGTTGTCATGTTGGCACAGGTTTAGCTTTTGTCCTCTCGTCACCCCAAAAAAACACATGCGCATTCTGGCAAACAAACACAGTGTGGCTGCTCAACCCTTCCAACTGCAGACACTGACATGAGCTCAGTAGATAATTTCACACAGCAGACAGTAACGGCTCAGTTAGTCTGTTTATAATCATAATATTATATTAATCACATTATGAAATTTGCCAGAACATTTGCATAAAATCATACAGTTTTAACTTCCTACACCACACTGTAACAACAGAGCCGCAAATCGTCACAACGTGCAGTAAATACACCAGACACTTTCCACTACCGCTGCTGAAATAGCTAAAAAAAATATTTTAACATCGTAGTTGAGCGTTGGACATAATTTCCTAAGTATTTTCTCAATGATTATGCATTTCATTCGGCACAATAAAAGTACTAACACCATAAAATGCAAACACATAACAAGATAAACAATGTTACATAATCTTGATGTGTGACCCAATGAAACACCCACAAGCACTGACTTTCAACAGCTCAAAGTAATACAAACTTTCTCTTTCTATATCTGCCCGTCTCTCCTCTTCTATGCCTTTCTCTCTCCACTCATTGGACTCATCTGCCCCCTCAGTTTTGGAAGAGATGCGTGTGTACATCCGCTTGTCAGGAACATGCATTTGGTCCGAAGCCAGCTCGGCTTAACTTTGCCTACAAACACCACCTTATTCTGTAGGCAGCGAGCAGATGGCAGCACATGTCTGCGGCCCTGCCAAAGGATTTGCATGATGCGTTAATCATACAGATCTTTGACAGCCATGAAGTTAGTGACTTTGTTTCGGATTACTTGTGCAGTCACATGTCCGCATAGTTATGAGCCTTGTCTCATATGATTTTGTGATCTTGATCACACCTTTAACACTGTGTTTTTGTTTTGCAGCAAAACTCAACATAGCTCTCTGGACCAGAGCTCGCCTCCACAGACTGGTGTTTCCACCTACAATCACCCTGTGCTCGGTGTCTACAACCCCCGGGACGACTTCCCACTGCGAAAGACAGGTACATCACACACTTACACACTTCGTTTTGGATGTGCAGAGCTGTCTATTTCACATTCAGAGAGGATTACACACACACACACAACTGTAACGCCCAGTAGCCGCTATGCAGACTCACGTCTAGCATAATTTAGACGGCATCAGAGCTCTGCACCATTAATCACATCCACATTAGGCTGTCAGGGTCTCCCAGCGTACCCCACATGAGAGTGTTAGAGAGAGTAGAAGCGTAGGTGGTTCAAGAGTTCAATAGAGTGAGAGTTCGATCGAGGGAGAGAGGTTTTTTAACATTTTAGCACCTGATGTTTATTAGATTTTAATAGTTTCTTATCCTCAGGGGTTGTTTTAAATCAGCTGTTGTTCTGCAGCGTCTTTAGAAACTTGTTCTTAACACTGACAGTGCTAATAATTACAGATTATATCAAACTTGCTCTTTTTAGAAAATAATTTAGAGAGGACAGTATATGTATTTAGCTCACGTCCTTTCAGATTTGAGGCTTTCAGCAGCAATCTGTTGTTTGCTGTTGTACTCTTCTGTGTTGCTGGACCTTTCTGCTGCCTTTAATTTGTTTGATGATTGCATAGTAAAACTACCTGGCTCTGACAGATCCTATTTGAGGGCTGCGTCTGTTGGGAACATCTCTTCAAGCAGTGCAACAATTACTTTTGGGGTTCCCCAGGGTTCTGTTCTCGGCCCTTTATTGTTTTTAATCTGCATGATACCTCTGGGTCAAGTAATTCACAACCGCAATATTTCTTTTCACTGTTATGCTGATGATTCACACACAGTAAACCCATTAGACCTCTGTTCTGTTTACTCACTGTCTTGGACATGCAATATTTTTTATGTTAAATGCTGATAGGAGATGTGGCCGAAAACAAATATAGAACATGCAAGAATTGATCCACTACTAATGGGTGTATGCTACAAAAATGAAATCTTTCTGTGTTTTTTCATGACGCAAACTCTTATTTGTGTCTTTGTGTCCATCCATTTAACTCATTATTTGTTGCACTTTATAAAGATAGCATACCCTATGCAATTTGAGCCCCTTTCTGAACCCAGCTTTTAGCCACATGATAAATTTTGGTGGCAGACTGAATTTTAGCTTCGTAGGACGCTGTTTTTTTTTTAAGATTATTTTTTGGAGGATGGAGTAAAACCAGCGGTAGCGGCACAAGGGGTAGCGTGAATCAGTCAGGTGAACCACACCGCCGTCAACTGGCACTTGGATGTTCGGATGAATTTCTGACATGTCAGAAAGTTCAATCAGCCATTGTAGGCTCTTGCACAGTTGAAGCAGAGGGCATGAGTCGATTCCCCAAGACCCTGCCTTTCAATCAATCATTTGTACATTGTAGCGGATAGCCGGCTAGTTTGTTGATGCGACTGACTTGCTAACTCGTGTGTGTGTGTGTGTGTGTGTGTGTGTGTGTGTGTGTGTGTGTGTGCATGATAGAGAAAAATTGACTTTTTAAGCCTTTTTGGAACATCTGTCTCTCCATCGTTGTGAACCATATCACTGCTAACAAGCAAACTTCTGCCTTTCTCCAACCCCTGAGCTTTCAAACAAATCTTTATTGACAGTTGTCAATAGACTGAATGGTCCAAATGAGCCGTCTAACAGTTTTATGGCCTATTTTACACATACAGTGTGAGCACTCGGGTCGTGGATTGATGATCGCACATAAATCGGCTTTACATCGCAGACAGTTTACACGTACAGTAGGAGATGGAATTAAACAACACCTTTAAAATGGGCTCAAATTCAGTTCAGTGTTTGCCCATCTGAAGAAATCAACTGATCTCTTTCATCTTGTAAAAAAACAAATTTCAACTATATTCTGGTCCAACAGGAGGTCGTAAATACTCTGGGGGCTTCTAAGTCTGATTTGAATTTCACAGCAGCCATTTATTAACTCAGGAGCCTCAGCAAGAATGAATCAATTTCTTTAAATTACACTTTTATTCCTGTTTTTTATGCCCAGACATGCACCTCATAATTATTTGCTGTATTTTCCAAGAACTCAATTGACCACCTTGATCTTACAAAAACAGGAGGCAGGGTAATTACATGTCCTGATTTAAACTGGCTTTAAATTAGTTTTATTTCACTTTTACTGTAATCTTATTGTCCTTTATCTGTCCAGGACGTTGTAATCTTGTGCTGTACATAAAAGTGAACGCAGAAACACTGCTGTTTCAAGCAGTGACTGTACCCATGCAGAGAGCACCATGTTTTCTTTTAAATGGGTGACAAATCTTGTCAAAAGTAATTTCAGCGCTGCGGAACGTACCACTGGAATAAAATTTCCTTGCAGCCTACAATCTAACGTCTTCTGGCTTCAAAGTACAGAAGCCTCTACAGAGTAAAACCAGCTGTTTGCAGTGTGTTTTTGTCAGGTGTGTGTACAGCTCTGTGTGCGTAAAGTGAGAGTGGTGTGTGAGGTGGTGTAGCAGTGAAGCAGCGGTCGTCTTACAGTGCAATTATTCACTTAGCGCAGCGGCGGCTGCAGGCGGCTGCAGCCAGCGCTCCAGCCCTGTTGACTCTGCCGTCGGGCTGCTGGCTGCGACGGCAGATAGACCACAGTTGACACTGGCCCACACAGCCACATTCCACCCCGGGAGAGAAGAGAGGGAGGAAAGAGGAGAAACTGAAGAGTGAAAAGGGAGGGAAGAGGAGACCATACGACAGTGATAAACAGGAAGATGGAGAGAGGAAGATGAGACTGGGAAAGCTTTTGGTGGCTTCACTGACCATTTAAATGACCTCAAAACACTTTTTTTTTGTCAAGCAAAACCAAAGCGGAGCAACAGAACAGGAGAGTACAGACCAGAGGAGCTTGCAAGCAGGATTTAACCATTTGAAACTTAAACACACTGGTCTGTGCTCTTTCAAAAACATTAGGGGAAGGCAACTCAACAAGATGTAGCCCAAATATTAGCAAAAAAAAAAGTAAAAAAGCATTTAAAAGCTTTTATTGTAGTGGCATATTATGTTATGTTTCAAAGCCCTGAGGTAGACAAAAAATGTTTGTTTTTTTTAGATTATTTTTTAGCTTTTCATGTCTTTATTAAAGCACAGCTTTAGAGTGACAGGAAAGGGGGATGACATGCAGCAAAGGACTGCAAGCTGGAATCGAACCTGGGCCGCTGCAAAGGATTCAGCCTACATGGGGCAGACACTTTAAATGTTGATAATGATTTAGCCACTATAATAAAGGCTTTTTTATTGTACTTCCCCCACGTTTTTCTCACTTTTGTGCCTGGATTTCCTTCCTAATCAACAAGTTGTGTCACATTTTCCATGAGCACCTGACCTACCTTTTATTATACAGAGCATCTCTCCTTCTTTCTAAGTACAAAATAGACAGAAAATATAGTTTTCTGAATTTTCTTTCCATTAAATAATTTTTTTTCCAATAGTGGTCCCTTCTTTTTGAAATCTAATTTTCAGGGTAGTCCCTTGTCACTTTTTACTTCTTATTTTTAACGTGGTCATTGCCCCTTTCCCCCCATGTTTTCAAAAGAAATAAAACCAATTTGCTCTGGTTTCAAAGGGTCAAATACCTTCTGAAACGCATCTAAAGGCAGCTCAAGAAAACTGATGTCACTCCAGGTTTCAAAGGGTTAAACTACGTCCAGTAAGTGGTAAAATTATGCCACACTCCCGAGAACTTGCTGCCTGTAGAGAAAGGGAAAAAAAGGCGGGAAGGTTGCAGGGAGCGAAAAGATCGTCCCTGGAGTGTCAGTTCGTCGCTTGCTTTCTATAAGGCTGAGGATTGTGAGAGAGGAGAGAACCTGTGCCACCCTGATATTTGCCCACAGCGATGACGTGCTTTGCGGGGTTTACTTATGGTAATGCCAGCTCCGGAGAGGTTAGAGGCTCTTTTATATCACCGCCGGGCCATAAAGCAGAGGACTGGCACCCAGGGCTCCCAGCAACGGTCAAAGGAAGTAACAGCGCTCTTTTGTGCATCTCCCATCTCGTCTTCTACATTTTAGAAATTTAGTGAAGCCGTTAAATCTCATCCAAAGCACAATGAGAAAAGCGCGACAACAGATTAATATAAAAATGCTTTATGACAGTAATTGGATACAGCTCTGATACGGTGTAAGCAGAGTGAACAGTAAACAGTGAAATAAAATTACAAACAGTAATGCTGAATTATGAGCTGCATCGCTCACTTTCAGTCCAACTAACAGTGAAAAATACTGTAGAAGAAGGATATTACAGAGTATAAATACACTGAATGGATACTGCTGAAAATATGCAGACCATAAAAAATATCAAAAATGTCAATCTTAAAGGGACAGTTCACCTCAAAATCAAAACTACATATTTTTCCTCTTACCTTTTTATTTTTATCAGTGTAAATTGTTTTGATGTGAGCTGCAGAGTGTTGGAGATATCGGTTGAAGAGATGTGGGGATGATGCATGATATCAGCAAACCTCCCATTAATTTTTACTTTATCTTGTGTGTGTTTGCCCCTTTTTTTTAATCATTCTGTGCCCCATCTCTAAATTTGCACTTTTTGCAGGTCCATGAACGCAGTGCAGCTCCTCATGATTTATTTTTATTCCTCAGTACCAAATTGAGATGTTTTATTTGTGGTGGCTGCCACGAATAAATGAATGTGTGGAGACCCTGCTCATGATAAACATAAGCTGCATTTACACTGCCTGTTCAAGGTGGGAATCTCACACCGTTATGCCGCCTCGCCGTTCTGTATATGACGTCTGACTTTGTTGCGGCCCTGTAGCACAATCTCTGTGTTCAAGCGCCTATATAGAAAGAGAAAGCGGGTGGATGAGTGAAATAATGCGCTGCATATGGCACAACAGTGAAATGAGATATTACCCATTTTAAATAGTCAACTTTGCATTAAAGTTGCAGTGATTGGGCAAAATTGCAACGCCATGAAGAATTCACAGAGATTCGCTGAATCTGTGTCAGTTGCTGCAACATGCTGGAGGGACGGCCTCATGACAAAATGTGATCATCTGAATGTGTAGTAGGAAAAGAGTTGCGTGACAAGAGGTGTTTCCTGGAAAAGTGGAAGCCTTTAAAATCATTAACTGTTCATATACAGTGAACATTTCAGGGTGAGAGAGCATCACATACAATATGCCTTGTCTGGAGCATGTTCTTACATACACATGAATGCCTCTGAAAGATGAAGACAGGGTGGGAAAATTTGAGGCCCTTTGACTCTGTGCTCTTTGATGAGGCGGAGGTAGGCATACTGTTCCTGTCTTTTCACTGATGAGCAAATGTGTCTTTTTGTAGCCTAACTGGGGCAGCCAGCCCTTCACATGGACACAATGGCACATAGGCAGACTGGTACTGTACAATACATGGCGTTGGTTGATAAGCAGACTGAGAAGCCCATCCGAGAATACAAAGCAACATGCGGCTGTCTGAATGCAGGATGTCACTCACATATGCAGCCTTTAACCTCTGCTGTGAGGCCCATGTCAACATGCCGACAATGCTCCATCTGTGCATTGATATCATGTATCTTTGCAAGTGCTCATGCTTCCCTACTGCGTGTAACCAAGCCTTTACATTTGCACAAAGTAGTTCAAAAAAGTGATCAGTTCATGTGGAGGTCATGAACTAAAGGTATGAGTTCTAGTTATAGACTGCAGTAATATTCATGAATGAATTTGAACACCACCTTCTATCTTAAAAGTTGTCTTTCTGTTGGTACCACCTTCAGTTTTTTCTTCAGTCGACTCAAAGAGCAGTGAAAACCTCTGTCCCATCCATTTTGTTTCGACTCTCCCTTTTCTCTCATGATTTGGGGTACATTTACACTTTTAAATTTTGTTTTCGAAAAACCTAATTAGTCCTCCTCAACAGCCTAATTACTGTCCCTATTTTCTCACTACAGACACAGATATTCCTCAGATAAAATCGTGGCAAAATAGCTTTTATCATTTCACATTAATTGCTGGAACTTTTTTTGTTGTGACATCAAGGTTGTAATATCATATATTCAGCCTTGATCGTGACCAGAATTGTGTAAAAAAATGTCCTCTTTAAAGTCTGCGTGAAGTAAAAAGAAAGGTGTTCTGAGTTTGTCTTGCTGCAGAAAACATGTGTTATTAACCACTGAGCCAAATTTGAGTGATTAACCCTTAGGGCCCCCTTTAATATTACGCACACTCGCCTTGCTCTGCACACAAAATGCGCTTTTTAAATCAAGCTTTAAAAAATATTATACATTAATATTATTCACTACTTTCATTGAGTTAATTCTTGAACCAACATCAGTCCTAATCATAAATATTAAATATTAATACATTTTCTGAATTAAATCATTTAAATACCAAGTTTTTAGATTTAAAAATTCCCCACAAAAACTGAATTATTTTCAATATACGCCACATGCAAAGGTGTTTTTTTAATATTATTGTGACAGCCTGGGATATGTTAATGATTTGCAGCAACATCGACTGTGTCTGTTGTAGGTGCTGCAAATTTCACTTTTTCTGTTAGAATATCACAGTATAATGGTATATGGTAAAACAAGTCAAAAAGTCAAGTTTTTGATCTTAACTTAATTTTGACAAAATCTTTAGTCACAGTGTTTTGGCTTTGTTAGGTAGAGTTGTCCATTATACCCTGTTTATCTAGATTTTTGTGGCCCTCAGTTTTATTTTTTACACAATACTTTGTCATCTTAATTGTTTCCAAAGATCTGAAAATCAGATTCAGCGAAAGGCAGCTTCAGAAATGTTTATTTGTAGTAAACTGTCTCTACTGACATTAGTTGGTCTGACTCCATCTGGACTGATTTCTCTCTCCCGCTTTGTGCTACTGTACTTTCACACTTTGTTCACACTCCACTGTTTTCCACACATCTATTTTTACCTGACACTGTGAATGACAGCGAGTGCTTGATGAATGTTTCTTAAAAGGTTTTTTTGAGGAAGTTTGCAGCAGGTAGAGAAGCGTTTCAGTATCTGTCCGCTCAGTTTAAAAGAGATATATTAGCAGATTAATGTGGTTATGTCATTATCAGTTAGTGGATTTAGCTTTCCTGTGATGATTAAAAATGGGATAATGAATAGTGAAATTATCTCAGGCTGCTGATTGGCAGAGTATTCATTATCACTCCTTATTATTCATATTTTGACACTGAGCGTGAGCCTCCATGGCCGGAGCAAAGGTGACATGCCGTTCCCTTCTCCATTGAAAACTCTGTGACAGCGTTCACAAAAGACCAGAAGGCCTTTAGGCAATCAGACATGGCTCCCAAATTGGAGGTAATTGCTTTTTAGCCGCAGTGTCTTTGGGAAAGTGGCTCAGAATTTGGCATGTTCAGAAAGCACTTAAATAGGCGGGAGGAATCGTACAGTGAATGAGCAGCGGCGTGTAACAGTTTGTCCACCAAACAGGTTTCGTAACAGAGCGGCTCTGTGACAGATCGATGTGCGGAGCTCCCAGTTTAAGCTGAAAGCCTGTGAGACTGTAGCTCAGGTAACTCTCCCCCCTTTGGATTGATTGGTCTAAAGCTGCACATCTGTCTGTTATCTGTTAAACATCAAGGAGGCCTGGCAGGGGTGTTGGCGTCTGAGCTTGAGCTGCAGGAATCAAAAATCACCCAGTTATCAGAGGTGATAGAAGATGCTTATGTTGTAATTTAATAGCTGACCCCACAGGGAGTCATTTATTTGCACAAATAACACAGCAGAGTTTGACTTTTCTCAGGCTGCGACAAGAACCAGTGACACACCTCATTATGAGTACAACAGGTAATCAGACAGACACAGGTGCGGCTCCCATTTAACAATCATTAACTAAGGCTACAATTAGTCTTCTCATAGTCTGTTTTAGTCAAACTTTTCTGCTTCCCTTTCAAAATAAAAGTTTTTGGCCACGTCTTGTTGACAGAATCCCATAAGTTGTTGACGCAAGGCATTTTATTTTAAATTATTTTCAGGTACGTGTAGTTGAGAATGCAGGGGCTGAACAACTTCATAAATGAGCAGAATATGTTCTTATAAATGTGGAAATACAGCACCCATAGCAGCAGGTGGCCCTGTAGAAGCGCCACAGCAACAACGCTGAACACCACAAGCATGAAACACGCTGCAGTTCGGCGAGGTTGCCATCATGCACATCTTATGCAGCCAGTGTGTTTTGGTGTGCCGCTAGCTCAAAACTAATTTACTTAAGGAAATCCCAGAATTGGGAAAAATAAAGTTAAATGTGGTTCTTAATTTTGCTCTTCGGAAGTGGAAAAGGTGGTGCATCAGTAAAAGTTTTGTAATAAATTATGAGAACGTGAGCTTTGTGAAATGAAAGGAGAGGCTGATGCTTCTTTAGATGGTATTTACTGATTGTCAAACCCCCTCCTCATCCCTGTACCTCATGATAATCATGTTTTTACGCATTATTCCAAACTGGTGTATGTTTGGACATTGTTTTAGGCATCATTCCTGCTCCGCTGGACAGAGCAAATTCTTTTCACCATGAACTGTATCAGTGTATCATTCAGACTATGAACGAATGAATGAATGAATGAATGCATTAAAATGTTTGGCTCGTCTCTCTCCATCCCTCCTGCAGCCTCGGAGCCCAACCTGAAGCTGCGCTCCAGGCTGAAGCAGAAGGTGAGCGAGCGGAGGAGCAGTCCGCTGCTGCGTCGTCGAGACAGCCCCATCACCACCGCCAAGAAACGCTCGCTCGACATGGCGGGTGAGCAACACACTCACACAAACATACAGTTGTCAGATGTTCAAAATGCTGTTTTATTTACGGCTGCGGTATTTTCCTGTGACTGTTTGATTCGTGTGTGTGTGTGTGTGTGTGTGTGTGTTGTGTTTAGACTCTGCGTGTAGCAGCGCCCCCGGCTCAGGCCCAAGCTCCCCGAATAACAGCTCCAACAACATCCCCAATGAGAACGGCATCACTGTGTCAGTCTCCAACAACTCGGAGGTAACACACTCATAACTATGATACATGAATTTGCTGATACATTGAGCTGTTATTAACTCACAGACATAAAAAACATTCTGTGAACTCTTCACTTACTGTACATTTTCTACAGTTTATTCTTGAAGTCCTACTTTCATTCTTTATTAAAAGGCAGTTCTAAAACCCTCAAGTCCTCAGCAGCATCCTGGGAGTTACGACTCATAAGGATTTGCAGTTTTTTTTGCTTTTACTGGAAGTTTTAGCATCAAGTGACGGCCAAGGTGCTGATTAATTTCTCCCCTGCAGCAAATAAAACAGTTGGGAAACACTAAATACTTTTCATTTTAGCATAAAACTTGCCAACATTTAACTCTTTGAAAGCTGGATTGCTTGCAGTTCACTTGTGATGCATTCAGACGCCTTTCACAAGCATTTAAAACCTTTGAAACTTGAGCAAGCTGGTTTGATTTCTTTTACACACATGTAAGAAAGGCGCAGAGGAACTTGCCAAGAAACATCCTGTAAATTGCAAGAAATCAGTGAAAGGGGACAAGAAAAATAATTTAAAGAGATAGAGGGAGAGAAAGAGAGAGATGATTAATGATTAAGAAAAATGATATATTTACTGTATAAATATCTTTTTAATTATAATTATATATTTGAAATATATTTTAATAATAATATTTTAAATATTTGTACATTATGTTAAAGAAAAAAATACATAGCATACATACATAGCATATCAATATTATTTAAAAAATGTATTTTATTTTTTTATTTTTTCAGGTACTTTCCTTGTTTCTTTTTCCTTTTTTTTCTTTTGCTAAATTTTCATGAATTTTTCATGTAACTTTAACTAATTTCTTGCTAAATCTTTGAGTCTTGTAGAGCTGCTGTTTGCCTTTTTCTTGTGGAGTTAAAAGAAACAGAACATGAACAATAGACAGCCTCGGTTCAAACGTCTTTGCGTCTAACATTGGGAAGCAGTCTTTAGTTTTCCTGCACACGTATCAGGAGCTAACCTGCAGAAAACTCACGACTTTGTGCTGTAACTTTTATTCTTGTTTTTTATACTTGTCTCAGTTTGGTTTGTATTTTCTGTTTTCTCGAACTTTGATGGCGTATTTAACTGTGTTTAAAGTGTCCTTTTAGAATGTGATTTTTTAGCACTTTGTCTCTCTGCTTTTGATGTTTTATGCAGAGCACTTTGAATTACCTTTTTGCCAAAATATGCCGTATGAATAAACTTGCCTTGCCTATGAGATGACCCTTAATAAGCCAGAATTATGAAAAATAAACAACGCTTTCACAGAGAGTGCATTCACCTAAATTATAAACACATTTTGCTGCCTTTTGCTGTCAGAGTTGCTGTGCTCTTTTACAGGTGCTTTAAATAGCTTTTAAACTTTGCAGGCGATAGCAGGTACAAAGGCTCTGAGTGAGGGATGATGGGTCTTCAGCAGGAGGACGGCCAAGGAGCTGGCGAGATGCTATTTGTGGCAGCCATTAGGGGCACTCAGGTGGTGTGGAGGAGGCTGATGGCCGTGACGCCAGCCGGGTGCAAACTCTCCTCACGTGTGGACGTCGGCTGGTGGCGTGGTTTTGCTCGCTTGCTGTCCTTCTTCCATGATTCAGTTAAATCATTTAAATGTGCTTCCCAGGCGTCTCTGGCCCAGAGGCTGTGCAGCGGTGCTGAGCGGGGCTCCGTTAACCAGCTGTCCCTCTACACTTCACCATCCTTACCCAACATCACCCTGGGGCTGCCCGCCACTGCCACCGCCACTGCTGCTTCCAACGTAAGGAGGAATCTGCTGCCAAGCTGGTGGAATTACTCGTATTTATCTGTGAATCTGGAGTGTGAGCATTTATTTAAAATCTCCCTGCTCTGCTTCTTTTGAAGGTGACCTCGGCCCAGCAGGATGGAGGTCTGCAGCCGGCGCTCTCCCTCAGCCCTCCCTTCCTCTCCGGTGGCCACTTGACCCCCTACCTGGCGGAGGCTGGAGCGGGAACGGGCGGGCACGGCGCGCACAGTCCGCTGCTTCAACACATGGTGCTTATGGAGCAGAGCCCGGCACAGAGCCCCCTGGTGACAGGTAGGAAGAGTTTTTGTGCCTTAGAGACGGCGATAACCGGGGCCGGAGGCATTATATTTTATGGGTTGTCCATCTGTACTAGGGCTGCAAATTGTCAGCACTTTGCTTAATCGATTAATTGGTAAATTAACAATCCATTAATCGTTATTTGAAGAAAACATAAAAACTTTTCTGATTTCAAACAATGCCAAATGCATTTTTTCCTCAGTCAAAGCTAAAATTTATTTATCACTGAAATTTTACATGTTCTATTAAATCCTTAACGACCGATTAATCAATCATCGATTATTGTAATCATCTCTAATCTGTATGTACATTCTTGTGAACACGATATCTCAAGAACACCCCGGGGTCACAATGTCCTCATAAAATGTGTTATAACTTTGGTTATATAGCAAACGGTGCTGATTGTATGGATCTTCTGTGCTGCCGTGTGGAAAATGTGAGTGAAGCATCCATGTTTTCTTACTCATTAATGTAAACTGTAAGTGCATGTTGGCTGGTGAACGGTGGCAACAACCGGCAGTGGGACTTCCAGTTATAGTAGTTCTGATAAAAATTGAAAGTAATGAGATAAAAAACAGCAAATCACCAAACACAACTGTGACTAAAAGTATTATTCAGCGTTGAGATGTGTGTCCATGGTACACAGTGTGCCCCCTTACGCTGACAGACGTCCATTCACAAGCTCAAACTAATGAGCTCCTTTCATATGTCAGCGTATGCGACGAGAGTGTGACACGGTTTCATTGTGCGCCCTTTCCCATCAGCTCATTCATTGACTACCACTTTGCTGCTATTTTCAGCGGGGCACTCGCAGTGAATGGGCAGTGACGCACAGAACAGACGCATGCATGCACAAAAAACTTACGGAGATGGACGTGTGCACGCCCACACATGGGCCTGAGCAGACAGTGAGTTTTCACAGCCCGGATGAGGGAAAGTCATGTTTTTAGCTCCTCCATAGCTCCACTATACCACTTTGTAGGTATGCATCGAGCTTTTCCAGAAACAATTTGCAAACACTCTGCTTGTCAAGTCATTTTCTCCGATATTCACTCAGAAATCAAGCTTCTCAGATCATTTACCCGGCTCCACTGAGTCTGTTTTCTCCTCACCCGGACGATGCGCCGTAAAATGGACTAATCTGTTCACTTCTTCCTGCTCGTATCATCACAATAGAAGAATCGCAGTATGGCAGCACAGATGGCAGTTTTTATTTGGTTCACAAATACATCTGCTGACTAATCTTAGGTCCAACACTAAGAAGAGTGAAAGTAGGAATCCATGTGTTGATGGGAACGAATCATATATTTATCTGGCATTTTAGGATTTTGGCTGGAAGCTTCATCAGGACAGCTTTTGATAAAATATCCTGGTTTTCTTCACTGTCATCTGACCTCTCATCCTGGTCCTGGCTCAAAATGAGGTCATGGCTTCAGCCAGCTCAAGCATCACTTTTTTAAAAGCAACATATTTAAGGAATTCTTATGATTATATGCATGTTTGAAGTGATTTTGGTGACACTACATTGTATAAGAATGTTTTAAAATATTTTTTTCCAATGAAGAATCCCCCAAATTATGCAAAAGCACATTTTTCAAAATTTATTTTTGTAGTATAAACCAAAGATTACCATTGATGTGTGATTTATTACAATTTATAAAAATGAAGTTACTGAATGTTTTTGTGGTAGTCTCTCTTTATGGTGTTGTACTTTGTAGACGTTTCCTGCACATAGAGCGCACCGTTATTTGTCCAGCTCAGAGGACGGCTTGTTTTGATGAAAATTAGGTTATTTCTCGTTTACTTGACTACAGTTGGAAAAAGGTGTTGTTGTGTGTTTTAACAACATTTTCAGGAAGTTCGAATATCTTTCTAACTTTACTGACTTGCCAACTTGTGTTTAAAACTCCCAACTGACGGCTGAAGATGAAAACTATTTTAAAACATGGAACTGTAGAGAGAAGGAGACTAATGATGAAGTCTGTCTTTCGTGTCTGTAGGGCTGGTGACAGCTTTTTTTGCTGCGGTCCAGTCAAAAACAGACAGCTCTTTTCTACCTCTTTGGCAGTTTTGGTAATGCCTTTCCTGTTGCACTGTGCTGATTATGATACAGTGCCACTACAGCAGCGTAATAATGCAATCGCACTTACAAACAGCAGATATCCACCAATTGCAGATCTTGTTATGAATTGTTATCCATGAAGACACCCCTCAGAGTTTTGGCAGGGTAAAATTGGACACCACCTCATAATTCTCTATGAAGGAAAAACGCTGCTCAGTGTGGCTCAAAAAGACAATGAAAGCTTCTCCTCACTGTATGACCACGAGACGGTGTGTTTCGGGTGTTCTGGAAATGACATGTTTCTTTAAAGCAGTCTCCAAAAGAGGCCTTGCAGACACAGACATATGCATCACTAAGACACACAGTCTAAATACTTCATAAGGTTCGAGGTTGTGGAGCGGCGGCAAGTCAAGTTATTATCAAACACTCGTCACGGAGAGCTGCAGCTTTCTTTAACAGCTACATGACTGAAAGTAGTTTGGGCTCAAGACCTACCTCCCCCATATGAAACGTTTTGTCTTTTATAGCATAAAAGGCCGATAACATCTTATAGTAGAAATGGAGCTGCGCTGTCACTGAGGTCACTGACATGAAATCTGACCGTGACTTCTGTGTAGCCAAACCTTTAGAGATATATGTGACTTTTCTGCATTAAAATACCTAAAAATGAATAGAGCAGTGTTATTTGTGTTGTTGAGTTGTGTTCTTCAATTAGAAATCTGTCATTTTAATCGGTGACAGTTTGTTTCATTTGGTCACTGTTGCTTGTCAGTGGCGTCATATCCCCTTTGCATTGCCTGCGTCCAGTTTGAAGCCACTCTTTTATGATGCACTTTGCAGATATTTGTTGTTTTCAACTATATATTTTAACTAGATAAAGGATTTAATGATTTACTGATTTGTAACATAAAACTGCTTTATTCAGTGTTTTTACCGGTTTAAATCACGTGATCTGTATTTTTGGAGAGGAAAGGACTTCTGCAGGTAATTCAGCTCCTGGTAAAATCCTCCTAAATTAACACAGAAGGAATCCTAACTGGAAGAAACTGACTGCAGCATTAGCGGCAGCTTGGCTCCTGGTCCTGCTGTGCCAAACAGTGTGTGGAAGCACTGATTTTTAGCATGAAACTCCTTTTGTCAGTGTTTTTGCCAGTTTAAATCACCAGGTTTGTTTGTTTTGGAGAAGAAGAGACCTTTGCAGAAAATTGGGCTCCTGGTAGAAACCTCATAAACTGACTGCAATGACAGCATTGCTCTGCATTTTACTATTATTTTGACAGCACGTCGTATATTTAAGTGTACACAGATTCTAGAGCTTTTATTTTTTGATTTAATACTTGAAGAAAGAAAGCTCCCCTGATGGATGCCAGTTTACGCTCTGTGGTCTTGTGCTTCACTTCCTTATGTAACCAAAGTCCTCCCTGTTTGTGTCCCAGGTGTCAGCGGCCTCTCTATGTCACCAGCAGCCTCCATGGCCAAGCTGCAGCGGCAGCACCGGCCCCTGGGAAGGACGCAGTCGGCCCCTCTGCCCCAGGGGAGCGCCGCGCAGGCTCACGCTCAGGCCCTGGCCCTGCAGCAGCTGGTGGTCCAGCAGCAGCACCAGCAGTTCCTGGAGAAGCACAAGCAGCAGTTTCAGCAGCAGCAGCTCCACATCAACAAGGTAAAAGAACTTTTCTCCCGTCCTCTCTGTTGCCACAGTGGCAACACTTACATGCACACCAATATTTCCCTGTTATTCCGAACATGACAATATCCTGAATTCGATGTGGGTCGTATAAACAGCATATTCCGTGTAAATATTCAGAATTTAGTTCAGTTTCTGATTAAGACATGTGGAATATGCCGACATGTTTTGGTTTTAGGAGCGTTATTTAGGCATGCATGCAGCCAAATCGGAATATTCGTCTCAACCGTGTTTTTTTACTGCAGTTTGTGACACCAACCGGACTGTTTGCGATGTTTGTTGCCATGGATACGTTGTACACAAACCAACATGCCAACAGTTTGCAAAGCTATGGGGTTGAGATGTATGTAAAAGAAAATCCTAGTCTGAAGGAGAAACACGCCTGCTTTTAAACTTTTTTAAAGACTTGGACATCAAGAGGTTTTGGGATATCACCGACCTTTTCAAGAAGATGAAGGAAGAGAAAAGGGCGAGTCAAACAAGTCTGCCACCGGTAGAAAAAAAATCTTATTTTGATGCAAAGAAGCAACATGACAAGCAGCTTTTCCATATTTTGATGTGATAAACAACATGGTAATTCAGTTCTCTTCAGTTCAATTCAAATCACTTTATTTGTTCCTGAGGGGCATTAAAAGGCACAGAGAGTAGCACACAGAAACAGGACAGCTTACGCAGAACAATTAACAGAAAAAAGGAATAAGACACAAAGAAGATGAATTGCATTGCTTTTGGCAAACCTTAATGATGTGATTTCTAAAGTGCACATATTTATTAAAAAGTTCAGTTACAAACGAGTTTATTTGAAAAAGTTCATGTTAGTGCACATCAGTCGAAGTGTGCACAAATATTAATTTTTATTAGACATGCAAACAGTTTACAGGAATATTGTAGGAATATTGTCTTTTTAGTAAAAACTGGACTATTGTGTGGATGTAAACACACTCACTGTTGTTAAAGTAAAACAGGGAGACTTTTCTGTGACTGTCAGGCTAAAAATAACAAATCTTAAAGTGGAGCACGAAGCCTCCAGTGTGCAGGATTTTCTAAACTCCCATGATTCAGTTTGAATGCAAATGAAGATCACTGTACTGATGGAGGAGGCCACAGATCTGACATCACATTCAAATAAGCTGATAATGAATTAGGGCTATAAGCCACCGTGGGCCAGCACAGCAGCTGTAGTGTAGTTGTTTGTGTAGGCGGCAGCCAGTAACACAGCCAATAACGTGTTCACTGTGGAGTCTGTGAAGTCCTTGATTTTATTCTGCCGCTTTCTTTTCCCTCTGTAGTATTTTTGTTTGCGAGTAGGCGGAGGCAGGTATGGGTTAACGTGTATAGCAGTGTGTGTGTGTGTGTGTTTGCATCCACGTCTCTGTGACCGTGGCCGAGACAGTTGCCACGGACTGCGAGGTAAATGTGCGCTGCCATGGCAACAGAGCGGAAGCCCGTGCCTTATATGGTCACGGAGGAAAGCGAGCAGCCGCCGCTCTGGACGGCTTTACCTATTCGAGCAGAGTACTCGCTGGAGGAGAGGTGGGTGGATGAAACAAGGGATTTCCTCTCCTCCTCCTCCGCCTCCCCCCTGCTCCGCTCTTCTCTCACTCCCTCCATATGTTTCAGAGCTCTCCAGCGGCAGCTTTTCACACAAACATCTCTATAACAGCCTCTGGCACGTCAAGGACGGATTCACAGGGAGTTTTTGTGAGGACAAGAATGAAAATCTGCACTTCAGACAATGTTTTATTCTGTGAATTGAATCAGACTACGAGATGTTACTCTCAATTCTTTGATGTGAGCAGTGATGTCATCTTAACTGCTTTTTAGAAAATAAAATGACAGCAGTTCTGATCATCTTTTAATCCGGTTTCAAGTCCTCATTTATGAGGATATGCTGTTTCTCCACGTAAAGTGATCAAAACTGAATATATTTCAGATTGTCAAACTAGGGATACACATATCCGATGTTTTCTCTACTGTTTAGAGTCTGATACAAAAACATTATATAGAAAACAAGACAATAAGAGCTCTCTTTGTCTTAAATTTAAAGGAACAGTTCAACACTTGGAGGATTATATTTTTCTGTCTTCCATTTTTCTGTCTTTCAACCTGCACAAAAACTAAAGTGTAATAAAAGGACAAGTTGTGGTTTTACTTTAGGGTGGGTTGTAAAACAGATTATTTTGTGGTTGGGTGCCGTGATTAACGGAAAGTCTTTGGGTTTTGGAGTGTTGGTTAGAAAAAAAAAGATGTTATGTAATGCACTTTGGGTCCTGTGAAATTAAAATGGCATCTTTAACATTTTATAGATCAAATAATTCATTATTGAAGTGCTTGAATTTTAATAAGGGGAAAAATCAAGTACTTGAATACCTTGAAAATAGCCCCTTTTCATGCCTCCACACCAGCGATAGCTGCCACCAGAAACATTATATTTTTGGGAAGTCCATTCATTCGGCAGTCCCATGCGATATCTCAAGAACACCTTTAGGGAATGTCTTCAAATTGGCTTAAATGTCCACTTGAACTCACAAAGGGGTCTTTAGGATTTGGTGGTCAAAGGTCAAAGGTCATTGCTCCCTTTTGTGTGTCTCATTCTCGTGAATGCGATATCTGAAGAAAATATTGAGGGATTTTTTTCAAATTTGGCACACATGTCCACTGGGACTCAGCAGTGAACTGACTAGTTCAACAAAGTGCTTGAAACATAAAAATGAACACATGCTGTCTTATGTTGGGACCATTTTTTTGTTCATCAAGAATCAGAAATTGCTCTGCTTTTTCTGTATTTAAATCCACATGTCTCCTGGCGTGCTCGCCCTCTCTGTTTTTCTTGCCTTAACAATGTCCCACCTGACACTTTAGTTTACTATTACTTCGCTCAGCTCTTAAAACCCAGCAAAACCTGTTCAGCTACATGCTAAACTTAGCATGACTTCACTTTAACAGCCTGCTTTTTTCTGTGTGATTTGTTTTCCTCTCTCCTCAGCTGATATCTGATATAAAAGGGCCACTGAAAACTAAACGTGAAACTTCAGCTCCACCTGATGTTGTTTCATTGCACTACTTTGAGATAGTCCTATCATAAAGATGACTTTTCATCATTGAGGTGACAAGTCTGTCCGTTTCAGGCAAACACAGCGGCGGCAGGCAGGGGGAAACGCCTCAGTTGTAGTGAGTTTCTATGGTTACGCCAATGCCCTCGCTCTGAAACTTTATCTTGATTGCAACTTTTGGAAGGGCGAGAAAATAGCGCATTAAAGTTATATAAGCAACATAGCGCTGAAATGTTTAGTTGAGGATTTTATGTCGTTATGGCTAAAAAGATAAGTAACCATTTCATGAAAAAAGAGACTAAACAAATCATTTCTTTGTGTTCAATAAAGTTAGATTTGAAAATGAAGTATTTGCTATGACTTCAGTCATACCAAATACTTCATTTTCAAATCTAACTTTAAAAATAGTGCTTGAAAAAGTACTTGAAACAGAAAAATCCACACATTATTTATCAATTTAACCAAAAGTGTCACTCACAGAAACGTTTTGTCTTTCTTTTGTCATGAGGGTATTTTATTTTTTTCTCTGATTTATGATGTAACGACAGACACTGGCTGCATTTGTGATCATGAGGGAAGGATCAGATGAAGAGGAGGGAAAGTGGAGCAGAGGAGGGCAGCAGGGTCGAGGGAGGAGGTGAAAAATGGGGGAAGAGGAGTTTGTTTGGATGCAGGAGAGACAACAACAGTAGAGTAGAGGAGGGGGAGTTGATGAGAGCTGGCGAACGCTCTGACGTCAATGCTGCACCAGATCTGTGCCAGGGGACCCAGCAGCTCACAGCTCTGGGAAACACACACATACACACACACACACACCTGTAGCTCACTCCTGAGACTCCCAGCACACCCTCCTCTGTCTCACTGCTCTCTTCACATCATAAACACTCACACACTATAGAGGCGAGTACTCCGCAGCCTTGAATGGCACTTTGAACGCTTCATGTCAGCGAGAGTGAATGAACACACAACTGAATCACCGCTCGGTGAACAGCAGGCCCCCAGAATGAGTCGATGAAAAGCAGCACAACAGGGAGTGTGGAATGTCTCTGTTCGACGAGACACATTTTGCCCCGGAGTACAGACGGCAGAGCGGCCACTCACATTCAATTACGACGGCTAGGTTTGAAATGAGCAAGACACCCAATCTGACTGAGTAATCCAAATTAAGCTTGTTAAAAGAAGAATGCTCCAGAGAAAGGAGTGATTTGCCAGGAATTTGATTCAGAGGAGAGCGCGCCCGTTTTGTTTGAATGCAGCCGCACACGTTGGAGGGGATTTGTCACATCCTGCTGTTCGATTGTGAGTAAATTTCACATCGGAGCATCATCTTTTTCTCCCCTGCGGTGTCACACAGATGATGACCAAGCCCAGCGAGTCGCCGGTGGGCCGCCAGCACCAGAGCCACCCAGAGGAGACGGAGGAGGAGCTGAGGGAGCACCAGGACGGAGGTGCTCTGCCGCCGGGGGTCACCATCAAACAGGAGCCGCCCGACCCGCAGGAGCTGCAGGAGGAGGCGCTGCAGCAGCACAGGGAGCGGGAGAGGCAGGCGGAGCAGGAGCTGCTCTTCAGACAGGTGGGGAGCTGGAGAAGTTAAATCTGCTGTGAAGAAGCGTAGGCTGAGAGAATCAATACGAAGTTTGGGAAAATTGATTCGGCTCTAATGTATTGTGTTCCTGGGGAAGTCCTGAAGAGGTGAAAACTGAAAAACAGACACACAAATGTATTCAAAGGTGTCAACATGCTCCTCTTCATGTGTGACATTTTCAATCATGCTTTTTAATGTTTCCATGAGAAGAAACAGAAACTTCAGCAACCTGAACTATGATAAACAGAAGTACGTATGAAAGATGACAAGATGGCAAAAAACATTCAAGAACAAATTGTTTATACAAAATAATAAAGTAAAACAAAATGAAATAAAATAAAATAAGAAATAAATAAAGTTAAATAATTGTAATTAAAAAAAGCTCACCAGAATCTGCATGGAGCCTTGTCATCCTCCCCCAGCATGAGCTCTCCTGCACAGGATGTGTAAAAGGCCACTTTAAGCCACATCAGTCAAAGTGTAAGAAAAATCAGTCGATCAATAATCAAACAGAATAATAATATTTAAAAAAAGTATAAATTCATATAATAGATATATAACAAAATAAAAAACAGATAACAGAAAAAAAGAATTACAAGAACAAACCTTATACAAGTAAATTAAATATAATACCAAGTCAATATAAAGTAAATATCAAAACTATTATAAATAACTGTAAATTATAAATAATAATACCAAGTCATGAAAATTCAGTGACATTTTGACATTTCTCGCCAAGTTGTTTATTACCTTTTTGAAAGAAATCACCCAATTTGCTCTGGTTTCAAAAGGGTTAAATAGCTTGTAAAAGTGTGTGTGAACGCAACACAGAAAACCGATGCTGATTTAGGTTTCAAAGAGTTAAAAAAGTGAGAGAAAATCGAAGCTGTATCATTTGTTTTGGCTGCCATCTCTTGGCCATAACTTGCACTTGCACTGGAGAATATATTGAAGCAGTTTTTTCCTCCTGTAGCTTCTTAATGTATTTACATTTTAGGCATTTCAATGAACAACTCAGCGTGACAACTGCAGAATTCATCTTCTTTATTCATGTTTGTGTGTGAGCAGCAGGCGCTGCTGTTGGAGCAGCAGCGGATTCATCAGCTCAGAAACTATCAGGCCTCCATGGAGGCTGCCGGCCTATCGATCTCCTTCCCGGGACACCGCCCCCTGTCCAGGGCCCAGTCGTCCCCAGCCTCGGCTCCCTCTTTCCCGATCAGCGTCCCAGCCTCTGATCCTCCCGTCAAACCTCGCTTCACCACAGGTCAGCATCACCGTCCTCTTTCACTTTCAAAAAAACTGCTGTCAAACTGCCAGAAATGTTTATCTCCAGGCCTCCCTCTGGTCTGCCTCAAGCTTTCATATGAGAGCTTTTTGGCTTTCAGTTTCACTTCCTTCCTAATTCACTGGGGACTGAAAGGAGACGTTTCCATCCAAAAAAGCAGGTGAATTGGCCAAAAAATGGTGTAATGGTTCCAGCCTCCATCTGGTAGCTGTAATAGTTGAGCTGGAGGAGTTCATCTCGCCAAAACCATTTCTCTCACTTTTTTCTTCTCACAGACATCTGACTCTTTAAACAGAGATAAAAAATATAAAAGGAAGAAGTCATTCTTGAATAAAGAATGAAGCTCCAAACAGCAACTTTTTGTATTGTTGTTAAAATAATGTTAACACCATGAAGATGCCACACACTGTGGCAGTTTGTGCATTCATGCACCAGAGTTGAAGATATTTTTAAACCAGTTTGGCCTACTTTACTCCCACTCTGTTCCAAACTGCAGCGAAAATTTAGTAAAGTTTCAGCAGCTGTTTTATATGAATGTGTACCGGTGCTCGTTGAAAACGTGCCGGTTCAGACTCGAGGCCTAAGGAAGCTCGAGCTGTCGTCCCCCTCGGAGTAAACCACTGACTGTTTTATTTTAAACAAAAGTGTCAGAGGAGTGCTGCACAGTTATGATTCAAAAATGTTTTAATATTGAACATGTTGTGTGTCCAAAATGCACAAAAGTCGACGCTGCACATCCTTGGGTCCACACTCATAAACCCGCAAGGTGTGAAGTAAATTGGATGAATCGTTCTCAAGATATTTGAAGGACACACAGACAGAAACACAGGAAGACACACAGACAGGCAGACTGCTTTATGCCGCAGAGTATCTTCTCCCAAATCAATATCTTAAACGATTAGCTGACTACCAGATGTCTGTAGCCTTTGAAGTGAAAAAAATGAAAAAATGTTTGTTTTCACAAATATTGCTAAAAACAAACGGCACCATCCGTCTTTCCTGGAAACATTTAGGCAACTTTACTCATATGAAAATTGACTTTTAAACATTCTTTTTCTATAATATAATTTAAAATTTTATTATAATTATTATAAATATAGATTGGGGATCTCTACTAGGACAATATATGTCATATCCCTTCAGCAACTTCAATAAAAATTTGACTTACCATCTGAAGAAGAATTTCTTTGTTATCATCAAGTTCGTCATTTAAACAAAGGTGAAAAATCTCACCACAAACACTCCCTTTTTAGTGACAGATTTATTCCTACTGAAGCAAAGAGATACAAGACATTTTCTGCCGCATTTATACTCTTTGCTTTATGCCATAGATCCCTCAGATATACTATTATTATATAATGTTACACAGAAATAGGAGCGAGATCTGAGTAATGAATATATTGAGGATGAAGCAATAGCCTCTGCCAAAAACACTTTTATTTGTTACTGTATGACAGAAACTCAATGTAAAATACTCCACAGATCCCACATAACACCTTTTATTCTTAATAAAATGAACAACTAGATCTCTCAACTTTGTATCAAAATGTAAGAATAATATTGAGACATACATTAACAATTTTTGGGAATGCCCTAAGATCTAAAAATTCTGGAGTAATATTGCGCAGGAGGATCCCTTACCCTAAAAACTCCATTTAGAGGAACATAAAAATAAATAATATTGCTACATTGTCACATTTAAGAAGCTGGAACTCAGGAATATTTAGCATTTTGCATGAGAAAATGACAAATAATTGATTAGAAAAACGGTTACTGGTACATTTTCTGTCAGTTCTTGTGTATTGTAAGTAAGTTGTGTGTTTCTGTGTGTTTCCTCAGGCCTGGTGTACGACTCTCTGATGCAGAAGCATCAGTGTATGTGGGAACACCAACAGTCACCCCGAACACGCCGGCCGCATTCAGAGCATCTGGTCCCGGCTGCAGGAGACTGGACTCCGAGCACAGTGTGAGGTATGTTATCAGAAGAAAAAACTCCACACTTAACAGCAAACCAAAGTTGTAAACTGCATATGAAAGTTGTATCCTCTGTGTGTGTGTGTGTGTGTGCGTGCGCGTGTGTGTGTAGTGTATCCGTGGGAGGAAGGCCACTCTGGAAGAGCTGCAGACGGTTCACTCTGAAGCCCACGTCCTGCTGTACGGAACCACCTCTCCGACAGAAACTTGATTGTAAGCTCTCACACAAATACACACACATACACACAAACACACACACACACACACACACACACACACACACACACACTGACTGTCCCTAATTTAATGTTTATTTCCTAATCAACAGGTTCAATCACCCCCATGTTTGTACGGCTACCGTGTGGAGGGGTGGGGGTAAGTGACTCACATTCACATGAATTAAAACACAGTTCTCTCAAGTGATGCAATCTATCCAATAATAATATTAAAAATAATCTGCAATGTAGTAATATTTAAAAGTAATGCAACTTACAGAGATAGTTCAAGACAAATAAATGCACTAGAGCTTCTTAAAAACTGCTGCACTGCACACCAGGGAGCTCTTCCTTTCAGGACCAGTTTACCAAAATTAGCCAAGTAGCTTTATATGAGCAGATATTTGATAGAAATACTGAGAGGTGGGAGAAATGTGTTCAAGAATGGGGAACAAATATGGCATATCTAAGTTGAGATCACAGGAACTGACCCCTGCGTGTGCTGGTATCACAACAGGCCTATTTATTACTTGAAATGTTTTACTCGTGAGTGAAATTTTTGGTATTTTGATATTATTAAGACCTGTAGGTATTTTTTGGTGATTTTATTTATGTATTTATTTTATATTAATTTGTTTAATTTATGTGTTTATTTGATCTTATTAATTAAAAAAAAGTATTTTTTATTTTTTATTTTGTTTCTTTATTTTTGGTTTGTATTGTGCTAAAATATGTGAAAGTCTTTATAAAATATAGATTATTTAAAAAAATGCTCTAATATTGTAAATTAGTATAATAAAGCTGCTGTGTCACTGCAGTAATACATTGCCTTAAATTTAATGTAGGGAAAAGTTAATTAGAAAACCGTTTCTAGAAATGTGTCACAAAGTGTGTGTGTGTGTTTTGTAACCTCATAGATGAATTTTCTTTCCACCGTGTAGACGTAGCTCAGGTGTGAGATTAACACGGTTCTTCTTTGTGTTTCTAGGTGGACAGCGACACCATTTGGAATGAAGTCCACTCCTCCAGTGCCGCCCGACTTGCAGTCGGCTCTGTTGTGGAGCTTGTTTTCAAAGTGGCGACTGGAGAACTGAAGGTATCACACCTGTTTGTTTACATTATTTATCACCACAAAACACTTCTTTAACGTCTTCAAGACATTATGGGGATCCTATCAGCTTTGAAAATGCTCTGAAGTTTGTTGCTCAGAGGAAAATAAATTGAATGCGTTTGGTAGGCTGTTTCAAATGATTCCAGTCGGATTTATTTTATTGTAAGTGAAAAAATAGGCGTCTCTCTGAGGCTGCAGCTACTTGTCATTATCCATCACTCTGTTGAGTACCACATCAGTTCATTTAATACAGTTCTGTTTGTTTCCTCTGATTCAATGCTACAGTGGTGCTGCAGATAAAACAGTTGTGCTCTTAGTGCTTTAGTGCTTTATATAGGATTGCTTCCCATTCAGAATTTTATCAACCCTTTGAACAAATCAGCTTGATTTCTTTCAAAAACACGAGCAACTTAATAAGAAATTCGCCTAAAATTTAAGCACAGAAAAGAGTAAATTTGCAAGAAAATTACCTGAAAAAATATTCATATTAAAATGTATAATTATAATAATCACAAAAACAGTTTCTGAATGTTTTTTAATAGAATCTTTTAATAATTATCTCTCTTTCCCTTTTTTAACATTGATTTCCAGTTTATTTTCTTTTATTATTATTTATCATTTCCTTTAAGCAATTTCTTGCAAATTGCTCATTGCCTTTTCCCATGTTTTTGAAGAGAATTAAACCATAAAGGAGTCTGAAAAACTGATGTCTATCCAGGTTTCAAAGGGTTAAAGTCACCCCTTGTTGTGTTCTTGGTGTGTACTTGGCTACATTACAGTGTTTTTAGCGTTGGTTCACCACTACTCAGTAAACAGGGGAAACACTGAGTGGTGATCATTGCCGCTGTGGCTAACAGGTTCCTGTCGCTCCTGTCTGTCTCTCCAGAACGGTTTCGCTGTGGTCCGCCCTCCTGGACACCATGCAGAGGAAAGCACTCCCATGTAAGGCCACAGCCGTCACCACACTCAGCTGGAGACACTTAATCTACGCATACACAAATACCAGCGCTGGAACAGGCTCGTCTGGAATAGAAATGACATAAACCATTGAGTTTTAGCGCAGAAAGCGTTTATTCTGCTTTATTTATTTTTCATATCCTCCTGGAACATTTTTTAAACTGTCTGTAAAAACATAAAAGTGGAAAGTGCTTGATAACCAGCAGGACGACTCAGCCCTTCCTCTCCTTGCTGCTGTTTCAGGGGTTTCTGCTACTTTAACTCTGTGGCCATCGCAGCCAAACTGCTGCAGCAGAGACTCAACGTCAACAAGATCCTCATCGTGGACTGGGTACGTCTGTCTCATGTCCGTCATGTGATGTAGTGAGAATGTTATGCAAAGTTTCCTCTATATATATCGGCACACAGTAACCATATCATGTGTACTATTTATCCTCAGGATGTTCACCATGGCAACGGCACCCAGCAGGCGTTCTACGATGACCCCAATGTCCTCTACCTGTCCATTCATCGCTATGATGATGGCAACTTCTTCCCTGGAAGTGGAGCACCTGACGAGGTGAGAATAGTCTGTGACTATTATCTCAGTAACTGTCATCAGACGTGAGCAAAATTTTCCCAGTGCATTGTGGGAAAGATTTTACACAGCATTCAGCATGGAAACGTTAAACACTGACAAGATGATTTTACTTTGAAAAATCTAGGAAACCGATTGCCTTAAAAAATGTAAGTAAATACAACTTGAGTTAATAAAATCTTTTTTAGTTTTGACAAATTTAGTAAACCAGCATACAGTGGTATATATCTGTATTCTGCTGGCTGAATATTAGTCATATTTGTATTTTTTAAATATTAAAACACTAAATCCTCTTGTCATGATCAAGTTAAGTCAGACTTACTTAATTTACTGTGGTTGCAAACATTTAGAAAGAACAAGGTAATTTCACTTGTCATTTTTAAGTTGCAACATCTACATGAAATTAAGTATATACAGCTTAATTTCAAATGAATGTAACACTTAGCTCAACTTGTCAGATTTTACAGTGAAGTTCGCCAATTATTTTGCTGTTGTGCGTAATGTTGTTTAGTAAACATCCTGTAATGTAATAAATGTGATGTATATGTCTTAATGATATTTAAAGAGCTGTAAAATACAAACAGCAGTATTCTCATATAAAGTTATATGAAGTGGTATTGAAAATCAAAAGCAAAGTAAGCTGCTAACAGCAATTTGACTTGATATTTTTCAGTTTGTCGTGTATGTGTGAGTCACTCGTGTGCGTGTCTCTTCAGGTGGGCAGCGGGCCCGGAGTCGGGTTTAATGTCAACGTTGCCTTCACCGGAGGCCTCGATCCACCCATGGGAGACGCAGAGTATCTGGCTGCCTTCAGGTACCAAATCACACAAAGATGAACCAGCGATGACAAATTCTCTGTCTTTATAGCCGTTGTCATAATTATACTTCCAATACTTTTTCACAGTCATCATGCAAGTTTGGTCAGTATGTTAAAGGCACAGTTTAGCCCCAAATCAAAATTCATATTTTTCCTCTTATCTGTAGTGCTATTTATCAAATTCGGATTGATTTAGTATGAGTTGCAGAGTGTTGAAAATAACGGCCGTAAAGATGTCTGCCTTCTCTCCAATAAAATGTAACTAGATGGTACTCGGCTTGTGCTCAAAGCACCAAAAAATACATTAGAAAAACTCAAAAGCAATGTCTCTTTCCAGAAATCATGATACAGTTACTCAAGGTAATCCACAGAGCAGTTTCATGCTGGAACTATTTTCTTTCTAACAAACTACATCCGCCAACTGTATTAACTGTATTGAGGCAGCTGAATAAATTAAATTCATTCGGACAAAATAAATATTCAGCAACAGAAGCTACTGTTTATACACTAAATATACATTTTATGTAACTGCAGAGACACTTTGCAAGTCACTGTGAAAGCTATTTACCTCCCAAACTTTTCACAACTCGATAAAAACATCTTTGCAAAACAGTGTTTTTCTATAAATGCAGTGAGTTTTTGAATGGTTTATTCAGCTCAAGTACTTATGAAGAAACACTTGTTTATTATTATTATTACACTTGTTAATATTAAACATCACCAAATTTAGAGATAGATTAGTTCAGTTTGACAGCAGTGTTAGTTTGATCTCTGTCCGTAGAGAAGTGCTTTATTAGTGGTAGGGAAGAAAAACTAGTGAGGATTATTTATTATAAAAATATAAATATAAAAATTATATATTTTTTCTAATGAACTCATCACATAACAACCAATCACATGGTCTTTCACATGTTAAAAATGCTCACCTCAATTTCTTAAATTTAAATTTAATTTAATTTAATTTGATTTATTATTTATTTATTATCACAAATCACAATTTTCCTCAGGGGGCTTAACAGCATACGACATCGCTCTGTCCTTAAAACTATTTAAAAAAATCTTTAACAGGTAAAAAAACAGTAGAGACTTCAAGAAGAGCACCTGAGGAGGGATCCCTCTTTTAGGAAGGACAGACGTGCAATAGATGTTGTAAAAAACAATAAAATTACAATAGATGACAAAATGATACATAGGAGAGAAAGAGAGGGAAGGAGAGAGGTGTAGAGATGCATCACAACAATAATAGGAAAAATAACATATAACAGTAGTAACAGACATCAACATTAAACAGTAGATTATGCGATCAAATGTCTAATTTTCAAAACTCAAAGACATTGAAGGTATAAGGTAGATTTATTTGGTCATTTTTTCAGCTCATAAGACAAATAAAAGCAGCAAATGTTTGATAGTGGTCGGTATTTTTGGTTGAAAATGAGACAGAGGATTGACAGATAATAACAAGACACGCTGCTGAATGGATCAGCTGAGGAAGGTGTGAGAGGAAATGTTTGCAGGATGCTGAAATGAAGCATTTGTGCTGCTTGTTTTGCTTTCATGTGAAAACATTGTCAGTTATTCTTTATAATCTTCAAACTCCACCCTCCCGCTCTCAGGTCAGTGGTGATGCCCATCGCCAACGAGTTCGCCCCGGACATGGTGCTGGTCTCTTCTGGCTTCGACGCTGTGGAGGGACACCCTCCACCACTGGGCGGCTACACTTTGACGTCCAAATGTGAGTTTGAGATTATCTGAAGTGTTTCTTATCTCGGGTTGCAGCAGTGACCACACAAAACAAATGAAAACGTGGTTTCTGACACACTGCTGAAATGTAAATGAAATTCAGCTGCAGATTCATTTGCAAACGTTCTCATGCTTCCTGTAACCTCCCCTCAGGTTTTGGCTATCTGACCAGGCAGCTGATGACCCTCGCTGGAGGTCGGGTGGTCCTGGCTCTGGAGGGGGGTCACGACCTCACCGCCATCTGCGACGCCTCCGAGGCCTGCGTGGCCGCCCTGCTAGGCCAGGAGGTAAGGAGGTCACTTTGACAACTCACAAGATCTGAATCCTAATTAATGTCGTTTCAAAGAGCCGCTGCTGGAGAGAAGTGCTGCGTGTTTGTCTGGTTATCTGCGTTATCTGCGTTTACTCATTGAAACTGAAACTAAATATGTTTGTCAACAGCCTTTTTTTTTCATGACTAAGACAAGAAAACCATGATGTTATTAAGCATTAAAAGCAACGTGGCCACAAAATATTAACTTTCTCTCGACTATGTCGACTGAAATGTGCAATATAATCTAAAGACCAACAAAAACAATAAAATGTTAACAGTTTTTATTGATTAACACTAATAGAAAAATCTTTCTTTAAATAATATAAGACTAAAATGTACTAACTCTTCGTCAGCTAAAACTAGACACAAAAATATCACAATGAGGTTGATAAAATATGATAAAAACTAACCACACCTGCAATAAAGGACTAATACTAAATGAAAAATAGGACTGATGTTTTTTGTATTTTTTTGTGTGTGTTTGTTTTTTCACACTTTGTTAGATTTTGAAGAAATATAAACGTTACATACCCATATCAATACACAAACATACACAAGACAAATAAAAAATGAAAATACATTAAAAAATAATTAAATAGATGAAAAATACTTAAACAAAATAAAACATAAAGAAATAAATAAAGATAATTAAAATACATTAAAGAATTAAAATTAAATAGAAAGACAAATATGAAGATAAAAAATAATAATGAAAAACAAACAAGATAAAAATATGTTAAAGTGATAAAAATGTTTGAATGAATTTTACATTATTTTAACAGACCAACCGCTTGTGGAAAGTATTGAAAATGCAGCCTGTTTAATATTGTGTGTTTTTTGTCTCGTGCAGCTGGATCCGCTGCCAAAGGCCGTCCTCGAGCAGAGGCCCAACCCCAACGCTGTTCGCTCTCTGGAGAAAGTCTTAGAGACTCACAGTGAGTTCATCACACAAACTGAAAACACTGAAACACACAGACAGACACAATGTGGGATTATAGAAATCTGTAAAATTATAACAATATTTCTTTGTCATTGACTGGATAGTGAACTTTTCTAATACTGTACTTTCTGTACCATTTAGGTAAGTACTGGCGCTCGGTGCACCGCTACTCGCCGCGGCTGGGACTCTCCCTGCTGGAAGCCAAACGAGGAGACTCCGAGGAGGCTGAGGCCGTCAGTGCCATGGCCTCTCTGTCTGTGGCCAACACCAACGCCATGGACCAAAGGTAAACGATCACTGCTGGTGTGGGAGAATCATCTCAGTGAGTCAGCATCTTAATATTTATAAGCTCTTAACTTTCAGCTCTCAGAGCTCTGTGCTCCTCTACAGATTCACCGACTAATTTTCCTGTATATGTCGGTGTGTTTAAGTCAACTTAAGAATCACCTTGTAACAAATAACACATCGGAAATATATCTCACCCAGAGTTTTGGATTTATTAGTTGGTAAGATGAAAATAAAATGTTCAAAACATTAAAATACAACCTTAAATTAATATTTAAAAGATTAAACATAGATTATTATTTTTTAAATGTATTTTATTATTATTTTTGTTTATTTTTATATAAATGGGAGAGTGCACATTAATTTTAATTTTCAAAGTTGCCCTTAAACAAGTCTTTATGTGCTGCTATTACTGCTTTTTTTAACTACTTTTATTTATTTTTTTCACTGCTGACAGAAACCAATTTCATTGTCCCCGAGTACAATGACAATAAAGATAATGTATTCAAGTCAGCCTAAAAAAAGGATATTGAGTTGAAATAATTTCTAAGCATGCATAGCAATTATAAAAAAGTAAAGAAAATGAATAACACTAGATAGAGATAGATTAAAACATACAAAACCAAGCAATAAAATTGGAAAATGACAAAAATGACTGTTGGCCTGAGTGTAGTCAAAATGAAAATCAAAAGGCCCAAAAATGTTCCTCTCCTCTTGAAACATATTTGAGGTTTTTCAGAGGAACCTTTCTGTATGTCGGTGAAGGCTCAAACTTCTGTGAACAGAAAAAAATGTTGTAAAATGATTGGTAACAAATGATTGGTGTGTGCAGGTCAGGAGGTTATTTGTCGTCGTTTAGTTTAAGACGTCAGTCCGCAGAAGGTTTGGAGGAAACGTGACGAGCAGCTTGAGGTTTAAAATCTGTGAATGTGTGTTTGTCCAGCAGGCCGGAGGAGGAGCCCATGGAGGAGGAGGAACCACTGTAACGGAGGGAAACGTGAGGGTGTTACCATTGACCTCTCCGGAGAAGAGTCTCGACTGATCCCTTCATTTAGTCCCCCTAACCCCACTCACCACGTCAGTCACCTTGATTGGCGGCCCCTCGGCCGAAACGAGGGAGAGGGGGTGGGCTCAGCCTCAGAGTAGGGAGCCAATCAGGAGACAGAGGACTGAATTGGGAAAAAAAATTAAACATAACAGCGCTGCTTGGCAGCACTCGCGCAGAGACACTCATTTTTTTCTGTCAGTCTTCGCACCCCCCACGTTAGCCCACGGCGGCTAACCAAGTGACCACAGCAGCGGGGAGAGGGGCGAGCGTATTTGGGGCGAGATCTGGTCTCGTCACAGGAAGGTGTGATGAACTGCGGAAACATACGGTGCTTTACACAGCTGCCCTCCGACCACAAGGACACCAGGGACAGCAGACGTCCCCAGCTGTCGAGCACAGCTCGGGACTTTCTTTTCTCTTTTCTCAACTATTTTCCCGACGAAACAAAAAGGGCATCGCGGCAACTGAGATAATATTTTACAAGTTCACTGTGGTCTTTGGTCGGCCGAAGTTTGAGTAGGCTTTTGCAAAGATTTGATGACGAGACTTGTCGCCTCGCCGGACCAGCCTGTCGTTGAAGGTTGACGAGTGAGAGGAGTGCCTTGGTGAGGGTCCGCTGGATTTCAGGATTGTTCAGGAAAAGATTGCCTTAAGTTAAAAAAGATTTTTCTCGCCGAGGTCGTGAGGGAGGGAGACGGAGCGTTTCCGGTCCTTTCGAGGGCGAGAATGACAAAGCAAACAATCTTTCAGCATGTTTACTTGGAACGTGACGACGACAACATTTATGTCTCTCACAGCCTCTCTTGAAGACTTTACTTTTGGATGGATCTATTTTTCTGTAAAAAATGGAAAAAAAACGCTTTGTAAAGGTAGTTGCCAGCTTAGGTAGAGAACGGTGCAAACATGGAGAGCTTCAAACAAGGAAATTAGGTTGTCAAAAAGGTTTAGCCTTTGATGTAGCTTCCCTTTAACTGAAGTCATTGCTTTGTAAACACATAAAGCATGCATTTGAGCAGAAAGACCAGACATTTCGCAAGATTTTTGAATGTTATCCAAAAAGAGAAAGCCAAGCAAGAAAAGCCAAAGCATGAGTTTGCATATACAGTAGTACTTTCACTCCACTTAGCTGGCAAACATTTCTCGTATTGGCCCTTCAGATAAGGCTCCCAGTACCCAGTTCAATGTTTACTAATTTAATCTCCACATCGAGCGAGCGTTTCTTTACCCGTGCCGATCGGCCTCCCATGCTTTGCCGGTTGGCAACTACCTTGGTTGCTAGTGTGAGCTAAACATTAGTCATGTATATTGAATTGAATATATTTTGAGGGGCAGTAATCGAGTATTGCCTGTTTGTATCTACATGTATGATTTCCACATCAAGTTGTCAATTTACAATATCAGAAAAAAATGTGTTTGGTAAGCGTGTCCACTTTTTATTTTTTATCGTATAAGATTATTTTTCTAACTTTTTTCATCCATAGATTTGTGTTTTTATCCGTTTTCTGGATAGTTATAGGGCTGCCATTCACATACTTAGTACTATCGTCTTCAGAACTTTCTTTCTTTCTTGTATTTATCAGAAATAAGGAGCAACACTTTCTTTCTTTCTTTCTTTCTTTCTATGGCTCTCTCGGCCTTCCTGCATTTTCATCAATTGTGTATTTATAACATGTACTGTTTATAGGAGATTTGTATATGGAAAATTTATAAATGTACTCTAACTAATGACAGCTATGATATTGTGAGCGAAAAACAGTATGGTGTATGATATTACTCCATGGACTTTTAAAAAAACGCAGCATATTTAACTCGTCATCGACTGCACTGTTTTGCCCTCAAGTGAGATATGTGGTCATTACGCGGCACTGCAATTGACTTTTGAACACCTTCAGAGTAAAACATTTGATCACTTTGTTGCCTAATTGATACATTTTCCTCTTGTGCGTGGGTGATAATGCACTTATGTATGGAAGCAAATGAGAGACAAAAGTATTTTGATTTTTACAATCAATTAATACTTAATATTGAAATTCAAACACCACTGGACTCATAGCATTGGAATATTTTACTTTGAACACCATTTTTAAATGTAGTTTTTCTTGTTTACCTCTCTAAAATTCAACTATTTCTAAATCTGAATTTGTGAGAACAAAAGCAAATCAAGAAATTTCAATTTAGATCAAAAAATTAAAGAATTTACAAAACAAGACAAAACAAGATTTTTCAACTCAGTTTTTTTAATCTAAATTTGACCAATAAATTTTCAGAAATCTGAATCTGTTTATAATTCTGAAATTATAATGTTTGTATTTAATTTGTGAATACTGAGCGTGTGTCACTTTTTATTTTTTATCGTTATAAGATTATTTTTTCTAACTTTTTTTTATCCACTAGATTTGGTGTTTTTATCCGTTTTATGGATAGTTATAGGGCTGCCGCATTCACATACTTAGTACTATCGTCTTCAGAACTTTCTTTCTTTCTTGTATTTATCAGAAATATAGGTAGCAACACTTTCTTTCTTTCTTTCTTTCTTTCTTGGCTCTCTCGGCCTCTTCCTGCATTTTCATCAAATTGTGTTATTTATAAACATTTGTACTGTTTTATAGGATGATTTGTATACGGAAAAATTTATAAATTGATACTCTAACTAATGACAGCTATGATATTGTGATGCGAACAAAACAGTATGGTGTATGTTATTACTCCATGGACTTTTTAAAAAAAACGCAGCATATTTAACTCGTCATCGACTGCACTGTTTTGCCCTCAAGTGATAGTATCGTGGTCATTACGCGTGGCACTTGCAATTGACTTTTGAACCACCTTCAGAGTAAAAACATTTTGATCACTTTTGTTTGGCCTAATTGATACCCTTTTCCTCTTGTCGCGTGGGTGATAATGCACTTTTGTATTGGAAGCAAATGAGAGGACAAAAGTATTTTGATTTTTACAATCAATTTATACTATAATATTGAAATTCAAACACCACTGGAACTCATAGCATTGGAATATTTATACATTTGAAACACCATTTTTAAATGTAGTTTTTCTTGTTTACCTCTCTAAAAAATTCAAACTATTTCTCTAAATCTGAATTTGGTGAGAACAAAAGCAAATCAAGAAATTTCAATTTAGATCAAAAAATTAAAGAATTTACAAAACAAGACAAAACAAGATTTTTCAACTCAGTTTTTTTAATCTAAATTTGACCAATAAATTTTCAGAAATCTGAATCTGTTTATAATTCTGAAATTATAATGTTTGTATTTAATTTGTGAATACTGATATATATATATATATATATTCCAAAAATTAATTTGGGCAATGTTACATGAAAAATCTTGAAAAAAATAGAATTATTTAAAATTCATATTCTGAAACTTTAATATCTAGATGTGAACTGAAATCTCTTAATTAACAATTTGAATTTTATTTTTTGTCAATGTTCACAAATTCAGATTTAGAAATTGCAAATCAAGAAATCACATCTTCCAATTTTAAAAATTAATTCATAACAAATAAATTCGGATACATGGTTTTCAAAGTAAAATAATGCAATGCTATGCAGTCAGTGGCTATTAAAGCAGAAATTTTTTTGTCTCTTTTTTGTTTTCATACTTACCTTACGACTGTGACAAAATCACACATCCAGAAAGAGGTTTAGAGGCCATTTTATGTAGCTAGCTGAGTTTTCCTTGGAGGGAAAAGAAAAGTAGGGGACACTGACGTCCAAAATAAATGGATTTTAACAAGTTTTGGATGGAAAACATCAGCTGACAATTTAAGAATCTCTCTCTGAGCATGCGTTGCACTATCATGTATGACTGTCTGTAGCATCAGTGTCTCCTGCTTCTCTTTTCCTGCTCTGATTCAACTAATCTGACAGTAGTAAATCTAATTACGTTTAAATTACCCCCCATTTTTCAACTGCTTTGTCAAACACATGATTAAAGATCATATTTATTTTATATCATTTTATAAACTTGTAAAATTTGAGATTAAGTTGATATTTTTTCATGTCTAACACAACATTCCACTTGTTACTCATTTAATTTGGCTTAACTTTTAATTTAACAACATTTTTTTTGTAGAAACTTTAATACTATATTTTTTTGCCGTCTGCTCGCGCCAACTTTAACTCTTTGCATGGTTTGTGAGTCAGCATGCCTGCTTGTCTATGTAACAAAAATGTATTTGCACAATAGAAGAAGAACACTGGAGGACTTTTGGAGAAAAAAAAAATAGAAAACCTCCCACGGCAACTCCCGAGAGCACCAGGCAGGGCGGTTTTCTTCCTCTCTGGTGTGCAAACAATTCAGAAGACTTTGTCCAAATGACTCCACTGAGAAACATTTGATATTGTTCTTATTGAATATCGTTTCCAATAAGTGATTTTAACATGATTCAGCACTTATGACATGTATGGACTGTGTTAAAGAGAAACATGCTCTGCCAAACCTCTGCTACATCCACAACTTACAAAGACTCTCCCAAAGAATGTTCCTCTTTCAAAGATTTCAGAGCGGGCGCTGTAGAGAAATGACGGTTGAGAAAAAGGTTTGGAGACAAAAAATAAAGGGCATCGTCGTTTGATTGTCACACTCACCTCGGCCAGTTCTATATATATAACCACTGTGGCTCAAGAGCAATTCTTGGTTTACATGTAAATGGATAAAAACGTTATTTTTTGTTTGTTGTTTGTCTCTATTGATGAAAAATGTTATCTTTCTTTGGGACCTACGCTTTGGACATTTCATCTCTGACATCATCTATAAAATATATTTCTGAAAAATACAATCTGTGATTTTGTGTTTTTTCTTTTTTATCATATAAAAGCTGTCAAAATGTTTAAAAAAAACAAAAGGACAAAAACGGTCAGGATTGGGGAACTTTGGTGCCATTTCAGGAGTTTTTCCGCATAAATAACAAGAAATCCGGGCATGTGAGTTTGGGTGTCTTTCTGCGTCCATAACTGATGTGAAATGATTATTCAAAGTCCATGTTAGCACAATGCAAGCGTAAATAATCAATAGTGCTGTTTTTTGCTGAATTCCTGAAATGCATTTAGAAAGAGAACAGCTGCTTTACCTTTGTCCCATCTCAGATATCTCCACTATGAGTCCTCGACGTTCTGACCTGTGCTGGATCTGAACAGTAAATTAGTGTCCCAGCACATGACAGCAGTAATGTCAGAAAGTATGTCACCACTGAAACAGAGAAGACATACGGAGGAGCATCAAGTCTCAGCTGACTCCTCGTTAAGAGGAAAATTTAATTACAGAATCCAATATCACAAGTGTCCAAAGCAGCAACAATCAGGTGACCTCCTCCTCTCTAAAATGTCACCAAAAATCCTGTTATTATTTCCAAGAGCCCAAGCTGAAATATTTAAACAGCTGGTTTTGCTTTACCAACTGTCCAAAAGCTAAATAATTTCATGCATTATTATAAAAATGAAAGAAACCAGCAAAAAATAGTATTTTAAGAAGCTATAAACAGAGTATTTATGTATTTTTTATTTAAAAATTACTAATTCAAATATATTTTGTATGTAAACAAATATGAGACATAAGCATTTTAATTTTAATAATCACTCAAAAAGTAATATTGTAATTTAAGTACCATTGAATATGTAGCATTGGAATATTTTTCTTTGAAAAACATGTCATTTGAAAGAATAAAGAATTATTTTTTTGTCATCTAAATTTATAATCATTGACAAAATTATATTCATATTCTGCTTCAAGAATTTGAATCTAAAAATGTTATTGCTACAAAAACAGTGGTGTTTAATTTTCAGTATTTCTTTATTGGTTGTTAAAAAATAACTGACTATGTCTCTTATTTGCTTCAATAGCTTTTGACAGCATGCAAGCACTACATTTCCTTTCTCATGAAATAATAACTACAAGCTCAGAGGGAGGAGAAAAAAAAGAATAAATAGGAGAAAAAAAATAGCATCACATGTACAGGGCCACATATGAATAAAAAGATAATGACAATAATATGAGAAAACACTTTATACTAAAATGTATTGAAGAACAATTGAACGTCAATATCTGCGTGTTTCTATTATAATGAATAATAGCTGCATAATGAATAATTCATATATTATGTTCAATTAATAATTAGTTTTGGAGGTTTTTAAGGCCTACATCCTTTAAATTTTCAAAACAAAGTTACAAAGTGATTTAAAAATAAAAACGGGATGAAAATAGTAAAGCAGAAGGACTACAGAATATAAAATATTCCACTTTAGGAATAATAAAACAGTACATCAAAAGGAAAAATGTGATTTTTTAAGATAGAAAAAAACTAGACATTTAAAACGATATTTTAAATAGTTTGAATTCTTTCCTAATATTAGAAATAGGTCTCTGTATCTATAGTAAACAATACAGCAGCGTAATAAGTGTACATATGTCAGTGGACTCCTACACTGGCCAATAAGGGGAGGGCACTTCCCTTTTACCATGCAAATACTAACCTGTTATTTCCTCTCTGCCCACTGTCCCCAGTGCTGCACCAGTGCAATGCCAGAGCTGCAACATTAGCACCATCATTTTCCCATTTTCACAACCCTTAAGTGGGGCAACCTGTCGTCTTTTTTTACTCTCCTTTCTTTTCTTTTCTTTAAGCAAGCTGCTGCGTTTTTTCGGACATGCCTAACATCGTGCTTTTTAGCGGGAGCTCGCACCACGACCTGTCCCAAAAAGTGGCTGATAGGCTGGGACTGGACCTGGGAAAAGTGATAACGAAGAAATTCAGCAACCAGGAGACATGGCGAGTAGTTTGTTTATTTGTACGCGACGTTTTTGATTGTGTTGGTTTGTTAACAGTAACATGAGATGGTTGTGTCTGCTGCTAGAGCTGCTCGTGTAGCTCCAGCCTCGGTATCACATGTGGTTAGTTAGCTTGAAGCTAACAATAGTTTACTATTCAGCGGGTAGAGCTGTGTAGTCTACACGTGACAAGCTAGCCTCATGTAAACACACCAGGCTAGTAGCTGATAGCAGGCTAACATCAGTGCGTCCTTTACCGGACAGCTTTACCAGCTCCTGTGATAAAGCATTATTTTAGCTGAGTTTTTAGCTAACGTCACCAAATCTGCCTTTTACAGCTGTTAGCCGTTAAATGACCCAGAATTAGGGTTGTCGCGAAATCACGTAAAGATGTATTTTTGCGTAGCATGCTAACTACGCTAACGTGTGTTTCTCCGTGTGACGGGGTGATTTATGGAGGAGGCACAAAAAAGTGAAAGGCCAAATTTTTTTTTAACATGTTTTACAAAGTGTTCCCCACAAGCACCCTCATGTACTCCCAACTATGTGGACTAACCCTTAATGGGAGACGAATTAGCTGCTTTTTGTTAATGCCCCCCTTAAAATGTTAGCTTAGAGCTAGAAAGCTGCTAGTTTTGAAGTGGGAACAGATTGTTCGGGGATACAAAATTTGACGTGACACCTCTTAGCTAGACGGACAGCGTCAGCTAGCATTAGCACTGAAACCTGTTGGTTGGATTAAAAAGGGATTAAGGCATCGATGCACTTTATTAGACAACGTGGTTAAGGCACAAATGCTGTCCAATATATGCCAAAAAAAACATTTTAAACGGAGGGAGAAAACGCTAACTTAAGCCATGTTAGCTGCTCAGACAAATGTATTAAATGTCAAATATTGTCAATAAACTGAAAGAAAAACTTGCAGTTCTTAAACGACAATTAAACGACAACCAGTTGCAAGAAAATATTTTGGTGAACTGATTTTTTAAAATAAATAGACTTAAAAAACAACTGGAAAAAAGTTGTGCACTTAATAAACTAACTAAAATAAAATGAAAAAGGTGTACAGTAAATGTCAACAAACACAAGGAGGTATTGGTGCATTTTTTTTTATTATTGTTAATATTATTGACTTTACTGTTCTAAGCTTATCAAGTCTTGCCCTTGACAAATACTGCAAAATTATATATTTTTTAAAACAAATACTAAAACTATTACTGTTACTATACTATAAAAACATAGTTAGCTGAAATAAAAATGAAAATTACTTTGGGAAAAAATAAAGACTAACTAAAAACGATTATGTCAACTAAAATAATTGAATTTGTCTACACAACATGCATGAAGAGGCATTGGTGCATATTTCTTGTTACTGTCTACATGACTATGAGTCAGTTTCCACAAATTGTTGTTTGAATTTTATGTTTTTTATTCTTTCCTCTCACAAATACCTCTCACACAATAATTGAACAAAAAAGTAAAGCTAAACCAATAAAAACTAAATATTTTGAACAACAAAAACAAAACTGAAATTCCACTCTAGAAACTAATTGAAACTGAACTGTAATGATAAAAAGAAACAAAATGAAAACTACTGAAAAATACAGAATAACTCTGCATTTTTTGCAACAGCTATCTTAAAGCACATGCACTTAATTTGTTCTCATTTCTAAAGCAGCTGAGCTAACCATGAGTTGAATTACAGACTGCACCCACAGCATTTTTAATATTAGCATAATAAATTACTTAATTACTTTTATTGCTTGTTGGCCTCCATAGGAGTCAGTTAAGGTCAAGTAGGGCTGCAACTTAGAACTATTTTATTATTTATCTCCCTATTAATTTATTTCTTAATATATGAATTGGTTTGACAATAAATGTAATTTTCCAGAGCCTAAGGTGACAAATGGTATTGTTTATTTGACCAACAGTCCAGAAATCCAAAGAATCATTGATTGTTTAGTAATGGCTGCAGCGCTCGGACCTTGTTTGAACCCTTTTGCAGGATGACCTTTCAGCATCTCACTGGCCTGTTTGCTCGACTTTGTTATCTTGAATTTATCATTTCACTGTGAGATGCAGCTGTAAAGTCAGCATGTGTTTAAATGTATCTGTGGCTTTCGAACCGTCTCATCTAAGTGGGTTTTGTTGCTTTGATTCAATAACAGGAAACTCAGTGAGCAGGGTTTTAACATGTCAGAGTTAGATTTAATTCCCTCTGCGGTTGCTCACTGATGCACTCACTACATTGTAATGCACTCTGGAAAAAGCATCCTCTGAACAGCATATGTTGTTTTCTAATCTTTGTTTTGCATGAAACTAAAAAGTGCTTCCAGTTTCCTCGTTTTAAATGGGGCTTGTAAAGGTGTCTTTTTGACCCCTTTATCTCCTATCAGACCCTCTCTGCTGCAGATGTTTCCACCCACGACTCTAAAATCCAGGGAAAAACTCAGATTATCTGTGCACATGTTTCTCTCTAGGGAACACAGCTGTTTGGACGACACAAAGTGCAAAACAGAGATTATTTTCTCGTCCTCACAGACTATCAGGGAGGTGAGAATGATACATTAATTACGGCTCTTCTCACAGGTTTTACCAGGTGACTCGCGGGTCAAGGACCAAACACTGAGGGAGTGGATTCCTGGGAAAGACATTTTGTTTGTTTGCACAGAGGGAAACTTGTATGGCAGCTTGTGTTTTAATATTAAGCCTTTGAGAAAGTTGTCTTATTAAATAAAAAAGGCTTTTGCACACAAAAAACATTATTCTTTTCAGAGTAAGGTATTTAAAATTTTTGTTTTTTTATTCAGAGTGTCTATAAATCTTAAAAAGTCTTCCTATGAACGCCTCAGCACAATACCTTTAATGCTAGAATAAGAAAAAAGATTCATTTGTCAAAAAAATCGGTTTTAAATCTGCTTAAAAATTTTATTGCAAAGGTCTTAAAAATCATTCAATTTAAGTGTCTGATATCTGAAGAGTAGACTCCAGTAGACACACGGCCTTTACTCAATGAAATACCTCACCCATATCCTGCAAGTTCAAACAATGCGAGAGTCGTCCTTTATTCACAGCGTTTCACTACCTTTACAGACAGATTTGTTCGTGCTTTAAATACTTAAAAAAAACAAAGGCCTTGTGACTGCAGGCTCTTTATTACTGTACATGTCCAGTGATCAGGTGACCGGGGAGGACCCGGTCTTCCCCCCACACAGGAATGTTTCACACACACATGCTGTCTGCTTTGGCTGCTCTGTGTGTGGCAGGTTGACTGTGTGTGTGTGTGTGTGTGTGTGTGTGTGTGTGTGTGTGTGAGAGAGAGACTGGCAGCTCAGTTTTTACCTCTTCACAAGTTTTTTTTTTCTCAGTCATCCACGGATGAGCGGAGGGACTCAGCCCAAACTTGTCTCTTAACATTCACAGCAGCTCAGTCATACGTAACTTTGTGAACACTCACTGTGCATACATGTGTCACTGGAGCTTAATTACAAACTTTGTGATATTTAAATTAGGAAATTGATTGTTGCAAGATATTATAATTGCCGTCCAGACGGTTTTTCATAACCTGTCATTAATAATGAATCAGTTTCATTTAGACATGAAGTTTCCAGGTTCACATCAGCCTGAGATCTCTGCTGACACGTTTCCCTCTTTATCGTTCAAACAGTGTGGAAATTGGCGAAAGCGTCCGCGGCGAGGACGTCTACATTGTGCAGAGCGGCTGTGGAGAAATCAACGACAACCTGATGGAGCTGCTCATCATGATCAATGCTTGTAAGATCGCCTCCTCGTCCCGCGTCACTGCCGTCATCCCCTGCTTCCCCTACGCCCGGCAGGACAAGAAGGACAAGGTACACACACACACACAAACACACACCACCGTCCTGTTTCATCTCGTTAAACCTCTTTATAACGACACTTTAAACTCCCCTATTTTAGCCATTATAATAGAGCTACTTCTAATGAGTATGCTTGTTCCTAATTAATATTTAGATTATTTTCTTTATCATTTTTTCTATGAAACATTAAAAAACAGTGTGAAAAGCCTGCTACAATAGCCTAGAGCCTCAAGACGCTGACGCAACCAACATTTCCAAACCCCAAAATATTACATTTAATATAATGTAAGAAGAAGGAGGGCAGCAAACCCTCACATTTTAGAACTTGGAAATATCACATATTTACTTAAAAAAAAAATGAGTGAAACAATTTACTGATTATCAGAATAGTTGCCAATTAATTTTCTTATCATTGCAGCTCTAATTTCATAATTGTCTAATAAATCATTTTTTAACGCTTATCTACTTGTAAAGTAAGTGGGTTTTAGTGTTTATTAATGTGTTTGTGTACATCTATAACTCCTCTTGTTGAGGCTGCTGTAGAGTAAATGGAGTAAACCTTTTTTTATGCTTCTTTTTAAATACATAAATCTGTTTAATTCACATGTGGCCAGGGTTTCCTCAATCTTGGAAAACCTGTAAAAGTCATGGAATTCCACAGTCTTGTTTTTGAGGCTTGGAATCAGACATGGAATCTGTAAAATTATGGAAAGTTTTGGAAAAGTCATGGAATGTTGTTGTGTGTAATGAAATTGTTGCTGTACTCCTTCATAGATAACCTGTCATGTAACGTCGCACAACGACAAACTTATTTTCTGTCTGTTGACATAACGTAGCTCGAATACGTGTCGATATGTGAGTTTCTTTATGTTCTCTCTGCATTCTCTCTCAGAGAGATGGAAGTTGTTGCTTTGATCGTGGTAGTTTATAGGTGACATGATCATATTTGTTTCTGAGAAAGTAGAAAGTGGTCTGAGGTGGGACCTTCAGCTGCTCTTATAATAATTTGAATTCAGCGAGCCCAGCGAACTTTCTGTTGCCATGCTGCCATGACACACATTTGACCGAGCTCACTTTGAATACTGGCGTTGTGGTTTACACCGGCTGAATCTGAGTTTCTGCAGCCGTCTTTGAGGCTCTGTTTTTGGAGCTTCCATATAGTCTCCTTGCGGTGGTGAGAAGTGGAGGACCTGCAGGTCTATATCCTCATAGAATTATAACTCTTTCACAAACACCTCAAATGTCCTGACATCTGCTACATCGCAGGTTTTATGAACATTTATACTTTGTGCATTCAGGCTAAGAATGAGTGAATATGACAAGCATTGCGGCTGCACCCTTAAGATGAACATTAAAAGTTCACATTTCCCTTTCAGCGCTGCAGGTTGACATGTTACGTAACTTTACAGTGATGTATTATTAGGAAAGCTTGCATGTACACTGTGTACACGCTGTCACTGCAGCCTCCACTTTGCAGTTTGAGCCGTTTGCCGCTCTTGGAAAATCTGAAATTGAGATTCCAGTGGGCTGAGAAACTGGTTCACACAACCGGCTTATCTTGTAAATCATTATCTTGTGTTGCCTCAGTTGTTTATGCAACGACAGCCGCAAATCAGGTCCATGTGAAGCAACAAGAGAGCTCCACGAGTCGGCACCTGAAGAGAGAGTTTTACTATGAGTCCTCTCCTGTTACTCCTCTTCTCTCTCTCTCTGCCTGCACATAAGTTATTCAGTATGTTTTCTTTCATTTTAATCACATAACTGAAGCATCTGAGGGTCAGAGCTCTGCAGACACTTTGAGACTTTGGACAAAGATTTCACTTTGTAAAACACTTGCAGGCGTTCTGCAGGACTGTTTATTCTGTATACACGTCCTTTTCACATTTGATCCTCCTGTCATTATAGTGCATTAATATTCTTTTCTTTTAAACATGTTGTACAAAAGTAAGGAAAAAAGAACACCCTGCAAACATTTTCAGTCAACAATATAAGTATTTTATGTCCCAAAAGGAATAGAAAGAAGTGAGTACTTATCATGTCCTTCCTCTTCTTGAGTATATTTTCAATAAACCAAACCTGTATATTCCAACTTTCTGCTCCAGGTGTCACCAAACACCTCAATAAAATCAATAAAAACGGTGGGATTTCTTGGCACTAATACTTCAGATATATCGGATATCCGTGTTAATCGATAAACTGCTGAGAATATTTCTTTAACACCCTGCTGTACTACAGCAAAGCTAATAAGGTATTTATGATACACCGGTTAGTTCGGTGCTGCTGCTGCATTTCACCACCTGCACTGGTTTGGAACTAGCGAGCGGCGCCACTCATAGGACGGTGTTGCTGTGGAAACCTTCAGTCTCCTCACAGGTCGCACTGATGAGTACGCAACTTCATTTTGACCCGAAACCCCCTTAAGCATCGTTAGCTGTCTCTGTTAGCAGCGCAGCCAGTGCCGCCAAGATAGTTCGCATTGCTGATAGAGTTTAGCAGCTCAAAATGAAGTTGCTTACTAGCTGACGCCACCTAGGGGGAGTCAGGAGGATGGCCGCCATGTTTCAGCAGCAAGGACCAATCAAAACTGCAGAGGGAGCGGCCCCTAGCTACCGTCAGGCTGGTGCACAGTGCAGAGCAGCCGAGGCTAATGTTGGCTAACCAGTGTAGACCAGCCGGCTGTCTGCCTGCAAAGCCACAATAAAATAAAAGACAAGACATCATAATATAAAAACAAATATAAATACAGTTTTTGCTTTGAAATGTGGCGCTAAATCTCACCGAGTTGATTACCGGACTAGAAGTGAAGCCGTCCTGTATTTCACAACATTTTTTCTTAAATCTTAACCAGCTCTGAGGCTCAACGCCTGATGTGTACGTTTACGCGGCTTTGGCTTTTGTGCAAACAAGCCTGTTGCGAAAGGTCTGGTTTCTAGAGTGACAGACCGTAAAGGAAAGACAAAGTGTCCTTCAGTAAAACAGAGCCAGATGACAGAGCTCTTACGGAGGAAATCGCTTCTGAACTTCCCATAAAATCATTTTGACAATTGATTTGCATGAAAAAGAAAGCGGAAAAACCTTCCAGTCTTTTTAAAGCTCCAATATTTTTTTTCTCACTTACTTACCTCAAGCGACTGTGTCTTGATGCTTGTCCCAGAGTCGAGCACCCATCTCAGCCAAGCTGGTGGCAAACATGTTGTCTGTGGCCGGCGCCGACCACATCATCACCATGGACCTCCACGCCTCACAGATCCAGGTCAGTGCACCGCTCATCCGCTTTAATTCTGTTTTTAAACGTCTTCTTGTGTAAAGAAGACTGTATAAAGTTAGTAATATATTGAGTCGATGTAACAAACTGCTCTAAGCTTTTATTTAAACTTTTGTGAAACTTGGTAGATATTTCTTTATGTTTATTTGTTGTTATAACCACTACAGTTAAAAGACCAGGACTAATTTATAATGTAATAAAATAACTATACGTATCATTTGAGGAGCTCTTTGGTTCGCTGTAAAACGAGGGAAGGTGGCATAATGTTTTATTATTATTGTTATAATTATTATTATTATTATTATTGTTATTATTGTTATTATTATTGGAGGTGCAATGAGTGCCACAGACACATCTGTTCCTAAACTGAATTTTGTAAACCTAAAATTGAATGCAGTACCTGATGTAAAATTGTCAGTAACTGTTGTGTTTTTTTTTTTTAAGGGCTTTTTCGACATCGCTGTCGACAACCTTTACGCAGAGCCGGCTGTCCTGCAGTGGATCAGAGAAAACATCCCGGAGTGGAAAAATTGTATCATTGTGTCTCCAGATGCAGGTGGAGCAAAACGGTGAGACGCAGTGAGATTCAGTGACGCCTGCAAAACGCTGCTGATGTGCAGTTTGTTTAGATTAACTTGGTTTGCAGGTTGCACCTTTTTGAGGGCAGCTCCAGCTGATTTCTTCCTCAAGGTCAAATCAAGAGTCAATAAGAGTTTTTGTTTGACAAGCAGTTAAAGATTCTTTCTTCCTGTTTCTCTTGTCCAGTGTGACGTCCATCGCAGACCGTCTGAACGTGGACTTTGCTCTCATCCACAAAGAGAGGAAGAAGGCCAACGAGGTGGACCGCATGGTGCTGGTGGGTGACGTCAAGGACCGCGTGGCCATCCTGGTGGACGACATGGCCGACACCTGCGGAACCATCTGCCACGCCGCCGACAAGTCAGTGTCATTTAAAGGCTTTTATTGTGTTTGAGGAGTTATGGACATGTCAGGCCTTTAACCTGAATTGAAACTGGATCACAGTCTGTTAGCTTTTGCACAGCAATGTTGTAACTGCAACCTGTTGACACCAAACTGATAAGCTGCTTTTATCAATTGAGACGTTGCTCTTTTGATCCATTAAAGAAATCACTGCGTCATGAAAATGTCACAGAAAGACAGAAGACAGTCTTTCTGTGACACAGAAGAAATTGCATTATAAAGCAAATAAGTTCTGCATTTCAATGATTATTTAATAATTTTATTTTTCCTTCTTTTAAAGGCTGATTGATGCTGGAGCGATAAAGGTGTACGCCATCCTCACACACGGCATCTTCTCCGGTCCGGCCATCTCCCGCATCAACAGCGCCCCGTTTGAGGCCGTGGTGGTGACCAACACCATCCCACAGGAAGAGAAGATGAAGGCGTGCCCGAAAATACAGGTACACACATCACACACACAGGTTTCTGGCTTCGGACGTGTGCAGTGTGTTTGTTTTTAAGGCTGTACCAGCACTTGAGCAAATGTTGTGTTACGTATGACAACAAAAACTACATTTTGGGCACCTAGGAGCCTCTCTGCGGTAAGCTGCACTACACGTCTATGGAAAGCAGCAGTGGCGGCTTCGAGCTGTGTCTGTTTGATTCTGCAGCAAAGTGCGGCCAAACTAAAAGTTTGGGATAGTTTCACTTATAGCTGCAAATTTTGGCCAGAGAATTCCTGCAGCCAATCACAAAAGCCCTGTGACCTCTGCGACATGCTGACCGATGTTAAACCTTCAAAACCTGAACAAATTGCTTTGAGTTCTTTCAAAAACATGGGAAAAAGGTAACAAGCAACTTGCCATTTGGAAAATAATTTCCAAATTTTAAAGCTAAAAATTGAAAAATGTCCAGAAAAAGTTATTATTATCATAAATATGTATTTAAAGTTATGTTACAGAATTTATTTCTCTACAAGCACTTTTTCAGTTAGTTTTCTTGTTGTTTCATATGGCAAATTTTCAGATCATTTTCTTCTGCTTTTTACTAGTTTCTTGCAAATTTTTGTGCCATTTCTTCTTAAGTTGCTTATTGCCTTCTTCCCATGTTAAAAAAAACAAACAATAAATCCAATTTGTGCCAACATGCCAACAACATTGTTAGTCCCTCCGTGACACTCATTGGTCATTTTTTATTTCCACCAAGGAACCGCTGTTTTCTTTCACAATGCCAGATGAATCAGTCAGCGCTGCAGAGTCAGCCCATTCAAAGGTGTGGATCCAGGCAGCCAGTAGTCAAGCCCACGATATCACTGCAATACTGATATCAAATTATTTGTTTGATTTTCTATTCCACCCCAACTTACAATTTTGCCATGAAACTGAGCTACAGTACCTCATCTGTAGTGAGTAATAAACAATAGGGAAAAAAGTATAAGCTGATGAAATTTCATCAAATATTAACATTTGTGATGTAGAACTTTGTCTCCCACAAAGAACTTTATTTTAAACGACAACAGTGACATCAAGTGGTTTAACCGTAAACTGATATTTCTCCAGAGTAGAAACTGGTTCCTTTTTTGTTTCAGTGTTTGTTTCTTAGTTAATTTAATTTACTACGCTAACAATGTTAATTTTCATTTAAGTGGTTCACAGACCTGCTTCAGGTTTCTTGTGCATTCTGTGCTCTGTTTCTTTCTCAGCTCCTCGACAAGTTTTTCCACCTCTGAGGCCACATTTACACTCGGTATCAATGTCCTCTGTTACTGGACACATTTACGGGACATTCACATCTGATCTACAGGTCCCACAGTTACTTTAACCTCAGGAACACCCAAAAGCTACAAATACTTTTCCTTCAGTGTCCCTGAGACGGGGAAAAATGCATGAAGTGTTCGTCCCACATGATGTGTTCGCGGACCAACAGAAATTTGAAAATCTAATGATAATTTCTGTTTTTACAGTTTCTGGCTGTGAAAACTTAAATTTTTTTCATTTTTTAAAATTTTTTTTGGTGGGCTCATGGGTTTGGAAGACATGCTTTCTTTAAAAATGTCCAAACATTTTAAAAGATAAAAAAGATGTATCGAAATGTTTAGAGAAATGGAGAATTGCCTTTTTTTTCTTTTAAATGACCCCAAAAAAAATTAAGGAAATAAGCTATTGCCAAAATGTTTTACAGAAAAAGACAAAAAACATTTGAAGAAAAAAATTGCCCACAGTTCTAATGAATCTATTAAAATTTTAATAGTAAAAAATGCCAAAAAAAAAAAAAAAATTGCCTACAGAGGTCCTGGCTAAGCCCCTAATATCCTTAAATCCTACAAACGCACTTAATTCCTGCAATATGTTTTATTTCATTCTGTTGTAAGTTCATGTGTGATTTAGATTTTGTCAAATAAAATTGAATATGTGGTCATTTCTCTTTTGTGGCTGAACAGCTGGGAACCACTGCTGTAGACGTCACATGAGCAGAAGAGACTGAAATGAAAGATGTAAAACTCAATGTGAGAACGAGGCTTTATTTCCCTCATGCGTTCGACTCGTTTCCTCCAGGTCATCGACATCTCCATGATCCTGGCCGAGGCGATCAGGAGAACCCACAACGGCGAGTCAGTGTCCTACCTCTTCAGCCACGTACCTTTGTAAAGAACAGAGCCGGCGGCCTCCAGCTCTCTCTCTCGCTCTCTCCCCTCCTGTCGGGCTGCTCTGCTGGCACTTTCCGCCACATATCCTCCAGCAAGGCTCGAAAAAAAAAGGCCTGATGGTTTTTGGCCATGTGACTGTTTCAAGGTCACGTCCACATATTGTCTTTGACATTCTCACCCAGGAGACAGAGGGAAACATCACCTCCTTCTCTGAAGACCAAGTTTGTATTTATGAGTATCTCTTCTTTTTTTCTTCCTGTTTATTATTTCCTCATGATCGGCACGGCCTTCACTTCAACCAAAGGCTCCGTTATGTGTTATTTGTACCTCATGTTGAACTCACTTTGAATGAAGCATCCCTTAATGTCTGATTAGAAATATTTTGGCCCTTTTGGCTTCACAAAATCAAAAAAAAGATAAAAATGTGAAAAATTTTCTCCCTTAAGTGTTTGCTTTAACAGCACCTAAAATAACAGATTAACCCTGTACGAGCTAATGCTATATGGATTGTAATGCTTAGTGCTATTATTGGAGCACAAGTGGAAATGTGCCGACACAAAAAATGAAACTTAATTTACTCACTTTTTATTTTTAGTGAGCGTCATGAATGTGCTGAAGCCTCGTACCTCTGCGGTGTCATTCCTCCCTCAAAAAGCTGCTGTCGCCCAGTGGTGGCTCACCCCTACAGCAACCTTCTCCTTCAGTAATTGTGCTTAAAAAAGATATGGAATTAACTTTTCTAACTCTGACAGGTCTGTTGTTGATTCAAAGTGTTGAGTACGAGGTGTTGTTGGGTGCTTCACCCATATTCCAAAAGGTCATGAAAAGAAATTGAGCCCAAAGCTTGTTATAGTGTTTAAGGTTTCAGCAATGATGAAAATGGTGTTATTGTCATCGTGTTTGAATAAAACAGGTTTCACATGTTGCCTGTAGCTGGATTAAAAAAGAAAAAAAAAGATGGGAAAGCGTGATTTAATTTTTTTTTTTATATATGTAACACTTCGAACTGTTTCTTTGACAATAAAGCTTTGACAATGGCTTACAGACGCTTGCCTTAGCTTTTTATTTATCAGAAGATTTAAAGGGATATTACAGCAATATTGTTTTGTGTATTTTAAAAGTTGGTGACTTTCTGGGAGACACACTTTCTTTCTTTTATTGTAAAAATGAAGAAGTGGATGTCAGGATACCCTGGCTTCCTGAGTTGTCTTGAGCACAGATCAAGTCTCTAGTCTCCCCCGAAAGGCTGCATCCTAAACATCCCATAATGCAACTCAACATTGTCCCTCTCTCGTAAATGCTGTCTTTTAAGTCAACATCCCCAGTTTGTCGTGTTAAAATTTGTGACTGAAGCTGAGATAAGCCTGATGACATCACATTATCATCATACCAGGTGTCATTAATACATTTTTGTAAAATCAGCAGTTTCCTTTTATTAGAGAAATAATTAATACAATTATTTTAACACATTTTATACAATTATTTTAACACATTTTGACAGCTTTTAAGCTGTAATTTTGTCACTTCATAAATTTGAGCTTGAGGGTTGTGGCTTAAAGCTCTGGAAAATTTGAATTAAGTTGACCTCATGCAAAGTGATTTTTTTAAATAACATAATTTGAAATAGTCATACCTTTATTCAAGTCCTGCATTCATATTCAATTTTCAGGTACTCGAGTGTTTCCATTTACCTCTGCTTTGTATGTTTTCCTCTTTTTTAGCTGACAGGGTACTTGTTACTTTAAAGTTTCAGTTAAATAACTGAGGCTCAAAGAGGTAAAACTGGAGTTTAGAAATCTTTGTATGGGTATTTAAAACATTTGAATACCTCATCTAGAAATAAAGAAGAAATCACATGCAAGAATCTAAAAATTGAGAAAATTCTTGATGAATTAAAGTCGCAGGGGTCCACATTTAACAACAGCATAACAATTTTATAACATTCATTTATGAACGCCCCATGAACGCATGGACAAAAACAGAGATTTTAGTTTACTGAACACTGGATGCTGGCTGTGGAGAGAGCATCAATGAATTTTCACTTGTTCTTTAGTTCCTTGTCAGTACTAAGAATACTGAATAAATGTGTGTGACAGTTTGTGAACGGACATTTTAATATAGTTTTGCTGCTGTTACACGTGGACCCATTTGACTTCTATTTATCACGAATTTTTGGACTTCAAAGGTGAAGGCTTGCAAGGCAGCATAATGTGAAGTATGCCTTTGATTTTAAAGCATATACTTCAAAGCAAATGCTTGCAAATGTACAGTTTTATACACAGAGCTAGATGGTGATAGCAGTCTTACATAGTAAAATACATGTATTTTTTTGTTTGAATGCATGACAAAAGAAACACTGAATTATCTGCTGAGACATGAACTGAGGATGAATGTGAAGCTTCCACCAGGGGGCGCTCTTTCTGCATAAATGTGCATCCAGAGCAGCTGCAGACAGATCACAGTGATGAGGAGACATAATGTGCCATTCAAGTCAACAAGAGAGTCATTTTCACACCAAATGCCGATGAACTAATGGTACACTTTAAATAAAACTACCATGTCTATGTTTAACTAAAGTGTAGGGATGATGTGCTGACATAAAACAGAAATAAAATAGTTCTGGAGTGAAAAATCCAGCTTCAAATGGCTGCTGTAGAGCAAAAAAAAAACAGAAATAAACCCGTTTATTTACATTTTACGCAGCGGGAGATGATTTGAGGCTCCTTTCAGGGCTGTTTCAATGTGCTTTCTGCAAAAGGATGGAGGGTTCATGCCTCTCCAGCAGGGGGATGCAGGAGGATGGGAACTGGTGATGTCAGATGTCATTAGCATATTTCTGACTATATGTATTGCTTGCGCAAAGACGCGCCACTACTGCTGCAACGCACTGACCAGAGACCATCCAGCCATCAGCCAACACTTCGGTAAGATCCATTCAACAATTACATTTTATTATTTGGGCTTTTAACGCGTGCAGATAGAGGAGATTAGTGAGAGGAATTTGGCACATGCGCTTGGATAAGATGCTGCGCCAAATTAGGGACAAAATATTTGATAATGAAAGTTTTTTTGCATATTGATGAATAAAACAGAGCTAAATGTGACAGCAGATGAGACGTGCGGTGCGTCTTTGTCTTACGCGCACACATTCACGCATACCAGCCTATTTCCTTTGTTTGTGCTCGAGCTGCATGGTTCCGTTTTTATTAAAATGATGCTTTTACGCGCATTATTTGTCTATGAGTAAAGCATGGAGGGTGTTTGTGAGTATATTGTTGAAAAAGTGGAGCTGAACTTGATTTTTTGGGACTTAATGAATGTGCAAAATGCCAATCTGGGCGGTGGTTCCTTCAGATCGCACCCCAAGGGGAGAAGTACGTGACAAGTGAATTTGCGGATGTTGCCCAGCTTCCATGTGGACTCTCATAAATCGACATTTTAACACTGGGTTGCATTATTTTCCCCACGTTTAATGTTATTTTTATAGAATATTTGCACACAAGTAAGCGTTTTTTCTCCCTTTTTTGCATATTTTTTTCTCGGTCAGCGCAGCATGGGAACTCCTGTTGTTATGTAAATGTCGAGTTTGGACTGGCTTCATTGTCTGGAGCAGCCTGTGTTCAACATCCCGTCTGTGTGTGTTGGATAACGGGGATGGATGGCAGGCGAATCACGCCGGGGCAGAGCCGCGGGCGAACAAAAGGAGGCGGATGCACATGAGAGGGAAAAGTAGTCCGCGGTTGCGCATGTAGTTTAACTGATTTTTGGTCACTGAGATTTCGGCAACGCCCTTCGACCACATGCTCCTGTAAAAAAAAAAAAGCATTGTTACCGCATATAATATATACACATTAGGGTCTGTTCGTTATTCATGATAAAGGAGGGGGTAGTGCCAAAAAGGGGAAGCACTTAAGATGATTTTTTAAGCACTTAGGACGGAGTTATGGGTTTTGGTTTCTTTTTATTTGGCTTCATGCAACCTTAAATGGCTGTATTTTGTATTTATTTTAAATACTGTAGGGGTTTTAAGTAATATTTTCTCTAATATTCTCCAAAATAGCACCATTTATGATAAAGAAACTGTGAAATATAGTTCTTTATGGTGAAGGGAGGGTCATGCGTTTTCCCTCTGGCACTCAGGAAGGCTTGAAGAAAAAAATATTTGCAGCTTCAGGGACAAACCCCACTCTGATAAATAATGTACAGTCCCTTATCAGAGTGGCTTTTAGCATTTAATCCGACATGTGCTCTTTGTTAACCCTTCAACACCTGAGCAAATTGGCTTTAATTATGTTTGAAAAAAAAAATGTCAGTAATGAGCAATGAAAAAAAATGACCCGAAAATTAGCAAACATTTGGGAAAAGGTACAAGAAAATTAGCTGCAAATTATTTAAAAATAAAAATAATAATACATTTGAAAAAAAAACAACAAAATAAAAGACAAAGCCAAATAGTAATTAAAATGAAAAATTTATAATAATTCTGTAATATAATTTTAAATATGTAAGTAATTAAAATAATTATTTTCAAAAATCCCTAGCTTTTTTTACTTTTTTTCCCTTAGATATTTTACCCTAGCGGTTTAAAAAAAAAAATTTTCTAAATCTAAGAATTTCTTCCAGTATGGCAAACATTTCTTAGTAAACTGCTCATTGCCTTTTTTCCATTTTTTAAAAAAGAACTCACACCCATTTGCTCAGGGTTCAAAGGTTGAAATACTTGTGAAAGGCAGCTAAAGGCAGCACAAATAAAGTGATTTTGCTCCATGTTTCGAAGGGTTAAGGTGTCGATTTGTGATCTTACAGACTACCTGCAACAATGAGTGACAAGCCCGACGTTACAGAGGTCACCACCTTCGACAAGTCCAAGCTGAAGAAGACGGAGACGCAGGAGAAGAATCCCCTGCCTACAAAAGAAAGTAAGACTGAAATTCCTGGGGAGGGGTGGGCATCACATCATTTATTCTGTTTCTGTGCTTGTTGTTGGCACCTGTGTTGTAAATGGAGGTTGGTTCAGGAGTCTCATATCTTCCCTCTCTTCTCTCCCGCAGCCATCGAACAGGAGAAGGCAGCGTCATGAAGCCCCTTCCTCCCGTCATGCACTGTACACCCCCTCCTCCTCCCGCATTGCCTTGTTTTCAGTCACTTCTTTTAGCTGTATAACTTTGTAACCGAAATTATGAAACGACAACAATAACCAAGCTGCACAGCCCGTGGACGGGTGATGCTTTCGCCAGGGCGGTCGGCCCCGTCCCCTTCGGCAAACACCGCCTCGACCGCCTTCAAGCTTTCTGATGACGAGGAGGATCTGTCTGAGGCGGAGGAGGGGAGATGCGGAAGGTGCACGTCTCTTCTTCGCCGTAACATCAACGTGCAGCAGTTAAGAGAGGCCTAAAGGGACGGGGCGTGGCCTGCGTCCCAGGAAGCTCATCACCGTCTCACACACCAACCACCGACACCCAACTTCCTGTGTGGCTGCTTTTGCGCCCTGAGCTGAGGCGTCAAGCTTTTTTGTTTTTATTGTTTCTTCGTCTTCTAATTTACGGAAATGCACAACTTTGTTTGTACGCTGGCCAAAATGTAAATGCCCCAAAAATTGTTGTCTGTCACAATGTTTTTTTTTCTTTTTGTATGTACACAAGGATTGAAAAAAGTGTAACGGATTCCATCTAGATCTGGGAGATGCTTAAATGGACCTTATTTACGGTTAAATTTGAACGCCCTTTTGTCGGAGTGATTCGGGATAGCTTTTGTGTTGCAATCTGTCTCAAATGAGGAAAAGGAAAAAAAAATGAAACACCGGCAATTGATTCCATTTGTTTGCTTTGAACAGATCGAAATTCTTTGGAGTTTCAGCAAGTCATGTTACTCTGCCACAAACCATTATCAGAAATGGAAAAACCGTGAAATGTTGTAATAAAAAAGAATTTGTTACTAAAGAATTGTGCTGCAGAGTGCTTCTTCTGAACACACAAATCCTCACACACACTGCTGCACAGTTTCGTAGCTTACAGTTAGACTGCTCGTCTTAGTCTAACCCACTTTTCACATTATCTTACACTCTGCAGATGCCAAACAATCCTTTAGCATTACTTAAGGGATGAGGCTGCGCACTATTAAAAGGCTTAAATGTCTCGAGCCGTACAGGGATTTACCAGCACAGGAGATGAATTTTGTATTGCTGTGTGTGTGGAAAGAGGCAGGGAAACTTGTCGGACCACCTGCCATGAGGGTCTTTTCCTGACGAGGTTGTGAGCACCACTGTCAGCACAAAGCTCACTTTTAAGCCAGTTGTTATTGCAGAGAATCCTGATATCCAGCAAGTAGATTCATCCCACTGAGGACCTTAAAACCTCTAAAAGTAAGATTTACTTCCTCGCTCTACCCTCATTTTAAAGGACTTAGGGACTGTACTTATCAGAGTAGTGGGGTGGCTGGGTGTGACTTCATTTTTTTCTTTCTTTTTTTTTTTTTAATATCATGATATCCCTGGAGCTACAAATATGTTTTCTTGAGCCTCCTTGAATCTCCTCTCCCACTGCACCAAAACCCCACTAACATCTGGCTTTTTTAATGTCATGGTAAAGGTTATAATCGGCTTTCTCACCCAGGTCAAAAGACTCAGCAGTAGTCAAGGGTATTTAGCTCTGATTGGCTTCAATTGGCATTGATAGAAACAACATCCAGGTGAATGCGCTAATTTTAGCCCCTTACTGGAAAGGTGTAATGGTATGCCAATGCAAAATGCCCTCTGATTGCGTCAAACATCGATCCAAATTAGTCTGAGTTTGAAATAAAGATTGCATGAGTAAGAAATATATAAGAAGAAACCACTGTAAATTTTTCACTACTTTTAGCCTGTTTACCCACAAGATTTAATTTTGCGCCACCACAAACTAGATGTCTATGTATAAACAGCACTAAAACGTCAGTCCAAATTATTCAAGTTTGAAGTTGTTACAATTTTTAGCCATGCAATGGCACGTCACTGCAAAATACCACCCGTCTATGTCCAAGCAGCATACCCATATCAGAAAGGTATACTCGTCTGCTGCAGAACCGTGTACACAGCTCTGCTCTACTGGCATTGGGAAAGGACATATTTACCCAGTTCAGCTGTGTTTAAATAACCCGTGTACATGCACCAATTTTGGTGAATATCAGTGACTGGGGAAAATTCATTCATTCACCGTACAGTGTCTGGCGATGACAAATGGTGTGTTTTTTTGGAAATTTTTTGAGAAATGTGCCATAAAAATCACTTTTGGGTTTTGGGGTACTGAGCTTATTTCAATAAATAAAAAATACAACAATTTAAAGCCAAATTTAAAAACTTATCTGAAGTGCCTCCCCTGTTTTAAATCACCCTCTCCCTTACTGTAAATAACGAGCAGTCCCTTAAGTCCCATTAGTTAAATGCATGAAGAAAATAGGAACAAAAGCGCATCAGCATTACTCATGCATCTATTAGCTGGTGTCATGTACTGGTGAGCAGTGGCAGTGGCTTATGGGACAGCATGCCTTGACCCAGTGTACAGCCTCAGCAGGGAGATTTACTCAGCCCTTAGTCCTAAATTAGCCACCACCTACAGAGCCTTAATGTCATTAGCACGACATTGCTGACATTTCCTGTAAACTCCATGCATTTAGACAGTATCTATATGGTAATGTGCTTTTTTTTTTCAATTGAGATGTGACTGAGCTTTAAGGGAGGAAATGCCACTTTAATGTTAGTCAGCATGGATGTTTCTATTGAATGCTAAAGCTATCAGCAAGGATCACGTGGGACACGCATCGACATTTTTAAGCCTTTCTGTTAAGTTGCATTTGTGTTTTTGCATAATTATCAATGCTAACATCAATCTCAGACCACATAATAGTTCACAACTTGTACATGTCTGTGTAAGTGGATTGGCACTAAGTCAGTTGCTCTTAATAAGGCATTAATCTGCACGGAGGAGGAGGAGGAGGGGCGGACGTGGAGGTTAGTGGGCTAGCAGGGAGCCTAGGCCAAAGCCTTGCAGGTCCTCCCTCAGATGGGATTAACGCGTATGCTGCATGGCATGATGCAGGCCCTGCATTACAGAGGAAAGTGACGGAGGATTTAAGGTGGAGCGGCAGATGGGGTGGAGTCACTGTCCAATGCCTGGTAACCCATGGCAACAGCTGCTGCTGAGTCACTCATGGGGTTTGGGAGGCGGATGCCTGTTATCCTCGTGGAGGCTGTTTCTCCCTGGAAAGCATTTGTCATTAAAAAGACATGTTGTGTCGAACAGTTAGGAGATTATGAATGCAGCACATTCGACATATTTGACCATCTGTCTCCTGCAGCCTTTTGTCTCCACTAAAGTCATGTTATTGAAACTGGCCCCATTAACCAGGCGATTGATTAATACTGGTTACAGAATGTGCCACTGTTGAAGCTCCATCAGCAGGCTGATGCAGTACCAGTTAAATTGTGGCCACAAACACTTTTTATAGCCTTCTGGTGTCAGTTTGTTGATCAACCACTTTGGTCCAGACTGAAATATCTTCCAACTATTTGATGGATTGACATAAAACTATAGTACAGATTCATGATTTCCAGATGATACTGGCTTTGGTGATCTTGACGTTTCATCGAGTGTCACTATGAGGTTGACATTTATGTTGTTTGGATAAATATCTCAGCAACTTTATAAATGGACTGGCACAAAATTTAGTACAAATTTCACAGCCCAGTCACCAAAAGAATTGTTGATATTGTACATTTCCACACACCATAGCTACATTACATCTGTACGTTTTATACAAATCATACCAACATTTCTAAAGTGACAGTTAGATTATGTGAGCCGACTCTGACATCAGGAGGTGGAGGGAACGGTGGGTGGTGTGACATGTAGATGAGATGGCTGCCAAGCTGCAAACCACTGTTTAAGACCTACAAAACAAAACAAAACAAAACAAAACTGGTAATTTTTTAGAGACATCAGCAGCTTTTTCAGTGGCAATTGCGCCTCCAACGCGGGTTGTTTTTTAGGGTTTCAATGCACCATTTCCTGCTGTGTTTTTTGGCACCAGAATCAGGTGTTTTTTTGCATGACATAAACTGGGTGTGTGTTAGCAAGAGTTTGGCAGCGTTTACAGCTGTGATAGTGAAACGGGTAGCAGGTGTTTTTAGTGAGACACTGATGGCATTTCCAGTTGTGATTGTGCCATCAAAAATAATTGTTTTATTGTGAGACATTTGCAGTATTACCATATGAATTTAGCTACCAAAACTGGTTGTTTTTGGCAATATGTTGCAGCATTTCCAGCAGCAATTCTGGCACCAAAGCAGTTTTATTTAGAAAGACAATGGCAGCATTTCAAGGTGCAATTTTGCCACCAAAATTGTTTATTTTTAGTGAGACGTGAGCAGCATTTTGAGCAGCAACAGTGGCACCAAAACTGGTTGTTTTTAGCAAGATGCCAGCAGCATTTCCAGCTCTGATTGTGCCACCAAAACCAGATCTATTTAAACAAGACATTGGCTGCATCTCAGTCATAATTGTGCCGCAGCATTTCTAGCCATGATTGTGCCACCAAAAATGTTTTTTTAAGCCAGAATTTGTGCCTAAACATGACCACGTCAACCACAGCATTACTGAAACATCAACAAATGTAAATGCTCAACATACTGACTACATAATAACATACAAATGTTACATATCTATGTTTACAGAAACATATCATGACAACATGTTAAGCTGATTGGGTTGAATTTCAATGTGTACAATACTTTGGTTTGTGACCAAATGCCTGCACAACTAATGTACCAATCAGACTCAGACGTACTTTCTGTTTGCTGATAATTATAATTTCCTAGCTTGCTGAAATTCTGACGTAAGACAGCGAACATAGTAAACATTTTATCTGCTGAACGCCGGCTGATAGCACATAGCTCAAAGCGTCACAGACACACCAGCATGTCTGCAGAATCGTCTGCAGTCAGCTGCTTATTGTTGGAGAGGAACTGAATTAACAGCCACACATCAATGCAGCTCATTCACCAAGTCTTCTCTTGTTATCTGCATTATATACGTATAATCTGCAGGTGGGTTTTCCACAGACCCGACCGACCAAGTCAATTATCTTCCTATCACTTGCTCGCAGAGAAAAACACAGGGTCTGCCGTCGATTTCCATGGCAACAACCCACCCAGGAGCTACATTTGGCATTGCGAGAGAAGAGGGATGTGCTGCACATTAACACCTGACCATTAGCTATAATACTGAAATATCCACGGTGGCTGCAGAGGTACGAACAGATGTGGGGGACTAAAAAGGAAAGACATGTTTATAACGTAGTTTTTGTGTCATTATTACGATTTCCTGTCCAAACCATATCTCTGTCGATTGCCTGCGGTGTCAGTGTTGAATGCCGGCTATCTCAGCTGTCAGCAGACCACATGTGAAGTTAGCTGCACCCTGCAAACATGCAACATTTGTTCCGTGTCTGCGTCTGTGTTAGAGGTCACCAAGTACAGACGCTGCAGCTTTGTAGCGACACATGGCCATGACAAGCACATGAGGTATGAGCAGCTATGCTTTAAGGCTCGAGTTTCGTGTGTATGTTAGTGCAGAGGATGTGACATCAGAGTGTAATTTTATACAGACATCAAAGTGTTTAGGGACACTCACATTGACTTATGGGTGAAACTGAACCTTAGATCAACAGAGGAATGATTTTTAGGGGGATTTTATGATCATGTGCATAACAGAATAGCATGACGTATTCATCCACACAAGTCAACGCTGCTACAGATGTTTATCCACAACACATGTAGAATCAATCGTGATGTTTTTTTACCCGTCATAATTGTCCTATGAAATCCATGTATCTCCAGGACATCAGGAGCCATATCTTTAGTATTGTGACGTTGCATTTTCAGATATTATAATATGTTTTTAAATGTTTTGCAGTTGAAGATGCACAAGGCTTTTTGAAACCTATAAAAGAACGTTTAATCCTTTAGTTTATTTTAGAAATTCTTTCATGTTTCTTACTGGACAGCATCAGTGTGCTACATTAAAGAATAACTTTGGTATTTCTTCAAGCTGGGCCCTATTTTCACCTGTTTTTGTCTCCATATGACTGATTAGAACAATCTTTTTTGGTCAAGTATTTAGGGGGGGGGGCGCCAGCAAAACTAGCTGCAATGTAACAACTTAAGAGAATTGCACACCTTCAGTGTACGTCCACTATAAGTACTTGTTTTTGCCACTGACTCAGATTGTTATTGTAAGTGCCAACAATATTATGGAAACTATCCCTACAGAGAGAGACCTTTTTGTTTCACAGTATGATCCTTATTATTTGTCCAGAAACAGCATGAAAATCTCCATACCCACTGGTCTCCATTTCAATAAACAGTCAAGTTATCATCGTAAAACACACTTCATTCAAAGTTGACAGAAACAAAATTATACTCACAAAAGTCTTTTCACTATTACAACAACCACCAACTCTTATTTGGATGAAATTTAAACTTAATTCACCCAATATATTTTTGTCTGTTAGATCTGAAGATGGTTCCCTTTTTTGTGATTCTTCCTGAAGTTTCTTCCATATTTCATCGGGAGGGATTTCCTTTATTCTTGTCTAATGTGGACTTGGAGTTGCTATGATTAAGGGCTGAATGGTCTTATGAAACATAACAGCGAGTAATTCTGGTATGTTGACTTAAGAAAGTTCACTGGTTCAATTTACTGGAAAAAGTTACCGTCTTACCTTTTTAGCATGTGTATCGAGTCAGTTGTTGATATTGATACTGGAATTACTCAGTGAATAAACATTCATTGATATGTCTTTGTGCAACAAAACAGGCCTCGAAATGTTTCACCAGTCATGTCCTCTTTGTGCAATGTGTTTACAGATAAGTGCAGCTCTGTGTCCGGAGTTAGCAGGAAAGCAGGAACTAACTTTTTATAGCTTTTTTCTCAACAAAGACACAAAGTGCTCTGAAATAGAGACGAGCAATGAACCGACTCTGAGCTGTGAGAAAGAGCAGATGTGCAGCGTTAGTTACAGAAAGAACAGAAACCCCTCTATAATGTTGGTGTGAACTCTCTCATTGCATAAATGATAATTACATCAGATCCTGTTGTTTGGTAAAAAGCTGTTACATTAATTACACCATCAAACTGATGCATCTGCGTGCAGCTAGCTTGTTAAGAGTCGGTGGGGCAGAGAGCGGGCGTGGTCCTGCATTATGGCGGCCTGTCAGTAGCTTGGGTTGATTATCCCAGACATGCTCTATTAGTGTGGCCCCAGGTGGGGCCCGATCAATGCTGTCTAAATGGTGTTCCCCATTGCCTGTAAATGCATTAGTCAAAGCATTGCACGAATCGATGCAGAGCAGAGCGCAGCACATCACAGTACGTCACATCGACTCGATGTGACTTGATGAGGTGAAAATATCCACTCTGAAGTGACGACCGAGAGTGTGAACAAAAGAGTGACTTCTGCAGACGTGCATGCGTGATCACACATGATCCCATTAACATGCATGTGCGACTCGCCTTGCACGCGTGCATGCGTCACTTCTGTGCACCCGTGAGGTGTAAACACAGAGAAGCTCTCAGTGGCTGCTCTCCTGAGGGCTGATACAGAGCGACAGCCCTGACATTTCCTCCGAGCAGAGAGGCGGTGGCTGCCGCGGTGCAGACGTGACGCTCCCTCCCTCGCCGCAGGCACAGATCTGGGCCACTCTCTGCATCTTTTCTTCCGCCTCCTCTCAGGAGGTGATGTTGCTGCAGACACCTGGCACTTTTGATTTCTCTTTTGCAAAATGCCACAGAGAAAATGTCGACTTACAGAGCATTGCAGCAGAGCCTCTCTTATTAATGAGACGCTTTCAATACTGCAGTTTAATTTTTTATACGTTCGACATATAGGCAGGCAAGATGTTGCATTTTTTATCTTTTTTACATTTGAAGAACCAAAAAAGTCCTCTACAAAAAGACTAATTTCTGGAATCTTTAAAAAGAACATGTACTTTACTACGCAGCATCACAAAAATGCAACTTCCTCTTTTTATAAATCTTAAAATAAAATATTGCTGCTTTACATGGACTAAAATAACCAGGAAGCCTTGATTTAAAAATGTTTTTTTTTTTATAATGTTTGTTAATCAAAATGGAAACTCCATCAAAATGGAAGTTAAAGGCGCCAAGAGACTCTCGAAGGCCGTCGCTTGCTGGAAGAATGTTGATCATGAGCGTTAATTACTCTGTTTGTCCCAGAAGAGAACTGCTTAATTACTGCCCCCTTGCTAATAACAAGCTCATTCATGTCACGTCCTAATTTGAGTTTTATTCATCAGTATGAGAGCAAAGGTCGGGAAACCACTCTGCGTATGTAAGGGCTCATTCCTATTTCATATTTTTGCCCCGAGCCCTCATTGTCAAGTGCCACCTTGCCCCTCGGAACAGAGTTACAAACGTGATATGCCATTGCTATGCTGGCATTTATGATTTCTCTTGTGAGGGCAACAGGAAGCCTTTTGTGGTTTTGTAACTCATTCACAACTTAAGTTTCACGCTATCAGTCAATCAAATTAAATGTTTATTATCAAATTGAAAATGAACACTGCTTCATTATCCAGCCACTAGCGGTGCTCTGTCAGTTGAGTGTTGAGTTCACTGCTACGAGCTGCTTTTTAACTATCCTGTGGTGGGCAGCATGCAAAACACATCATCAAAACGTCACACCCGTCCCGCCTGTGGTCCTGTCTTGTCGGGTGTCCTTTTTACAAAGATAACAATTTCATGCTGTTACTACTTCCACTGTTGACTAACTCTGTACCGTAATTCCACTGTGTACCTTTTATACAGAACAGTGAGGTGGATGTCTTAAGACATTACAATAGCTAATTTAATTTCTAAATCTTTATTAACAAGGAAAATAAATTTGTAGTGCAGCCATCTTGCTGATGATTTCACATAACACTCAGTTTGGACTGTGCCGTAGAAAAATGGAGCGCCATGTAACCCATCCCAACATATCCCCCTGCAACAGCCCGTATCCTGTCCTATGAATTTGCAACCTGTGAGTGACATTATGTACTGAATGTAAAGACACAGAGATTAGGTTTGGTAAAGTTACTGTGGTTGGATTTAGGGAAAGAAACAGGGTGAGGATGTACCTTAATAGTGCAATAGTAGAACAGACCGCCCTTACACTTCGCCCTAACCCTTGACGTGAACGTGTAAAAAGGAGGGTTAAGGACGAAGTGGTGGGGGCAGAGGTGTATTGTGATTGGGCCAAACTCTCAGCTCTGACTGAAAGAGTGAGATCACAGATATAAGGTGGATGTTCTTGATGCTTGGGTACATTTGTTTTGCATGGACAAGTGGTGAAAACTTCAGTCTGTATGTGCCTCAGCCAGACTGATATATCTCTCTGTTCGGCTGTTTAATATCGGGATTTTTCAGCTCTGCTTGCAGGTGAAATGCCCAAGGACACCTTTTCAACCCACGGTGTTTGTGTTCCCACAAACAGTGATTGATGAGTCAGTTTTGGAAAGGCGCCTGAGCTTTTCACACTGTCCTATCTCGAGCTGTGGGCGCCTGCGTGTGCTTGACAAAGTTGCACTTTCATCCTGCTGTAATTAAGAGAAGTTGCTGGCTGTTTGCCTCAAAATAAACCGGCGATGAATGGTGTCTCTCAGTGGAGGCTTGTGTTTGTATCATCTGGGTGACACTACCTCTCTGTTCTTCTCTCCACACGCCTAAAGAGAGGGTTGTTATTAAAAACATGAAGCATGTAAAATGTGCTTTTTGCCATCTATCAGCTCATTATCTTTATTTGCAGGCCCTGGGGTCAATGCTCATGCTGCTCGAGATAGCACTCAAAGACTGCCGAGCCCGCTGCTCCTCATCTCATTTTCTCCTCAATAAAGCCTCCTCATGGTGTTACATCATATGTGACATGAGACGTGCAGAGTTGCTCAAACAATGTTGCTCAAAGGCTCCATTGTGCAACACCTCGCTGGGGTTTGAAACACACACAGGAGACAATCGCCACGGGCTTCAATGAATAAGATGTAAAATGGTGTGTGTTGCACGACATCCTCTGAGAGATGTTTTAAATACAGTTTAACTAGAACTCAGACGGCTCCGTCGACACCACACCCATAATCCACTTAGCCTCTCGCCTCTTTAGTTGTTCGACATGGTGTTTATTTTCTATTTCCCGTTGGCGAGGTCAGTCCAGTGGCGGTAACGCCTGCTGGCATGGCAGTGAGTCACAGTGGGCCAAGGTCGGGACCGAAGCTGTATCAACAATAGCAAAGCAGCACACTTACAGTGCAAGGTAAGAAAACAAAGAGGCTGGACTCCTGCCATCGTTCAAGAGGCTGCGAGCATGCACAAAGCATTACTGTAAACGTTATCAGTGAAGGTTACCCCCAAAATCTAGAGAATCTGCTGTTTGTATAAACTAAGCCAAAGATGACTGATGTAGTTTGATCCATAAAACGACAGCGGCTGTGCGAATCTGTGGTCGGCCACATATCCCACGTTAAAGTGGGAAATGTTATCTTAGGTATTTAACTTTAGATGCCATTTGTGTCATCATACTATATTTCTAATTAGCATAAAAAATACATGTAGAATTATTTTACATAATTATTATAATTTTTAGCCTGTTTTTAAGGTAATTTCCCTGTTTTTGTTTTTGTTTGTTTTGCTAATTTTCAAGTATTTTTCTTGGGTTGTTTCTGCACATTTCCTGCAATTTCTGCAAAATTAGCTACGGGGTATTATTAGATATTGTCAAAAACTAGGGGGAAACTGTGTTCTTTTACTTCTATATTTAAATTATGTTACCAAAAAATGTTATTTTTTAGACTTTAGGGTCGTTTTTTATTGCCTTATTATCAAGAAATCAAGTAACGCTGCTCAGCTACAGCCAGCAGACAGGTTTCTTAGCATAAAGACTGATAGCAGAGGAAAACAGCTAGGCTGGTTCTGTCCTGCACCTCGAGACCTGACTAATAAACACTTTAGGTTTGCAGGTCTGGTTTTCTTCAATGTTTTAGGACAACAGTGGCTCGTTATGCAGCAAAGACAGTCATGGTCGCAGATATTTAGGTGTGAGATAGACTGAAATGTGGCCGATCTGAGCTGAATGCATTATGACCGCCTCACTATATATGCAGGGAAAGTAAATGACCAGAGTGTGTTCTGCTGTGCTGCGAATAAGATTATACTTAACACACACACACACACACACACACACACACACACACACACACACACACACACACACACACACACACCTGCGTTCATGCCCACAGACCCAAACACACTGGCTCCTGAGTGCCGAGAGATTTTAAAAGCTGATTTTCCCCTCGTTAGTGGAAACTTTTGCCTCATCCTGAGATTTATTGAAGCGTTTACATCAGAGAGCAGGACGCTGGGAGTGTGTGCATTGAAATATAATGATGTCATTGATGTTGTGGCTCGTTCTCCCTCTGCTACGTGTGCAGGTTGGAGGCTCATGAAGGCATTTTTTTGTTTTTGGAGGCAGTTTTATTCATCGCTTTTACTCTGGTAAAACAATGGCCGAGCTGGTGTGTATTTTGTTGAGCTGGAGGTCAGCTGCTGCCTTCGCTGTCAACAATCCAGTGCAGTCAAGGACACAAAAACATTAATTTACCAGTCTCTCCAGGCATCCGAGGAATTCTGCACCACATGTTGTTTTGTCTAAAGGAAGCGAATACTCGCACTGAGAACGCTCAGGAAGCTGCATGTGTGATAAATGTGGAAAAAATGACAGTTTTGGGATCATCCGGCACATAGAGGCGTCACACTGAAGCCCCGTTTGAAAGTTACTGAATCTCTTTCAACCTCCTGGATCTCTGAGCCTGACCTTTGACCCTGCTGTGGTTGGCAGTGACTGAATCCAATTTCCCAATAGGGATCAACTGACTGAAGATTTGTTATCATCACAGTAGTTTGCAAAATTGATTTGGAGCCGATTTTTTCTGTCTCAGCAACTAAAAGTCTACACTTAATCTGGATGGTGATTTTTCAGATGTGGTCTTTGTCTGCTTTGATGCTGCCAGAGGTCACAAGTTGAACCCAAACCCACAACTTTCCAAATAAATTTTCTTGTCTTAGTCCACTTCGGGGTTTTTACCCCACGTGGAGGAATGATCGTCGCCAAATCTGCTCGGCCTCCTGAATGTCCCAGCATGCCTTTCCAGCACTGTGGTTGTGTAAAAAAATGAATAAGGCCTTTTGTGCGCTCACGGCGTCCAAAAAGGGAAGTCTGGCTGCACTTTACTTCCTCTCACATTGTATCAGTTGTTGCTTTTGTTGCTGCTTTTAGTTTGTGTGATTAAAAGAAAGAGTTTCACCTCTATGTTAAAATGTCACAGTGTTAAATTTTTTTAGGGATAGAGCATCCTGCACGGGGATGATTAGGCTGATAAGGTAGAGGAAGTTGCAACATGATTCAGATGTCTTACAGGTTTTTATACTTATTTGGTCCAATTTGTGCTGGCGCACATGTCAAAGGGATGTGAAATAGGCATGGGCAGATAATGAGACAGTGGGCTCCTCGGCACAGATGTGCAAAAGGCCCCACCACCTCTCCTACAGAGGAGCCAGATATACAGACATTGTGGAGGTTTTGCCTTTTTTTCTCGCTTGTTTGCTTCTCTTTTTAGTAGTTTTGCAACTTTTGTGTTGGTCTGGTTTTTGTGGTCATGTTGTATTTCTTTGAGAAATATCTCTGTCTGTTTGCAGTTGTTTTATGCCTCTCTGCAGTTCCTTTTCTTTAAAGTCATTTTTTGTCTCTTTTAGGTATATTTTTCTTTGGTCCCTTTGTATCTCTTTTATGGTCATTTTGTGTCTTCTTTGTAGTTCCTTTGCATCTCTTTCTACTCATTTTGTCTCTTTGAAGTATATTTGTGCCTTTTTTAGTCATTTTGTGTCTCTTTTAGGTCAGTAGGTTTAAATTTGGGTGACATTTTGCAGGTGAAGGGCAGGGGGCCCCTGACACTTTTGGCCCCTGAGCCTGTGCCCTTAGGCCCGTTCAGTACTCCATCCATGAAAATAGCCATACTGAAACATTCTCACCACCTATTACATTGCACTTGATTCAAGCAGTGACTGGCATCATGTGTAGCTGAAGTCAGAGTGGTCCATACACTGTCTCCATGGCAACAGACATGGATACGTGGTTGAAATGATGTGCAGCCTGTCGCTGTTTGATACCCGCTGTTAAACAATGGCTGTATCTCATGCAATGTGTTCATTTGGAGAGGATTAATGCCTCCTCATCAGGGACGAATAGTGTGTGTGTGTGTGGAAACTTGTTCTGCAGCAGCAACAAAATGCTTTCTGTTCACTTTGTATGCAAACAGAAAAAATTGCAGTGTGCTGTCTGTTACGTCTGCACTGCAGTCTGAATTAGCACCAGTGTGCATGCTTTACATGAGCTGTTTATTGATTTATCGAGTCACAAAAGAAATGACTTCACTGGCTACAATCACCAGTGTTTATAAAGAAAAAAATCCCCAGACTGTGACTCACTGATTCTGTGTGAGCCATTTAGGTCAACACCCAATCAATAAAGATAACGAGACCTGATTAACTTACAGTGAACATAGTAATCTCAATTATAAGAGTACAGTCAGTATTATCTCGGCTGTTAATCTCGGAGGATAAAAGTAATGTGGACCTGAACCAGCAGATTTATGTGGATATGCTGTGTTATTCTCATTACAAAGAAATCATAACGGCCTCTACTCGTGAGAGTTTTGTGTGTGCAGTTTGGATTATGTGCAATTATATTGCAAATAGTGCTTTTTTGTTCATATGTGTGCTTTGCTGTGACTGTGAGGGTATTTATGGGTGCAGCATCTGACTCCATGACAAATTTTTTGTTAGGTTGATGATGTCATTTCCTCTGTGATTTGCTGGGTTTCTTCTTCTGTTATGAGGCTAAATAGTTTTTGGTAAAATGTATTGTGACACACACCTTCAGTGCATTATTATAATTATCTGACATAAGGTAATGATAATTTATAATATAAAAATAGAATTGAAAAAAAGGATTGATCCTTTGGTGACACTGACAAAAAAAAAAGGTCTTTATTGCCAAAAACAACAAAAACAACTTACAAGTAAAGTAAATTCCTTGGTTAAGGAGCAACTAAAGCTTTAAATGTCATTCTTATGAAGCAAACTATGTTGGAACCTGCAGAAGCTCTCAATGCTTCTGCAGGTTTCAGCATAAAACCCCCTGGACTAATTCTTCTTGTTGTTACTTCACAAGGAAGTCAAGGAGCTGATTGCTCTTCCTGTTTTTGGGTGCAAGTCTTTGGCTTAGCTGCGCTCCATTCTGCCAAGTTTCCTCCATCTGAGTGTCAAAGGTGAAACCACGTCGTTTTGAGGTCGGGATTAATGAATTATGGAGGTTTGTGGTTTGTTTATGGTGGTAAATAGTTCCCATGAAAACAAGAAGGCACAAAATGTGAAGAGGTTACACATGACTGAAGTAATGAGAGAGGAGCGTACTGAGGATCCACACTGACGCTGATATGTGCAGAACACATGCTAATGCTGCTTGAACTGTAAATCAGGACTTCCAAACTGCAGTAATTCCCTGAAATGTCCGCTTTAAAGATTTGGGCCGTTGCTGGGTGAATAGAATCCCAGATGCCTGAGTGCCCCTCCATCTTCGCAGGGGGAAACAGCTGGTCCCTGTGTCTTTTTGTCCGTTGAGGCCCCCTCCTTACATAAAGGCTTTAGTCAGACGTGTGCCTACATTCCCTCGCCCCCCACCTCCACCGTCCCGACCCAAGTTCGACTGGACTCCTGCCCAGATGAGCACCGACTCGCCCTCTTTGTCTGCAGATCTGGCACATGACCTGCTCTGGCAACTGGCACCGTGGGCCGAGATCCAAACGCCACCCACGCCCCTATTGTTCCCAGTGGCCCCTAAAAAACTCCCTGCGCCCCGGCGTAGGCACAAGGCCAAGGCGGGCACAACAACAATGGCGTCAGTGCTCATGTGTTGTGAGTGCGCAGTAACCGCTTCGTTGGAGAGTCGCAGTGGGCACGCTTTTTGCATTGTTGTCGTCTGGATTGTCTCTGCGTGAAAGAATTAAGACAAATTTTCTCTTGAAATGATGAAAATATTTTGACAGCAGCAAGACTCGCATTTAAATAATCGCGATGTCTTTATTATGTCTGCCACGGAGGTTATGTTTACGGTTTGTTTGTTTGTTTGCCAGCAGGATGACGAAAATCTTTGGATTATCAGACAATGGGCCCCTGGGCACAGAGATGCAAAAGGCCCCAAATGTCTCATATATAGCAGCAAGGAACAGCCTTAATACTTGTTTGGCGTCAGTTTGTGACATTGTTTTAGCATCTTACCGTAGTTTTAATGCATCTTTTTGTGGTTTTGTGTCTCTTTGATTTTTTTTTTTTAGGTAAGGTAATTTATTGTCCCTAATGGTCTTTTTGTGTCTCTATGAGGTCATTTTGTGTCCTCTCTTAGTCGTTCTGTGTCTCTTTGTAGTAGTTATGCATCTCTTTGAGGTCATTTGTTTGAGTTAATAAAGTGTCCTTTTCGGTCTTTTTGTGTCCGGTTGTAGTTATTTTGTGTCTCTTTGTAGTCGTTTTGTGGCTATTTGAGGTCATTTGTTGTCTCTTTGTAGTAGTTTTGTGGTTCTTTGAGGTCATTTTGGGGGTTTTTGAGGTAATATGGTGTCCTTTTTGGTCTTTTCATATCTTTATGTGGTCCTTTTGTGTCTTTGCAGTTCCTGTGAGTCTCTTTGTGGTTATTTTGAAACTTTTCAAAATTGCCTTTTCCTTCATTTAAAAAAAATCAAATCAGAAAATTAAAAGACAAAAACCATCCAGGGTGAGATACAAAAAAACCCAAACAGATTTAGAACAGAAGAAGCCACCATACAATATCGTCCATTTGGTTTTTTTTTTTTTTTTAGTTATTTATTTGTCTTGATTTCTCATCAGCTCTTGTCTGTGATAAATACAGTAAATGTAAAACATATCATCATGTTTTATATTTATTTATTGTATATATATATATATATATGATACTACTACTACTACTACTACTACTAATAATAATAATAATAATATAATAAATAATAATAACACTACTGCAACTGGCCCCCGGCCCTGGGCAAACAAAGTTGAGTATCTCTGATCTTTACAAAGGTGTGTTTAGTTTAGAGTGGCGGTCTGCAATCAGGTGAAAAACCAGGTGTGCAGGATTTTGTTTAAACCAGCCCTTAAAGCATATTTTACAGACCCAGTGCCTGACACTCAACCTAAAAGCAATGCATACCAAAACCAAAACCACTCGATTCAAAAAAAGCACCTAAATATCGCAGAGTTAACCACCTTTTACCACAGTGACCTGTTGAAACCTCGGGCTGAGCTGCCACTGTGCACCGCCATGACAGCAGCTCTCACCTCTCCAGAAACAGCTGATCTATGTCAATACAGGCAGCGTGCATTCGATAAAAAATTTGACACCACATTAGAGGAGACGTGAAAAACACATTCTCTCAGGAGAATGTAAACGTTTATGTTGGCACGGAGGAAACTGAGGTTTCATCCCATCTGTTACACAATAGATTAGCATTCCGATGTAGTTCGGACCGTGCTGTGGATGTAGGCGGGAATAACTGATGTGGGAGAGGAGGGGAATGTCAGCTGTGAACTGGAATGCCCCCGACATGTTGGAGGATCTATGAACAAGAGAGATGATGGTTGGTTTGTCGAAAATGCTATAATTTTCCTTTAAGAATGATTTAAATCTAATATAAGATGCCAAATGCTGTGAGAGCATGAGGATGTGTAAAATGAAACGCATGCAGCCAAAATATTTGCCAGCGAGCGCCAACTGAGTGAATCCCAGCTCAATCTCCCTCTTGTTTTCATTTGATTAAGACAGAGTATTTCTCCACACCACGGCTTGTTGTGAGCATTATCTGGCCCTCAGCTCCGATGAGAAATCTGAGACAAAACAGCAGAGGATTAACATGAGAAACAGAAAGAGAGAAGCCGGGCGGGGAGGAGGCACAGCGACACAATCCCAACGAAGCCTCCTCTCCTCCTTCATCCACCCTCCCCCAGCCTCTCCTCCTCAGAGGTCAGAGTGGGGTTGATTCCCAGAAACAGGCCCACCCTCGATCTCTCTTTCCATAACAAATCTTCCCAAACACAAGAGCGCTCGTAGCCCGAGGAGCTATGAAACCAAATACAGCTCTGGCATGTTGACGTTGAATTTGAGGAGCGATACGTGTCGTCTAATGCCTCTTTTGGTTGCAATTTTAGGGCTCGTTACACAATGCTGCTTGAAGTGATTACCATAAGTCATAAAAATTATAAGACTTATCCAAACAAAGGGCTTTTATCAGCGTAACTTAGCATGGAAAAAATGACTTAGTGAATCCAGAGTGTTCTCACCGACTTTGAAGTTCCTGTTAAAGGAACAATGATAAACGGTTCAGTAAGTGTGTTGACATTTTGATGGTGAGTGGAGACGAATACAAAAGCAGTTTTAAACAGCCTGGAGCTAAAGTGGGCAAACTCAGCAGGTTAAGCACAGTGGTACCCCTAACTTTCTTTAAAAATAGATTTTTATAGATTTAACTTCACAGTACAGTGCTCTCCACATTTTCAAAGACACTCAGATTAAAAACAAACAGACAAAAAATAAATACATTAATAATAAGAAAAATAATAATACTAACACTTAATAAATAAATAAATAAAAATTGACAATAATTTAAGTAAAGAGAAAATCGACTAAAATAAACTGAAACAAGCAGATACATTAAGAAAGGTGACCAATTTCTTTCAAATTAGTTATTAAAGTTTTGTGCCAGCGATGCGGGACTGAGGAAGGTTTGTCATTCATCCAGTGCTTTAAAACGCAGTGAGTTTTTTGCGTAGTTTTAAAATTTATTCAATTCCAGTGCAATAACAGTCCATAATTTTGAGATCTAAGGGCATTCCCACAAATTATGAAAGTATATCCCAAGAAACAAGCTATGCGCACATGATTGTAGGGGTGTAATGATATGTTTTTAAAAGGATGCGATGCATGTTACGACACATGGTTAGCAACACGATAAAAAAAATGATATGGACTCATTTAGAGCGTTATGATATGATATGATACGATTCACTGACTAGAAATCAATATAGTAACATATTTTTTTTATGGAGGGATTATTTCCTCTAAAACTGTTGCATGCTGGTTGACCATCTTGCATGCTGGTTGTTGTCTTTGCAGTGTGTTCATGTGCAACTTTTGGGGCCAAGACACAGACGACATGAGGCAACGTTCAGTTGGCTTCGCCGGCTCTAGTTCTTTGATGTCGATCTGGTGTGTCTCTGCCTTTGATTGTTTCCAAATTCCTCTCAAATCATGTCAGCTTTCTCTCATTTGGAACAATATTTGGATACTATGAGTTGATCTTTTGCTCTGTACATTATTTGAACCGTTTTGAAGTCAAATCTTTTAATTTTAGTGCTTTCAATTTGATAAAGTGGGAGTTTGTTGTTTCTTTAATAAGTGGTTTTATTCAGGCAAAATGGATATTTGACCCTTTAACCTCACGTTTACATTCCACCCAGCTAACAGAGTGATGAGATTAGAGGTCGACTCAGTCCTGAAGTTTCCCCACAATGCTGTCTCTATCAGCTCCTCAGCATCTGATATGGAAACAATAGGCTAATGTTAGCGGCTGGCAGCCTCTCACATTCCTGCATCCAGCAGACGCATCGGCCCGTAGACAACCTGAAGCCATTAGAAGTGAATCAATTTGCACAGTGACGGGAACAGCGCCGCTAAATGCATTCTGTCTTTTGCACATCTATGTCATATCAGGGCTCTGCAGCAGGAGCGCCTGGTTGCCGGGGGGGTGTAATGGTTTAGTTGGATTGTGAGGCCCGGGCTCGGTGCCGATAAATAGGACAACTGGTGCTTCTAGCTACAGAGAGGCTGCATGTCGGGGAGCTCTCTGCTCCGCAATGGCTTTACTTTTTTTTTCTCTAACTTTGAATAGAAGGGACATGATGATGCATGTTCCCGACAGCAGCAAGAGCTCAGGATGCTTTTATGCTTAATAAGATTTTAAGTGTTTCCTTAAAAGTGTAATGTTTGATGTTTTCATTCTAAATGAGTCATTGGCTGCCAAGTGTGTTCTTATAGCGACAGATTAAAGGGAGGGTTAAGTTTTTTTTTAAGTGGGTTTAGATGCGGTTGTGTTTTAACTGGCAGTGAGTTCCTCAGCAGACATCAGACTGTCAAAGAAAACACTTATCCACCCTGACAACATGCTGATCAGATAGAGGAAAGTGTTGCCAGATATTTCAGATAGACGAGCAGGTCCTGTCGAGCTCATGCCGCGTGTGTGTCTACGTGTCCTCAGGCTGGATCTTATATAAGTCCTGACAGACAGAGAGATAGACAGTCACAGAGATGGTTTCTGAGGTACCCCAGGCTATACAATCCAACCAAGCTGTCAGAGCTAATGCTGACATGACTTGCCGACATTTCAAGTATTTTTTTGACACTGTCACCCATTGAAATGTATGTCAAGTTAGAAGACAGGGCTCCCAGAAAGGACACAAATACGAGCTAGGAAGAAATGTCAGACTACTTTGACTTTGCTGGAGTTTTAATGAAGCATCAACCCAATCGCCATAATTATGCGTGGCTGGGTTTAAGCACAAAAACCACTTGGTCAGGGTTTGGGAAACATCATGTTTTGGCCTAAAATACCCAGTTTGGTTGCCGCAAACAAGGCTGAACATGTGTTGAACCATCGTTAAAAATATCCACTTTTTTGGTCTCTAACAGTCGTCCTCTGCTGTCTGCTGCTTGGTCACCGTCTCGGCTTGAAGTCCTGCCATCAGCAGTCTCTGCCTCCTTCTGATGAGAAACTCAGCTTATTCACATGTAATCTGAGCTACGTAACACATGCAAAGCCCACAAATGCGTCATCTGTGTGCAGAAACATACAATGCCAACATTTTATTCTGGTAACTGGAAAGTAAAATGATCAATTAAAACTGACTCACCATTAAGGGTTATTTTAGGAATTACACTAACATCTAATTCAGCAGCTTGCAGCACTATTGAATTTGACTGAAGGCTTTAATCTGTAAATAAAGCAGCTGTACATGAGTGGGAGTGGACGAAGCCTGGAGGAATTGAAAGCTCGTGGTTAAAACACGAGAAATAAAGGTCACAGGAAAGAGGATCTCCTCGCAGACAAAAGGAGAGCAACCTGTTTTCATGGGAACTGGAGCAGCGGTGGGGATGTTGTGTTTTGTTTGCTGGGCCTGTGGTGCCCTGCCAAAACCACTGTGTAAACTTCCTCTGAATATTAAATCATACTGGGATGTAGTTTTGATTTAAAACGAAGCAGCGGGGTAAAAAGCAAAGTAAGTAGGGCCGTTTTTGAGATCATATTTCAGTGAGTGCCATGCCTTCGACTCCTTATAAATTATACTTGTTAAAATCCCTCAGTAGGCCTGTTACGTCTCCCCCTCTGTTTCTGAGATATGTTGTTGAATAATGGCCACAAAAGTGTTTTTGCAGAACATTATGATGTCACAGTGAATTTGACCTTTGACCTATGACCACCAAACTCTAATTAAGTGGACGTTTGTACCAACTTTGAGGAAATTCATTAAATGCTTTCTTGAGATATTTGGTTCACAAGAATGAGATGAGCGAGGTCGCAGCGACCTTTGACCACTGTGATCTCATCAGTTCATTGTTGAGTGGACGTTTGTGCCGAATTTGAAGAAAAATTCCCTTAAGGCGTTGTTGAAATATTGTGTTGACGACAATAGGACGGACGGACAATCTGAAAACATAATGCCTGTGTCCACAGCTATCGCCAGCACCAAAAATCCTTGGTTAAGTTATTTTTCATTCCTGGTCGAAATATGTGTTTATATTCCAAAAAACAGCGAGTTCCTCTCTGTTATGAAAATGTTGATCCAGGATTACAGCTCAGCTCTGTCAGGCCATATCAGCGGCCACCGGCAGTCATTTTAATAAACATACAAAGGAAGCAGCGGAGAATTCACTTCATCACATGAACAGATTGCAGATTTAAATAAGACTCTCCTCCATTTATCAACACTGCGTTGTCATGGAAATGCTCGCCAGGGCCAAAAGTGAGCAGATGGCTCGAGAAATCGATGGCTGCGACTCAAACTAGCTGATCCGCTGATTTGCTTCGGGCCCAGGGGGAGAGTGTTTGGGCTCGCTCTCAGCTTGTGTTTCACCGGTCATGTGTGGTTGTGTATGTGTGTGTGTGTGTGTTTGTGGTGTAAGACGGGGGACCAACATGCACAGACCTGCCGCTGTGACCCAGTGCAAGGGTTTGTTGTCTTGTCATCTTGTCTGGCTCAGAAATTCAAACAAGTAAGAAACTGTAAACAGTAAGTTGACACACCTTTTAAAAGGTTTGAGGTGAAACTTTCTGAGCTGCTTCAAGCTTTAAGTCAAACTGAAATTAAATGTCATGGTTGAAATCAGCATATCTTGAGTAGACTTTTGGTAAAAAAAAGAAGACATTTATTTCATGTTTGTAATAGTGCTTCAGTTTCCACGACCACAAATGCACAACTTGGGGTTTATGTTGTTGTTGCGTTGTCACATCTGTGATTTAATGGATTTCTGAGCGGATGCATGTTACTGCATGTATGTATCCCACTGGCTTGCTCATTGCTGCCACTTTGCACTGCGTTCATATTGCGGTTGACACTTTCATGAGGAGATTGTCCGCAGCGTGACATTTTCTGTAGGTTCACATGGAAGTTGGCTTCGTCCTGGTTCCCTCGCCAAAATGCCTTTTGGATTTTCCCATTGGGTTCAGGATTATTGCAGAAAATAAGCTCTGTCGCAAACAAACATTTATGATACATACACATTTTGTTCAGCAAGATAATCTTGACAAATGCACACCACTTTTGCAAAAAAAATGCAAAATGCAGAAGCCAGATGTAAAAAGCTAACGCTGAGATATAAATGAACTACACCACAGTTGCATGACTTTATGTCACCACCACAACAAGGCTGTAAAGCCGTGTTCTGCGTGACGATGCTCTGTAGTCTCCTTTGGCCACATGTTAGCAACCTCCGTTTAAAGACAGATAAAAGTGAGTGAGTGAGGTATTTACTGACATATTTTATGTCATGGAACAAAACATGAAAGTCTCTTAAGCTATTATTTTAGGTATTGAACCAAAAGCCCATTCAAAAACCTGTTGACTTCGAGGGGACGGAAAACTCATTTTTGGGTTTTACTACTTATTCCTGCAGCACTGCAGCCTGAATCACTGTGACGTCACTCTATCAAGAACAATCACTTCTAAAAAAATGGCAGTTGATTACTTTTGTTAGATATGTGAAATCGCCAACATGTTGATTTCTGTTATAGTTAGTTCGTAGTCTATTGTATGTGCTGTGTTGCTTTGCTATCATTTTTAAATCAGATCTACCAATATGGAAAATAAACAGTGTACCGCTGTGGATGAGGACTGTAGAAAAACATATTTTATATGCCAAAAAAATCTGCCCAGCTTTAACTTACACAGTAATCAATCAGCGCTGTGGTAGACCAGCAAATCATTGTTCTGCTAAATAGAATGACTGTTTTTGTCTGATGGTTTTTTTTTACCTTGCCGATTATCTAACGGCAAGGTAAAAAAAAAAAGATAAAAATATTTTAAATTTAGCATACACTTAAATTGATATTGGTGTTTTAGGTGGGCCTTTCCTAGGTGGTGAAAAACTGACTAATTGAGGCAGTGTTTTCTGAGTGCAGTTTAATTTTCCGTACGAAATTCAAAGATTTTCTTCCTGTAAGTTATTGTAAATAAACTTTGTGATTCGTCTATAAGTGCACGAAAATCAAGCAAGCTAATCCACTGTTTTCCATGAAAATGGCTTTATGAAAAAATAATTGTAACATCCATGCTCTTATGCAGTCTTTTATAATCTGCTCTTATCACTGATACCGTCCCTATCAATCACTAATATTTTCCCCTGAAACACTGTGGCACTTTTATTTTGAAATCTTCTGCACAAATACAGATTGATCTCATCCTTTTTCTCTTTGTTTATTGTATTAATATCAACAGTGCTGACAGACAGAAAAGCAAACAGACAGTCTGCCCCTAATGCAACTTTCCAATATTACCCATAATCCTCCGGGATGCATCTGTGCAGTTTGGCCAGTCCCAGTTGTCATGCTTAGAAGCAGCCAATCAGACCTCATCTTATGTAATCCCTGCATCCATCTAGCAGCACAGGCATGGCAGACAAACTGTGGAGGAGTGGTTTGCATGTGGGAGCACACACACACACACACACACACACACACACACACACACTCCCATTATTTTATATTTGAAGTGATCTTGAACTCGACTGCCATTGTCCCTCAAGACACATTTTTCTCTCCCTTTGTCCGTCAGTCTTTCAACCCTTTTACACACACTCTTTCTCTCTCAGACACACACACACACACACACACACACACACACATGGTCCACCCAGACCAGCCATAATTGCGAACATTCCTCCTCCCCGAGCCAGCGTCTCCTGTTGTGCATTCCTCAGACATTAGACCGAGCCGCTGCGGCAGATGGGAAATACTGTATGTGAATTAAGAGTGACGTATAATTCTCTGCATGTTTCAGATGCTATGAATGACGATTGTGTTTTGCTGACTCTGTGAGGCACTGGGCATGTGCAGTATGATGCCGTGAATATATATGTGGAAAGTTACACTTTTATTTTATATGCAGCAGGGGGATTATGGCTGTAAAATGGTTTCATAGATTCTTCTGCTCACAGTGATTCTGAAGCCCATTTTCCATACATTAACATGCTTTTAGAGGAGAGACAGTTATCACGTGCCTTATTTTCCTACCTCTAAATACTATTTGCCTATATATGATTTAAGTATTGCGTGTTCGTTAATAACTCTTGAACACAGTTCTAAACTACAACAACTAAAACTACGACAGGATGTGCACCATTTTATCTTGAGATAAGAAACTGAGTTTCATTCCCTCCTTTGTGCTCTTCCATTGACAATGCCAGACCAGTTGCAAGAAGTTCAAGAAAGTATTGTACATTTCCGGAAAACCAAGGATGCCTGATGGCATGACAACCAGGCAAGGCAGCTGCAGACCACTGTTTGAGACCAGTAAACAACAAAACTGGTCATTTTTAGACATCTGGACCATTTCCAGTGGTGATTGTACCACTGGCATTTTTTTTTTGTAAAATATAAGTGCATTTCAAGCCATAATTGTGCCAGCAAAAGCAGATGTTTTTTTTTTTCACAAGCTTTAATAGTGCCACTAAAATGTTTTTTATTTAGATTTTTGCAGTATTTCAGCTATTTGTGCTACCGAAGGCTTTTCCAAGACATCCATAACATTTCCAGCAGTTATTCTGCCACTTAAAGCAAATTTTTACTGCGGCATTAGCAATTCCAGCTCTGAATGTGCCACTTAAAGTGGAAGTTTTTTCACAAGACTTCGGTAGAATTTCCAGTTGTGTTGGTTTCACCAAAACGGTTTGTTTTCTGGTGATATTTGACGCCATTGACAGTCATGACTGTGCCACCAAAAGCAGGTGTTACTTCGCGAGACTCTAGCAGCATATCCAGGTGCAATTTTGCCACCAAAAATTCGTATTTTCAGACAAAACATAATCTTTTCTTCATCATTACCAAGTGTTTTTTGTGCCTAAACATAATCACACATAACAATAGTGTTGTTGAAATGTAAAGAAACCGAAAGTTTCAACACATCTGCTTCATAATAGCATACAAATGTTACATCATGTATGTGGTTTGCAGAATATTAAAATTCAACATTTTTTTCTGCTGATTGGGTTGAATAACGCTCCTCAGTAGTCGCTGTTCTTGACCCATATTTGAGGTTTTATCTGCAAAGTTAATCCTCTGAAGAGAAAGTTTCATCTCGTGGCAACTGAAGTGACTCATCCGTCTGCTCACCACCTCCCCTCCTACTCCCCCGTCAGCTTCTTTCTGCCCGTTGTCCTTTTTTCTCGCACTGTACAGTATTAACATACCCGTGGCGGGAAAAGCCAGGCGTGCCATTGTCTGATTGGGGGGCACCGTTGGCTGCGGACAACAGCCGACCAATAAGAGGGACCCCATGCTGCGACAGCTGTCGTGCTGTTTCACTGATCTGTGGGCATTCCTGCTCATTAGCAGCCTTTGTTGTTCATCCTGAATGAGTGTGTGTGTGTGTGTGTGTGTGTGTGTGTCTGTGTGTGTGTGGGCGCACATACATGGGTGATGAATTGACTGTGGCAGGTAAAGTAAGAGGAAGAAAATGAATATGCATGACTTCCTGGACTGCCAGAAAATAAGTGTGAGGGCATCTTTGTGGCTGAAAACAAGACGCCTGTTTGTGCACAGCAGGTGCAGCGAGCATTATCAACGCTTTTCACGGTTTGGAGTGTCACCGCTGTGAGACTCCACCTGGGGTCAGGGGTCCGCTCTCTTGTTTTCATAGCCTGGGCGTCCAAAAAAATGAGCTTTTCTTCCTTCTGGGACGTCCACATGGAACACACACACGCTGAAATCTGTCGCTCTTACCTCATTTTCAGCTTCTTGCCAAGTGCCAGCGTGCAACCATATTTGGACACAAATGAGTGTGCTCCATTTTCTGTGCAGGAATTTCCCGATCTGGGTAGTTTATCTCGGGTAATCGAAGCCGTGATAAGAGTAATAGCCTTTCTAAAGGAAGAGGAAGAAAGTGGGGAATACATTCTTCTTCACATAGCTCCCATCCTGTAGTCTGAGAAATTAAACTCACTTAAAAAATCTAGCACATTGATGGCCGTGAAAAAGATAAGTTAATAAAGCTATTAGTCCTAATATCTGCTATGGTCCGAATATAATATATGTAATTGTTAAGTTTACTTAAAATTAAGTTGAATTTACTTCATTTTGTGAACTTGTTGTGATGTGAAAAGGGCTAAGGCAAGTGAAATTAACCCTTTGAAACCTGGATCGACATCACCTTTTTGTGCTGCATTCAGACGCCTTTCACAACTTTTTAAACCTTAGGGCCCTTAACTTTTCTTGTACTTTTTAAATACATTTTAAAGTGCAAAAAAAGCAATGCCAAATATTTGTCTATCTTCCTTTCTGTTTGCAGAAAGGAGGAATACTACAAGAGATTTCTTTTATTCAGTACTCATCCTTTACACACTTTTAGTGTGAAATTGTGGCTCAGTAAAAGAAACAAGGAGCAATAATTGGAGAACTCAGCTGGTTTTTGAATTTACATACCCTCTTTTTGGGGTTTCAGGGCAGATATAATGGTTTCCAAGCATGAGGTCAGCTCTAAAGAATGTGGGCTGTCTCTTCCTCTGTTACACTGAAACCAGCCAGATAACCTTCCCATTTACACGGACAATATGTTACCACATCAAGAGGGATTTTTTCATTTTTTTGACTGCACCACACGTCCCTGAGCTGAAGAACCTCTGTTTTTGGTACAGAGAGCAGTCATTGTGTCAGGAATGTGGGAGGAATGGTGGTTTATTAAGGCGAGGACATTCAGTCACCCAGCAGCATCCAGCTTTGTGTTTTTTAAAAGAAAATACCAAAAAAGGCATAGCTTTTTGCCATCCGATATATTATATCAGCATAACTGTATTTCTTTCATATATTTAGATGACTCTGTGTTTGTTATTTATCATAAAAAGAAAGAAAAGTGTGCAGTTTTCACAGTAATGTGTCACCCCGTTTGTTGTGATAGTGTGGGCGTATTAACAATCTCGATTTTTTTTAAATGCTGCTGTTTTGCTAGGTATCATGATAGGTAAAACCTGCTTGACACCAAGCTGTGGTTGTTTTGTTTTGATTGGCTCACGGTCATAGAGATGTTCAGCAACTTCTCAAGAAAAACACAGAGACTGAACATGTAGTCGCCACTGTGTGACTGATGCAAGTGTAATACGCTTAAAAGGTTACCATGAAAGTGTGCAGGCTGTTTTCATGCACTGTTAGTTTGCATACCTGAAAAAAGTAATTCACCAGAATGCGTGTACAACCCACCTACTCAGGAAGGCTGTGATCACATGATCAATGCGTTGATGCGAGTAAGAAGGAATTTGTTCATAGAGCAACATGCTGCATAAAAAGGCAGTTGGGGTGGTGGATGTGTCAAACACACATAGGACTTTCCCCTAAGAGACCGCTGTTTGTGTCCGGTGTAAAACCATCTGAACTTGAGTTTTATTTATTTTAATGTGCGTTATGACCATGTTTTTTTTTCCTGAACTAGTTCATTTTTGCAATCCTTAACCTAACATACGAAACTTAATGTTAAACATGCAAATTTATGTAATGATATGATGCAAAACCATGTTTCTTTTCCAAAACCTAAACTATTATCCTATACTTGCCTAAGCTTGCATTTGTCCTTGTCAAATAAACAACTATACAAGAAAAGAATGAAGAAAGAAAATAAACGAAACTGTGCATGAAGTACGTAACATAACAATGCCAATAATGAGCTAATTTGTTGCATTTGTGTAAGATATCACACAAACCATGCTGGGATGCATTCATTTTTTAACACTTGCACAACCAATACTCCAAGTGGATACAAGATGGTGAGGTGACCATCAAGCACACGCCAAGCATTGTTAAAGCAAGTATACCTCTGGCCTAAAGGTTGGATTATGCTTAAAAAATAAGTCATTGTAGTCTGTTTTGTATAATGATATAATTATTCTCTGATGTTCTGTCGAATCATGGGAGCCTCATGTGTTCCTCAACCTGCCTCATCTTTTTTCAGCTGCACTTGTTAACTTCCTGTTTCACAGCACTTCATTTCTCAAATGGCAACGCATCTTATCTGCAGCTCTTTCAGAATGATTGACTGTAGGAAAGATGTTTGCTGACACCAAAACCCAAATTCTGCTGTAGATCTTTAATGTTCTTCACATGTTTTGTTCTAAGAATTTGCAGTAGTGTTGCAAAGGTCATAATTAATGCGTTTTAGGACTCAGAAATGTGACACAAATGTGTGTGAAAAGCAGAACAAACTGAATTGTTTTTGCCCAAGAGGTTCAGAATGCATTTTTTAGTCAAAATGGCAAAATGGAAGGTTAACAGCGTCGAGTTGTCACTTATTTGTGACTGCTGATAACAGAGAGGAAGAAGGCGATGAAGAGGTTTAGATAGAGAACTGAGAGCGACCTTTCAACCGAGCTAAACCATCTCCACTTCTGCATTTGCCCTCGTCAAGGAGGAAGTGGGAGCGCTGACTTCCTGCTGCCTGCAGAGGTGGGCGGAAGGGGGCGGGGCCTCCTGCATCACCAGTCTTTCCCAGAATCCCTTGCATGAATTCAAGCAGCAGAAAGACAGGAAGTGTGACCCGCGCTTGATAACAGCGGGGGCGGCTATTTCTGAAAACGGGCGAGCAGAGAGCAGACAAGGAGGTGTCTGTTCTTTTTCCTGTTGGTTGTTTTGTCAGATGTGAGCGGCTGAATGTGTCTTTATGTGTCAAAATGAACTGTTTGTGCTCTGAGGTCGCCACGCCGAATCAGTGACACACAAAGAAATCTCCACATGAGCTTTCGAGATGAGTTTGGATGTGTTTTAGCAGCTTGAATCTCTTCTTTTTCTTATCACTGAGGTGAAATCATCACATCTTTGCAACCTGTACAATTAAAAAATTAATACAGCTCAAGTTATCAGAGGCCAGAAACGTCTTTTTTTCCTTGAAGGAGAGACTTCAGGCCTCAAAATGGCTGACCCCATCGCCCCCAGATATTGTCATTCATCTTTCGTAGCAGACAAGCGGAGGTTTAAAGGCTGCTGCTGCTGACTCCACATCAGTCTTGCTTTGATAAAAACCTGATGTGGAATTTTGGCCCTCGCCTCCTTCCTTCCTTTTTTCTCTCTGGGATGCCAAATAAGGCGAGATTGCCACATCTGCTGAAACTCGAGGTCTGCATTGTCGCTCAACGTCTCGGCATCTGACTGAAAGAATGAAGGAAAGAGAAAAAAAAGTGTGATGTTTGCCCTGCTGACTTGATCCCCTTCTTTTACTATGAAATGCATGACATCATCCAGTTTCTTTCCCTCCTCCCCCTTTTTGCTCTCTCCTCTATCTTTCCCCTCATTTTTTTCTATCATCTGCCTTTTTTTCTTTCACATGTTTGCTGTTATGTAACCGTGTCGAGGCAGCCAGGGTGAGATTGTGAACCTTTGCACTAGCGTGGAGAAAACATTTCCCCTTTTGCAACCCGGGCCACAGCTGCTGTGTTTCACTGACTGTCAGTATCAGAGTACACACGTTTAACCCGAGACTTTCTGCACTTCTCTTGATATGTTTATCAAGAGAAGTGTAAATAGCCTAAAATGGTAATTTAGAAATTATCAACAGCTGATGTAACTGCTGGCCTTTAAAGAAGTTATATGATAAATGTGTCTTTGCTTTGACAATTATAAGGAAGTTTGATGCACGAGAAGTGATTGATGCTTACTGGAGGGTTAAGAATAACATTTTGTTGATTTTATAGATTATTGTCAAAAGTTTTCTGCACATTTGATAAAATGATATCACTTGTTCTCAACGTATCCTGATACAACAGTTTGTATGATATCTCAGGATAATGCATGTACAGTGATTACTATGATATCTAACACATTAGGGTCCCATGAATGGCATTGTCACATGACGTACTGAAAGGTTCACTTTGACGATTTTTAACCAGCATTGTGTCATAACAGAGTGGGTAGTTTGTATTAATAAAGTATGGTAAACTTCTTTCCATCTACCAGAAACTCAATAACCCAGAGAACTGCAAAACGTGTCATTTGGTGAAGTTTTGCTGGCTCTCGGGCTGTTGCTGAAACTACAGGCTGTATTTTTGCATTTTTATATTCATTGATTCTATTACTGTGTTGCATATTTCTCACCTCAAATGTTTTCAGAAGCATCTTTTAGCTTGATTTTTTTACTGTTGTGCGAGATTATTTATTACCAGCGAATACCACAGTCATTTTTCTCTATTTTCTCTGGTCATGTAACAGCAGTTTTAAAAGTATTTGCGTGTGTCTACTGCATAGACAGCCCAGTTTTATTAATACACCATCTTTCCAGCAGTGAAATACTATTTTATCGTAAAGCTGTGTAGGCTAAGGCAAGTAAAATTACATTGGTAAGGTTCAGGAGAAGAAACTTGGTTGTGATGTTTGTTATTATTATGATACTTACTGAGTTACAGATGGTAGTTTTAGGAAAGGAAACATGGTTAGGCATTGCCACATTAACGTACTTAACGTTACATCCCGTAGGTTAGGTTTAGGCAAGTAAAGATGTGTAGGTTAGGTAAGAGAAACTGAAGTCACATAGGTTGGTTTTAGATTCAGATTCAGATTTAAAAAACTTTATTGTCTGTCGTGTCATCTTATACGTGGCTCAACATACAGTGCAAAACAAACCCGGACAGTACAACGTGTACAGCGTGTGTTCCTAAAAACAGAATAAATACCTAATACAAATAATTTAGAATAAGAATAAAAATTACAATATACAACTGTGTACAAAGTGACATTGTGTTTATGTAGATGTGTGGATCATTACCATTTATTTAAGATGTTTATGGCAGTGGGAATGACAGAGTTTTTATTAGTGTTTTTCTTGGTCAAGGGGACCTAATAGTGTTGACCTGATGGTAGCAGCTGGAAAGACTTATGCAGAAGGTTAGTGGGATCTTTTGTTATGTGACTCAGAAAAGAGACATGGTTGGATATTGCTATGCTATGTACTTAAAATAAAATTAAATAGGATTCACATGTTTTCACTAGGGACACAAAACAAACACCAGTCTCCTGGAAGAAAGTCCTGTGTTTGTTTGACCCATCCACAACCCTAACCTTCAGACTTTCGCTCTTTATACTACTTCCTCCTTTAGTCCGGTCAGCCCATTCGTCACTTCAGCCTTTCTGATTATGTGGATTCTACGAATTACTGACTCATGATAACATGGGTTATACATGAGTTCTGGTGCATGCTACTTTTTATAGGCACACATATCAACAGTGCATGAGAACAGTCTGTGTCAATGCAAAACATTTTTTTTTGGTTCTTATTTCAAGATAAGGTCAAAATAAGTCCAAAAACAAACATTTTAAGCAAGTTGCGCTATTTTTTTCCCTGCTAGAAACTGTTGCCACTTTCTGTAGAGCCTTGAAGCTAGACTACACGTCTGCTCACCATCTTCCTGTTATGTGTTACTTCCTCTGAGCTGTGAACCAGAACATTGTGTGTTTTTTTTTTTACTTTAAAGTTCCCCTTTTTGGACTGAGACGGGTGCTACACGCTGGCTGAAAGCGAGGAAGTGAGATGCAGCATTGTGGTTTACCTCAGATGAAGCGAGTAACAAAGGACTTCAGTTCAAAGCCAAGGCCAATGAAAAGAGCATGACCTGCTCTCTGTCTTCAGATGTCCCCACTTAGAGTGTGTGCATGTGTGTTTCATCATACCAGCCTTATTGAAAGAGCAGCTTTCATCCTCTAAATTGAGTTTTAGCTGCAGAAAGGATTGAAGTTCAGTGGCTGCCACCTCTGTGTGTCACAGATTCCACATGTTGAGCAGTTCAGAGGTTAACTATTTGCAGGAGTAACAGGACAGGAGGAGAGCAGAACCAGTCATCAAATGTGTGTGAATCCTGATTTTAGAGTGTGTGTGTGTTCATACCGAGCGTGTTTGGAAAAGTTTGCTTGACCTCTTCACTGTGGCCTTTACTCCTTATTACAGAGGAGACAGACATTTTTTTTTGCTTTATCCTCTCATTATGAAATAAATGTTGATTGCACAGTATAATGACTGAAAAATCATGACAGCATGAGTGTTTAGATCAACGCAGATTCCAACACGTTCTTATTCAAAGTCATCGCATATTGCCGATTTGACTTCCATGTCTATATTCTTGCTATATTCTTCTTCTTATATTCTTGATATCCCTCTGCGTCCGCTGTTGACGTTCTGGTATGCCGCTACTGTGATGTCAACAAATGCACATGATGGGATGATGCTGCATGTGGTTATGTTTAGGCAATAAAAGCACATGGCATCCAACGGTGGGACATCAACAAATGCACATGCTGCCACAGATAGTGAATATCGAACTCCCACATTAAAGTTTGTTCGATCTATCCAACACCCTTACCACGACCCTAAAGGGACCTTCGTGCTCCACATATTGTTACCGACAGCGTTTCAACCTGACGCAGACAGTCTGTGCATCATGCTGCTGTGGCAGGTGCTGTCCAGCGGCGTTTAACACCGCAAACTGTTCTGGCTGACCGCACTCTCAGCTGATGACGTCCGGCAGTGCATCATGCGGACATGAAAGGTGGCTTTTGGCTTTATGATCTTACGCCGAAAGCACTGCAAAAGCACCAATATTTGGTGACTTCACAATAAGAAGAGCTGGAAGTTCTTTGCAGTTTCTATCCCCGCTAGCAGAAAAGGAAAACTGTAGAACAACTGAAGTAACTGTTGAAAACAAAATGCAGTACCGTTGCGGCAGTGGTGCCAACAATAATAGCACTTACAAAGACTCGCTTTGTTGACAAGGTTTTTTTTGTTTCTAAATGATGTTTCATTTATTATTATTATAATTTTCAGCAAAAAATATTTGATAAAATAACAGCTGAAAGTTGAGTTTAACGACAGAAAAGTGAGCAAAGATCTTTTTTAAACAAACTAAAACTCTTTTTGTTTTGGCTCCTCTACAGAGTTTTGACATTTAAACAAGAGGCAGTGATACTCAACTTATGGCCCACAGGTCAAATCTAGCCCATGACAGGATACCGGGCTGTCCGCCAGCCTTTCTCTTAATCACTATGAAAATAAATTGCTTCACACTAGGGATTTTGGGGATCAAAATAGAGTTTGTTTATCTTTAAAAAAGTCAGTGGAGGATACATTGGAGAGTCTGGGGAATCCTCCCCCGGCCTGTTTTTGTTTTCAGATATTATTTATTAATATTGTTTATCAATTGGCCCCTATCCTCCTGTCATTTTTGCAAAAGTGCCCCCCAGGCGAAGCAAGTTGTGAATCCCTGGACTGCTGCCATGCTAGCAGCTCTGTGAAGATGTTGAGCACACTTAGCTTTGAGCTAAATGCTAACGTCCACACCCTAACATGATCACAATGTCAGTGCAAATATGTTTAGCATCTGTAATGTTTACCATGTTCACCATCTTATTTAAGCATGTAAGCCATGGATGTATGACAGGATTGCAAGCTAATGATGTGATAAAATTGCCTTCATTTCCTAAGAATCTCCTGAGTCAGCAGCTTTAAAGAGATGTGTATAAAAAGAGTCATAAAGTCAGCAAACAGACTCATTATTGTCAGACTGAGTTTATACAGCATCTGTGTAAAGTTTGCTAACTAGCTAACATAAGCCACTGGTCATAACAGATCAAGTTAGGCTGCAGCTTCCAAAATCCTCAGTGAAATACTATGAGTGAGGCTGTGTTTTATTTCTTATGAGTTTATCTTTTGATCTGTTACCTCTTTGAAAAATCACATAGTGTGACCTTAACCTTTACTGGAAATTAGCAAGAAATTAGAAAAAAAACAAGAATTCTATCTTAAAATTAGCACACAAAACAAACAAGCAAAGCCAAAAGAAAGAAAACATTAACATTAGATATATAAATAATAATAATAATAATAATAATATATAATATAAAAATAAATAAATAAATGACTAAATACATAATTTAAAATATTTTTCTAAATCTACTAATTTCCTGCAATTTGCATGACATTTGTTGCTAAGTTACTCATTGGCTTTTTCCCATGTTTTTGACAGAAATCAAACCAGTTTACTTCAGAGGGTTAAAGGTTTAAATATCTCTGAGAGGGGCCAGAGCGCAACACAAAACAGTGATGTTGGTCCAGGTTTCAAAGGGTTAAACCCTGCTACTTGGAATTGAGAGCAAAACTGCAAATTTGTCGGTGTTTTTATTTTTGTTCAGACTGTAGGTGTGTGATTGCACCCTTATTGACACGTAATCTGTTCACAGCTTTCTCATCTCAAACAGTGTGCGTTTATATACTGTGTGTGTGTGTGTGTGTGTGTGTGTGTGTGTGTTTGCATTTGTGTGTGTGTGTGTGTGTGTGTGTGTGTGTCTTTATTGATTACTTAAGAGAAAAAGAGAGAGAGGTGGTGACTCCTGCTCTCAGCTGGCTGTTGATATCTTTGCCACATGACCATGCAGGAATTTGTGGGACTGCGTGTGAGCGTGCACATGCACACAGTAAACATGTGTGTGTGTGTGTCTGAAAACACCTCATCCCACACTTTTAACACTTTTTGTCTACCTTCTACTTGTTCTCCGAATGGTGCATCTATGAGATGGCTGAAATTCAGGCGCCGAGAGGAGAAACAGAGGATGTCGGAGGGAGGGTAGGAATGTGTTTGGTAAATCTGTGAGGCGTTGAGAGGAGCAGTGACGTGGAGGAGGAGAAAGAGAGGAGAGGAGAGGAAGGTGAAGAGCAGGAAATAAGTGAGAAAGAATAGAAGGAGGAAAGGTGGAGGAGGTGAAGAAGTGTCCTGTCCACACACAGGCTGCAGGCCCATGAATCTTAACTGTGGGATATCTGGAATTCAGACTCAATCACCCAACGGAAATTACCAGATGAGTGGGGGGAGGGGAGGGGGGAGATCACAGGCTAAAAATGTAAAAAGGACAGTCCATGCTGCTTCAGTCTTTTCCGTTTTGGAAAAATACTCAATGAAGTTTCATATTTATACTGCAGATATGAAGCCTCTTCCTCATCTTAATTCTTGCAACAAAAAGATAATAAGAAACGAATCATTATCTCATGAAAGTGGACTTTAAACAGCAACATAATCATCTCAGGAGTGTCAGATATAAAACAAAATCTGTATCTTGCTGCTGCGTCTTATCAGAGGATCCGGGTACAGAGGAGGCCACATTAGGCGAAGGCTTTTTGTTACAGTGGTCATTTACTCACAGGGCGTTGCCCTCTAAGACAAAAGCACTCTCAGGTCTTATCTTCAGTGTTCTCAATCACACCTGTTTAAACGTCATCATGTAGGTAGATTTTTAACTGTGTGTGCAGACTGACTGTGTGGTGACAGCTATTTATGATGTGGGAGTGAAGCTACGTTTGAATATATGTCAGCTTGGCATGTGAAATATATGTATATGTGGGTCACACCAGTGATTGGGCTGCCTCACCTGAAGGTTGGGTTTAAAAATAGATACAGTTCAGAAACAGTTTAGATTATAGGATTTCAGGACATTTCTACTGCTTTAGGATGTTTCTAGGATATAAGGATATTGGTAAGATTATGGGACATCTTGAGGATTTTAGGACATTTCAAGGATTTTAAGATGTTTCTTGGATTTTAGGACATCCTTGAATTTCAGGCTATTTTTTTAAATTTATTCTGTATGTTTAACTGACTTTAATTGACTTTGTATTTGTCTCTGTTAAGCGTCTTTAAGCATTGTGAAAAGCGCTCTTTAAATAAAATGTGTTATTATTATTTATTATTATTTCTCGGATTTTAGGACATCCCAAGATTTCAGGACATTTCTAGGATTTTAGGACATTTCTAAGATTTTAGGACATAACAAAGGTTTGAGGACATTTCTAGGATTTTAGGACATCTCCCTTTATATGTGTTACATTCTTGCAAAGCATGACTTTAATAAATGTATTTTTGTCTAATATTAGATGTAAGCATTGCCTGTAAACCAGAAAAATCTTAGAGCTCATGTTTTTCTTTGCTTTGGTAGATAACATCTGCTTCATCTCCTGTTCAGACAGATTTGGAGCCAGCCTGGCGCAGCCTTAGGCCAATCACCTAATATGTTTTAGATGATGAATGACAAATTGTGGAGACTTCGAGCTTTACGCAAGGATATGATGACCTCTTTTTTTGGTCGTGCACTCTGGTGCAGAGGACACAAAGGCCAGCATGAACCTAGTTTAGTAAAAAGAAAAGCCATTGAGGCATTTTCAAGATGGCTGCAGGTGATGTGAAACTCCCTGTTGAAGTATTTTCTGTTGGCAAAAAGGTAAGGACTCGTTAACAGACATATTGATGCCACACCATCAAAGCTTATTTCTCCACCCTGTAGTTAGATTACATATGCGCTGTATCATGTTTCATTGCTCTATTGGTTGTCGAACTTGCGTGCGGTTGCAAATGCATGATCTGCCTAATAAACAAGAAGGACACGCTGCCAAGGCCAAAACCCCATTCATGCCTCTACCCCGTAACTCGGATCTGCTCCAGACTTTGATGGGTCCCTCCCTGGCCCGTGCTACAACCTTCCACCAACTTTCATAAAAATCATGACAGCAGATTTTCCATAATAGTGCTCTCATACAACTAAAGCACAAAAATAACCTCATTGGCAAAGAGCAAATGGTTAAACATACAGAATGATGTAAAAACATTGAGCTTGAAACAGTAAAAATAACAAAATAAATAGATAAATAAATACATAAATAAATATTTAAAATGCAGTAAAATATACTAAAATGTATCAAAAGACAAAAATAAAGAAAATTTTATGAATGAAAGTATGACATAGAGACATAAAGTCTTTTTAAATCTCAGCCATGGAATTTTTAAAAAAAGAAATAAAACAATCAAACACAGTATTTCTCAGTTACAGTTGTTAAAGACGGGGCTTTTTCGGCTGCAGCCTCGCGTGGTCTGGTGTGACCGGTAGCTTATGGTGGCTAATGTTTGCTGATGTTATAGATAGATATTTGTGCCATGTGATTCTTTCTTTTAATCTCCTTATGCTCAGTCATCCTCCCCTAAACGTAACTGCTGGCTGCCAGGTGTGAATCTATTTTTACCCATAATCCTTTGCATCATGAGTGTCATTTTAAACTACTTTTTCGCTCTCTCAGAAGGACTCTTGTTGCTGGCGTTATCTGGTGATCCGCACAGCTGAACCAAACTTTGTGCCGTGCTCGCCCCCTCACACCTGTGCACAGTTTGCTCCCCTCCACTGTGATCACATTACTGACCAGGAGCACAACTGTGAGCATCATCCAGGGAGGATGTGGTTATTTGTGGTCCAGGGTGGCGGTGGATTTCCCATAAGGCCAAGCATGTGTCCAGTTGGTGTGTGTGGGAGAGAGGGGGTTTCATGGGAAAACAAATGTGGGGAATCAGTGTGGGTAATAGTTTATTCATCAGGGGAACATATGGCTGTGACCACAGAGGATTGGTACGTCAGAGAGCAGAGTCATGAGAGGCAGCATTAAAATCAATTCATATTTTCCTTTTATCAGTAAGGTCACTGCTTTTGTTTTAATTAGTTAACAGAGCTTGTTAAATAAACTGGCAGTTGGAGGATGCAACTTTTTAAAACCTAAGTAAAATGGTTTGGTTTCTTTGAAAAACATGGAGAGTAGGCAACAAGAAACTTAACAGGATATAATTAACAATTACTGAAAAAGTTTTAACATAATTTAAGTATAAAGATGTTATAATTATTAATTATTATAAAATAAAATAAAAATACGTAGAATAAGCAAAGACAAAAAAAAAGTCAACAACAAAAAACAACACAAAAATGACCTTAGAAAAGTGCTAAAAAATGTGTATCTCTCTCTCTCTCTCTCTCTCTCTCTCTATATATATATATATATATATATATATATACACACACACACACACACACACACACACACACACATATATATATATATATATATATATATATATATATATATATATATGACCATAGCCTTTTTTCCCCTATGTTTTAGAAAAAAATCAAACCAATCTGCTGAGGTTTCAAAGGGTCAAATAGCTTGTGAAAGGTGTCTAAACGCAGCACAAGAAAAAAGACAACCAAAAGGAACATAAATGTCTGTGTTACTGTATCTCATGATTCTGCATTTGAGTCCACTGTACAGCAAATCACAAATGAGCTGATATCAGCTATTCTTCCTTTTTGTCTCTGGTTTCGACAAGAGTTTTATCAGAAAAGGACAACATTATGATGAACCCAGAACAGACACAACAGTCTCTGGTCTTTGTGGTTGCATGTTTGGGGTTTCCTGCCTGAGGCAGTGCCAGACTGATAATAAGAACGAGCTAAAGACTGTGACACTTTGTCTGGTTTATAAATCCTAAAATAGAAACACAGAAACCTTTCAGAGTGTCAGTCACAGCAGAACGAAGCCAGAGGCGGACACAGAGAGAAAGGAAACAAAGACGGAAAAAAAACATCAACTCCAGTCATCTGTTATCACCCTCAAGGTCATGATGGGTGGGTGTGATGGCAATGGGGTGGGTGTGATGGGTAGGGGGCAGCCAGGCAACCCCCCCCTCCCCATCACACACAAACTCTGTGGCGCGCACACACACACTCTGTCAGGAGCATTAAGCACAGATACAAGAAAGAGGCTGATATTGCTCTCACAGCATTAAATCCACAGCCTAAAACAGGCACACGTGTGTGCTCTCGCAGCAGCTGCAGTTTTGCTCCACAGTGTTACATCTAATAAAATATAATTGAATAGGAACAGCACTGTACATAGACCCTCCTCAGCATTTTTATATTTGTATCCCACCATTGACCTTAACATGCAACATCCTCCCCCAGTAACTCCAAATAATATGATACTATTTTATTTGAACAACTCGCTTTACCATAAAAAAAGCAAAGTATAAAGAATTTAAGATGATGTAAAGTTATAAAAAACTAAAGTGAAATGAAAACTTCTGTGCTGTACCCTGAATGAACTTGAATTAGAAGTCAGGCCAACTTGAACTTTTTTTTGTTTTGTTTTTGTGCTGATGCTAAAGACAGTGAAGGAGGAAATGAAGAGAACATTTTGTGTTATGGGGAATTTTCTATTCTCCCAAAATAGTCAGACTGCCCTCCACTGAACAAAAAGAAAAAATAAATAAACACCCTCCCTCCTTTTTAACCTCTCCTCCCCCCTAATAATTTGTGTACAGTCCCTAAGTGGATCTAATATTGCAGTGATTGAAAATGAGAGACAAAGAAACAGCGACAACTTGTGATTTCACCATGTTTGTCGACATCTTTTATTGTTTTGTGCTGCTTAATGTGCACACACACATTCATACAGCACAACACACACTTGTGCTGTATGTGTGTGTTCAGGTTGTGTGTGCATGGGGGGGCTTGCAGGGACTTACCATGTTGTCATGAATGTCTGCCCATGAAGAAACTGATCACTTTAACAAGAAAGGCCTCCCTCCTCCTCCTCAGGATTTCTCAAGCTCAGGGCGGGGTAGTGAGTGTGTGTGCATGTGTGCGTGTGTGTGTGTGCATGTGTGCGTGTGCTCATGCGTACCAAGTGTGGCGTGGTCTGCACAAGAGGCGGGGACAACAAAAGCAGGATGTGATACAGCAGGACTCCACTTCCTCATAGAGCTCCAATGAAACTGTTGCAGAGAGCGCCACCTGTCAATGGATGGGCGCCACAGCGGCGGCGTGCTGGTAAAATTCCATTCTCACAGATAAGGAGTGCACAAGTGGAGCCAGGCTGCAGTGAAATGACTTGATAAAATCTGAGGAGCCTTGTGTGTGTTTTTGGGAATTCCAGTCATGTGTGGTCGGGGGAACAAAAGGCACGGGGCCTGCTGTGTGTTGACGTCTGAAAGAGGGTCTTTTGTCACCTACATGTGTCCACTGGAGGCCCAACTGGACCCCACCCATCTCAACACACACACACACGCACGCACACACACACACACACACACACACACACACACACACACACACACACAAACACGTAGAAACAACATAGTTTAAGGTGTAAGACCCTCAATCCACTTATCAATGGCCAAAAACGCAATGCTACAAGGCCACAAAAACATGAATACCCAAAGTAGCACACTGCCGATAGAAAGCTCCTTAAGCCAGCACTCTTGGAAATCAAAGTTAAACATTAACGCTGCTAAAAGCCTCCTGGAAGCTATGACTTCCATTTGGGGTTTGTTAAAAGCAGCACTTTGAAGACGTGTGAGCCAGAGGCTATTAAACGAAGACACACCATATCAATTTTCCCACGGGGGCCTCCACCGCTATTGGCCCCAGCTGCATCAACCTTAAAAGCTAATTTTTAATACGAGATTAAGAGGGTGATGTCATACCTCAGATTACGTAATGACACTCTGCTCATCTATTTATGTGTCACAGAGCTATTTGTGTCTGAATAATAACATATATAATTTGATGGGAGTGTAGTTTGATTTATGGCGCTGCTATTAAATGTGAATTAAAGGGCAATTTTGAGATGAAAACACAAATTCTAATCCATATAATCTTTAATTTATATACACAAAGGAAGCCAGCTTTTCAGGGACAGTCAGTGGAGCCACCCCAAAGGAATATTATGGACATCTTGCCAAATTAATCAAAAAGTTCGTGGAAAATGTGATAATAATACATCCTACAAAGGCAGAATAATTTTATTAAAGTGTATTGTCGTGAGAGCTCTCTCCCAAGGGACTGTACAAAAATGTTTAGGGTCGTGGAAGGGGTCAGAAAAAGGGGCTGACTATCTTTTCTATTTGCTTGAGGGAGGACCTTAAACAATTTGATGGATTAGTCAGCCAACAGTAAATTACTCTGCAACATGTCCAGTTGATCCAATTTGTGAATGATTTCGCTGTAATTCATAATTTTGCAGTGAGCAAGTGAGTGTGTTTATATGATTTATGATGATCACCCAAAGAAATGAAACATCTGAAGTTAAAGAAGAAGAGTCATTTACACAAAGACACCAACAAAAATGTATAACTGAGGAGATGAAAAGATTTGAGATGTTGTTAAGGACCGAAGCCAAAATCATCAGACAAACTAAAAGAACCGCAAGAGACTATGTTGTCAATGACCAAATTCCGAACTTGCTACCAGACCGTAGACTAATCCACATCATGTTCTGCTTCCTGCAAACTCTACCAAGGTGCCACCTTTCGCAGTAAACCAAATATCGTTTTTTTTAGTAGGTGTGTTAAATGTCCAGACCTAATTCTCTTGATGTCTTTAGTTCATTCAAGAGAGGACATGTCAAAACTGTACTTGCTTTTATTGTCTTTTAAAGGCACTTTTAAGGTTTTCTTGATGTCTAACATTGAATGTTTTTCCACGCACCTTTAAAGCACTTTGATTTGCCTTGTGTCTAAATAATACAATGTATTAAAAAATGCCTTGTTGGTCAAACATAACAGGACTTTGTAAGACTTCAGTTTGCATATTGGTAAACTGCTGAGGACATTTTTCGCTATTTTCTGATATTTTATTTATTTATGTATTTACTGAAGATGAAGTGTGTAACTGAGAAAACTGATTAATTAATAATGATATCAGTCATTAGTCTGAGCTGCGGGCTATCTGACATTTTGGTAAAGCAGGAAAGGACCCCATATATATATTTAATGTCAACCTTCCTTTGCATCATGTTGCACCTTTGTTTATTTGTTTTCTTATTCTGCAAAGCAGCCTTGGGCACCTTGAAAGGCGCCATATAATTCCAAGTTATAATATAATTATTATAAAAAAGTAAAACATTAACCCCCTATTTCAGCCCACAACCCTAACCCCACTTTCCATACAGTCCCTAAGTTGCTCTCAGTTTTTGCACCTACATTTTGACATGTCATAGAAGGAAAAGTGCAGTTTCATTCACTAAAGTTAATGATAGCTGTACCTGTGCACAGCTTACTGGGACACTTTATAGAACTGAGCCATTGTTAATATCATCAGTTTCATCTGTGCTCCTTCTACTTTGACAAGTAAAAAGTTTGCTATAAAAGTCAATTCAGTGATTTTACTTTCCCCATTTGAATAATATGTACCGAATATATGTGCAACTTTTTGACCACCCAGAGTTTCTGTATTTTCATCCACACACGTCACTCTCAAGTGTGTCATTATACTAAACTGTCTAATTGGCTCTGAAGACAAAATAACAACTACCTGCAAACTGCTCAGTCCACTGTTGTGGTTTTGATGCATGGGAGCATTGAGCTCCACAACCATGAATTATCCTCTACACTCATTCATCATCCTCTTCTTTCATAACATGTAATTGCACAACAGCTGAGCAGCTACCGTCCACTCTTAGATTCTTGTCTGGAGTCCGTTTGCTGTTTGTCTGTGAATCCTCCTTCAGCATCACAACCATCCGGAAAAACATCCATAATCACACATATTGATACATTAATGTCCTTGAAATGACCTCTTTTTTAAATATTTACACCGTCACCTCTTTCTGTGCTTTGACACAGACTTTAATCCAGCTTTGTTGTTATTGTCAGCGCATAGAAAAGAGTTACACAGAAATTTCGTTTGATTTTGTGTTGGGAAAGACATGAAAAGCCAAATTCACACACCTAAATCCTCATATAATCCTGCAGTGCATTTTAGACAAATCATAGCACAACTGCAAGGCCTTATTATTATGATACAATAATGGATTTAACACACCACAAAAAAAGCACTAAAAGGGGATTATAGGACTCAGACTCACATTTAAAAGGAGTGCATTAATCTCCATTCTTTAGAGAAATATATATATAATATAGAAAAAATAAAATGGAAACATATTATACATGCTCAGCTCAGCACATTTAACTCCTTCATTAGAAACTTTAACTTCTTTCATGAGTGTCTCATTCTGTGGGGCTGCAGCACCATCTACAGGTGAACTCAGGCAACTTCCTGTTTTGAAGACGGATCCAACATGGCTGCTCCCTTGCAGACGTCTTTAGCAGTCGTCCTGCTTCTGTGAAGAAGCTGCAAACCACAAACAGGTAAACTAACACAAACACAGAGAAAGTCATATTTTTGTATGTTAAGTGGTGCATACTGCAAGGGCATGTGCATTAAGTTGCAGATCTTTAGTTAGGTGTTATTTTGCTATTTCAAGCTCCAGTGTGTTTATACACACTGACTATTAGTAGAAATATTTGTTTTGAGTATCTTTTCTTTAGTGTTCAATCACCTTAAAGTATTGCATGTTGTGATCCTCACCCTGAGATGCCACGAAAACCCCCTGAATCATACACACTGCTCCTTTAGGTGTCTAATCTCTATCTCTCTGTGTGCAGCCACCATGGATGTGAAAGAAATAGTCCACTGTGCTCTGCAGATCGAGAGATCCAGTTCAGACAGAAGCTATGGGAACATCTTGACCCTCCTTGGTGACCTTGATAAGTCGAACGTCTCGGCAGAGCAGCTGGAAACGACAGACATTGTTAAAGTGCTTTACAGGCTCCTGAAGAGCTGCTCTGATGACAGTGTAAAGAAGGCAGTGAAGTGTTTGTTGTCAAAGTGGAAGAGACAGTACAGCAAAGATAGACAAGGTGTGAAATGCACCGAGGAGCTCTGTCGAAGGGTTTCCCTACCAGGGGACGCCGGCGATGGAGGAGTTTCTGAGCAGGAAGAGAGTAAGGTTGAGAGCGTCAAGGCAGCTCCTGAACAAACATCCTTAGTGGCAAAAGATGGCCCTCAGACTCTTTGTTCGACTGCAGAGAGCACCTCTGCATCTTGTAGTTTTTCATCAATAAGATCCAAATGTGTTCAGCTCCTTCTTGCTGCCCTCTGCTCCGAACTTCCTGATCACCACCAGGCTGCAGAGCTGGCTACAGACATCGAGCGCTGCATCCACGAGCTCCACAAATCCACCACGGTCAAATACAAAGCCTGTGTGCGGAGTAAGGTGGCCAACTTGAGGAATCCAAAAAATGGGCATCTTCGCCAGGGCCTCCTGAGCGGCTCGCTGTCACCTGAGACATTCGCCCGGATGTCTGCTGAAGAGATGGCGAGCACAGAGCTCCGGCAGCTGAGGGAGGAGTACTCGTCCCGCGGCGTGAGCGAAAGGCAGCTTCCACAAGGTGTAGAAGGGACGCAGACGCAGAAGATAATATGTAAAAGATGCGGGGGGACTGACTGTAGAGTGACGCAGGTGTCCAGGGGGGCTCTTTTTTTGCCTGCATGGGTGAGGCAGAGCGGCCCTGACGATGACTCAATGACCTTTGTGACCTGCAGCGGGTGTGGGCAGCAGTGGTACCACAGCGCCTGGGTTTGCCTCTGAACACAAGTATCAGATTAATTAACAAATGTCAATAAATAAATGAGTTGATCACAGTAAATGAATCAGCAACAATGTAGATTATAGATTATATATTTTTTAAATAAAATTAAAATGAAATATATGGATATTTATTTTTAAAAAAGCCTCCTGGACATTAAAAAATACTGCAAAAATTCACTTTTGAGGAGCTGAAAGAATGAATGAATTCTGAGCATTTTGACTGTTTTTTAAAAAAATTGTATTTAAATTTTTTATCATCTCAGCTCCACTGTTTTTGTCATCATGTGAAACTGCCATCATGTTTGTGGTTTTCCTGTTTTCAGTCAAAAGATTTCATGATTCTGTAAAGACTGTGACACTTTTTAAGAGTTGAAAACATTGTAGTCAAAGCTTTGTGGTTCTTTTCTTATATCTTAAAAAGGTGCAAGATTTGAACCCAACAGTGCTCATATGTGTTTTTAATACTGAATGCAAAACCAACAAAATAAGACATTTTTTATGCAGCCTGCTAAATGCTTCAAGTATTTTCTCCAACACAGAAACAGGAGCGAAGGTCAGAGGAATGCAGAGTGGAAACAAAGGACAGAGCATTCTTGCAGGATGGAGCACATACTTGTGGTTTAAAAAAAACATTTTGAGGATGCAAGCTTTTTATTTTGTGTGTGCTTTCGGCAGTAAGTCCATGACTAAAAGCCCAACGTGTGCGACCTTTCTGCTGAAAAGCAGAGTCACTGCCTGTTGCAGCTGCAGACTCAAACCACAACTTTTAGAGAAGTAGCTCTCATCATCATCATCTTCCCGCTGATTCATTTCCTGTCTCCTGTAGTTGATCTGCAGATGCTCATTTAACTGCTTTTCCTGGCTCCTATTTCTTACATTTTCTGGTCAGAGGATGATGTAAAGACTCTACAATCCTGACCTTTTAACCTCATTAATGTATCATTTTCTTGATGTTGAGGAAGTTGTCTGTTGCACATATTGTAAGTCACACTTAAATTCCTTTAAAAGAAAAAGAAAACATGCCCCGAGCTTCCTACAATATCCCATTCATTTGCAGCTTCAGTGGATGAGACATGTGACCTCAGAAAACGGTGAGCATGTGAGTCAGTAATCTGCCTTCCCGAGCAGCCTCAGGGGTGGATATCCCGTGGTCTTTCACTCAGCCGACGTGGCACCGTGACTCGTTGACACGTCATTGTGACGTCACGCCAGGCATTTACTGTACATTTCCTGGCTCAACAGAACTTTCCTGTGCTTTGCAGCAGGCTCAGTTGGTTATAAAAGGACAAATCAGGGATGTCCAAAGATAAAATCCCCTTCTCATGGTTCTCATTAGATATGGAGCTTCAATATCTTGTCTGGCAGATACAGTCAGAGTGTGGCTGTTTAGTATCTTGGCACTCTGACTTTTCTCTGTGTTGTGTCTCCTCTCAGATGCTCCCTATCTTTAGAGTGTTGGGTGACGGTTTCCAACCTTTCAATCACAGCAGACTTTGAAATCTCTGCTTTGTTGCCATTTATATTTTTCACACAGACAAAACCCACTGCAGACAGAGATAATACATTTCAGGCTCCTTTGGTGAATCTTGACCAAGTGCAAGAAGCTTGCAAAACTGCATAAATGCTGATCATCTTTGCTCATTTTTCCATGCAGCAGGGGCACCAGGGAGAAATGAAGAACAAGAAAAGAACTTAAAGAGCTGCAAAGGAACAGCAAAGAGACAAAAAATTAGTGCAAAAAGGGGAAAACAACTACAATCAGACACAAAACAACACAAAAAGACACAAAATTTGAGCAATGGGGCACAAAATGACCTCGAAGTGACACAAAATGTCCTTTAAGAGACACAAAACAAAAAAAAAAGAAGACAGCATTACCTAGAAAAAAACACCCACAAAATGTAGCCAGCGAATATAAGAATAATGATAGTCATAATAAGAATAATAATAATAATAATAACAGGTGGATTACACTGATTAAATGCAGCCTTTATGCACTGTGAAGAGGGAAAACCTAGATGTTCCCAAAGATTATGATGAATGACAGGTTGTTTCTTCATGCAAAAGAAATATGGGGTTTAAAATTCAATCAAGCTGCTTTATTTTAGGGTTTTAATAAAGGCAAGACATTTTTGACCTTTAGGATTAATGGTGTATAAAAAATTGCCTACTGTGTCTGAAGTGGTGGAGGTATACTGTGTTTCAGAGAAAAAAAAGAGATAAATGTGAAAAATCCACTTAATTGTGTGTCACAATCATTTGTTTTTCTTTCTTATAACTTTATCTTTTGGCCCTTCATATTTAATTTAGGGGCCCTTTGGAGGGAGCTTGTTAAGAACCACTCCTGACCTTTATTATTTCCATGTTTAAAAATTGATTTGTGTCAGAAAACTAATCTTAAATCTACAAAAGCTCAGAAAAAAAGATGTAAAGCACAGTCAGTGGATGCAGTGCGGGACATCCAGCCTGCGCATGATGAGGAGGCGTGACCGCCGGGTCATGTGAGCGTCATCAGCGGCTGCGGGGACAGACACCGGCGGGGACACCGGAGTGACATGTCACCGGCTAACAGCTGCACTCTACAGGGATGGAAGAGGGGGTGTTGACCGCAGCAGCCGGACTGTGACCACCACACCGACAGGTACAGTCAATTAGACGACAAAACGTTTAATATTAGTCGCAAAAATGCCCACTTTCTGTCGTTTTAATGTTAGCGCGCCCATTAACGAACAGCTACGGTTTACAGTGAAGCTTCCATTATCGGACAAAGCTTCTTTTGCTTTACTTCTTTTACATTTTGGTGTTATTTGCATATTGACAGCGACTAAACAGTGAGCGATATTCAATATTCAGCCAAGTTATTGATAGTGTATGCTAGTTTCGGAGTGTTAAACACCTGTTTCTACACTCCGAAACTAGCACAAATTTAAGCTAGCTAACTGAAACCGGCAGTAGTAACTTGAGTAACGGTTAACTATTCGTGTTTTCTTCGTCGTTGTGTCTTTTACCATCATGTCATGCTCTTTAATTCATTTTAACATATTAATAAAAGTGATAAAATACACTAAAGTGTTGGTAAAGAAGAATAATTGGCATAAACATTAACTTCGTCGGGGTAAAACTGTGTCCGAAAATGGAACTTGATGGTTGTTAACTAGTAACAGCGAATAAATAGATAAATAAAATAAGAATATAATACTGTCGTGCAAACAAAACTGTATTTATTATTGTTGTAATTATGAGAAGTGTGAATACGTTATGTTCCTATCACTGGAACCATAAAAGGCTATCTTCTTCCATAATACCTTGATAGCTGTTGTGCAATATTATTACATTTCTTTTTTTATTGCAAATATGTTATTGTCTTGCACTCAGCTCCTCTGGCATGTCTCTGAATGAGAAAACGATTACCCTGCTGATTTAGTATTCTGACTTTTAAACATTGATATAAATGTCACATTTTGCAGGCTCAAATTGTATCATGTGGTTGCTTGGTTGTTGGAAATATTCATGACTTTTTTGGAAATAACCCAAAGATCAGCCTTCTGTTTAAATAGTAGCACATGAGGAACATGACTCCAGTGTTTCCATTCATTCCTGCCTCTGCTGCTTTTTAATAAAATGTTAATGTTTCCCCAGAAGAATTGACAGGAGCAGCCCTGCAGTCTGTGTTTAAAGGTCTCAGGACAAAGACATCATTTACCCAATTTTGTCCCTGGGCTCAACATGCTTATGGCTGCCAGTTCATGTGACAGTGCCGCTGAAGGAGTTTAACTCCTTGCTTCATTCATGTATTTAAAGTCTGTAAAGTAGCCTAACTTTTCTTAAGGAACAAGGGATTTGGCCAATTTTGTCCTAATTGGCTGCAGACTGCATGCACACTCCTGCTGCATGTAGTGACAGTAGCAGTAGATGTTTTTGTAATGTAGTCTTTTATTGCAGATAATTAGAAAAATAGTGCCAACGATTTTGCTTGCCTGTTAATAGTTTTAGTAATAGGTTTACCATAACTAGAATGTTTATTTTATTTTTATACCCCATACTTTTTTAAAAAATAAGTCTCCACCAAATGGGTGAGCTGGCCATTTATGGCAATTCTAAAACAGAAAATAAACAAAATTACAAATCATTTACTGTTAAAAGCTGGTAAAACCTGGTTTTAGACAGTAAAAAAAAAATCATACTTGTGATTTTTTTTCACCATATATAAAATGGATAACATTAAATGCATTTAACAACAACTATTGTAGCAAATAGTCAATTTTAGTTTCATTAGCTGAGCTTCACCTTTACCATAGAAGAAGGCCAAATCAACCGTTTTGTAGAGCATGTTTTAAAAAGAATTATTTGACCCTTATAAGATTTTAATATTTTATATTAAGTTACAGAAATCTGTTCATTTTGACCTCTTTAACATGTGGAATAAATATGCCTAACTTTTAAAAATCCCACCACACAGAGCCCTCATGTCTAGTGTGATCTTTATTGTTCCTAACTTCCTGTAGGAGGTGAACTGAAAAGGCAGATTAAAGACACAGCGACATCTAGTGGATTATTTTAGAATAGCATACCTCAACCAAATGGTAGAGATGGCTCAATGACGTTGAGTTGAATTCAACACATTTTTAATCAAGATATTGTGACTCAAAATGTGCTCTACCAAACAGTTGAGCTGGCAGTTAAAGGGTTAAGTTATTTGTTATCCAGAAACATGTACTCAAACACAGTAAGTGAGTGAGTGACAGTAACAGTGATGGATCTGTCCTAACTGTGATGGATGAGGTTGTTGACGTAACACAGCTCCTCCTCGCTCTGGGTGAAATTTCCCACTTTCATCTCACAGATTTCCTCTGGTATGTGGGTGGAATGATTACCATTTAGCTTAAACTGGTATGTTAAGCATGCGAGTGTGTGGTACGTGCTTAAATTTCTGCTTATATCCTCATTAGTGTCTTGCAGCTGAGCGTGAGAGTGGGAGAACTTCCTCGTCCACTTGTGTTGAGTCAAATTCTCTCTCTGTTTCAGATTGGTGACAAAATGATCTGTGCGCTGGTTTAACGGTGAGTTTTAAACTCTTTGTTTTTTCCTGTTGTTGATTCACTTGTGGACGACTTGCTGGTCCTGTGATCAGTGTCCATGTGATGTCCAGCACGGATCATTTCAAGCACAACATATTAATACACACAGTGTGGGACGTTTATTAGTGGCATAGTGTAATGAGTGGGCTGTGGCTGTTTTAACAGGATTAGTTAGTCGACTGACTTCAGTTCTCCTCACAGTCTGAGCGTGAAGGGAAACATAAACAGTTAGTTTTACTTCCTTAAAGGCAGTTGTGATTAAGTGAAAGCTGATTAGGAAGCAGTTTGTTCTTATCTCAACCACAACTTTATCTGTGAGGCTGAAGGTAAACATCAATAAAGTCTTTCCTGAAGGAATATTCCTGCACACTGAGTTATTATAATGCCATACTGTCATGCTGGAAGGCAGTTTAATATTGTCTGATAAAGATAAACATAATTTTGAAACTGTGTGAACGCATATTTCTACTTTTAATGGTATTAGTGTACAGCTTTACCGTTGAATCTCCTTTAGAATTCTTTATTGAAGCTATTTTGGATTATATTTTATCATTTCAAGTAATAAATGTACGAATTAGCGCCTTCGGAAAACAGAGTTTACAGAGTGCATTTACAAACAAAGCAAAGCAGAAATGGAAATCAAAGACTGCGATACCACAAAAGAAAGCCAAACAGTCCTCTTGAACACAAGCAAGAGGAAACTGGGGTACAGTTAGGTTATGGAACTAAGGCTGCAAAAGGTCACAAAATATATTATAATTATATTTATTGTTCTTCACATTCATGCTGCACTGTGCCTCAGTTTTAGGCACAAAATGTATCTGCAGAAGTCTGCAGGACCTGCTGGAGATATGGACACAGCTTCAGTGTGACTGTTGTTTTGCTTTTTTCTTTCTCAGTTAAGGTTTTGTGCTCCTCAGGTGGAAGCACTCTCTCTTAACACTTTCTGTAAACCTCCTGTGCAGTCGCTTGGTGCATATTAGTGAGACCAAACCTGGCCCAGCCCGCTGCAGCCATGATGTCCAAGTCCGCCCTCCTGAAGGTGATCCTCCTCGGTGATGGTGGTGTCGGCAAATCATCGCTCATGAACCGCTACGTCACCAACAAGTTTGACTCGCACCTCTTCCACACCATCGGCGTGGAGTTCCTCAACAAAGAGCTGGAGGTTGACGGCCACCACGTCACTCTGCAGATCTGGGACACAGCGGGTCAGGAGCGTTTCCGCAGCCTCCGCACACCTTTCTACCGCGGCTCTGACTGCTGCCTGCTCACCTTCAGCGTGGACGACGGGCAGAGCTTCAGCAACCTGGTCAACTGGAAGAAGGAGTTCACTTATTACGCAGACGTTAAGGATCCGGACAACTTCCCTTTCGTGGTGCTGGGCAACAAACTCGATGTGCCGGAGCGGCAGGTGTCAGGGGAGGACGTACGGCAGTGGTGCCGCGAGAACGGCGGCCACCCCTACTTTGAGACAAGCGCCAAGGATGCTACAAATGTTGCATCAGCTTTTGAAGAGGCGGTACGTCGCATTCTGGCGTTGGACGACAGAGCTGATCATCTGATTAACACCAACACAGTGGACCTGCAGAAGAAGAGTCAGCCTGACCCCACCTGCTGCTGAGCTGGAGGCGGCTCACAGCTCATGTGATGCGTCTGCAGCTGCCGCAGACGGTACGAGTGTGGTTTCTGCAGAAAGAGGAACTGGTGTTTAGCTACTGTATGTGGTGCCCTCAGATAAACTGTGACCACATCTGCATTTGTGAGCAAAGTCATATTTTTTTCAAACAAAATTGACAATATTTTCTGGCAATAATCAGCATTTACAGTTCACAAGGGACACCAAATTGTCCACCCAATGTCTCCCAACACTGTCTCAACTCTGATCTAGACTAGACCTTTTCAGGAATACGATTATCAATTTATACAAAGCATTGAAAGACAGTTAACCCTTTGAAACTTGAACAAATTGATTTGATTTCTTTCAAAAACATGAGAAGAAGGCAATGACCAGCTTCACAAAAAAATCCCCAAAAATTTGAAAGAAATGTGTCAAAGAGTTGCAAGAAAATTGCCTGAAAAAAAGAAAACAATAAAAAAAAACTAAAGGAGACAAGAAACGACTTCAAGAAAGTGTGAAAAAATACACTTAATTTTTTTCCCTGAAACATAATTTTACATATTTATGATTAGAAGAATGACAAATGTAGTTTTCTGAAAATATTTCCCATACTTGCCCTACTTTTTTAAGATAACATCTAATAATCTCCCCACAACTAATTTTTTTTTCAATTTTCTGTACATTTCTTGTGAAGTTGCTCATTGCCTTTCCTCCATGTTTTCAGATCTCTCCAGTTTTCTCAGGTTCTGGTTCCATAGGTTTGAATGCCTGTAAAAGGGGCTTGAATGCAACACAACAAAACTGAGGCAGGTTTCTAAAGGGTTAATAGACAGATGTATCTGACAATCCTCAGTTGCATTTGAGGTGGACATGCTAGAAATCTAAACGTTTTGGTAGTTATTGTGACTAAAGTTCTTCTTTGATAACATTTCTCTAAACACAAGTTCTCTAAACACAAACAAAGGTTCAAAACAGTTTGATGTCACTGATAGAGCTGTGGTTACCCACAGAAAGAGACGGTCTGAGATTATTTTCTGCCTCGAGAAGCAGATGCAACCATGTTTACAGCCGAAGCATTGTGATTCAGTACTGACTGTTCTCAAACGACTGTAATGCAGGACTGCAACCTGATAGCACTCCCAAAAATGATCTTCAGCTCTCTTAATAACCAAACTTCTACAGAACAACAATATTGACGTTGTCAATGTTTTAAGTTCTGTTAATGGTTTTTTACATCTTTTTTTGCATAAAACGTGCAATTTTTACAGTTATCATACGTGTAGAAACACAAAAAGCTATTTTTTCAATCTACTCTTGATATTCACCATATATAAAAAGTACTTAAAAATGTATGTGGTTAATCACATTCAGGTAGAAAACACTGTCTCTCTGAGAAGTTGATAAATAGGACTACTCTGGTGCAGATTTGATAGAGTTAATCATATGATCAACAAGATTTGCTAGTTTTTTAAATCTTATGTTTTGTTTTTTCAGGGGTGGGGGTTTAGACAAAAGATTATTTTCTTTTTGGATAATAGTGCCAAACCAGAGATATTAGATATGTTTTTGTGAAAAATCCAGGCTTTTGATAATGCCAGTGATGTCATGAATGGATTGTTTCTCTAAAGAAAAATTGAAGCTGCTCGTAGATTAGATAAGTTATTATTAACTTCCTGTATTCAAGTATTTATTGATCACTACACTTACTCTCACCATAAAAAGTGAGGACTCCCTAAAAACGTTGTATTTCTCCTCAGCGCGGTGCCTTGCGTCTACCGTCACACAGTGTGTTGTGTATCTGATAGATTTTTTAAACATCTTTTTTTGATAAATTAGCAAAACCATAACCGAAAAAGTGCTTTACTATAAAAGTGTTCATAGATTAAACCTTCAGGAGACCTCACACCTAACTGTAACTTCAAACAGATGATTTGTGGTTATTGATTTACGAGGATACGCTAAGACTTTTGCACCTTGTGCAGCTGCACGGCTGCAAAAACACCTAGATTTCCCTGCAGATTTCCAAAAGACTTCTACCTGACTTCTTAAATGGACCGTAATATTGTTATACTAGAAAATAAATAAATAGTGCCAATATATATTGATTTAGATAGGTCTAAATTATGTCCATCAAATAAAATCTACTCAGTTGGGGATCTCTGTATTCTAATATTAATGTAGTATTTAGCATCATGCTCAGCCCAAACAGGCTTTACAAGGCAGTTTCCCTGAGACCAAATACATAAAACACAGGAAAACATTAACAGTATATTCTGTGGGCCTTCATATTTGTGTATTATTTGGTGTCATTTTCTTAATTTTCTTGGCTTTAGAAATAGAACCAGCCAATTCTTTGGATCTCAGTCCAACTTGTCATTATCATAAAACTGAAATAATTCAGGACTTTGCTCTGCTTACAGAGGTGCACTATCAGCTTAAGTAAGAACGTGCACTCACGGGCTGAGACAGTTAGAAAGTTCACTGAAGCGTGCCCTGCTGCGTCCTGTAAGACTGTGCCCCTCTGAGTGAAATACCGTGTGTCAGGGAGTGCAAAGTGCACAAAGGCCTAAAAATGTAGGACACTGCTGAACCTGAAACTGTTGTAAGATTCAAATGACTCTACACCTGTATAATCTCTACATTAGCAGTGCCTTCTTTAAGGCAAATGACTCCTTTTTTTTAAACACTGGAAATAAAGCTGCAGCCAACGATTGAGAAAAATCTGTCTTTTGAGTGCTTTTCATGTTTTTTTTCTCCATTCGCAGAGCAGTACCGTGTATGTCCACAAGACAGCGCCCACGCATAAGAAGTTTGTGGCTCCACAGTAACACTGGTGAGCTGCCATCTCCATTTCACTTGTAAATGACACAGTGGTGGTGGTGACCTTAAATAGTGACACGGTGTTTTCACAGGCTTTTCTGGGAATAGTGTGGGCTCACTTTAATGTATTTTGATTGAAAATGATGTTTTTTTTTCTTTTAAAATTGATAGGGAAATGTCAATAACATGGCTGTGCAGCCAATGTCTCACTCAGTTCACACAAAATTCACCTGTTGCAAGAATTCTTGATTACAGCACAGAAATGTAACTTTAGACACAGAATATTTCTGGCATTTTACATTTACTACTGTTACAATAAAAACATTTTCCAGCTGCTTTATCTTGCAGCAAAATGAGCAGAATGGAAGGTGAAATGCATTGCTTGATGCATTTGGCAGAAAATAAATCTGCAGATATATCAGTTACTCAGCCCAGGTTACCTTGAATTTGTGAGACAAACTTGAATTAATTTGGTGAATGAAGAATGCAAAAACACAGAAAATATTGTCACTGAACGTCAAAGGCTGTTGCATTGCAGCAACAACAGTAAAACTATACCAAAAAAATAATTTACAAGCTTTCACACAACTCCTGCAGTTTAATCCAAGTCTCATTTATCCAGTCATATGCTCAGTACTTAACAGACAGCCGTTTTCAATAGAGAGCAAAAAGGAAAGTAAAATTAATGTAAACTCTCTGATATCTCCATTTCTCTTTTAGTGGGCTGTCTGTTTAAGAAGTGTTGAGCATACAACTGGATAAATGAGGCTTCGATTATACTGCGTGATTCGTATGAGATCTTGTAAAGAGATATTTTAATACAGTTTTGTTGCTATCAAACACGGACTTCCATTCATCTACAGTTTCCTCCGATTTTGAATTCTTCGGTCACTGTGGAGGCGTACAAGACAAAGTTTTCTTCACAAATTTAAAGGAACATGGGGTGAGTAATTGATTTTCAAAATAATAATTTGGGCGTATTTGTTAAGGTATTCCATCAAAAGTTTGTCACTTTTCCTGTTGCATGTGAGGAATTTCTGTCCTGTACTTTTACAATAGAAAATTGAATATTTTTGGATTGTTGGTTGAGCAAAAGAAAAACAATAATAAGAAGTCACTCTGGGCACTGGTAAAGTTTGAATTGCTATGCTTAGAATAGCTCATTCAGGGAAATAATTTCCATCTCTACAGCAATGCCTTAAATATTTAACCAAACAAGGAAAATTCAAGTAACTTCAGACCCAAACACAAGAACGAGACATTAGACAACGGTGTCACGATAATAAAAAATATCGGTTTTACTAGAGAAGGTTACAAAAATCATCACTATATAGGAGTCATAGAACTATTTCCAACTTAAAAAATAAAACCATAATGAAACACCTACAGGGACTACAATGCCATCAAAGTACAATGGAGTTTTCTTTAGAAAAGAGTGGGTGGAGAGGGACGGGGGAGTGTGGAGGAGGGGGGCAAACACCGCCTACCATAGTTGTCAGTACAATTGACTACACATCACCTGAAAAACTGCAAAGACACAGTCATGTCTCCTTCATGCAAATAACGAGGAAACAACAACACCCTGACACGCATCGTCTTATAGGAAATTGAAGTTTGCCTTTACATCAACCTGGTGGCAAAGCACGTATATTTATCAAACATAACACACATGGCAATATAGTCCTTTTTTATACAGAATAGACAGCTGCACACATGGACGATACTGACATGCTTCATCTCATCAAAGTTCAAATATTTCTCTTTTTTTATTTTTTTTTTTAGGGTAAACTAACCAGTGATGATCGATATAGAATATAGTTCATGATTATTAAACAATATCTGATTATAAAATTAATGTATGAAAATTCCTGACTTGTTTTATTCAGAGTGTAAACATCCAAAACAGTCTCTGTGGCTCGTGTGAGAGGCATGACGTTCAAAATTTTTTTAAAAAAAAAGAAGAAAAAGTGACTTTTTTTGTCAACTCACATGTTGAGGAGTCACTATTTGGTGAAAAAAAAAAAAAAAGAAGCACAAACAAGTTCCATAAAATCATTGTTACTGAATCACAAGAAGAACTCAGCTGCCTAAAACTGATAAAACATTACAAATCAACTTCCATATTTTTTTTCTCATTTTAAAATGTATACGTCACAAGCACCTCAATCCATCATATCATACTGCACTGTATCCCTCTCACGACATATCATTTAAGATGTTACATTACAATTATTATATCAAATGCAGAACTAGTATTTGAGTGCTAAACACATATCTCAAAGGGTACATTTACATATATCTGTGGAAAAAAATAATAGAAGAGCATGGCAAAACACTGACTGTGTTCTCCACGTTTTGGGAGAGGTGTAAATCGAGATCTTTTAGGGTGATTTAGCTATTTACAGGTGAACTTCATTCACAAAAGGAGGAATTTTAGAAAATGACAAAACCGGTTTTTACTGTATAATTCACACAGGACAGCGTACCAATCCGATAAGGGCTAGTTTCGATGGTGAAGCTTTGGAAAAGAACACAACTGGCTAAAATCAGATTTGGTTTGATACCTGAGGTGTGTGTCTTTTGTTTGTGTTAAAAGACCCAGACAGATTTATCTTTGATTTCTGCTGCCGCTGGTGATGAGTGTAGCAAAAATTAATCTAAATACGCTTATTTGCTTTCTTGCCGAGAGTTACATGAGAACAGTGACACCACTCTCATCTTTGTATGGTAAATATCAACCACATGCAACATGTGAAAACCACAACTTGTTATTTTAATGCTTTTTTTTTGGATGCCTTTCACAAGCAGCCTATGTAACCCTTTGAACACAACTGTTTTGATTTTATTTTGAAAACATGGGCAAAAAAGACACCGGGCAACTTGGTAAGAAGCGTCCTACAAACTGCAAGAAATGAGTAGTTTTTTTTTTGTTTTTTTTTTTAAATGAAAAAATGTCCAGAACACTTAATTTCTAATTGTCAGTCAAAGTGTTTTACAGAATTATCAAAAATTTTAAGCACTTCCTTCCAGGTCATTCCCTTACTTTGTCATATATATATATATATATATATATATATATATATATATATATATATATATATATATATATATATATATATATATATATATATATGTATGTATTGTACTAATTTTTCGCTAATTTTGGGTTGCTCATTGCCTTCGTCCTATGTTTTCAAAGGAATCAAGCCAATTTGCCAAGGTTTCAGAAGGTTAAATGGTGTGTTATCTGTCATCAGCAGCAGCAACAACATAATTGTCAGCTGACAAAACACACAGCAGTGTCGGCCACCAGGGCAAAAGCCGTGGTGGCTTTCCTAGTTGGGAAATGATTGCCTGCACTGACAGTAACATTCACAATATGATTGTATTCCCACCTAAATGACATAATCACTTCTCTGTTTTATCAATCTCCCTTGACTTGTTTGTGTTTGTTGGGGCCACATGGTCATTGTGACATAAATGCCACTCTCTGCACTGAAATTTAGCGGTGGGTCCTGCAGATCAGCTGCCTATGATAACTGTTAAATGGTGTGTAAACTCCACTACTCGACGCACTGTAGGCGTAGGCTGGCGGGGTAATGGTGCACTCTGTTGCCTCTAAACAGGCAGTCTTTATTCTAGCAGGCTGCTAGATGTAGCTTTGTATCATACAGACATGAGATTGGTCTCAAACTTCTCATCTAACTTTGACGAGGAAGCTAAAAAGCCTATTTTCTATAACTATACCATTACTAAAGATTTGCTACACCTGTGGTCTTAAATAAACGGTTAATACCTTGGCAGATAAATAAACTCTGATCATGTAAATGCACAATAATCCTTGAGATACCACATGATTGGAGTTTTTAAGGTGTTTCTATGAGAGAGAGGGGGCTGGGGTGCTTTGTGTTTTTTTAGGGATTCTCCCTTATTTTTTTAGTTTCGTAGTAGTGCAACAACGAGCATTAGCAATAAAAAGTCTAAAATGGAGAAGAAAGTAAAGGAGGAAAAACCTAATGAGCGCAAAAACATAAAGAAGAAGAAATTTGTAATAGGACCTGGCATACTTTTTCAGAGAGTATTAAAAAAACAACAACATTCGTACACATTCGCACAATATATTCATATTCATATATATATGCATATAAAACACCAAAAAACGGAGGAAGTTGGTCGCTGCCTGGCTTCCCTGTGGCTGAAGCAGACAGTGAACAATGTTTTTTTTAGGCTGTTAGGAGCTGTGTGTCGAGAGGCTGTGCTGGCTCAGGGCGCGAGGCCATCACAGCCGGGCCACGTTCACGAGCCGCCGCCCAAAAGCACGGGGGAGGAGACGCTTCTGAACTGATGTACCGTACCTGAGCTCCACCCCGGCGGGCGAGCTCTCCCGTTCTGAAGCATCTGCCTCCGTCTGGGCCTGCCGCTTCCTCCTGATCCTCTATTCTCTTCTCTTCTCGCCCACAACTCTTAATAAACATCACGGAAGGGAAGAGGATGGAGAATCAGGAGGTTGGGGGACTATCAAACATGACCGAGGTGGTTTGTTTTAACGGAGGGAGGGGTGGGCGCTGGGTGTTGCAGGGTGGGGGGTTTGAGGTGTGGAGAGGAGATGGGTGGAGGCGGGAGAGGATCGCTTGTCCTTATGAGTAGGAGGAGGAGTTCTGGCCCTCCTTGGAGCGCGCCTCGGCCTCCAGATCTTGGTCGTCCTTGGTCTTGATGTCTTGGTATTCGTGCGTGGAGACGGCGCTCTTCAGGTAGGCCCAGTTGGCCGCCAAAATCATCAGGTAGTGGATCTGAAGAGAAACAGAGATTCCTAATTTAAGTACTTTAAATTATCTGCAGTAGAGGTATGGTAGTATTTTATATGACCTTAAAGAAGGTTTTGAGTTTGTGGTGCGCTCAGATGAAATGAAGTATACCCAAAAACAGTATGCATGCTTAAAAATGCTTGATTTCTTAACTGTTCTCCCACAATTCAATGCACAAGGGAAGTGATAGATTTGCTAACAGCTGGGAAACATTAAAACCAATCGTGGATGGCAGTGAAACCGCTCCAAAAACACTCCAACAGCAAAAGAACTATTGAGTTTTTGGAAAACCATTTTGCTTAATTAGGAAACAGCATGTAAGACAGCAAAATGTTTATGACAAAAATGTGAGCTGTTTTACCACAATCCCCCATTTCTGTTAATGTTTTGCAGCTGCGAGTAGGCCCTCTGTTTCCTTTGTGCATTGCTTTGTGGGAAACTTTTCTGTTTTTCTGTGTATCGTATACTGATTTTCTGGTTGGCTGAAAACCTGGCTGACAACAGGTGATTTCACAAGGCAGTCATCAATGAAATCGTCTGGCAGGATGACAACATGAGTCTTGTTTAGCACTCAAATGCATACGTATGAGAAAAAGAAATTTCTCTGTTTTTTGAATTGAAGATTATTATGTCAGAATTACATGAAATTTTTCAATGGTAAAAAAGGCTCTGATTTTCTGAAATAAACGTAAAATATTTCATTTTCTGCTTCCAGTGGTATCTCTTTTAAAATAATAAGAAAGGACAGAGCAATGCCGTCACTGCAGTCAAGTTTTTTTCTTTTAATATTCTTTCAAAGGCTGTTGCCTTGTAGCCAAATTATCCATGGAGGCCTTTTCATAACCTCATAACCAAATCATTTAATCCGGTAAGAGCACTAAATAAAGCAGTACCATATCAAAAAGTCTGTGTTTCTCAGATGCTTTTTGGCATGTTGTCATCCTGCTAGGTGATTTCACTAACAACTACTGAGTGAAATCACCTTTTGTCTTTTAACTGTAATCAAAACCTCAGTCTGTAAGAAAATTTGAACCTTTTTTTCTCATTATTTTCCCCATTTAGAAACTGTTTTGCAACATTTGGGCAGAGCTGAGCTCAACCCACGTTTCATCCTCAACAAAGAAGACCAAGTGATTTCAATGACAATCAGGTAAGAGTTTTTTTTTTTACTGAAGTGAATGCGTTATGTTTGCACCCAAATGTATGAAAATAGCTATTAAATTAAAAGAAAGTCCCACTGGCACTATTTTGCTTAGATGCTCTTTACTTGTCTTTTTAAATACTATTCTGTATCTCTTCCTACATCCTTGTTAGCTGAAAAAACATTGCAGCACACAGAGAGGGCTTTCAGGTGATCCAACACAACATCTGCTTATTGCTTTTTTAGTATCTCCATTTCCCTGGATGTAAAACAAAGCAGTCCGCCTCCACAGCGGAGTAAAACACTGACCCCGTCTACACACACTCACGCAGCAGAGGCAGGCTGCAGGGTTGGATTTCAACCCATAGGACGACATGCTGACAAAAAAAAAAACGTGTGAGAGGCGGGTGGGTTGCTACGGCAACAGATAAGCACGCCATGGCAACGTGCATATTTTGAGAAGCACATTATCAGTGGGATCATGAGCGGCTTACCAATGCGATGACGGTGGCTCCGGCGCCAGCAAACGCGACGATGTAGAGGTGGTAGGACAGGTAGAACTGTGGATGGAAAGAGAGCGTTAGAGAGAGAAGAAGAGGAGGGAGAGATTTCAGGATTTCAAGGTGGGAATCCAAGATCAGTGTCACCGTTTCAGCATCTGACCAAATGTCTCCCCTTCTGTTCCTGAGGCCAGCAAAGTGTTATTGCAGAACATTTTGATTTGACCTTTTGGATACAAAATGTTGGAAATCATTTTATCCTATTAGACATTTTATGTGAAATTCAAATTATGAATTCTTGAGTTATGGCCAAAATCATGTTTTTTGAGGTCACAGTGACCTTTGACTGCCAAATTCTAATCAGTTCACCCTAAGTTTAAAAGAATGTTGGATTTTGGATGCAAGGTCATAGAGACCATGACCTTTTTGATCACAAAAATCCAAACAGTTCATTGTTGAGTCCAAGTGGACAGTTTTGCTAAATTTGAGGAAACTCTGTTCAAGGCCTTCTTGAGACATTGCATTCACAAGAATGAGACGGATGCAAGGTTACAGTGATCTTGACCTTTGAGCACCAAATTCTAATGAGTTCATTCTTAAGACTAAGTGGATGTCTGTCAAATTTGAAGAAATACCCTCTGGGTGTTCTTCAGATAATTCCTGAGAATGAGACGAATGAAAGGTCAAAGTAATCTTGACTTTTGACCTATGTGACCACCAAAATCTGATTGTTTCATCCTTCAGTCCAAGTGAATATTTATACCAAATTTGAAGAGATTCCCTCAAGGCGTTCTTGAGATATTGCATTCAAGAGAATGTGAAAACGGACGGACAATGCATTCACATAATTCCTCTGTCCTGGGCTCTCCCCGGGACAGAGGCATAAAAAGGTCAGGTCAGCGTCCTCTCACCTCGCTGGTGTTACAGATGTCCCCCAGTGTGGCTCCACAAGCTTTTCCTGGAGTGGCGTTCCAGGGAATAATACCTGCAGGATCAGAGAGATGAAACGTCACAGGACGGAGACAAGAAGCTTTTTACTCCCCCGAGACTGTGTGATTGAAGGCATTATGAATCAGGCTCGGATAAAGATTAAAGGAAAAAGGGCTGCTGCTGTCCGCGCCTCTGAGCCTCTCCTACGGGAAAAAATGTGGGTCAATATTTCGATTTAGTTCTTTACTGTAAAAACATTTTTTGAAATCTGGCTAGCATAGACTCATTCTGACTATATTCCTCCTTTACCTTCTTGTTTTCATGCAGATTACTATTAAGAATAAGATGAAAGTTACCAAAATCTTTCGCTCTAATAATTTGCCAGTAATTGGGGTTAATATTTCATACAGTGTAGTACAGTACGACTGCCAACGAAGCATATGTGATCCTACTTTGAGAGCAGGCCAGCTGTCCTTCAAATGTGGGTCACATACTGTACATTAGGCCATCAAACAGATAACTAGATATGCAATCATAGCAGAGCGTTGCTGTGCTGTAATACTGCAGGGTGGTGGATTTTCACAGAGATTCAATCAGACTCAATAATCTAAATGTGTATTTTGACCTCTTCCTATATAGAAAATGACATTTGAAGCAAACCAGAGCTGGAGATAAATATATTTTTTCATATATGGATGGAAAGCCTTTTGGATTATACTGTAGTTTGAAAAATATTTGCGGTCCTGTACGTGTATGAGAAGCATCTGGATGTTCTCTTATGCGCAGAGTTAAATGCTTTATTTGCAGAGGCTAGCTGACACGTTTGAGCTCTTGGCCATGATCAGGGGAATTTCTCTTAAACTTTGAAGACGTAGCTCTGCGCGTGATGTGATCCTTTTTACTTTATCTGCAAATCAAAATACCTGAGGGGATAGCAACATGTTGCATATGAATATGTTTGTTATTATTTTACTAGGTGTTTTTGCTTTTAGAACAGTTTTGGCTGCTGATTAAAAAAAAGATAGTGTTTTGTAATAATAGATTCTACATGCTCATTGTGAATTTTGTTTATTCGACAGTGTTTGTTGAATGTCTCTATGGACACTTTGTCTTTAGCTTCTACTATACTACGTCCACTATACTCAGGGGCAATGGTTCTTGCATGAAACATTAATTTTTTGCAGCAGTTTGGCCTTTCGTTTACACAACAACAGCGATTTGGGGGCCTAAAAATGCAAACTTTTGAAGCCGGTTTCAGAATGTAATCTTTTGAAAAAACAACCTCTTCCGTCAACGTGTAAACTGGCGAGCCTGGGAGAACGGTGACGTCACGGCTGCACTTTTTGCGTGGGCATGGTGTTCTTCTATGGTGTGACATTACAAAGTTACACCGCCAACTATTGGCCTGGCATGCATAATACACCGTTTTTGGCTGTTTTTGCAGATCCATGTACACAAGGATCGTTTTCACAATTTTATCAAATTAATGCAGATTCAAAAATGCAAAGAAAAGACATTTTATTTTTAGAAGGGCTGTTATTGTCTAAACCTGACCTCAAACTACAGTTTCGTTCGGGTTTGGCCGCACAGGTCCATCTGACTGACACAAGTGCTCTGCATTAAGATTAATCATGTTCATGCCTTCAAGAAGGTCTATGACCAAAAGACTGCTAATTATAATATTTGTGCACAGATTAGAGTGTGCAGATGTTTTATTCATTCAGAGAAAAATAATATGAAATAAATTTACTACTCCAGGACTCAGATAATAATTTAAATTACACAATCCAGGACGGGAAAATCTCTTTAGTTGCTTTTAGTTCCTGCAAATGACTCACGTCCACACCAATTCTCCATAAGCCCCAAACTTTCATATAGTTTTTAGTTTCTAAAGAAACATGAATGCAGATATGAGCCAATATGTTTTGTGTGCTTTTTGTGTAAAACTGCAGTCTGTAATCTCAGTCATCAAGGCACACCGTCCTATAAGTTGTGCTCCTGCACACCCGATCCAATTAGACTGTAATGAAAACGTGTCATCCTTAATTAGATCAGGTATGCAGGAGCAAGAATATAAAGGACAGGCTGGCCTCGATGTCTCCAGAATGAGCTGAGGAGCAGCTTGGAAGCTGCCAATCTTCATAGCAGTAGTTTATGGTATTTAATAGAGAAAAAATAATAAATATTTGAAGGCAATGAGGTGGAAATCCACTCTTTAGTTGTAAATCACTGTCTCTGAAAGAGCAGTGGTTTCCTTTGATTTCTCATCATGACTTTATGGGGAATCAGTGGAAGGATTTTATCAGCCTTTGGCTTGAGATGAAAAAATACCAAAGCTACTCTTCTAACATTATAAATCTCTATAGTGGGGTGTAGGTGGGACAACTTACCGTACTGCCTGACGTCCACACAGATGGAGTCCGGCAGGGTGATGTTGGCGTCAGGAGACCTCATGGCAGCGCAGGTATTCCACATGTTGAAGAACAGGAAAACGGGTATCGCCGTAAAGCCAAAAATGGCAAGGAAGGCCAGAGCGAGGATGTAGGTCAGGAACATGAACTGAGGAGAGGAGGCGACAAAAAGATGAGATTTTGTCAATGTGATTTTTTTTCCCCAAAATTTTGCATTAAGAAAAATTGGTTAATGTTATTCCTTAAAGACTTCCACTGCACCACACACACATCCAGAGTCCGGCTTTAAGCTAATGTTACTGGACATCTGCAGTAATTAGCGTAATCAGGCTAGAAAGGACAAACTGTGCCAGAGTTACCCTCAAGGGCTCAAGTGAGAGTATTTGTGTGTGTGTGCACAAGTGTTTGCATACATCTGTCTTCATTATGTGTTTGTGTGCGCCCATAAATGTGTAGTAGAGGTGCGTGTTCAGCCTCCGCAACACTTTCACAATGCCCTTTGTCCTGGCTGGCATTATGAACAACTGTTTTGTGTCCGTGTTTTATAAGCCTGTGAACACTATTTTACGCACGGACATTATAAAATACATCAAAGTAATTAAATCTCATTTAGAGGCTTTCATTTGGACTGTATCTGGGTCAGTGGGTGTGATGATTTACGGCAGATGCTTGTGCGTGTGTGTTGACATACGAAGGCGGTGATGCAGCGTCCACAGACGGTGGTCTTGAAGTCGCTCTGCAGCTCCTTCTTGATGGCGCTGGTGGTATAGAAGCCCTCAGCCAGCAGGATGATAGCGTAGACGAAGAAGAACGAGGCGATGCCGTAGATGATGTACTGAAAGATCTGGATCCTGAACACACAAATACAGAGAGGAAAGATGTTAAAACAAATAGTGCAGGGCTTTTAAAGCCGCACTTTGCAACTTTGCATATCTAGAATGCAACCCTAAAAGGCTTAAAATATGTAATTTAATGCTTAAACTAATGCTTAGAGATGTTGGTAAAATGCACACAATAGCCAGGTGTTTTATTAGTGAGATTACATAAATTAAAGCAAGTCTAAACGCTCAGATGATGTTCTGTAGTCTCATTTAGTATCTTGTCACCACTGTTTGTGTAAAAACTTGAACAAAGTTCATGAGATGGGTATTAACTGACAAATTTTATGCCACAGAACAAAACATGAAAGTCTCTTGTCTTGACTTGTGTTTAGGGGAGCAACAGCAAGTTTTGGGTGGAACCGCTGTGGCCAGCAGCTGCGGGATGAGCTGCAATGTGGCCATTTAGGGCACCATCAGTTGGCATCGACTGGAGGTGCTTGTTTTTGAGTGATTGGCTCAGATTTTGTGCCTAGTTTTTGAATGCAATGTTTAGGTATTTACTTATCTATTATTCCATAATCATCACTTGTGGTCAAAGTGTTGCTTTAACATGACAGTCTTACATAGTAAAGCATTAAACAATACATTTAATAGACCCAAAGCTTAGACTGCAGAAGCTAAACGGTGTCTTGTTTGTAGTTACCAGCCCAGAATTCATCCACTGGACCAAAAATATACTTTTTGAAATCTCTTTGACAGATCAAATGTTGTAAACGCCTCCCTCCATTATTTCTGCAAAGGCTAACTCACTTGAGTTAAGAGCCATTACTAGTTTTCAGGTATTCTGAATCATGGCAGATAATGTAGGCGGCTCTCGTCAGCAGATTTAATAACTGCAGGGTAGTGCCAGTATATTCAGTGTTGTTTTAAAGTATTTCTACTGAAATCATTAATGATGCCAAGAACTTATCAATGATTCATCATCCTCCGTTAGTCTCTAAGAAAACTTGGTGTGAAGCATGATAGCATGTCATCTTATTCCATTTTGTCTTATAGTGTGTCAGTGCTTGATTTCCCTGATAAAGAATTATTTTTGGATGGTGTACCCAGCTGAGGACTTGCACCAGAGATCCTCAGCTCGCTTTGCTTGGGGGCCACTTTTGCAAAATAACATGACGCCAAAGGCCAGTGACAGCCCCATACATGTTTTCAGGATTTTAGGACATTTGTAGGATTTTAGGATGATTCCAGGATTTTAGGACATTTCTGGGATTCTAGGGCATTTGTAAGGTTTTAGGAAATGTCTAGGATTTAAGTATGATTCCAGGATTTTGGGACATTTCTAGGATTTTAGGACATTATGAGCTTAGCTAGGACCTCTGTCAGGGGTGTGGGGTATCCTCCAATTTCTCACTTACACCATGGCGAGGGTGGCGTGGTCCGTGGTGACCCTGGAGAAGTGGTTCTCCAGCATAGTCAGAGTGCCAGTGAGCGCCACATGGCCGCAGCCGCAGAACAGAGCCACACCTGAGAAGCAGAGGATGGTGGCCACCAGGGAGGCGTAGGGCACGCCGCCCAGACACTTGATGCAACACTCGAAGCATCCTGCAGAGGGGGGCAGAGAGAGCAGGGTTAATGCTGTAGAAGTTAGCTGTCAGAAAATCATGTTTATGGCAAGAAAAATGCTTTATTCTGTCAGATTTAAAATCACAAATCTATTTCAACAAAACAGGAGCAAACAGAGCAGACTGCTGCAGCATGACACAAAGTGGCTCGATTGGCTCTGGTGATGACACTCACTGCAACACTCGACAGCCTTTTTGTCGGTCACTGTTTCACCATTACTCATATATAGAAAACCTGCGCTGATGTACATACTGCCAGGGCTGAATCAAGCACTCGTGTGCCGCAAGAGCGCCACAAGAGGAGAACAAGACTTCTTCCTGTCAGACACGTCGAGCAGCTAATCATAGCATCTTTCACAGTTAGTGCGCGTTCGCTTTGAGCTCAGCTGGGAGCGCTGAATATTACATTTAAGCAGCGCTACATGCTCACATCCTACACTGCTCAGAAAACATCTCTTTCTCCCTTTTGTCTTTAAAGAAACATTTCAAGTTTTTCTCCCTTCCTTATGCATGCATAACTCATGACCTAAATAAATTATTTCAAAATAAAAGCCATTTTCTGGGGCACCAGAAAGGTGACATTTATTTGTACTTGAATCATACCTCTAAAATACTGCATACGTCTTTGCTGTTGGATAAAAGTTGCAGATTAAAGTGAGAATAAGACTAAGATTTTGCTTAATTTATTTTGGGTTTAAGTGCATTTAAAAACCAAATGCAAATGACAACTGAGAGGCTCCACACTTCGCATATATTTCTATCTTCCTCCTGCATTTTGCAAATTTTTCACAACTACAAAATGATGATGAGCATTAGACAATGATCCCCTGTGTTTGAACAGTTTTTTACACAATGGTGATGACAAATTTGGACATTTTTTCTATTAACCATGCCAGCGGGTGAAGATTATAACTCGCTCGGGATACAGGTTGCAAGAAACGCGATGCTTTCTACTCCCATCACAGTCGAGAGGATGAAGAGGAATGAAAAGGAGGGAAAATAATACATTGTATTGAGCACAAGAGTCGCATCTTATATAACACCCGTTAAAAATAGCTCCTCCAGCAAAGCAGGAAGTTACTCTGTGAGAGAGAGAAAAAAAAAAAGACAAAATGAACTGTCTTGTGTGTGCCACTTTGCTGTTTCCATGACAACCTGCTCCAACTGGCGACTCTGAAGCATCATTATTTCATGTTCGGAAGTTTGTTGAATCTAAATATTTCTTTTTGTAAAGCATTGCATGCACAAGCAGCCGTCATACCGGTCTGTTAAACCTGAACTGGCGGTGTAACACATAGGCGTAGACGTCTTGGGGTGGACGTCGGGGGAAAATCCCTCATAATGTTTAGAACATGTGCATGAGTCCACCCCAATAAAAACATGAAGGTAACTGAGGACTTTCATTTTTGCAGAATTGGATAGATATTTATGCTATAAATTGATGCAGAAAAGGTACAAACTGTTCCAAAAAATTCAGCAGAATGCAGGAAATAAATCCTCGTTTCATTTATGACCTCCTCTCCCAATGTTGGAATGAAATGTCTGCTCTTCGTGTAAGTTGTTATTGATGAGTTTAAAAGAGCAGATTGATTTTAGCCCCACTGAGGGGAAGAATAATAATGGATAGCATCACTGCTGAGAGAAGTTTGAATGAAATTTCCCAACAACTGTTAATGGATAGCCATAAATATTGGTACAGACGTGTGGTTTCCAGATGATGTGCCCGACTGACTTTGGTGATTTCATGACTTTTCATCAGGTCATAATTTTAACTTTATACAATACTATAAAGTGATGACATTACCATCAGCCTCAGTTGTGCATTTTGTTCAGTGCTATTTAGCAAATGTTAGATCATACCTGCTGATCATTATCATATTAGCATTGTCATGGTGAGCATTTTGCACTGAAAACACACCAAGCATCAGCGGAGGGCGTGTTCATGTGCTTCAGGTGGGAAGAACTTCTTGTAACATATTTCAAAGCACTCTGTTTACTGATTGGCTCTGGGTATTATCTGGCTGCAATTTGCCTCTTAAAGCTAAACTATCTATGACTTTTGGTTTGGCTTCACCTCACCACACAATCAGATGACCACAGCTCGGAGCCGCTGGTGCAGCTTTCCATCTCCATGGCGTGCAAGTGTGTAGGTTTCATTTCAATATTGGGATGGGACAAATGTGAAACTGAATGTTTAATCTGAGCATTTAATACTTAATTTCCTGCATTCTGGTGAATTTATACCCACCAATTCTTGCACTCCTGCATCTGTTTTTTGTTGGACTAAAACTACTGTCATGTTTTTTTTTAGGGAGGGAGAAATGCACAGGATCTAAATATTAAGGGGCACGTCAGCCCTGAAATTTGTATTGACAATTGCATGGCAGCTCGCTGCAGAGTGCACTAAGTATGCTGATGTTAGTGATAAACTTAAGTACGGCTTCACAGAGCAGCTAACACACCTGCAGTCTTTTGGTTAGGTGTACATGCATATACACAGGAAGTTTAGGAAGTTTAGAATTTGTTTTTCACAAAATTACTCAAAATTGCCATAAAAATGTTGGTGTTAAGGCCATACTTTTCTGCAAACTGCACATTATAATGTAGCAGATTCTTTGAAACTTTACATTTAAACATTGCTGTGGTTAGGTTTAGGCACAAAAAGTACTTGATTATGTTCAGGAATGTTGGCTATAAAGGCAGTGTCCCCGCCAACATGTTTGCCATAAAAAATCGTGTGTCTTAAGCTTGAAATGCACAAATATTTTTTGCTGGTTTTTGGTCTTCATTTTGCCAGGTGTTACGCTATCCACTGCCCCTCCATCCCTGATAAAAAAGTCAGCGTGTAGACTACGTCACTAGACTACGTAAACTTACAATGCTAATATTTTCTTCTGATGACTGGGCTGCAAAATTATATCATTTAGAAACTTTACAACCTAAAAGTTCGAAACTTATTTGTGAAATCTCTAGATTTCATGATTTATGATTCACTGTCATATGATTGTTAACAAACAGCTCGTAATTAATGCATAAACTTTAAGAAAAAATTTGTCAAGCTCATCAGTTTCCATATCGTACTACCTTTATCAGTCTGAATTAGTAAAGTTTTAATTGGATAAGAACTATTTTGTTCTGTTCTTGTGGTTTCCCCCTCTGTTTCTGACCTCAGTGTGAGGTCATGTGCCAGCGCATATTGAAACCCACTCCACTTCACGTCTCAATGAATGAAAAATCCAGGCCATAAATCTAAGATGCAACCGCTCCCCTGCAAAGTGTGCTGCTGCCGCTGAAGACTGTGCGTTGCGTAACGAAGCGGAGGCTCGTTGCATAATAGATCCAAATCCTATTAATGTTAATGAAGGAAGCGGGCTGATGGAGAGGTGGAGCTGATAAGGCTGGATGGCTTGAAAATCCTGAGCCGAGAAACAGGCCAGGCCTCCAGGGGGGTGGGGGGGCTGCTATAGTCTCAATGGTCGATACAATGAGGACCTGGAGGCTGTTTAAAAGCCGCTCTGCACTGACACTCCATCCTGCTCTAAAAGGTCAATCTCAACAGGTAACTTAATATGTTAGTCTTGCTGTCTTTTTATTTACAGAGGAGAATAAAACCTGAAAGTGAGATGGTATAATCTTGCTTTTTTAAATGCAAATATCCAGGTGACGTTAGGGAGCTGATTTGCAGATGAGTGAGTGGTATTTAAGGCTAGTATAATCCCTGTTGTTAACTATTTCTTTTAAACGCTGAGCGGCCTCCTCATCCGGTCGCCTGCGGCTACGACTGTTTGTCAGCCTCAGTTTTAAAGTGCGCTAATGGGAAACAGACAGGCCGGAGTGGTCAGCTCCAGCCGGCCCTAATGGAAATCAATGGACTATTCATTAGAGTAGAATTTAGGTGACACACCGAGGCCGGCCCATCGCTCTCGTTTTATACCTCGCTGCATCTCGCTACCTCTTGTCTCTGCCTTTGCCCTGCTTGTCTTCTCCTCTGCTCTCTCTATGAAATATGGCTGCGTGCCCACGCTGCACTTACAGTGAGCCAGCTGGAGTTAATCGCTTAGACAATATGTTACGCTCCTGTTACGATGCTGTGTCGTATATCATCTCAACAATCACAGACCAAGGATGGTGTGTCAGTTGTGTTTCACAGGCTGTCTGTGAAGGCGCCTCAACAGGGGCGCAGCAACAAATTCTGGACTCTATGCATAAGCAGCCTCTGCAGGCCCCCCATCCTTTCTCTCATGATCCACATCTCTCTCACACACATTTACATAGTAGACTGCTTTCTCTGCCTTCACTTTCTTTCTTTCTTGTCTTTTTGGAAACCCAATTTATCTCTCAAGGGGAAAGATTGGAGCAGCATAATCAGTCACTCATTTGGCTCGGGATGAGTTTCGAGACAAATTGTAGCGCAGGGGCAGACTAAACCCTTTCATCCTTTAACCCTTTGAATCCAGGAGCGACATCACTTTGCTTGTGGTGCTTTTAGATTCCTTTTACTGATATTTGAACCTTTGAACCTTCAGCAAATTGATGCAATATTCTTTAAAAACAAGGGAAAAAGGCAGTGAGCAACTTGGTAAGAAATGTTTCACAAGCAAGATAACAACAAAATAAAACACTATATACATTCATAATTATAATGACATATTTAAAATTATGTTACAAAATGAATACCATTTTTAATACATTTTCCTGGTCATTGCCTTGTTTGTAAGTTGTTGTTAATTTTTTGGGTATGTTTCTTGTACTTATTCTTTTTTATTATTATCATTTACAAATTTATTTTTATTATTTCTATTTATTATTTTATTTTAACATTTTTTTTAGTTCATTTCCTGTTTTTTTATTCTTTTTCTTTCTCTTTTGCATATTTTCAGGTAATATTCTTGTACTTTTGATAACATCTTGCTATTTTTTTGGGCCATTTCTTGTCAAGTTGCATCCCTTTCTTCCAATGTTTTTTTTTCAAAGAAATCAAGCCAATATGCTCAGGTTTCAAGGGTTAAGGTGTGGGAAGGGTCTCAGAGAGCTCTGACTATTTTATTTTTTTATACAAAGTTCAGTCTTTCACTGATTTATTCATCTAATCTCAATTAATTCTTGACACTAATTATTTAGAAAAAAAAGCAAACAAAACCAAACTTTTCATTTTAGGCTTTTTGACACTCCCCCTCTGATTGGGATCCTTTTTAATCAGTTGTGCTTTTGTTTTTTGTCTTTTCTGACACCACTGCGCCTGAACAACTGGCTTGCCGATATGAAAGAATAAAACATTTAGGAATTTCTGTTCATTCCAAATGACAAAACAGCAAATAATTTGACAGTCAAGAGCTGCAATTAAGGATTAACATCCCCTGCTGTTAAAGCTTGTTCTTCTGCTATGGCCTGCAGGACAAAACTAGAAAATGTCCCCCTGCTTAAACTAGGATTTCAATTTTCAGCTGGGAGTGACAGTTGGATAGATAGATGCTTTGTGTTTTCCACCAACAAAGACAAAGGGGATGACAGAAGAAAACAATCTGAAGGAATGTCAGTATGAACAAGGAGTATGACAGAGAAAAAGGAAAGCAGAGGTGAATGGAGAAGAAGAGTGAGTGAGAAATCAATAGAGAGCAAGCAGAGGAACAAAGGGAGTAGGAAAAAAGATTGAAGGAGGTGAAGAAAGAGGCAGAGCGAGCAAAGAAAGAACAGAGAGAAGGAGAGAGAGAGAGAAAGTGTAAGCGAAAAAGCAGTTCTTGGCCCCAGGGCCGGCAAATAGCAGTTGCCATAGCAACGTGTTACCCACGACCCAGTTCAGCAGTAGCGTAGTCCTTCGCAGCCGCTTCACACATACACCGATGTAGAGTGATGTAACCTCAATAAAAAAAGACTGGTGCTAAATGGTGACAACGGTGTGAAATTTGAACCAAAAATAAACAGTATGTGAAAGCAACTGAGGTGATGAGGAGAAACATGAAGGCAGGATGCAAATCTTTTTCCATATTCTGCTGGTTAGGTTTTAGGAAGTGGGTCAAATAGATTTTGTATTGTTTGACATGAAAGAGAGATCAATGTGGGAGAGAAAAAGAAAATAGTTTAATTTTTGGGGCTTTGCATGGATTTCAAGAATTTATGTTGCAACAGAGAGGGATGCAGAATGTCAATATGCAACACTCAACATCAGTTTTATTTCATCAACTTGACTTCTGTGTCGTCACATGTAAAACTGATTTGCTGAGGTGAACGTAAATGATTTTAGTTTGTGTACTTGGGGGTGGCAGGGCTGAAAAATGAAGCCAACAAAGAAGTGCGAAAAAACTGCAGTTCCTCTATTGGCCACTTGAGGCTGGCTCCAAAAGCGAGCCAATCCTCTTAGACCTCCATGTTAAAATGCTCAACTTAACAGCAGAAATAAACATGTAAGCAGTTTGGATCTCTGTAACTAATTTCACCATTCCCGACAACTGTACAGGGTTGGATTTTTTTTTGGAACTTATTCGCTGAAATGTTATTATGGTTTTAAGTTATGCATAATTTAGGGTGGGTGGTTTGGTAATGTCACCATAACAGAAACATAACAGAGTCTTGGTGTAATGTTAGCCGTAGCTGATGCTATTTTAGTGTGTTTTTCAGTTCTTGGAAGTTGATTGCAACATTTTAGTGGCCTACAAAAGTCTTGTTCAGTATTAGTAGTAAAAGACCTTTAAAGGTTTCATTTATGCTGATTGTACAGATATACGGACACGGCTGGAGCCTGTACATGTTCTGCGTATCTGTGCATGTTTTCTGTAGCTTATAGATTAAGTACCAGCTGATATCGCACCCAGTTCTCATTGCGAACTCATCAAATACTGCTGCATATCATGGTGGCAGTGCAGCGTTTTCCAAGCGAGACAAAACAGCAGGACATGACAAAGACATTTTAAAAATAGCAGAACAGAACAAATAGGTAATACAAAGAAGACAGTTCTCCATCCACATGTCGCATTGTCTTTCATGGCCACTGACAACTGCAGTCTACAATGCCTCCTTTAGTGGTCACTTTTAAGCTCCAAAAGTCCAAGATGACGAAAAATGCCAAACTACCAAACGCAAGACCACACAAGGCTTTAAATGAAAGTTCACAAAACCAGTGGATGACATCACGTTTGCTACATCCATTTTGAATACAGTCCATGAGTTAATTTGGTGAATGTGCGAGCAAACATTTGCTTATTTACACATGGAGCAGATAAAGAGCTACACTAGCACTGATTTTGTTTCTGTCCATTAGATAAACGTAAAGCCAATATTCACTCCTTTTAGCTCTGTGTTTGGTCTCCACCACCTCCTAAAGGAACTGTTTTGCTTTTAGCTGCTAAATGTTTCACTGTGTTCACCAGCTAGCTGCTTACAGTGTCTATGTGCTATTTGATGCAGAGCCGGTGGTGCACAGCACATTTAGCAGGATACTTTAGCTGAAAACAGCTGTTGAGTCTGATTCTCTCTGGGTTCATCACTACAAGCAACCCATTTCATTTATCGCAATTCATCCACTGTTAATATAAAATATCTAGTTGAGAACAGCTTTAAATTTGGATTACAGTAATCAATTTCCAAAGTGATAACACAGTTGCAGTGACATTATGCAACATTACACAACTGCAGGCAGTTAATAAATTGTCTCCTCATGTCATTATTTCTGGTTTTCTGCGTAAAATAGCAGCTTGTATCATTGAAAAAAATATTTCTCCTCACACTCTGTCAATACAAAACCCTAATTTAGTTTTGTCCTTTTTCATCATATTGATATTTCAAGTCTCTTGCTGACGTCCGTTGTGATTAATGCTCCTCTTCCTGTCAATCACCTGACACCCACGACAGGAAATGAAGAGTATCGCAGTGAAATAATCCCTCAAATAGTCACCTTACACACTTTGTTATCAATAGGTTTGTATTTGTGGCATTTGCATTAAACAAAAGAATCAAAGTAGATAAAGCATGCACTGCAAATTAAAATTAAATTTAAAAAATTAATAAAACTAAAAAAAATCTCTTTCAGTAGCAGCTTTCATCTGTCGTCTCTTAATAGTATTGCCTGAGTTTATGTGCTGTATTTCTCTGACAGCATTGATTTCCTCGCCGCCATGCCTATAAAGCAGATTTAAATATAAACCAAGAGCAGATTACATCGACAGTCCTAATAATTTCCTATAACTGTACAACTCAGTGGCACTGCATGATTATCGCCAACTGTTAGTACGCACAGTGCATCTGCCAGGAATAACAGTGTTAATAAAGCTTTGTGAATATTTCAGCGGCCGGTCTGGTCCCTGCCTGCGGCTGTATTCCAATTTAGAAGTGCTGTATTCATTATGGGGCAATTTCCTCACAGTGCATTGTGGGTAGATTCCCACAAGAGTTGAAGAGGATCTCAGAGAGAGAGAGAGAGAGAGAGAGGGGGGAAGGAAAGGTGTGGGAAAGTAAAGCAGAGAGAGACAGGAGGGAGATGGATGGCTGCGTCTCTTCTGGTTGAGATGAAAAAGAAGCCCCATCTGTTTGATGACAGCAGACTTCAGCCACAACAACACACACAAACACACACACACACACACACACACACACTTGTAACCTCATAACTTAAGCTTGGGAGATTTCTGTCTTTCCACTTGAATTGAAGGATAAAATGCTCCTCTGAGCTTTTATGAAACGCTTTTAAAAAACATGAGAGAACATCGAAACTGCACCGTCATGGACTTAAAACACAAAGCTTGATTTCCTTGGTGGATAATTTCATTTTATTACAACTTGGGCCTCATTCTTGTAAGCTTTGTCATTGTTTTGTGATACTCTGGAAACACAGCAACATGGCCACAACAATGAATTCACCAATTAGGGTTGGGTAATGTCTAACCAGTTGGCGCATGATGATGTCTGCAGTGAAACATCCTGATGGACGATAGTTGTGAGTGTGACGATGCCAAAATATGCATTAATCAACAAAGTGAAATGGCAAACTGCCGACTTTATGCATTACAGTAACACAACTGTCAGGACTGAAGACTGAGACAAGGACAGAGACAATTAAGACTGAGTGCTGCAGTGCTCTCCAAGGTGTGTTTGTGCTTGAGAGAGAAACAAAGAGGGCAAGTGAGGAGAATGTGGAATATTGTATGTGTTTTTTTGATAGGCCTATTCATTAATAACTAACTCGAAAACGCTATTTATATTACATTACTTCAGAGTTAAATAATTTATACACACACACACACACTCACACACACACACACACACACATATATATAACATGCTTTGTGTTTACATTTAAATCATTAGCAAATAAACATATCGGCATTTCTAATAATCATGCCACTTCTCATTATATATCCTCTTCCTCCACCCTCCTACCTGTTGCAACCTCCCACTCTAAAGATCTCTGTAAACACAAATTCAGGAATATACATTAAAATAATTATCAAAAAAAAACAGCAGTCTTTTCCTGGTTTAAAGCTTGCATTACAGTAAGTGATTTAATTTTCTGAACTCATTCTAACTGTTCTATAAATTGCATTTATCCACTTAACCCCTATATCCTTATTACTGATGATCATTTATCAAAAATCGTATTTTGTTAAAGCACAAATAGGCAACCCTAAAATATCATGGCAATGCCAATATTGAGGTATTTGGTCATAAAAATCCCAATATTTGATTTTTTTCCATATCCTAACAATTTTCCTGCTCAATATTCTGCCAGTTACTTTCTCCATTAATTGTTTGATTATCATGTCTATACAATATAAGACAATATTGAATAATGCACATTAGAATTCCCCATAGCCCAAAATGATTAAATTGCATGTTTTCTTTGTCTACATTGTGTCTTTACAGGAGAGGCCATGAACGCAGCAGAGCAGCAGAGCAGCAGCTTCAGTCCTCCATCAGCGTCCTCATGCATTCAGGTACAGAACTGGGTATGTTTTTGCAGTGTTCAAAGCCCAATACACAAACAGTGTCTATATACATGTATATACAAGCAACAAGGAATGAAATATATTTAATATAGACTAAACAAAAGTAGCGTTCATAGCCTAAAATCTTGGGATAATCAAACGGGCATGTAGATACAAATAAAAGAAAATATCAAAATTAAGAAGCTGGAGCCATCGAAATGTTGACATTTTTGCTTGAAAAATGACTCCGACATCTAATCTATGATTAAAATAGCTGAAGATTAATTTAAAGTCAATCAATCAACGAACTGTTAGCAATCAACTAGTGATCTTCAATGGCATACGTTTCCTTTAAAAAGTGGAGGGCACAGTTAGGGTGAGGATCGTAACATTTTGAGCAACAAAAACTTTATTTACTTCTAATGAACTTTTATGCACCAATTTGTGCCTTTTCTGCGTCAATTTATCATTGAAATGTATTTCATTCTGTCAAAATAAAAGTCTGCTAGTTTAATCTTTTCATTGTAGAGACAGATGCACATGGTCTTAATACTGTGATGTGTCCCCTGCGTCCTCCCTGAAATCTACACCTATAGTGGTGTTTTTTTTAATCACCAATAGAAGTGAAACTAAGTTGTGATAGGGTAAAATTATTCTTCAAATTCAGTCTGTAATTCAAGTTCAGAAAGTACTCATTCAAAAAACACGTGATTGTGTATTTTCAGTTTAATTTCCTGTTTCAAAAAAAATCCCCTGACATTTGTCTGATGACACATTATCAAAGCGAATGTTTTCGGTAATCGGCTTGTTTATGGCGTTGACCAAGAGGACACAATATGCTCTGAGCCAGGTAAGAGGATGACACCAGCTGCCATCACCATTCCCAAACATTTTCTATTTTTTTTTCCCACGGCACATAACTGACCCTAATCTTCTGTTTGTGAGAAACCTTTGGTTGTTTATGCCAGCATTATGAATGCCACAAGGTCAGCATCTGGCCTGGCGTAATTGAGCATGATGGACTCTTAAATCCCGTTCTGAGCACTCTGCTGTGTGATCAATACTTTTATTCCGCTGATCTGCTGAACGTTGGTTCCCTCTATTTCTCGCTTTCTGTTGGCAAAACTCTGACAGCTATGTGAAGGACTCAAACCAATATGCTAAACAATGTTGAATGTACAATAAATACATGTATATACACATCTGGGGCACACGTGAGAATGGATGCTGACAGATACAAGCTGTTCTTCTGGTGCAAAGTAAAATCAGTTTGTTTGAGCTATCATGTTTAGTGCTGACACTTCCAACCTGTGCACGCCAAAAAACAAAATCTACAAGCAAGTAAATATTAGAACATACAAAAATTATTCAGTAAAGCTTCACATTCAAGCACACCAGAGAAAAGGCAATTTCACACTGAGAACTGGGAGTGTCTTCACACTCACATTTTGCTTCCTCAAAAGGTATTCAGGCCCTGATATGTACTGTAAATGTGTGTTTGTTTGTTTTTTTAAATGTATGATTCAGTTGCTTCCACCACTGGTCTTTTTTAAGCATGTCTTTTACCAATAATATGTGACAACTTGAGCCAAGAACAGAGCCATGTGGGGGATTATCAGAACAAAAACAGGCTAAAAAAGCATCTGGAGGACCAAAATAAGACATGAAAACCCTGCCATGTTGACTAAGATGTGAACTATAGAAGCTGATTTCCCTAAAAAGGACAAGAATAAAGAAGATATATTAAAAAAAAATACACCCAGGTTAAAATATAAATGCTCATGAGTCAAGATTTTGACTACATGTCAGCTAACGCTATGAGATAGTAAGTCTGAGTCTTGACTTCAGTTGGAATTATGAAAAGTAACCTAAATTTTAAGGCAACTATTAGAGTCAAAATGATGACAGTCAAAAGCTTGACTTGCTAGGTTAAAATCATGAGAAAATCCCTAAAGATTAAGATAATACCAGTCCAAATTATGACATGGTATGTCAAAATTATGAGATCTTAAATCATAATGATAAACAATATATTCATTTTCAATTTTGTTTTCTAATTTATTAACTTTGGTGTAAATTAGTCTCTATACACATTATGATATGAGGCGCTGAAGTTATTAATAAGAAGGTTTAGGAATCTTGATTTTGTCTTGAGGCAAGAACACAAACATATAAAAGATGATCAGAACAAGCAAGGGCTAAAAAAGCAGTGGGAATACCAAAATAAATAGTAAAAACCCTGTGATGTTGAGCAGATTTGAATTATGGAAGCCCATTTACAAAAGAGGACAATAAAAAAAGAAGAAGAAAAGATACAGTCAGGTAAAAAAAAAGAAAAAAAGTTCATGTAATTGAAAATTTTGACACAAGGTTCCCCACATTCATTTATTCATTTAAAACATTTCTCGTAACGCAATTACAATATATACCGTTCAGTTATTTACTGCACCACACTCCTGGAGCGCAGAGCGTACTCTGGACATTGATGGAGCAGCAAAACATCAGGCGCACTGAAAGTGAAACTTAACCGTTCATAGAGCTGGCTCTTGTCCATCAAACTAATCAGATCAGCTGATCAATTATCTACACCACCACTCGAATCCCACAAACTGCTGCTGTGTAAAAAAATAACTCATCAGGAGTCCCACCTGCGCTTCAGCCTCAGACCTACAAGCAAGAAAGCTACATTTGTGTCCTCTGGGGCTCTTTTGTGTAATGAGTTTAATTACCGGCAGGCTCTATTTAAAGGTGCCTGGCTGCAGGGTGCCAGCGTGACAGCAGACCTAAACAGAGATGGCAGATAACCCACTGACTGCCCACACAGTGTGAAAACTCTCCTAACAGCGCTCTCTTGTCTCTGATCTCCTGCTATTCTGGAACAGGATCACCTGTCCCCAGCTGCCGTGTGGCGGCTCAGCGGAGCGCAGTGAGCACTATTAGTTTGACTGTTGTCCCACCAAAATGTAAAATGGCCCCTCTGGCCAGAAGTGCTGTGCCATCGAACTGAATGGCTCAGCGGTTATGCAACCGACTTGGCTGATGTCACTTTCCCTGAGATGTCAAAGAAGTCGGTGGCCCTCCCCTGGCCCCTGTGCCTCCCCCCCACCCTCTTACTCCTGATGTGATTATGGAGATTCACTTTCCAGCAGCCTCAGGGGCCACATGAACACTACGTGTGCTATGTGTGTGTGAGTGGTTTGTAAAACTGAGCGTGCACTCTGAAATATGAGTTACTGAAGAGTCTCAGTTCATGCAACAACGATACACTTTCTGTCAAGGTTGACTTTGCATTGCATGGTCTTCATCATGACACAGAATCAATGTTGGAATGTAACTAAGTACATTTAGTGTAAATTAGAGGTGCTTGTTCTTTACTTGAGTATTTTATTATCTATCTATTATACAGCTGCAGCAATTTGTTGAGTAATCAATAAGTCCATTCAAACTAATTGCTAACTATTTTGATATGATATGTTTTTCTTTGTTTAAGTTTGAAATTTCAGGTGTTTTTAAATACTTTTTCTAATATTTAGTTTTTTTTTTTAATTTATTTTTTCTTCTATTTTAAAATTTTGAGTATGTTTTTTTCACTATTTTTTTTCAATAATTTTGACTTTTGCAGGTGTTTTTGCTATTATAATTTTGGACTTTTGGGTGTTCTTTTTTTGTTTAAATTCTGCATCGGGTACTTTTACGTTTTCATAGTTTAAGTGCATTTTTCTGACTACACTTTTACTTCAGTAACATTTTTATGCAAGACTTTTACTTAAGAGTATGTTAAAAGTGTTTATTAGTACTTTTACTTAAGTAAAGGTTTTGAATACTTCTTACTCCACTACACAGAATGACCTACACATCATACAAGCCGAGTCACTTATCGATGTCAGCTATGGCTAACGATGACGAGTGCTTAATCGGCATCAGGCGTTTCATGGGCTGTGGATGAGAGGAGCAGATTGGGCATCAGTGGGTGATGGAGGAAGGCCAGAGGAGGTTGGCATCACTCAGGAACAAGGCATGCTGTGCCAACCTGCCACTTGCTGCTATTCATATACCCACTGCAGACTGGGGTTCAAACATAGATATGCACTGTTGGAGGATGATGCGCTGTGGTAGCTCGTGCATTTGTTTCCAATTTGTTGGAATCTGTTGCTTCTTTCTAGGGCTGCAGGATTATTTTCAGTATCATTTCATCTTTAGTCATTAATCATTCAGTCTATGAAACAGCACATAATTGTGAAAAAAGCTTGCAACAATTTCCTCCACGCTCTATGAAACCACTTGTTTAAACTTTATTAACTTGAGTGCCTAATGGTATGTATGGAGGCTCAGTTGCACCTGAGAAAAGACCAAAAGTAAGATGGATCTACACTGTAAAAAGTGTTTTTGTTTTACTTTGAAAAATGTAGTGTCTGATAAAATTTTACATTGACTGAATTTGTGGAGACAAGTTGAAGTATTTTTTTTGGTCTTTTTAAATTCAGTCAACTTAAAATGTAAAGGCAGCCCAAAAACTAACTTTTAAAGTTAAAACAAATATTTTGATTATTTTTTTCTGTTTTTACAATGAAGTCCGGAGTGACCACTTCAAATGCCTTTACATTTACAGTCATAGAAAACGGAGAAGAGACACAAATCCTCACATTTAAAAAGCTTAAGCCACTCAGTGCTTTGGCATTTTTCTTTCTTTATTGACTAAACTAAATGTTAATTTTTATTTCAAAAGTTACAAGTAGTTAAGCTTTAAGTTGCAAATGAAGCACAAATGCCCAATCCAATCCCATTCTGAAGTTGTGCCGCTTTTGCAGTGCTTTTGGCACAAGATCCCGACGCCAAATGCCATCTTTCGCGTCTGCATGATACACTGCTGGACGGTGTCAGCTAAGAATGCAGCCAGGCAGAACTATTAACAGTGTTACGCCGCCGGATGGCCAGACAGTATCTGCTGCAGCAGCATGATACAGTCGGGGGTGTTCAACTAACCATGTGCCTCCTCTGCCTCATCCTAACCATCTGTGGCAGCATGTGCGTTTTTTGAAGTCCCAGCTTAGGTCGCCATGTGCCTGTGTTGCCTAAATATAACCAAGTGCAGCATAATCCCACCATGTGCTTGTGTTGACATCCGCAGAGGTGACGCAAGCCAGCGAAAGTCACACAGACTCGGTTAAAATGACTGATTGGTTACTAAAATGATTGCAGATTAACTTTCTGTCAACCAATAAGCTCTAATTTTTTCATATTAAAATCAAAATGTTTTGATTTATTGCTTGATATACAATGAATAGGCATTCTTTTTTTAATGTAACCAAAGTAGCCTTTTTTTTAGAAATTCTTTCCAACTCTGCCAGCATTCATGCGAAAAAATAAATGTCAACAAGACACATCAAAACTAAATACTGCTTATTTTATGAATAAGCAAGTGGAGAGAGCGTATTTAAATATAAATGTGACCACAGTGTGGAGACCAAGAGGGCTGAATATGAACAAAACGGCGTACCACACGGTCTCACCCACATATGTGCACGCTAAAATAGAGCTTTTCCTTTAGTGCAAGCAAAGCACGACACAGACATTCCCTTAAACCACTCCTGGTCATTGACACGTAAACAAATACAAGCACACACACACTGACACTGACACACACACACACTCACACACACACACACATATCCAGATGGAGGCTGACAGCATGCTTTGGGCAAATGGCTTCAAATGAGGAACACATGAGCCTCTCCCTGTGTGACGGCTTTCACATGCTCCCGCAACCTCACACACCTCCGGGGCGAGAGGAGAATAGGCGGAGGGTGTGTGCATGGTCGTGTGTGTGTTTGTGTGTGTGTGTGTGTGTGTGTGTGGGAGAGAGAGAGATATAATGCAGAGTATCGGGACAAAACAGGGATGAAAATAGGGCTCAGAAAGAGACAAAAAGGAGGATTGTTGTGATTTATTTACAACAAATCAGTAAAGAAAGTCTGAGATCTGCAGGTGGGGGATAATTTTTTTTTTAGTTTTCAGAGCATGTAAGGACAGAATCATGAGTGTAATCAAGTGTAAGTCTTTGTGGCAAAAATGCACTTTCACTGTGTCTTTAACCCTTCAAAACCTGAGCAAATTAGTTTGATTTTTTTAAAGCAGTGAAGGGGAGAAGGCGAGGAGCAACTTAAGAAGACATGGCCCAAAAATCAGCAAGGCATTTGTAAACTGGCAACATTACCTGATTCCCTTATTTGAAAGTAATTTTCTGGTAATTTTCTAATTACCTCTTACTAAATATTTTGCAAATATTAATTAATTAATATTAATTAATATTTAGCTAGAAATTTGTAAAAGTCACAAGAAAATTACAGAGGAAAATAACCAGAAATCTAAATTAAATTAAAAAAAAGAAAAACAAGAAAATGAACCACTGAAAATGCTGAAAATTGAAATAAAATTGACATTAACCAATCATAATCCCATACCTTTTTTTTTTTTTTTAAAAAAACAACAAAAAACTAATTTTCTGGTTATTTCTTGCAACCTTTAACTAAATTTTTGCAGTTAACTGAAATGAGCAGAAAAAGAAAGTGTATAAACTGTATATGTTTTTTGTAGTAATATAATTTTGAATATTTAATTATAATAATTGTAAATCTAGTTTTCTAAAAATGTTTTGAAAATGTTCTAATAATCCCCTGCCTTCTTAAAAGTCATTTACTTCTTATCTTTTATTACATTTTTTGCCATTTGTGGAACATTTCTAGCCAAGTTGTTCATTGCCCCCCCCCATGTTTTTGAAAGTACTTTGCTTACTTCTCAAGGAGTTAAATTGGAAATTGATTACTGCACCGATTTGTTTTGTGCTCACTCAATATTTGTGTATAACTGAGCTAATGGATTCCACCTGGGATTCACACCAGCGGTTCATCAGGTGAAGTGTATACATGGACCTCCTTGGTGGGGACGTTGCAGTCATACAAGCATCAATGTAGTGAGTGGGAGCATTCATCCTTCCTGAAACTGTCACTGGAAAACTGCCACAAAGAGAGAAAAACTGGAGAGCGCCTCAGTGAGAGGTGGTTATGTGTAACAAAGACAAGTAGGAGACGGATGCCAGTAACAGCACACATTGGAGGCTATGTGGGTGTTTGTGAAAGAGAAGAAGCAGCACAATGATAGTCTGTTCAAATCAGCCACTATTATAGTCAGTTTTCCCACTGATGGTAACATTTATTGGTCCCTATTTGCAAATTGGCAAATACTGACCAGGTAAACAATCTGGTGTCTGATACTTTAGTTAGCTAAATATTTTAAGGCTTTGAAGGGACAGTTTGGATGTTTTGAAGTGAGGTTGTATGAGGAACTTCTCCACAGTCAGTGTGTTACAAGCAGTAGAGTCAGTCGGCAAGCTCCCCAGTTTGGAGAAACAGGCCAGCTACAAAACATATTTTAGACACCTAAAAAATCAGTTAAAGTTTTTAGAGTATTTTTCATTACTTAACCATGCTGCAGACAGCGATTTATGACAGTGAACTGAAGTGGTTATGACGCTCTCTTCAAAGCCAGACTCTATTTTTTGCACAGCTCCATATATTAGTGGAGTATAAGCTTTTAATTGTGAACATACAGAGGTTAAAGCAGCAGGTAGGTCTCCAGCAACAACGCTGTGAGCGCTGCAGGCGTGTGAGCCGCAGCAGTTCAAGAGGCTGCCGTCACACACTGCTCACGTGTGCAGTGTGGCCCGCGCTTTAGCTTCTCTGTCAGTGCTCCTGTTGTCCAATAAAAAGCAAATGATGCTTGTTAGCTTGGCTCAAAAAAAAAGTCCCATGGTTTACAAAAAAAATCACTCTTGTATTTACATATTTACTTTTCTGAAGATTTGAATCAGCTACACACGCGCGTGCACACAAACTGAAAAATGAGTGACTTTCTGCTAACTCTCACTGCTTAAAGAGTGTGGAGAAGAAGCTTCTTAGGATTTGTGTGTGGCAGCAGTGATGTGCTTTGGCCAGTAAAGTGGATTACAAGGCATAATAACGTTGAACGCGGGCAACAAGTTCATTCAAAAAAAAAAAAAAAGGACTCACCACTGGCCACCTTCTTATATTACTGTACACTTTCAGCACAATATTGAATATGTGACTATCATCCAAACAGCAGCATTGATCCATAAAAGATTGAAATGTTTTGTGTAACATAAAACAAGATGTGCTTGTAAGGTCAGGGGGAGCAGGGAGGGAAACGTGTCCAATGTTTATAAGCAATACAAAGTAAATGTCAGCACCAGCAGGGAGGACGCTCCGGCTCCTCGCCCGACTCAACGTCATCAAACGGGTTGACTTTTAGATTCAGGGCCTCAACCTGCAGGGACTCTACGCTGAAGCTTTTTCTCTCAGATGACCCCTGTATATCTTTCTGGCTCAGGCGGCATCAGAAGGCCACACTGGTTCACTCCCTCGTCTGGTAGCATCGTTGTTACTCATTAACAGTGGAGGAATGTCACCAAGTACATTTACTCAAGTACTGTACTGATGTACAAATTTTAGGTACTTGTATTTATACCAAGTCACTTTATGCTTTTACTTCACTACGTTTTAGAGGGAAATATTGTGCTTTTTACTTCACTACATTTATCTGAACACTTAAGTTATTTTAGAGATTAAGAATTTTTTGTATAAAACACGAGAAGATTTTCTAAAATATGATGTTATATTATATATTAAATTACTTAACAATTTATACAGCTGCAATAAGTACTTGACTGAATGATCAGTCAATGGACAGAAAATTAAATGCCAACTACTTTGATGAATATTTACGTCCTTCAAAAAATTTTTAAAATTCATTTTGACTTTTGTGTTTTGTTTTTCTTTTAAAAAAAATGATTTTTAAAATCTTTTTCTCATTTTTATTTTTGGGTGGTGGTTTTTGTCCTTTTTTATTTTTGCAATTATTCTAATTTTGATTTTTTAGGATATTCCCCTTTTACAACTTGGAATTTTGGGTGTGTTTTTATTGCTTGTTCTTTTTATGTTTGTTTTTTTTTCTTTTAGATTTTTCTGCATTAGGTAATTTTACTTCTAACACTTTCAGTACTTTTCCATTGATATACTTACTTACTTTAACTTAAGTAAAATTTTCAATGCAGGACTATTTTTACAGTGTGGTATTAGTACTTTCACTGAAGTAAAGGATTTGAATACTTCTTCCACCACTGTTAATTGGAGGTTTCGGTTTGATGAAGTTGTCTAAGGAAATGTCATAAAATAGTGGAAAATGTCCCTCACAATTTCTCAGAGGCTGATGTGACCTTTCTAGCAAGCTCTTATAATTTCCCAGTATTTTTTGAGTCACTTGAATGCATCCCCTGACCTGGATCTGAGGATCCTCTCATTAAAGGCAGGTGTGCTCAGTTAGTCGAGTAGGACTGACACCAGGAGGATACAGTCTTCATCACTCATGTGTTTGGTTAAAGCTTGTTGATAAATCGATCTATCGCTCCTTCTGTTTGAACTTTGTTTTCATAAATGGGAGATAGATTATTTAATTTGAGGTATTTCAGAGGCCTAAAGAGTGTAAAGAATCATAAAAATAGAGCAAAAACTAGACAAAGGGCAGAAAGAAATTAGATAATTTAGTCAGAAATGTTTTTCTTTATTTCTTATACATTTAAACATCCCGTGAATACTCAGATTTGGAGGTTTGGTTGCACTAAAATACACCATTAATCAACTGATTGTTTCAGCTGTACTGTATGTGAGTTGTAGCATCAAAATCAATCAAATAACTGAAAAAAACAGCCATTTACTTTTAGTAAATAGTCCCATCAATCGACCAATTACTGCTGAAATGTTAACATAATTAAAAAGCAACGCAATCTGATGATATTTTAGAGTCACTGGTTAAATTAGAAGGTGACGAGTTGGAGTCACATTCAGTTTGATCATGTGATGCTGTCAGAGGATTAGTTTGACATTTTGGGAAATGCTTTTATCATTTTCTTTCTGAGACTTGCTCTTACGCTTGAGTCACATGGAAACTTAAAAAGCTGGCTTTGTGGGTTCTTATTAATGCTTGTACACCCTCGCGGAACACAAATATCCGTATAGACCTCAATTTCGGCATTAGCATCAAATCTGTGGTCCGGTTGGTTTATGTATTGTGTTGTATATTTGTGAATGTTACCCCCATCAATCTCTGTCTGGGTAGATTTTAGTTGCATGGAGAAGGCACAGGACATAGCTCTGGAAACTTATGGGCCTAAATAACGTTTTGTTTATTTGGCAAATTAATTATGGCATTGTAGATAACTCACACCAAAGCCGCTGTGCATAGTTTCCATGCCGACTGTCATCCATACCACTGAATTGCATTATTGTATGGCACTGGTGAGACCTCTAAAACTCACTAACCAACACATTATATCTTTTACGTTTAATCCATTTAGAAAATGAGATTTAAAAACAACAATTCGTTATTTCCTGGTCGGGTTTCTGCTGGTTGCCTGGAAACTGGTCTCACTCTAATTTCTGGCAAGAGAGCAAAAAAGCGCATTCCCCTATTTTTTTACATCTATCACCTTTACTTGATGTAAAAGCCGTCAGTTTTTCGTTTGAAATGATCTTGCATTACCTCGCTGGCTCAGACTCTTATTATTTTCCTCTGCTGAGGTCAAACATCACAGATTTAACCTGAAAAAAAAAACTTGAAAGGCTGATTAAGAGGAACTCTCTTTGTGCTTCTGAGGCTGCAGCAAAGCTCTGCCCTTCCATGCAGAAAATTCAACAAAACCTGCACCCCTCCAGACGATGATGTAATCTCTTACGGTTCTGATCTGAACATCATAACCAAAGGCGGGGAGCCAGCGACGTGTTATGCAAGAGCGACCACAACACACACACACACACACACACACAAGGGAAGCAAGGTGTGTGTGAACAGGCCAATCATTTGCAACAAAGGGGTGCACGGACAGACAAAGAGGAACTTGAAATGCACTCAGCAGCACTTTGAAATCCGCTTTAGGGATTCACATTAAAGGTAAAAACGTCACATGGGAGGTGCTCTCTCTAATCAAACTGTCTCATAATGAAATCAGATATAATCGTACCTCAGAGAGCGTCGTTGATGTCTCGTTATCCGAGTCCCGAGCACAGTGTACCTCCGCAGACATACAGATTAGAGATTATAGGACGCAATCAAGCAAAAAGATCAATCCATACCCACAAACACCAGCGCGGATTATAAACCCTGCCTGTGTTCAGACTCCAGTTTGTAATTACTCTCAGCTCAGTATCACGCAGAGACACAACAGTGCTGCAATCAAGAGCGTGGACTGTAGTCAGAGCTAATCAACGTGCTCTTTACAGCGAAAATGTGAACCTCCAAGCTGATGCAAATGCCTGATGGGAAGACAAATACTCTTAAAGAAGTAGTATGTGATATAAAAGCATACATGTGTAGCTGAGTTCCAATTTCTATATAATTTTTATACATTTAGTCAAAGGATTTTGCTGGTAATTGTGGCTTCAACAAGCAAGATTATATTGTGCTGTATCCGCGTGTTTCCAGTCCTTATAAGATAACTGTCTCTTGGTTCGAGATTTATATTTAAACAGAGCCACAAAAAAAACACAAAAAGCTGTTTCTGAAAGTGTCAAACTGTTCTCGTAATAGATAACACCGCCCGACTGAGACAAGGAGGAGTAAATCACAAGTTTAATATACAATATTACATAGATTTTTGAACAATGATTGCTGATACCAAAAAGTTATCCATGATAAGATTTCAATTTGATGCAATTTAGGGGGCTGCAGTCTATATGATAATATGTCTTTGTCTTGGCTGCTTATCATTATCTCATTATTAGGAGGTGTTATTGGATGGAAATGGCGACACAGATGTGCCATGAGAATGTCATAACAAAAATGTAAAGGCAAAATATGGCTCGCACACAGCAGGGATCCAGTTATCACTGATTTAATGCACCAAAGTGATGTTTCACACACACAGCTCATCATCAGACTGACACTGCAAGATGCCTTCTTAAATACGTTTGTGAACAGTCATGTGACCAATCGCATGAACAATATGTTTCAAACTACACGTAAATCAATAAACACATACCCACAGATAAATAATCACACACAAAATACATGTGTAAATGTATGTATAAATATTTGTAGTGTACCTAATCTTTTGTTCATACAGTACCTGATGAAAATATGTTATAATGAAAGTGTAGCCTATATTATAGAACTATCACAATAACGAGACAGGAGTACATGAGGCAGGAAAAAATCATATTCCTCCACCTCCTCAGAGTGCTTTTTGTGGCATTTGCAAGAATCCACCACAGCTGCCAGTCATGTTAGTCAAATTAAAAATTTAATTGCAAATATAAAACACACCTGATGTAAACACGTCAATTTTGAAAAAAACTCCCATTTATTGCAAAAAAGTTTTTACGCTCGCATAAGGTATTACAGGTGATTCAAAATGGAAACACTTTTTTCGCTTTATAGGCCACATGATGTACAAGGAGTCACTGTGCATAGGAAGCCAGTTTATGAATAGTTATGTGCTTGTCGATAGGAATTGGCTCCCTTAGGCATAATACAGCAGGCACTACGAGAGGAATTTTTGCATCGCATAACTCTTCAAAAGTTGAGCGGATCATCCATCCATTCAAGTTTTGAATCCATAAATCCTCTGTGTAATTGTGACTATCACCTCTCAGAAATCCCTCATATGTGGGAGCGGCCATAAGGCTATAAGGGTCACCTTCGATTGGAAATATTGATGGCAAGTCTGGTGGTTGTATATTTTGCACTTTCTTCGGAAAAATTAGAATTTTTCTTCTCTTTTTTGTTTGATTGTTTTTTCGCTAATTTCCACGTAAATGTTTTTTGTAAGTTTTCACTGAAGTTTTGCTAATGTTTCGGTCACTTCTTCTTAAGTTGCTTGTTGCTGATGAAAACATTGCAGGAAATACGAGTTGAGTCACCACTGGATAATTTCACACAAAGCGTTAGTTAGATCTCAGAGTTACGACTTTGTAAAATATATTTATACCAAATCTTCCCACATCTGTCTGAATCAGAAACGTGTTGTGGCGCAGCAGAAGAGGCAGCGCTGGCACACATCAACACAAGCTCCTTACATGACAGCTCTCTTCTTCTGGCCCCCACTGTAAATCTTCAGCTTCTTAACGGATGCTATAAGCTTATGGTCACATTCCAGATGTCAAAGGCACACACAAATGATTACACCGACAAATAGGCCATCCTCCAATCCAGTCTATTTTGGTCCGCTGGTGTGGGTGGACTCGGTTGCGCAACATCACACCTGGAGCACAACAGTCCGCGCTGAAGAGGTTGAGCCGGGTGATAATTTCACTGCTTCAACATAAAACGGTGATTAAGGAATTCAGAGGGTTAGCTGCTAACTATAAATATGGCCGCCCTCCTGCTCAGCTCCCCTCGGGGTCTCCACAGACTCGCCCACTCTGTCAGCTGAAGTTGCACAGTGAAGGCTCTCATTGGACACCGGCCTGTGCGTAGCAGCAAGCCTCAGGAGGGGATGATGTAATGTCTTTTTAAAACATCACAGTTGGGGGACACCCCACTCTTCTGCACCTTACGTCATGCACAGACTGTGACCAGGCAATATCACTGAGGCAAAGTCCAAGAAGTGTGCAGGGACTACGTGTAATGTTTTTAAGAAGCCACAAAAAAATATCATACAAAGCGCGATAGTAATTTTGCAGCATCGATGCTAAACATGTTTGCGTCTATAAATAGCAATATTCCATGCCATTTTTCATAATTCAAGTTCAAATATCTGATTGTTTGCTGAGAAAATAGTAACATTTCCTGTCATTTTGCAAGGCTGGAGCAAAAACTTGAATATCCTCTTTGCAAATACTAACAGTTGTTATGCTGGAGCTTTGAATATTTGCTTCCAAAACAGTGACATTTCATGTTATTTTGTGACATGAAACTAAAAAATCTCTATGTTTGCTGAGAAAATCGTAACACTGCAAGTCATTTTGTAACGCTAAACCTAAAAAACTAAATATCCTCTACCCGAAAAAGTAGAAATTTATGATGCTGGAGGTAGAAGTCTCAATATTTTCTTCCAAGCGTATAACATTTCATGCTATTTTTGCAACACTGCAGCCCAAAATCAGAATATCATTTTCCAAAAGAGTAACATTTCATGCCATTTTACAACACTGAAGTTAAAAGTCTGGATGTTTGATGAGTATATGCTTTAATTTCATGTCATCGTGTAATTTTGGAAATAAAAATGTGGTAATTTCTTTCCATAATAGGGACATTTCATGCCATTTTCCATCTTCTTCATAAACATTAAAAATTTGTAGTGCTGAAGATAAAATGTGCATATTTTTTTTCCAAAATAGCAGTATTTCAGACAGTTTTGCAACACTGAAGTCAAAAATCTGAATGTTTGCTAAAGACTTTGGGATATTTCATGCATTTGTAACACTGGAGTGAAACATCTGCTTGCTTCCAAAATAATGATTTTGAAGGAGCAAAAAAATCTGATCACTTCCAAAATATCATATACTGCCATTTTGAAACACTGCAACTAAAAATCGGAACATTCTCTTCCCAAATAGTGATACTTAATGCCATTTTGTGACACTGAAGCAGAGAAATCAGATGACATCCTCCCAAAATAGCAATGCTATTGGTGCTACGCTGAACAGTCTGATAGTTTCCTTCCAAAATAACAATACTTCATGTCATTTGTAAGACTGCAGCTACAAATCTGCATATCAATCTGAATATTGGCTTCCAAAATAGTAACAATTTTTGATGCAGGAGCTAAACTCTGATCATTTCCTTCCAAACTAGACACATTTCATGCCATTTTGCAACACTAAGACTAAAAATCTGAATGTTTGCTGAGGATATAGTAAAACTGAATGCCATTTTGTAAACTGGAGCCAAAAATCAAAATATGCTCTTACATAATAATGATATTTCATGCCACTGAAACAAAACCAAAAAAAAATCAGATAATTTCCTTTCAAAATACAAGTACTTCCTGTAATATTGTAACACTACAGCAAATTTGAGATTGTTCTTCTCCCAGAGAGTAACAATTTGTAATGCTGGAACTAAAAATCAGAATCTTCTCTTCCAAAATAGTAACATTTCCATTTTGTGACACTGATACTAAAAAAATATGATGTTTTCTTCCAAAATAGCAACATTTTCTGCAAATTTTACAACACTAAAAATTAAAAACCTTGTGTTAGTGACAGAAATAATACAATTTAGTGACATTTTTAGAACAGAGGCTAACGATCTTCATATTTTCCTCAAAAACAGCAACATTACATACCATTTTTTTGCATTTTGCATTTAATGCCTTTTTGCAACACAGAAACTAGAAATCTGAATATTTGCAGAGAAAATACTGACAATTAACTTTTACACACACAAGACTTTCATTGTAACACATCTGCACACATTAGAGTGGAGGCAAACTGCAGCACATGAAAGTGAATAAAGCAGGGAAACACTGTGTTGCTGTGAGGTGTGTGTAAGTGTGTGTAAAGCCCCTCCAGGCCCATGCGCTCTGACTTGGTATCAACTCTACTGCTCTCTAACAGCCAACAGGGCGAAGAGGCATCATGCCAGATCAGCTGCAACACTGACTCTGCTGCACTCATGTGTAAATAAAACACATTTCTGATCTCCAGTCATCATTAACATTTCTGGACAAAACTGCGATCTGTATTCAAGATGATAAACAACACTGCTGGTTCAAACTGACGGATTGTAACTACAGAGAGTCACAATGAAAACAAATCGCATCCACTCTGTATGGGCGTTGAGTCCTCCGGTGCACAAGGACACGCCTTCACACAATCGGTAACAGCAACAGTTTGGTTGGACCAAATCGACTGATGTTTGGCTGTGGTTTGGTTTGGTGTGCGCGTATTTTTTTTTTTTTTTTTGCATGCACATTGCAAAGACATGCGTCGTGCGTTTTGGGAGTTTTTTTGCGCCCTTAAAATGTGTGATGCTGAGTCTCTTTCATAGAGCTTGAATTGAATGCGTGCAACCTACAGAGGCTCTATTAACGTGGACACGACCATGGTGCGCCGTCGTGTCTTTTTGCAGCCTCTTGATGCGGTCATACAAATCACAGGTTTCATATGTTGCAGTTGACAGATCAGACACGGAGCCTGTGTGTGTGTGTGTGTGTGTGTGTGTGTGTGTGTGGGGGGGGGGGGGGGTCGCGGTCGCTGATAATAATCGAAGCGGCTGCGGCGCGAGGATCATGGAGCTCCGACACCTGACGAAACAATGCAGCCGTGCACGGGGCGCAGCGCACAGACACACGCTCATAACGTTGCACCAATGTACATGTTAACATATGCACCACAAAATCATGCACCTTCATCAACCCGCCCACCCGTCTCATTCTCCTCCATCCGCCTCCAAATCCCTTTGAAGGCGCCACATAACACAAAACATCAAATTGCGTTTTGGAATGTGGGAATAATCTCGATCATCCGCTGCAAAAAGGCACTATTACTGCTTTCTCACTTATAGGTGAGAGGCCAAATGATGAGGGGAAAAAAAGCATCGCTATTGTCTCAAGCGAGAAGCCATTGCAAGTAGGTTAAACCGCTCAGGCTGGCGCAGACGCAAATGTCTCCAAAGACGGGAAAACGCGCATATTAGCGGCGCATTGAGCGTACCTTTGCTCTCCTGTCCCTCGTCTTGAGTCTCCTCTGCGTTGGACTCCATGGCCGGCTTTGTCCCATCCATTATTTTAGAGGAATATAGTCTCCTTGTGGCACTTGGACCTTACAGTGTGTGGATGGTGGAGCCTGTCCTGGTGACTTGATGCTCTCTCTCTCTCTCTCTCTCTCTCTCTCTCTCTCTTTCTCTCTCGTACACACCCTCCCTCCCTCTCTCTCTCCGTTTTAAAGCTTAGTCTCTCTATGTGTATATTAACAATCCAGTTTCAACACACAACCCGTGTCAGTTTGTTTTTCTCTCGCAGATGCGGATTCCCACCCCCCCCCCCCCCCCAAAAAAAAGCAAAATTGATGCCAGATTTTTATTTTGCCCCCTAAAACCCACTCTACACTTTATTTCCCCACTTTTTGTTTCAGTCTCTGCCTTATTGTCTGCACCTGGTTTTGCTTCATTGAAGCAGAGGAAGATATAAGGACAATATGTACAGGAGATGTAAATATGCAAACTCATGGGTAACCATGCATGCATGAATACACACACACACAGCCGCACACTCGCCGCCCCCTCTCCATCTGGTGAGCTGAGAAAGAAACAGAGAGTCAGGGATGGAAATAAAAGGAGAGTGAGCTAGTAGAAAGGAGAGGAAAGTGATTTTTCTCATATTTTATTGAGCACTTTTAGATATTTTAAGCATGCAATCAGCACGGAGGAGGCTTGTGGTTGTGTGTGATGATGTTTAAGTAACAAGAAGCCAGCTGCAGCGAGGTCCCGCACTCATTTTCAGTGCTGTCAACATTTTATTCCCTTTAGAATAAAGAAGGGAAACACACACACACACACACACACACAGAGGAGGATGCTCTGTTACCTACTAAAGCTTTGCATGTGTTGCATAATGTTTCTATTTATTGTTATCACACTGCTGTTCCTACTTTCATATACTTTCCTTGGTTGAATTGATTTCACTATGATGTGATCACCTTTGACCAGTAAGAGTGTCTTAACTGCAAAACCAACACATTCTTATTCCAACTTGTCAAATATCAGTGGTGAGTTCCATTCACGGATAAATATGATACGCTAGGTTTCATCCTGTGTCTTTGTTGGTGTTCTTGGACAACATGTCAGTTTATGCCTGCTACATGCATGGAGTCTTTTTAAAGTACACCTTCATTTTCATGGGAAATGTGCAGTTTCTGCTCATTAGATGCATAGTCATTTTCAAAATACACTTACAACGTAGGTTAAAAAAACTTTGTAACTGTAACATTTATTTCCTCATACAATTTGAGGATCTTGGGCTCCCTGTTAAAAGTCCAGGATATCTTGAACCCATCCACTGCCTTTCCCACCTGCCCTGTCAGGACTTTCCACTTCCTTACGTTTTTAGCATTCAAACTGTCGCCATTCGATGTCATTGTAAATGCTTATCACCTTGCGTGTATTGTATTGCTGTGAAAGGTGCTTTTTTCATCAGTGCCTGACTCCAAAATCACTCACTAAGCGGTGGTATGTCACAAGTTGGTATTAAGAGTGGGCGGGCAAAATGCTGGAACAAGGACAGTGATGTTTAACCATCAAAAAGTGGTAAATAAATAAAATAAATAAATAATTTTAAAAAATCCACTGAAAAATAGTACACAGACATCCAAAATGATATTTTTAATGACAACCTACCTATTTTTCTTCGTGTCTTTTTTCAGTGTCAGTTGAAATGTAAAAAAACGAATTGTCATTGTAAAAACAAAAAACTGACACTGAAAAAAAGGTTACATGAAGAAAAAAATAGTAGATTGTCACTGAGAAACATACCGGAATGCAAAACATAGAAAAATTTAATTTGAAAATATTTTTATTTTCAGTGGATTTTTAGTATCAGTGTTTTCTTTTTCAGTGCCAAAACTTAGTGTCACTGTTGTGGCTCCATACTAAACAGCCATGTGTCTGTCTTTTTTTTAAAGAAAGGACCCTTTGTTTGGCTCCGAGGATGCTGATTGGCCGAGTGCAAGACACCACAATCCAATGAGAACTCAAGCAAGGTGAGTCCCCAAATCCCTGAGAGGTGGTTGAAAGAGGGTGGGGTGTGTTTATCTAGAGAAGTGTGTTTATTCACCCCATTTTCTAATAATATCCCGAAACAATGGGACGCCATCTGTCCTGAATCCTCTTAAAATACGGTTTTAATTCAGGCCCACGTGGCCCTGTTTCAGACAAAGCTCAGCCCACACAGCAGTCCAGGAACCCCCACCCTCACACACACACACACACACACACACACACACAGAAGACAAAGGTGACCCCAGCAGCCCCTGATGTTTTCATCTAACTAAACACCCAGACACCAAAACAGCTAACATGACATATATGACATTTAGGCGATCCGTTTACCCCGAGGGCTGAAATTAACACCCAGTGTGCACCATATGCTGGTCACCCATCACGCTGACTTTCTGACATTTGAATGGCTCTCTGATATTGAGCCATGAGGAAACCTGATCAGCTGCATAAATGAATTAAAGTCTGTCTCTATAAAGCACTGCTGAGAACATGTTGAGGGCAGTTCAGAGAGGAGGTGTGAAGCCAAACAGCAGACTCACAGACAGATTAAAAATGATTTTCTTTAAAGGATGCAGACTTTGGGAACGGTGCCATATAAGAAACTGTGTATTATCATGTTATTATTAGCTTCAGGGCTTCACTGATGTTTAAGCCAGTTTTTAACTGTGTGGTCCTTAATATATATATATGTGTGTGTGTGTGTGTGTGTGTTTTAAATGGACATCACAATTTCCAAACATCCACAATAATACTATCACTTTGTCTTGTTTGAGTGACACTTTAAATTCCCAGACACACTGAACTGACGAAGGCTGATACCTCACAGCTCCTGTGTCTCTGCTGAAAAGTTGCACCTGAGCACACTGTTAAGACTACAGCCAATGACCAACTAGCAGACAGGAAATAACTCTCCATAGCAGCAGGCAGCGGTGCTCTGTATTCAAAAGGGGAAACCCAAACACAGACAGGACAGATTCATGCTAGTTGGTCAGTTAGCATATTGAAAACATAACCTGTTTGTTAAAAGAATAAATGATATTTATCCTTTGCTAGCAAACAGTAACACAATCTCTAAGAAGAAAAAGCAGTCCTTAATAGTAAGACTGAAACACACACACACACACACACACAGGCAGAAACACACACAAACACTTCAAACTGTCAGTTATTAGGCTTGAAGGGTGAGTTTCAAGTCCCATTTTTTTTCTCCCAGAAACCCCATAATCCTTCGCTGGGTCACATAGATTAAAGACTTGTCCAGAAGATGAGATACAGTGCTCCCTGGCATTCTTCACCATTACCCTGTCTCACACACACACACACACACACACACACACACACACACACACACACACACACACACACACACACACACACACACAGACTCTAATGCTAAAATCTGTGTGTGGTCCTCAGAATATGCCAATATCGTCACTCATGAAAAGAAACAGTGATTATGATCTGATTAACAGATTATGGTGCGCAGCGTTACCAAAGCCCAAAACACTCACCACCAAAGGTTTTAGAGGGACTTCGGGAGAAAAATTCTATTATACTTTTATATAAACACACGCAATACTACCTGTCTGTCTCATTTATTTGCAGCCCATCTCCTCCTTGATTTCCAATACATAACTTTTCTCCTTCTTTTCTTTAATTGCTGCTTATTTGCCGCTTAACCCTTTAACACCTGGATCAAAATCACTTCTTGTGCTGCAATAGATGCCTGTCACAAGTATTTAAACCTTGAGAAAATTGGTTTGATTTCTTTCAAAAACATGGGGTAAAAAGGCAATTAGCAACATTTTTTTAAATTAAGCTAGGGAAAAAATCCAGAGAGCTACTTTTCTAAAAGTCATTCTTAAATTATTTAACTAAATTCTTATAATTTTTAAGCATTTTTTTTCAGTTCATTGCCCATTTTTTTGTTCTTTTACGTTATGAGCGACAGAAACAACAGTTCAAAAACATTTATTGACGTATGAATTCATTGCACAAAAAAGGACGTAAGAGCTGACATACTGATGCTATGCAGATATAATGTGTACAGGTCTTCAGGTAGCTCATTAGCACGCTACATATGGTGAATTAATGAATTAAAAGTCAAGTGATCAACGTTAATCATGAATATCTTCACCACAATTCATGGCAATCCGTCAGATAAGATAAGATAATCTTTTATCAGTCCCACAACGGGGAAATTTGTATTGTTATAGCAGCAGAGGAATATTAAAGTAAGGTATGTTCAAGATGAACAGAGCAAAAATAACAATACAAATGATGAAAAAACAAGATGCAAAACTAAAAATAGAAATAGGAATTGTGTGAGAAAATAGAAAATGCAAAATAAGCAGTATAAAAGGCAAAAAACAAGACTTAGAAGTTGATGGGTCAACAAAGTGATTGAGAAAAATCCCCTGGCAACCATGAATTTCCCTACAAAATGTGGTGGCAATCCATCAAATAGTTGTTGAGATATTTCATTCTGAATTCAAGAGGTGGCACACTGCAATCCGTGCAAACTCATAGTGTTATTGCAATTGTGGCTGAATCCTGCATTGTTTTCTATTCAATGTATGGCTGGAGAGATTTGTACACGGGAAAATGATTTGTGCAGCTCCTCATATCAATTGTTTGGAGGTGGGAGTCAGGATTCACACATAATCCCCTTCAGCCATATGAGAGATGAGAAACAATAAAGCGAGGTTTAGGGGACAGACACAGTTCACCAAAGATAAATACATAAACACAGCCTGCGGTTTGAACCTTAAACAATGTATTTGTTTGTGTGTGAATGTCAGTTTTGAAGCCTTATGTTCAGCATTGACCCATAACCACTGACTTTGCTGAATTAGGAATCATCTCGAGCAATTTTAAGTGATTGCCTGGCTTCAGAACGAGCTTCTCCTGCACAGCTGCAGAGACTTTCCTATCTGCCACCACAGCTCTTGGTGTCCATTAAAGAGAAAGCCATGAGTGCCTGTCGAATGCCTGTCTTCCCTCATTACAGTGAGACAGAGAGGGAGCCCAAATGGGGTCGTCCTGGAGTAATTAGGACGTTGCAGCTCCTTCATGTCAGCAGATGTGGAGTAAATGGAAGAGTAGAAGTAAAGGAGGACGCAGCAGTCTCCGGACACCTCTGAAAAGACAGGCTCCAACTTCAGTTTAAAAGATTTCCCCGTCAAGCTCTCGTGATGGTCACATCCTCGACATCAGAGCTCTCTGATCTCACAGTGATACTGGCTCTGCTGTTGCCATGGAGACGTGTAACACCACCAGTAGGCTGCACTGATTCAGATCTTTTAGCAATGCTATCAGTTCCTAGAAAACTTCTCATGTGGCCTTGTAACAGCTTCAATGTGCCAAGAGCCAGAAACCATAGTTATAAGGTATCCATGAGGAGACTGACTGAAAGAAATGTTAGCAGTAAAATGATTTCTACTCCTACGGCTGGCTCAGCTGGAGGCTATAGTTGTTGACATGCACCTGGTGTGTTTATAGCTTTCTGCTGCCTTAAAGCATCAGAAGGAGAATCATCTTGTGGACGTTTAAAGTGGGATGTAAATAAGAAGGAAAAGTTGTCTCCTGTGAGTATAAGCAATCAGAGACAAGATGCATCATGTCTGTTGAGCTCTATACAAAATCAGCCAGTGCTGAACCATGTTATTTTTAACCATCTGTTCACCGCTTTGGTCCCAGTATCTCATCAACTGTTGGATGGATTGTCATAATATTTTCTACAGATATTCATGATTCCCAGAGGATAAATCCCACTGACTTTGGTTATCCTCTAGCAGCACAATAAGTTCAGTTTTTTTTTCTAACACAAAACTAACGACAATGCCATCAGCCAGGGCTGAAAAATGACAGTTTTACAGCAGAAATAAACATTTTTACAGTGTGGTAAAAAGATAGTTTTGGTCTCTATGCCCAATTTCAACTGTAGGGGGGGGTGAATTATTATGTATATTTCACCCGTTTTAATGTTATTTGGGCTTAAATCAATGCATGATTTGAGAGACAGGTGGATGTTGGCAGTTAATAAGTTGCTACAATGGCGACAACACTGGATGGAAAACATAATACCATTGCCCAGATTCACTCCGCATGGTGCATTTATTTGTTTGTGGCGGCCTGCCACAGTTAAAACATCTGTTGCCATGTATTAATTTTATATGTGAGGAGCTGGACCGTTAATTAGGAGTGCATTTAGAATATATATACTGTTTAGTTATTGACTGGACCACACTCTCGCAGCACAGAGCATATTATGGGCACAGATGGAGCAGCAGAACACTAGTTGCAGTGGAAGTGAAACCATTCGTCATGCTGGGTCTAAAAGTTTGCTTTTACACGCCTCTGGATCAACAGATCAATTATCCTCCCCACGATTCCTCAAACTGCTGCTGAGGAAAAAAAATACTTATGATGAGTTCACAGACCTGCAAAAGTGTCCAAATTTGGAGAGGGGACACAGAGTGGATAAAAGGGACACATGCACAAGATAAAAAAAAGAACTTGCATTATCACAGTTAACCATGTGCTCACAGCTAGCATTTGAGGTTATCTCCACCCTCTTGTCCATATATGGCCACGTTTTCCTCCAAAACTCCCAGATGGCAATGATCAAAATGCTAAACTTGAGGCTTAAAATGGGAGTTCACAAACTAATGGGTGACGTCACAGTGACGATGTCCATTATTTTTATATAGTCTATGGTTCGGACATTATTTGCAAATGTTAGCACACTTAAAGGTTAAAATTAGCATGTTAGCATTGTCAAAATAAAGTAAACAAGTTAACATTCTGACGTTTGCACAGCTGTGCCTTAAAAAAGCCTCTGCAAAAATGAAAATCCAACATGCATCAATGTAGTTTTACTTAGTGATGTCTCAGATTATACTTGGTTTGGAAATCATGCTTAAAAAATTAAACAAATAATATCCAGTGAATGAGCAAATATTGATAAATGCTCCAAGAGGAAAGCTCTCAAAGTACATTAGGGACACACAGCATCAAAGAATGCTGTCTCCTTTGTCTCCTGTGTGACGCTCAGCCTCACCACAGGCATCACATTGACCTTTTAACCAGCTTCCTGACACGCTGCTCAAGACCATTATGCGTCTCTTTTGTCGGGCGCTAGCACTGACTGTCAGGCTTTGAGCTCAGATCGCAGAGGTCGACCCCACCGTGACCTACAGTATCTGTTGTCCTGAGCCTTGGGAAATCACTGCTGCTTGCTCAGAGCTATTTGTGTCTGTCTCTGTCTAATACATGACTGTAGGTCAAGAATGAGATGACACTGGTTCAGAGTCATGGGACTTGAAGAACCAATTTTGATATCAGGGTGTTTGTTTTATGCATTTGTTTCCTACATCTACGAATGAGAATGAAGCCGAATGTAGCTCAATTTTTACTGCAGGACACATCATGTCAGTAGCCATGTTTCCATTCAAACCAATCGCCGTACATTTCTGCAAATGAATATGAAAGATTTGTATATTATTATTGTAGTGGATATGTTGAAAATTTAAGTTTCTTCATGTTTCAACGCCATGGTTAACGTGTGTTTATATTTAGGCACAAATACAGTTGCTTTTGATTAGGAAAAGATCATGTTTTGGTTTAGATACCCATTTTTACTGGCACAGTCATGACTGGAAATGTTTTGCTAAAAAACAACAAATTTTGTTTGTTGGCTTGAACAGTGGTCTGCAGCTTACGTGTCACCCAAACCAACATCCCTTCAACCTTCTGATAAAAAACTCGGCTCACATACACTCACATGCTACTTTGAAAATGTTGATATGATGCGTATGAATTGAAAAACAAATTTAAGTATAATTTCGAAAAGTAAAACAACCCAAAACGTTTCCATCATTTCCATGTTGTGAGCAGTCGGACTGCATCATCAGGAGATCCTTCAGTTGACTGAGATTGTTTGGACTGAATAAATAAGGCAAAGTGTAGTTTTGTCAGAAGTTTGTGTTATTGGCAATGCTTGACACATGGCTGTAAGTAAACAGAAAAGAGAAGGAAGAGGTTGTGGAGCAGTTTTGATGCAGTTGAGGAAATTTTATCAGATTTTGCGATACTTTAAAATGCACAGTAAAATATATTCCTACAAACACAGCTAATGTTGCAGCTCCTGCCAGAGAAGTCATGCTGCATTCACCATGCAGCATGAAAAATATGTTTGTCCACAAAGGTTCTATCAGCCAAGAAAAGGATATGTAGCCTTGAAATACAAGGGCAGAAAATGCTTTCATAATCTGGCCAAGTGTTATATTTTATATATTTTTAAGTGAAGTCACGAAACGAGTCAAACCTTCTCCTGCATGCAACAGTTTGTCTCATCTTCCCATTACTTGCTCCTCTTGCCCTGTATGATTCTGCCATTTATTTATCTGCTGTCATTAGTCAAATACAAGAGTTTTTCAGTAATGCTGGAAACAGGGCATCACTTGAGCAAACATAAACAAGACACCAATACACACACACACACACACAGAAACAGTCTCAGCGACAGCTTTATGAGCCTCCCGCTGTTGCTTTACTCTAATCCTTGCTATTTTAATGGGCTTCTGGCTTCACCTAAAAGGGAAACCTTTGGCAAGGAGCCACATGGAGGCTTTGCATCTGACATTGTCTCATCTCTCACCTGAGGACTTCCTCTAGTTTGTCTGCAGAGACAGCGTATTTATATAAGTGTCTATGTGTGTTTGTGTGTTCTTTGGTCTGTGTGTGTGTGTGTGTGTGTGTGTGTGTGTGTGTGTGTGTGTGTTCAGATCCGGCCTCTTAATCTGTGGTGGTGGTGATGATGACCCAGTTTCGCCCCCCTCCTCCTTCCACCCCACCCTCAGCCGGCGGTCGCCAAGGAGACGCTTCCCTCTTAACCCTGAGCAGAACTGCCGGATGCTGACAAAGGTTAGTCCATCTCCAACACACACACACACACAAAGACACACATACTTAGCCTTAATATGACAGCATAAACATTTCTTTTGAATTCATATTGTGATTTGGAAAACTCAGCATCACTTTCTCTTTCTAGCTCTCCGCTTGTCTTTCTCCAACCCACAGCTCAAACAGGAAGCAGCCACATGACCAACTTTAATGCAAAGTCATGCAAACAAATCCCATCATGCTGCGTCATCATCTGCACCTGCACTTCTGTGTGCACTGAATTTGCATGCGATTGCAAAGTTTAATATGTGGCAATTTTGGCAATCACACAAACACACACACACACACACACACACACTCCTAAATGCCCAAGGGTGTCAATTTCATTTCAACACTGTGGGTAACATATATGAAAAATAGGGTTTTGGATTTCTCTCACAGAAAATTTTGAGCACTAAACACTTAAAGAAGTATTTTAGCAATGTAAAGAAGGTTCATGGCTGTCTTTGCATCAGGAAGATGCAAATACTTTTGAAATTGATGCTACATGACCAGAGAAAACAGAGAAAAATGACTGTGGTATTCGTTTTTGCTCAAGAGGTAGAAAACCTATAACTACCAGAATGCACCGCGTTGCATTTCCTGCATTCTGGTGAATACTTATGCACCAAGTTGGGCCTTTTCTGCATCAGTTTATGTTGTAAATGTCCTAGATTTTGTCAAAATAGAAGTCCTCTGCTACTTTTAAGTTTTTATCGCAGGGGACAAACGCACATATTCTAAAAATTAAGGGGATTACGTCACCTGCATCCCCCCTGAAATTTGCGCCTATGTCGTATACTGAAATGAAATGTCACAGGTGTCTTTCCTGATAGCGACTATAAATCTTCACAAGGGTGTAGGTTTAAATCTAACATCTGAATCATGGTGTACCAGAGGAAAAGCAAGAAAAGCAAAGAACATTTTAAGCATCAAATACTTAATTTCCTGCTTTCTTGTGAATTTTTATGCAACAATTTGGGCGTAAATGTCTGATTCTGTCTAAATAAAGGCTCTACTTTCATTTTTTTATCAGGGGGAAACAAATGCTCATGTTCTAAATATTGAGAAGGACTTCCCCCTTTGAAATCTACGCCTGTGTGGACGCCAACCCTCGACTGGAACCACCTACAGAACTAAAAGTGAGAGAGCATCTCTGATTTATCTTGCCTTCTTTACAATATGTGACTCCTGTCAGTGCGGATGGCTTAACCTACACTCACCTCCACACACACACACACACACACACACACACACACACGCACGCACACACACACGCCAACACACCCATCCCCCTACCGCCCTCTCCGTCCAGCAATTTATCCGACGAGCCGCTAATCCCGCTGGCCCAGATTTGGTCCACAGTCTGCTCCACATGATGTTATGTTGTCATCCAAAACAACTGCACACACACCCCATATGTGTGTGTGTGTATGTACCCCACCCTTCCCCACCCCCTCCGCTGGCTGCCTGCCTGCGTCATGTGACCTCTTGAAGAGTCATGTGACTCAGGAGCACCTGTGACCTACTGTACTGAACTGCACCATGGATGAGAGCTGCCTCTACCTAAGCACACCGTGAGTCACAGTGCGGAGGAAATGCAAAGCAGGGTGGCTTCATCTTCATCATCGTCATCACTCTGGGAGGCGGGCTGCAGGGGGATGTGAGCCCTGCCGTCTGTATGTGTGTGTGTGTGTGTGTGTGTATTAATATTCTGCCTATTTTTTCCCCTGTGTGGGCTCGTGCGATCAAATGTATGACTGTGTTCTCATGTGATTTGAGACGACGCCCACCTCAGAGCTTTGTGCATCGCCACGTCGCCATGGCAACAGGTCTTCTCGACGACGACTGATTCTGACACATAGGAGTAGCTGTCGGGGCCGCGCTTAAAATGCTCACATGCAGGACAGGGAAAAGACAAGCAGACTAAATATGAAAGCAAATACGAAGGTTGGGAGGTAGGAGTATTATGGATGCAGGTTTGAAATATTGAAAAAAAAAGTGTGTTGGCTGTTCTGCAGCTCCTAGTGAGGGCCAAGTCAATGGCAAAACACAAATATGTGGTAAAACTGAACAGCACATTTCAAAAAACACCATACAAAGAGCAAAGGACATAAAATCAATACCAAAATCAACAGGATATATAGAAGCAAAGGCAACAAAACAAATAATTTTAGAGTGAGAGAGAAGTCCCTGGACATCAGGTTATGTGTTTCTGTGATATAGTTGGATCCATCGCACACTAAAACTGATCAATAAAACCACAAAATCAATGCTAAGACAAACAGCGAGATGAAGAACAGATGCTGGAGATGAACACAGAGTGATGCACTCTAATGTCACTGAAACAGTTCGTTACTTTTGTTGTTTCTCTGCCAACCATTAACCTTTCTGACTGCCCAAATCGACCCCTACAGCCTCTCCCTACACACCTCCACTCTGTTTACGTGATCACGCAGAGTGTGCGCCACATTGAGTGCTGTCCCAAACCAACTAGCAGGAAGTGAAAGTGAGTTATAAAACCCTCCAACAGTGAGCCTGCACCGATGCTGATTTATTGATCACACGCAATGCAATCACAAAAACATCCTGCAAAACTCTGTAGGGACTGATTTAATATTGTTATACAGACGTTAACATCTTAAATTCTTTACTGTATTTAGGATCAAATGCACCCTTCTCTAGTCTATAAAAAAAGTAGTCGCGTTTATTTATTGTTGCAAAAACCGAGCAGCTAAAAAACACTGGAGTAAAAAACGAGAATACAGAGAGGGAAGTTTGTCCCCAGGCTTGCTGCTGGGTAGGGTGCGGTTTTGGAAAGGCCCTGTGATTCCCTTCCAGTCATCCTGAGCATTTCTTGCCTCACCTGAGCTACACCCACCTGCACACCTGTTCCCAGTCTCCAGATCAGCTCCTTAGTCCCTAGCTCGACTGTCCTCTGTTAAACTCATCTTAAACAGGACCTCTTGTGCTTTTCCCACATTTCTGTCATATATACAATGATACAATGTTGAATGAACGTATCAAACGTGATAATGAGGTAAACATAGTATAAGTAATCACTGTGAGCAAAACCTCAGGCTTCAGACCACTCAGACTCTGTTTCCATGTTTGTTTCTACTTTTAAGACAAGCTGACGTCAACTCAAGACGGATTCCTCTCCTTGGTCGTCGGCTCCAGGCCTCTGTAAGTGTTTACATGACATACTCTGCTTCATGTTGCCATATGCTCACATCAGGGAAACTTGCAATCTTTTTTAATTTTTTAAAACTTCTCACCTCTGTCCACTAAAATAGTGCAGCTAATCAGTAGAGTTTGGAAGCGACAAAATCCAAAATGTTACATTTGTAAACAAATACAGTTTATCTTTATGGATTATATTGATGCCATATTGACTGAAGTAGGCCGTTGTCGACATGTGACTGCTTTTACCATGTGTTTGTGGAGTTATGTGTTTTGTGGAGACATAGTATTGTTCAAATGTCATATCTTTTAGAGAGAGTTTGGTGTAAGTCTCCATCAGGAGCAGGATGATAAATAATCTCAAGAGGAATCTACTTGTAGTCTCGCAAATACTGTAGTGGCACTGCAAGAGCCCCAGTCTTTGCAAAATCTTATGGTGTGTATGTATGTATATGTAAAGTTTGCATGCAATTACAGTTTATATTTATGGATTATACTGATGGCCAATTGACAAAAATAATGTTGACACGATGCCCTTTATCTTATGTTTCTAGATTTATGTGTTTTTACATCACATTTCTTCAAGGGAGTTTGGACTAATATTTTCCACCAGGAGCACAATAGGGAAACACTAAAGGAATCTAGCTGTAGTCTTGCGGATAGTGACCCTGTGAGATCCCCAGTCTTTGCAAAATCTTAGTGTCTAATGACAAACTCACAAATCCTAAATATAAAGTTTGTACACATTTACAGTTTACTTATATTTACATTATACAATGGCCGACTTGAAAAGAATACAGTCAACATATGACACCTTTATGTAGTGTTTCCAGAGTAATGTGTTTTTCATGGATACGTAAGGAATTTTTAAAATGACATGTATTTTAAATCAACTTTGGTGTAAAAGGAGCAGGATGGGGAAAAAACTGCAAATACTGGAGTGATGCTCTAAGATCTTCAGTCTTTAAAAAAATCTTAGAGTGTGACTGAGAGCTCACATTGTCTGTGTCAGACTTATTAAAGTATTTAGTGTAAGGTCGGCACTTAGTGTTCAGTCAAAATTATAAAACACTAAAGCCAATTCTTATTTGCTGATTGTCAGTCTCAATATTACTCTCTGTGTGTAAAGATCAACCGTCCTGCCAGTGCTGATAAAAATCCACAACTATCAGAGTTAATTTAACACTTTTAGATAGTTCTGAAAAGCTGCCCCAGAGTCATATCAGCCGTGTGAGCGAACAAACAACTCGCATATCAACACCTGTCAAGTCTTGCTGATTAAAACTGAAAAATCAACACTTGGTAATGCAGGAAAATGAGCCGCACAGTCTTGAGCTGTTGAATTTGGAGCATAATTGTGACGGTTTGTTTCATCTAGTGTGCTATTTTCATGCGTTACATAACAACACAGACTCTGAATATTCTCATTCATACTGTTTTATAACCATTCAAAGTAAATTAGAAGATTTTACGAAGTTTTAGTTGTGCAAAATCTGGGTATGCAGCTTAAGCAACTTGCAAACTTAGACACAAAACAGTAATTATGATTGTATTCAGCTTTCCCATGACTATTATTATGACACCAATACTGCAGTTAAAGTGTTGGTGCACTCTTACTCTAATCATGTCAGTGGATCGTTCCACTTTTTCTCCAGCTGAGTGATCATTTATTCCTTCAGAATAAAACAACCCTTTAAAATCTACGGCCTTTGAAGTGCGCCTGCTTGTCGGCCGTTACACTCAGCATCCACTCTGCACATCAGCACGTATCCAAATCCACAGGAGAGGATGCGAGAGGATATGAGTTTGCACATATCCACGGAGAGGAAACTGCAGCGAGCACAAAGAGCGAATTCACGAAGGAGGTGGAGGAGGGGGAGGAGAGGAAACAAGAAGAGGAGTGGAGGGAGGGAATGGAAAGAATAATGATGAAGACAATGAGAGGAGCAGATGCAGATGAAAGACGGGATGATGATGGCTGACGATGATGAGACTAAAGTAGCAGTTTGGAGGGAAACACGGGGAGCTGAAAGAGGAGAAGTTTATGACGGCTTCCTGCAGAAAAAAATGCTCCGGCTCCCCATCGCAGTAAATCATGTCATTTGGCTACATCCTGTCTGTTCTCGACTTCTCACCGGCCTGAAGGCGATAAACTGCCCCGCTGCCTTATTGGAAACAGATGTTGTGAATGGGAGAGAAACAGGGACAAAGAAAGGGAAAGAACTGCTCGGAAAAGTTGTTGGATCGCCGGCCTAATGAGATCAATGTGAACGCTACTGGTTTCAACGTGTGCCAGTACACTGCGGTTCTATCACTTCTTCCAAAACAAATTGGAAATCAGCAGCGATCACACCTATAATATGTTTTCTATGATCTCGACCAGAAAAGTATTTTTTGTTTTGTTTTGCTGAGATTCACCTTCTCTGCTGTTTGGTTTCTTCCGCTTGGCTTTTCACCCATGAGGAACTTGTGTTATCATGTCAACGTCTATCTGGGCTTAATACTGCATACTACACGTACATGTCTGAGTGTAACCTTTAGTTTTTACGTCCTTTCCAACTCTGTATTTAATGTTTTTACTTAAACTATATTACTCTGGAAGAGACCTAAATGCGGCTTGTGTTTCTAGGTTAAAATAGGAAGAGCTCTAAAGCCAGTTTAAAGGTATAAACACTTCAGACTTCAACTCTTTGAAACTTTGATAGACATCACTTTTTTTTACTGAGTTCAATGACAGTTCTCACAAGTATTTAAGCCTTTAAAGCCTGAGCAAATTGGTTTGATCTCTTTCGGAAATGTGGAAAAAGGCAATGAGCAAGAAATATCCGACAATTTGCCAGAAATTAGTAATTGTTTTTTAAAAACCTAGAGAAAATGTCTAAAATTATACTACATTTATAACTATCATAATTATATATTTAAAAATATTTTTACAGAATTATTATAATTTTAAATTAATTTGATTTTAATTTGAAAGAACGCTTTCCCCTACAACTAAACCCCTAACCCCTAAACTTGTTTTACTATCAGGATTTGATCCATTTGGTTTGAAACAGTCTAAAAGAGCCGTACAGTTAAATCATCTTATCCCAATTCAAGTTAGCACAATGATTTGGAAGATGAGGGTCATTTTACCCCCAAGAAGTCAAGCTTTTTTAGCTGCATGCACCACTGAGCGTCTTTCATAAAAATAAACATGGCTCCACCTCCAGCGCTGTATCCAGCTCTCAGCATACATCCATGGTTTTAAACACATATCGGCCAAATAACTCCACTATGGAGATATCTTGTTTTCTCATGCTGCCCGTTCCACCTTAAAACAACTTGCTGTTAACAATTGTGCCCTGAACATCTTCTAATGGATGTTAAAACTTAGGAGTCTGATCCCATTAACTGGATTTATACTGTTCATTTGGAGATGTCTCATTGTCTCTAATGCTGTTTTTACAGCTCGTGTTATTTCTCCTGCTGTACTCTAATGTCTCTCCTGTAAAAGATCTTAAACTTAATGTGATTATCTGATTGAATAAGGCCTGTAAAAAAATGCAGCATGCCTCCACATCAACACACCAGACATTGTCTTCCGTGTTTCAACCTTGTCCAGCCCGGTTAATCCGCAGTAAAGGAGCGGATCACTCCCTCTTAATCCAATCAACATCAACTCTCACATGAGGAGTTGACGTGGGAAGGATGCACTCAGGCGAGCTCACATTTTACCTTACATCAGGAGACGTTTGCCTGAAAATACCCCCATAAGACTGGAGCATCATTATTGGACTTAAGTTGTGTAAATATTCAGATGAAAACTCTGAAAACACACAAAAAGTTATATAACACCTTAAGAAAAGTCTGGTAAATGTGCAGTAATGGAATATTTCAAGAGTTTAGAGTTTGCTTCTGTAATCAAATACACACAAACAAAGGGGATTTTCTGGAGCTTGCACAGTCTGACATTAATCAGTGTATTAAAAAAAAGCCAACAAAACACACGGTTACAGCTAAAAATAATCGTGCACGAGCCTGCAATGGCGCACTTTCTGTAAAACTGACCCACGATGCCCAAAACAGTTTGGAAATTATAAATGTCATCCCAAAATAATGTTTCTACGAACTAACAAAAGGCTGCAAGTTATTCAGAGTGAAGCAGTGCAAGTTAACAGGCTGATACTTTTCCTTTGAGCCTTTAAACTGATTAGTAGACATACAAATTAGAGTCCAACACATCATCACGCGCAGCGCACACGAGCAGAAAAGAGCCCCGCGGCAGCTGCAGGAGGACACGAGCATCCAAACCAGCACAAAAAGACACAAAAGTGACCCGGTTTCTCTTGCACAGCTGTTGAATCGAAAGTGAGCATAAATGTAGAAGTCAGATCACCTACCCATTTTTGGAGCTGCAGTGGAAACTGGCCCTGAGACAAACAGAGACAAAACTCTCAGTGTGATGTCCACAGGTTGTTTGGAGGGGGGCCGCATACAAACAACTGGACGTCCCGTTTGGGAATCGGAGCGAGGCGGGGGTGTAGGGGGATGATGACGTCACGGCTAGGTCTGAAAACGGACCAGACTTCATTAATCCGCATCAAGTGTCCTTAGTGTGCGAAAGCCTTTTGCTGAACAAAAAAAGCCCCGTTTTCAGTTTATAAAGATTTTTATGTTAGTGTTATGGGAAAAGTTAACATGAGAAAAAATCCTCCTGAATTAACAAGATAAATCATTCTAGTAAAAAATAAAATAAATCAACAGGATTTACAACATTATTTTCTCAGAATTATAAAGAGTTTTCATGGAAAAAACGTGATTTTTTTTCTGAATTAACAGGATAAAAGCAATTCAGACAGTGAGAATTAACAGGATTATTTCAGAATTAGGTAAAAAGCTTTCATGGGGAAAAAAATGTGCTCTTTTTTCTGAATTAATTCTGAATAATGAGAATTTGCAGGTTTATGATCTTAGAAATGAGAAAATATTTAATGGGAAAAAAAAACAATAAATAATTCTGAAAAATGAGAATTTAAGATATTATCTTGTTAATTTATAAAAGAGTTTTTTTAAAGCACAAAATGCAAAAAAAATAATCATTATAATCATTTAGTCATTCAGTTTTCAGTACAGTAAGTCCCTTCATGCAGTCACGACAGTCATTTAGAGGTACATGCACTTTTTCTTGGTAGTTTACATTTTGACTAATTTTGTGGGAAATATTGCACTTTTTACTTGACTCCATTTATTAGCAGCCAAAGTTGCTTGTAACTTATTAAAACTTTAGATTTAAAAAGAACAAACATGATCATATAAAACAAAATGCATTGTTAACCAGATGTTTTCAGCCTTTTGTGCTTCAACTTACGTAGAATTTGAATAGACAACTCTTACTTGTAATGTAACATTTTTATGTTGCTGTATTTGTACTTTTACTTGAGTAAAGGGTCTGATACTTCCCTCTTTAGACCTCCTAGTAAATGATTTCGATATAGAAATGAACTGCCCACACGGTTAATAGCAGCAGTATCAACAAAGGGCTGAACTCCCATTAAACAGAGAGCTAAAATAAGAAATCATCAGTGACAAAGCAGGTTTTATCCAGACAGAAAACACTTTATTATAAACAGAGTATATATAAAAAATACACATTCTCTCAGTCTTAAAAAATTGATGCTGGATGGTGCGAGCACGAGATAAAAGAGAATCGTGGACGTCCCTCCTGAGGAACCACACGACCGGCTTTGAAGCCGATGAAATGTCAGAATCAGAGAGGCGCTTTTAAGAAGCAACAACAACAAATCACTCTCCGTGTACGTTGAAAAGTGGAATATCAGACGCAGCCATGCGGGAACGCTGCAAAAAAATTGAACAGAGGAAAATGTTTTTGTGGTTAAACTAAGTTGACAGGCAAAAGAGGAGCCACTGCAGCATGTAACATCAGCAAGCTAGAGGGTAAACAGAAAGAGATTAGGAGGAAACACGCAGGCACATGTTGTTGGAATATATTTACATCAGCTACAGGAAATGTTTTACTGTATCTGACCTGCAGCTGATATTTACGCATGGTGTTTTTTGTCCTGAGCATGCAGTCTCTTTGATACAGTAAAGCGCTCCGGAGTTTAAAATAACTTATAGCCACAAAAATTCAAACGTGTAGCACCAAAATCATAAGTTTTCGTTTAGAGCAGCAGCTGACAGGTCAGTGACATTCACGTCTGGCTAAGCAGAAGCTCAGCTAATTTATGCAACTTTTTTGTGCTTAAAATAACTTGTAACCCTCAGCTAACCCGCGCCATTAGTTCTACATCAGCAGCCACAATCCATTACATGACAAAGCTGCTGTCTCACCGAGAGATCAGAGCAGGGATTTCCTCAGAATCAAACCCTTTACAGCCGTCACAGTTTCAGCGGGATAACGGGCCAGTACTTGGGCTGTTTGAGGTCACAGTTTCTGTCGAAATTGAGCTGCATCGCCGCCTCCATGGCCATGATCTTAGGTGCGTCTTTGCCATAGAGCTTCTTCATCTCAGCCCCGCGTCTCTCGCCGGGTCGCTCAGAGGGAGGGGTGACGCTGCTTCGCCAGGAGACGCCGCGCAGGTCCTGGTCAGCCGGTACATAGCTGTCATGCTGCTCAGCCTCCATCTGCTGCTGTTTCTCTGAAACAGTGACAAAAATAATTAGCACACCTAAATAACAATAAACAAACAAAATGAAAAAATGTTAAAGTTCCTAAAAGAGACAAAAATTACCTCAAAGACACACAAAATGACCAAAAAAAGACACTTTAATTTCCTAAAAAGGAAGACAAAATAATCTAAAAAGGACACAAAATAATTACAAAAAGACACAAACCAAATGCGATGCAAAATTACCTCAAAGAGACATCAAATGACCACAAAGAAACACAAAACAACTAAAGACACATTTCCACAGACAAATTTCCAGACACAAAATGACCTAAAAGAGACATAAAAGACCCAAAAAGGCACAAAAAGAGCCTCAAAGAGACACAAAACATCCCAAAAAGACACAAAATTAGCCAAAATAATAATTAAAAGCTATCTGTTTTAAAAAACCCCACGTACGTTGTCAAATGCGATGCAAAATACCTCAAAGCAAAGAGACACCAAATGACCACAAAGAAACACAAAACAACTAAAGACACATTTCCACAGACAAATTTCCAGACACAAAATGACCTAAAAGAGATACAAAATGACCACAAAACACTCACAAAGACCAAAAACTGCACAAAATGACCCCAAAAGAGACATCAACTAACCACAAAGAGACACACAATTATATTTAAAAGACATAAAACAAACAAAAAGACACAAAACTAACCTCAAAGAGACACAAAACATCCCAAAAAGACACAAAATTAGCCAAAATAATAATTAAAAAATTGACGAATTAAGGGGATGTTTTCTTACTTAGCTCCTCTCTGTGTTTTTCCGTCTGGGCGAAGTACTGCCGAAGCTCCTCGCTGATCTCCATGTTGCTGACATCACACTCAATCTCGCTGTCCGAGCTGCTCTCCTCGTCCCCGTCCTCCCCGTCCTCGCTGACGCCGTCCTCTCCTGCGTTCCAGTCTGCGTAGCGCTGCTGGTGGCTGCTGGGACACGGCTCCTGGCTGGAAGCTTGTCCGTAAGCGGCCTCCAAGGCCTTCCTGTAGGCTCGCCTGTGTCTCTGGTGCCACGCCATCGCCTGCTGGTAGTGCTGCCAGTAGCGGCTGTAAACAGGGCTGGAAAACCAGGACATCATGGTGCCTATGTCCTCCTGCTAAAAGAGAAACATTAGAAGAGCTTTTATGTTAAATCCATATTTAAAAGAACTTCAAAGAATTTGCAAAACATTGCATTTGATTTTGTTTATGTTTTACATATTGTATTAATATATCGATTTTTTTTATTCCAGGTTTTACATTTTTATTTTTTATTCTAAGTTATTTAGTATTTTGTCATGTTTTGTTTTACTTTGAGACTCTGCTTTATTTATCAGAGTAGTCTGACTCTCTTTCCCCTATAAGTAACCATATTTTACAGTTTCTTGCTGTGATTAGAGTTGTGATTTTGAAGGAAAACATGCCTTTAACACCATTTTGCAGGTTTGGGGGTTCTGAGGGAATTTAAAATAAATACAAAATGTGACCATTTACAGTTGAATTTACTTCCAATAAGCCAAATCAAAAAAGCTCCCCACAGCTTAGAAATTATTTGAAGTGCCTCCCCCATTTTAAATAACTCTGATACATAACGAACAGTCCCTCAATCCCTTTTCTCCTTTGCTTTTCGTCTCCTGAGCTTCTGTAATGAGTACATCTCTTATTTTATCACACTTGAATTTGTGGACAAAAGTCCCTTAAATGTCTAAGTAAACGTGGATCTGCTGCTCTTATGTTGCATTAATTTAACATCATGTTACGGTGCGTTACTGTGACGTCATACCCTGCACATCTGGAAGAGTGATGTGCAAATTAAACCCGTGAGAATTGACCTTCTCGGCTTCCATACCATGTCTGAAGACGCCTTCTGCAGCAGCGTGCCAACTTCACAAACGCGAGTCCACCAGCCAACCTGCTAAATCTGACAGATCAACGACAACAATCAAGCACTAAAACAGAACTAAGTGCAAATGAAGAGCTCGTTAAACAGCATCTGCTTCTGGCTTGTTAAAATACGACTAAAACACAACAGTTATCTAACGTTTCCGGTTCCGGAGGCTCGAGCTGACGCCTTGACGCGTGTTTCTAAAGAATCAGAAAATACACGAAACATCTGAAGTGTTTTTACATCCTGACTTCCTCTTATTTGTAAATATTTACCTGCGCTTCGTCAACTTGTTTTGGTGGCAGCTAATGGTGCTTCCTGAAAGACAAAATTTCCCAGCAGCCTTTGGGCCACAGCAAAATAAATTTTAGCCACGTGGCGACACCTGGTGGACACTGCGCGCACGTTCACCTGCGCTGGATAGAGCACCTGAAAGCTGACACCTATAAGAAGTAGCTTTCAAGAAATCATTTTTAAATCAAAATAAATGGAAGTTCAGTATCTTAATTTCAGTTCTTGTCTTTTTTCAGTGTGCAAGTAAACTATTTTTTAGTGTGTGTTCTTAAGTATGATGCAAAAACACTTACATTTCTTACATATTTAAAATTTTACACAGATTTTTTATTGCATTTTTTGACAGCTTTAAAAATCTTTGAAAATTAGATGACAAGGACTACAAAGAGACACAGAACAACTAGAAAGAGACACAAAATTACTGCAAAGAGACACACAAAAAAACAACCTGACAACAGACAAAAATGACTACAAAAAGACATAAACTGTTTTTAAAGAGAGACAAAGTAACCTCAGAGAGACAAAACATGTCTACAAAATACAAAAAAAAAAAAAAGATTACAACGGACCCATTGTCTCTGTTTACCTATGGCCATATACTGTTAGTATTTCCACCTCTGTACAGCATGAATTGACTGTGTTTCTATTTGGTTTAGGGTGAAGCTGCTAAGAATGTGGAGATGGACGTGTGTGACAAACCATGAGGGTCAAAGGTGAAGTTCAGTCTCTTCACATCCGTGGAGGTAAGTCAGCAAGGCCTCCCTAATTTGTGCAGTATAGTTCATGCAGGTTCATGTTTTTTTATTTGCCTGAATTTTGTAAATTTTGTTATTTGGCTTTACAGTGCAATGTTGTTTCAGATTAAAGTTCAGGGTTTGTGTCTCAGTATTTAAGTGGCTAAATATCTATAAAATTGTCAGATATTTCTGTGTCTGCTTTTAGTTTTTGAATTAAATAAAACATCTTGTGAGCAAGGACGCTGTGATATTTCAGGAGGGGTGGTGCAGAGCAGAAGAGTTCGGCAGAGCGTTTGAGTGCTGTGAGACATGTTTGACTGTATATCTGGGTCATGCTTTGGCTCGAGGCTTCAAAGCTTTCAGAGGAAATGCAAAAAGACAGATGTGCCTTTTCAAAACACATTTCCTCCTCTGATGTTTGAATGGGTGAGTTCACACAATAGAAGAAGTATTTTTTCTATTCCAGAACATGGATTTCCTCAAGTATATCATGTATTACTTCCTTGAATACTAGCCCATGTATATAAATTACTCAATAAATGTTATGTTTTGTGGATAATGCATGTTACATTTCAGTGTGTATTTTATTACTTTGCAGGTGTGCAATGACCTTATAATTTGTCCTTTCTCTTTTCATTACAGCTGAGCTAAAGATATGTCAAATACCATGGCTCGTGAGAGGTAAGATTAATCATTTTTAAATGATTATATTTATATTTTTAAGTGTGCTTTTGCATGGTAGGTTGTTCCTGATTCTTATACTTAGCATATATTTAACTTTTGAGTTATCCAAGGTAAATTACTGTGTTTTTAGTCACATCTTTGGAAATAAACTGTATTTGCAATATATGTTACTATATATGGTTGTTGTCTGTATGTTATACGTATACTAAAACAGACACTGTATATTTGTATTTGGTCACAATGATAAAATATTATCAGTAAAATATGGCCCTTTTCAAACAAGTGGAACAGTGTATTAACATCTACAAATATATAAAATGTTTGTTTGGTTTTTTTTGCACCTCATTACCCTGACATGATTTCACACAATACAGTAAAGTGCTATTGTAGAATTTAGATAATATCAATCTTGAGGAACCATACAGTATGTATTTAAGGGGTGCAAGAAAATTCAACACTGGGCGAATCACACCAAAACAATGTACACTGATAAACAGCACTATAGCTAAGAGGAAATATATTTAGACTAGGAGGTGAACTGTTGCTTTAAATGAATTCTTGACGGTTTAGACATATTTACACAGTGGTTAAGGAGCTGTGGGTAATGGGTGGAGAAGAACATGATTAAATTATTGAACACAGTGCTGTACTTTGACCCTTTACCTGTGTTTGTTGTCTCAGCAGACAGTATTCTGCATGTAACGTCAGGTGAATACATCAGCTGCAGCGTGACACAAGGTGAAGACTGGAAACGGCAGCTGCACAGCTGGGACGTCCTGTGTGAAGGTAGGTCTGCACACTGTGCTGTCACTCAGCGGCGCACAGCAACATCCAGCCTGAATTAGCTGATATTTAAAGCTTGTGATTAATGTTTGCAGCGTCAGTCAAAGCCAATCATGACGGCTGAAATGGAGCTCGGGACCACTGATGACAGCCAGGACCTGGCCCTGTTCTGGGAGGAGATCCCCACAGTGCAGAGGTGAGACTGATGATTTCACACGGCACGGTATTTAAGATTTAGCATTTTATGAATCTTATTTCTGTCTATTATTTGAAGCCCCAAAGCAAAGTCTTGAATGTGCTAGCAAAGTGCATAGGATGCTTTTAACCCTTTGAAACCTGGATCTACATCAATGCTCCTGCCTTTAACATGCACGTAAACCTCTGAAACCTGTGACTTAAAAAACAAAAAACATGGCATGAAATGTTGCACAAATTGTAAGAAATTAAATAAGAAAAATGACCTAAAAAAGAGAGATTATCAGAAAATTATTAGAATATTGTCAAAAACTCATAAAAGTCCAGAAAACCTTTTTTTAAAATTATTATTATTATTATTATTATTATTATTATTATTATTATTATTATTATTATTATTATTATTATTATTATTATTGTTGTTGTTGTTGTTGTTGTGTGTCATTTCTTGTTAGGCTGCTCAATACTTATGCTTTTGAAAGAAATCAGGCTGATTCGCTCAGGTTTAAAAAGATTACAGGAAAATATCTAAAAACTAGAAACACAAAGACATTAAAAAATAATCTTTTTTTCTCTCCCTTTCAGACTGAAGTGTCACGTCATGCAGGATATAAAGCCTCTCCTCAGACTGACCACCAGCAACTATAACACACCAGCGATCACCAGCGATCATCAAAGGATTCATGCAGCGGTTCGTTTGTGCTCTATCACAGATTTATTGTTATGGTTATAAAAAGCAACAGCCCACTAATATTTAAAGTCCTGCATCTCTAATAATGCATGTTTCTTCTTTTTATACCCCCTAAATTGTCTATCCTTGACCTTCATCAGTTTTTCTCTGTTACGTTCAAAAGCCTTTCACAAGCTGTTTCAGTCTCTGAACCTTCAGTAGGTTGGTTTGATTTCTTTCTAAATGCGGTAAAAAAGGCAGTGAGCAACTTGACGAGAAGTGTCCTATAAACTGCAAGAAATTATTAAAAGATGAAGAAAACTGTTATTATTATTATTATTATTATTATTATTATTATCATTAGAAAATCCTCCAAACAATAGGAAAAAATGTCCAGAAAAGTATTTATAATTAAAATAATTTTAATAATTTTGTAATCAAGATTATGTTACAAAAATGTTACAGGAAAAAATATTATATATAAGATTGTATATAATATATATTGTCTTATACACCTTCTTTTTTGTGTGCTTATTTTCAGGTAATTTTCTAACTATTTTAATTTAATTTATTTTAATTTGAACTATTTGCTTATTTTTGGGTCTCGTTAAGTTGCTTGCCTTGTTTCCTTCTCCCCATGTTTTTGAAAGAAATTAAACCATTTTGCTCCAGTTTCGAAAGGTTAAATTGTAGCTTATCTCTGGAGGGGAACTTTAATAACTCACCTGCAGACTGTCAGATGCAGATGTTGTATTGTGATAATAACACACTACAAGGACATTTGCTGACTTTTTCTTTGTTTTCAACACACCTCTGAAAAGACATGACTGTATCTTTAAAATTTCTGCTGTCAATCATGTAAATCCTCTTCTCGTCTGCTGCCCTCAGCTCGTGCAGGTGCTGTCCAGCAGCAGTCGCCTGGAGCAGAAGTTGGATCACTGCCTCTGGACCCAGAAGGTTTTCAGTGTGCTGGTGACGGGTCTGATAGCTCTGTGGGGTTTCACTCTGTACATCCACTATTCAGCGGGCTATTTTCACTCGACCACGGCTAAAACCTGATGCACTGGTGCTCACAATATTCATTTCAAATGAAACTTTACTGTCAGCTAGTCAAATGTTTGTCATATTTTGTGGCCTGTTCAGCAGTTTCCATCACATCTGTGCCTGTGAATATCTTGTGTTAAAGTTTGTCTCATGTTTTTAAAAGTGCTCTGCAACATAAATTCATGACACCTGGTTAGTTAACATGTTTTGAATTTGTGATGTTATGCTTGGAAATTTTATTTTGGTGTCTTAACCATCCATCCCAGCTCTGCCCATGTTGATATTTTTTCATGTTGTAGACGTTTTTATTTTATTCCAGGGTCCAGCAAAAGCTAATTTCATTACTGTTACAACCTATGGCTCCGCCCCTGTACAGTGCCCGGTCAAAATATCAGCCATTTCCTCAAACATTTCCTAAATTTGAAGCTTCAGCATCAAAGCTGAGAATCAAAAATCTCTGCCTGGGTTATAGTCAGTCTTTTTGTTAAGTGCTCAGGTTGGTCTTTTTTCTATAAAGCTTCTGCATAAATAGCTGCAATTAGAGAAATTAGACATTAAATCAAATTTCACCCACAGGGAGTCTTAACTTGAAAACTTAGAAAGTCTTACTTCCTTTTTAGGGCACGTCATCATTAGCTCATAGGCCCATAAGATATTTAAGGTGTTCTGAGGTTTACGGGGTACGTGCAGTTCGTTTTCCTGTCTTCAGCAGAGTTTACTGTATACTGACAGCTTTCAGTGATTATGGCTCAATGGAAACTTTGGCTTGTTCATCTGCTGCCACTGTGTTTGTGTTCTGACATTGAAGGTACAGTACAAGACATTTTCATTACATTTGGTGAAAGTTATGAAAGGCGTAGTTTAGAAGAGTTTATCCGACTTATGTATCCTTCTGCTTCTATTGCAGTTAGACACGAAAAATGTGATCGGTCATGTACAGTTTCACAGTGTTGTTTTTTATTCAGTCATTAAAGATAATGCACCATCATTCATGTGTAACCCTACAAAAGTAGCTTTGTAAACCATTCTTTTGAGAACCAAAAATGACTTCCACTTTAAAATTTTAATTGTAATGTTGGGGTTAAATTGTTGAACAATGGCAAACACATCTCCTTTGGATCTCTTCAGCTTTTTGTGCAGAAAATTACAAATAACTTTCAAAGCATATTTGCGAAACAGAACTGCCTAAAAGAGACACAAAAGAACCACAAAGACACAAAATAACTACAAAAACCCCCAAAACAAAACAACAAAAAAGAGACACAAAATGACCACAAAGAGGCACAAAATGACCAAAACAGTCACATAATGACTGCAAGGAGACACAAAAAGCTACAAAAATTGCAAAACACCCACAAAAAGACACGAAACAACCAAGCGTGATACAAAATAACCCCAGAGACGCATAAATTATCAAAATGAAAACAAATGTACCTAAAACAAAGACAAACTGATCTCAAAGAGACACAAAACGACCATAAAAGACAGACGAATTACCTGAAAGACACACAAACAAAATGACCAACAAAGACACAAATGACCACAAAGAAACGACCAACAACACACAAAATTACCTAAATCAGACAATAAATAACTAAAAAAAGGCACAAAATTACTTGGAAGAGACAGAATGCAACCTGAACGATATAAAATTACCACAAAAAGACACAAAACAACAATAGAGATACAAAATTACCTAAAAAAAAAAAAGCAAATAAATAAAACACAAAATGTCCTAAAATTACCCTAACCCTACCTAAAAGAAACAGTGAACAACCAAAAAGACATAAAATTACCTAAAAGAGACAAAAATGACTACCATAAGACTTATGAATTACCTAAAATTACCCAAAAAAGACCCAGAATGACTTCAAAGAGACAAAAGAAAAGACTAACAAGGCAAAACCTGTTAATTCAGCATGTGTTGCTCCTATAGAAGACGTGTTGTTGACATGTCTGTGCCCAGGGCCCATTGTCTTATGATCAGATGGTGTGATCATAACAACCAGCCGTATCGATAACACCTACGACTCGTTTTTGTAGTAAGAATATTGAATTTGAAGTTGTTGTTAAGCCCACAATTCCTCACAATTAGATCTATAAGGACGTATATAAGAAGTTATTAAAAATGTCTTTCCTATTGTTTGCAGTGACTCGTGTGAGGAACCACGGGGAGAGAACCGTATGTTGTTCCACTCTGCAGCACCGAATCACTGCGTAAGGACTCACTGATACTGTGTCGGGTCAGCAGAGAAATGAGAGGGGGAGAAGACTGCTTTATGACGTATCAGCACAGAAAAGACTTTGGGTCCGAGTGTGGCTCCAGGTTCATCATTATGCCGATGAATCACACTGTTTACCTCCGCCTGACCAGTCTGACACCAGAGGATAGTGGGAACTACACCTGTCGGTGTCCATTTCCTAAAGGATCTGACTTTCTCTTCCTCCAAATGATTGTGGAAGGTAAATCAGTTTTCTTGGTTTTGTGCTTCAAGCTTAACACATTTTTTCTCAGTGTAAGGTTGTTATTATTAAGGATTCAGATGAACTATTAACTTCTATGTACACTGTAAAAACTATTTGCTTCAACTTTAAAAAGTTAGAACTTTAAGTTGACTGAATTTAAGAAGACAAGTTGAATCATTACAAAATTACCTCAACTTGGCTTCTCATAATCGGTCAACTTTTAAATTTTTACAGCAAACTTTTTTAAATTGAAAAACTGTTTTTTTTTTTTTTTTTTTTTTTACAGTGTACTAAATTTAATCATTTCTTGGGCTTTATGGTGACTGAACAAATATTCTGCCTCAGCGTCTCCATGTAAGGTGAATGTTTTGTGTTGGTTTTGTGTTAGTTGAGTTGTTTTTTGTCTTTAAGAACCCAGCAATTCTTCAAGGAATCTCCTGATAGCTACCACTGTCATCAGTCTTGCATTTGTCATTGGGACTGGACTTATCATTGGACGTATTCTGAGAAAAAAATATTGCAGGTAAAACTTTCTTTTTTGACACGACACATCAGAAACACAAGATTTGACAACATTTTACAAAACACATTTTACAAAACATGACAACTTTTCAGAAACCAAAACAACATTTCATAAAACACAACCACAATTCAGACATGACAATATTTCAGAAAATGCGGCCACATTCAGAAAAGATGACATTTCAGATAACACTTAGTTCAGAAAGCACGTTTTAGAGAAAATAGCATCTCAGAGGACATGCAGACATTTCAGAAAATATAAAAAAAACACATTCCAGAAACAAACATTTCACGAAAAAATGACAATATTTCCGATAGCAACATTTCAGAAAACACGATTTTAGAAAATGTGACATGTCAGAAAACACAACAATATTCCAGTAAAAATATTTTACAAAATACAACATTTAATTTTGAAATGTTCTGCAAAATGTCATGTTGTTTTCTGAAATATTGTTGCGTTTTGACCCTCAGGACCACCACCAGTTTCTGATCGAAATTATTAATTTATACTCTATATATAAATTATACATATAGAGTATAAATACTCTCTATATTTTCACAGTATACTTTTTTATTTTTATATTCCACTTCTAGGTCTAATCTTTTCTTATTATTATAGAGATGACACAAGTTCAGCAGCATCTACCCGTGAAACCTGCTTCACGTCGGTGAGCCACGTATTCTTTTCAACTGTCCCTCTAAATGTATAAAGCTATTTTAAATGTGTAGTCATCTGTGTGTATTTGTATGCTTTTACAGGTTTTTTAATCGTATTTTAAAAAATAGGTCACATGTAGACGGGAAACAATGAGAGCATGAGAGACAGGTAACAAATGTCTGAGGCCGGAATCGAATGTTGCACTGACAGTAAACAGCACAGTGTGTGTCTTAACCACTGGGCCACCACAGCGCCTCTAAAGTGATGCTCAGGGCAGAGTGCGACATAACGGACTCAACAACAAGAGGAAGCGTTTCGTAAATTTTGTGTCCATTAATTTAAATAACAGCTATGCAGTGGTGGAGGAAGTGCTCAGGTAATTTACCTAATAAACAAGTAAAGTAAAAGCACTAATACTCCAGTGTAAAAAAACTCTGTTACAAGTAAAAGTATGTAAGTATAATCAGGAAAATGCTATTAAAATATAAAATGTAAAAGAATTAGATGCAGACCAACCTGCCCTGTGTCTGTTACCATTAAAAGCAGGGTTTTTCTGTTGTAGCTGTTTGAGGTGAAGCTCGTGTTTAACTATGCAACTGATTAATTTCATTATTGATTAATCCCTCTTTTTTTTTTCAACTATTAAATTTGATTGTTTGGTCTGTAAAATCAATGGGCCAAACCTCAAAATTATTAAATATATTAAAATGATCAAAATAATATAAGGAAAAACAGAAAATTCTCACATTTGAGAAGCCGAAATTCTTAGATGTTTTTGCATTTTTTGCATGAAAAGTGACTCAAATATCATGAAAATATTTGACATACATTTTCAAAATCACTTCATACCGTAATCATTTCTGTTCTAATTGTATATACATGTATGTTGTTAGTCACAGTAGTTTAGTTTATAATAAAACACACATTTCATATGCCCTTAATATTTAGCAAAAATCTTAATTTGTAAATAAACTAAAGCAGTCAATTAATGCAGAAACAATATTTCCCTTGAATTGAAGTGAAGTACAAAACAACATGAAAAGAAAATACTCAAGTAAAGTACAAGTACAGTAATGACTTCCACCACTGCAGGAATGTATAGAAGTGTACTACAGTGCTTGGAAAAGGAAAAACACTAAGTGACATCTTTACTTGTTACTTCTGTTTAACACAAGGTGGCACTAATTTGTATTTCCAGAAAAGCCTAAATTCCTGAGTGATTTTAGATGTTTTTGTTTTTTTTGTTTGGGGGTTTGTGGTTGTCATGTCATACAGTTAATCAGAGATAATGGTGTGACAACAGTTTTCACATGTGGCACAAAGTGTGAGAATTTGCAGAACCCGATCGCCAAAATAAATGTTGGCATTGTGCTTTTTTTGCAAACCATGATAACGTTATGTTGCTACGTGATTGCGGATGTGTTGAAACTTTCCATTTCATTGCACTGTGGTTTACGTGTGGTTATTTTTACACACAAAAAACACTTCGTTATGGTTAGGAAAAGATCGTTTTTAGGCAGCTGGACTTGGTCATTTTTGATGACGAGCTAGTGATAGCAATGTCGGCAGATGGAATAGAGCCAGTTTATTAGGACTAATTCTAGGCCATCATTGATCCCAAGTCTCAGCCGAGTTAAGCAACCAGATGTGGTCGACTTATTTCTGCTGGTGTGCCGTGATTGGGCCGATACTATGCCACGTCCATTTTGATAAAGGCTGATTTTCGTTAATCCTCAATCTGTGTAAACTGAAATTGAGAATATAAAATACATCTACTCTACAAATCAATTTTGAAAAAACTCGCATTTAGTTAAAAAGTTTTCACGCTCACATGAGGTGGTATTTTAAGCAATTAGAAAAAGCTTTATTTCACAAAACTGTGGTCACTCCCACCGGGCCACCAGAAAGACTTTAAAACTTATAAACCAGTCATTTTATATGAAATCTAACCATTAATGATTGTGAAAGTTCACTGTAAGAAAAAAAAAAAGAATTCTGAGAATTTAACCTACTTCAGTCTGACTTTTAAAACATGATGCAGTAAGATCTTCATGTTTCCACAGGGCCAGGGTGACCAAGATGACCCGTACACAAGCCTTCGGCAGCCAGCAGGTGATTTCTACCAGATTATGTCCTCCGTGCAACATCAACACGACAGCAAGAGGTATTCAGACAACAGTGACGAGGCGACTGCACATCTGGATGATCAGGAAGTGGACTGGAGTGAGACTGATGCAAATTGGGAAGTCTATGAAAACATATAACCAAAAATACAGATAGCATGACTGTATATTGACATATTTGGCAATATTATCCTCCAATAACATCTCTGCTTTTATACATGCAATTGTTACCAAAACAACAGTCATTCTTTTGGACTTCTTGGTGAGAGGGAAAACAGTTTATTGATGGATTTCAGGTAAAAGAAGCAGTTGAGGTAACATGTTTATAAATGCTGCACCACATAGTGTTTGGATCATTTTAACAACATGGTGAAAACTTGTGTTTTGCTGCCCTCTGGTTGAGCATTTCAAACCTGTTGCAAGGTTTTACTTGTTAGGTGATAGATTATCCGCATACATGTATCATTGTTATGAACTCACTAGAATTTAGAATTAAATCCATTTAAACTAGAATTGCTCATTAAGGATTTAAATTGTAAACTCATTGTTTTGTAAAAAAGAAAAAAGCACACACGCAAAATATTTTTTCTCACTGTATCACTTCGAAAACATTCACTCAGAGTGCTCTTTTAAGCTTCAAAATAAAAGCTAAGAATCAAATCTCTCAGCCCATTTAAGCATCTTTCCATAAAGTTCAGAAGTCTGTCTTTTTTCCATCCTGCTTTTCATAAAACCAGAATTGAAACTTCACCCACAGAGGGTCATAATGTGAAAGAAGAGAAAGTCTTTTACTTCCTTCAAGACCTTGTCATCATCACTTCACACTCTCATAAGGTATTTTCGGGTATTCTGAGGTTTAGGTCACAAAAAAAGTACGTGCAGTTCATCTTCCTGTCTTGAGTTAATGTATACTGACAGCTTTCAGTGACGATGGATCAATGGAAACTCTGGCTTTTTCATCTGCTGCCTCTGTGTTTGTGTTTTGACCATCAAGGTACAGTGCAGTCTCTGCAAGTCAGTCACTTTTACAGTTTGTTAGAATAACAAGTAGTCTGTAATATGTTTCCTAACTCATTTTTTGCTGTAACTACTGAAAACCAACAGTGGAGCACAAGTCGTCTCTCGAATATGCCCCTATGCAACATTACGTGACATCACACAACATTTTCTGTAATTTTCTACTGGAATCCAAACTGTAATTAAATATTTACAAAGTGCAAAAATACTGCAATTGCTAATCAGACTGTATTGTTTGCAGAGACTGTGGTGAAAACCATCAGCAGAGAACCAGATTTCACTCCAATATGCACCAATTCAAGTACCATCATACTTGTAGCGTGTAAGATCAGAACAAAGATGAGCAGAGGTGAAGAGTGTCGTCTGATGTATCATCATGCAGAAGACTTTGTGAACAAATGTGACTCCAGATTCACACTTCTGGCAGAGAATCAGACTGTTTTTCTCCAGCTGACCAGTTTAACACCAGCAGACAGCGGGAACTACACCTGTGAGTGTACATATGTTGGTGGATTTGATATTCTCCATCTGGATATCACTGTGGATGGTAAATGTTTCATTTATTTTCTTGCTTCTGTTTTTCAAACTTTATGTATTTCTCTGCTACTTTGGATGCGATAATTTCAATATTATCATTAATATTAACATAAATTTAGACCTGTTGCAATTTATAAAATGAAAAAAAAAAAAAAAAAAAGTAATGTAAGTAAGTGTATGGAGGTACAAGAGGGACAGAAGTCTTGGCATCAAAAATAAAATTCCACTGAAAGATAAAATGCAGACATTTGATATATATATATATACACTATATAGATATATAAATATATATATATATATATATAGTGGTATTTTTGTATTTTTTTCTTAGTGATAGGGTTGTTTTATTAATTTATTTTTTTCCAGTGACATTTCTTTTACAGTCTCTCTTAGTTTCAACATTCAGTCACTGTTTTGGCATAACAACAACTGACAATGAAAAAAAGAGTGACATTAGGTAAAACTCAAAAGATTATCATTGAACAAAAAAACATTTAAAAAGATCAAATATAAAATAAAAAATATTTAAAGTTCCACATTTCTGTTTTATTTTTCATGTACTTTTTTTCGATGTCAAGTTTTATTTTTGATGCCAAAATTGAATGCCACCGTTCAAGCTCCATGTATAATGTGGTATTTGAAGTCTGTTAGGAAATATTTTCTTTATTATATCTGTGCCTGATTTCATAGCTTAATGTCTGTGTATGTGAAATGATTTCAACAACCAGGTGAGACAATGTAGTGCAAATATAAAATATGTTAGTGTGCAAGTTATGTTTCAAATACATTTTTATGTATTCAATTTGCACATGCTGTCAGCAATGCAATATTACAAAAAAATGTAATATACATTTTATAGACAACACCAGCGCCATTTTTCTGACAAACATTTTTTTTTTTTTCTGAACAGAGAACAGAGAAACAGAAGAGACCAGTCGTCCTCTACACATGCTGATTCTACGTGTTTTAGTCGGTGTAACTGCAGTCATCGTTATTATAACTGGAGTTATCTTCGGATTTATTTGCAGTAAAATATGCCAGGGGTGAGAGAATAACCTAACATCGGGGTGATTTCTCGTGTGTTCTGTGTGTGTGTATTTGTTGTCGCATTAACTCTGATAACTCCTCTTATTTAAAGATGCTGGTCAAGATCAGTCACATCTGGATTATCTGCATCTCCTGGCTCTCTGGTGAGTAAAGTGTTCTTATAATTATAAACTCAGGAGGAAGGCAGTTCAGCTGCAATCACACATACAGAAATAGCTTAACCATTGTTAATTTAGTTAAAACACACGATGCATTGGAATTATGTTTTTGAAAGGATGAAGATGACCCAGATGACCCCTACACAAGCCTCCAACAACCAGCCAATGATCTCTACCAAACTGTCCCAGCCAGAAATACAGAGAGGTTTCCCCTGTATGATCAGGAAATTGATGGAAGAGAGACTGATCCAAGTTGGGAAATTTATGAAAACATTTAACCAAAAAAAAAATTTGCTCCAAACACTTCAGCTTGTCGCATTAATGTTGTCACTGTGGAATATCATGTGAAAAGTGCTAAATGCTGGTTGTGCTCAAATTGCACCAAATTACAGAGAGAAATAAGTGGAATTTAGTTGTAGCAGGTTATAGCTTAAACTGTTGAAAGATCTAAAGCTGCATGCTTTGTTTTCATACCTACGTGTCAGTGACAGATGTGGCTTGACGCATTATATTTTTGAGTTTCCATCCATTCAGGTCAGAGTTCAAGGTCACTGTCACCTCATTTGTTTTATTCTCATGAATGCAATATCTCTAGAATACCTTGAGGATATTTCTTCAAATTTGGATCTCACAGAACATGTTTTTTGTCCGTAAATCCAGAAATTATACACTAATTATGACCAAATTTCACACAAAGTCTTAAAGAATAAAATGATGACTTAATGACACATTGCATTAAAAAAAGTCACCTTCACTGTGAATTCATAGTGTTTTGCAAAAAATATTTTCCTGATTGTTGCTCTACGTCACACCTCAAAAACAGGAGGTGAGATATTTGGTCAGAAATTGAATTAGTGACCCTAATTTTGGGTGTTTATCTTTAAACTGTGCTGATTGAATAGATCTTCTGTACTGTAAGTGCACCTTGACTTGTTTGCAGAGGAATTTAAACTGGCATCGTTTCACTTTGACTTTAAAGTAAAAGAAGTCGTGTCTTGCACATTCTGTCTCTGACACTTCCTGTCTCTGACACTTCCTGTCTCTGACACTTGACCATCAGCTCATGCACTTGAAAGCCATTTCGGATAGTTTGTGGTATGCCTTCTTTCCTCCAGTGTAGTTTTCCAACAGCAGCACTGTCATTCAGACGTCTCAACTGTCATGGATCAATCAACACTCTGCTTCGTTCTGCTTCTGCCGCTGTGTTTGTGTTTTGACCGTGGAGGTACTGTATCTATTCATGACACACAGTTTATGACAGTCAGTTTTGTGGTTTGTTAGAGTACCGACTGGTCTGTGACAAGTGTCCTAATGTTGGATTTTTTGCAGTGACTATTGTGAAAACCATAAAGAGAGGATTCAATGTCATTCCAATATGCGCCATTGAAACGCCGAGTCACATCATTTATATTCTTTGTAAAATCGAAACAGAGATGAGAAAGTGTCATCTGGCATATGGAGAATATTCTGTGAACAATTGTGACTCCAGGTTCAACCTTATGAGAGAGAATCAGACTATGTTTCTCCACCTGACCAACTTAACACCAGTGGATAGTGGAAAGTACTCCTGTGAGTGTGTATATCGTGGTGGAGCACAGTTTTACCATCTCAATATAACTGTGGAAGGTAAATGTTTTATTTATTTTCTTGATATTCTGGCTGAAGTTAGAACTGTTTTGATTGAAGAAAGAAAGCTTGGAAAAGTAATGTTTTTTAGTATATTGGGGTATTTTAAGTCTGTTCAGGTATACTTTTTGATATTTGTACCTGATTTCATAGCTCAAGGGAACAGTGTGTAAGATTTGGTTGATGGGTTTGTCCTCTCTAGGCTACTGTAGAAACATGGTGGTGAACCAACATGTCCTTACCCTAAATTGTCACACTTTGCCACATTGTCACTGGATTTCCGCTTCTACATATTAAGCTCCAGGTATCCACCTGCGTCTGCAGTTGATGTTCCGGGATGCCATACTTATTATATATTATTCTATTTATGTCAGTATATCCACCTAAATGCTGCACACTGATCCCTTGATGTCTATAGATGTAAGAGTGAGAGTGCAAATTTAAAATATGTTAATATGGAAATGATGTGTTATATAAATTCAATTGTATTTGATTAGCACATGATGTTGTTAATGCACTATAACAATATACTGTGAACCAGAATTATAACGTTTCTTCACAAATAGAACAAATAGTGTCAGATAGCGCAATGTGTTCTCATACCACAGTTCATCCTCGGTAGTCTGAATTAGGACCCTGAGTTGTGAAGTTATGCTATTAATGTTAAGTTACATTATTATCATAAAGTTAAAAATAGGTTAGGTTTAGAAAAAAAGAACATGGTGACAAGATAGCTTAAAATAATTCAAAGATAACTTGGTTTCACACAGGACATGAACAGCAGTGTGGTAAAGTCCTGTGTATGTTTGACCAACAGCCACCCAAAGCTGCCTCTTAAAACTTTTACTCTTTACACTAATTTCTCTCTTACTCTTGACTCTCAGCTTTCTCAGTGACATGCGTTATATATATATGAATTCTATTGCAATACTTTTTGTCAGTATACCTACGGACAGTGTATGAAAACTCCTCAATAATGTCATTTTTAAACTAAATTTCTTGTCTTTATAATGTTGAAACAATGAAGGCATCAGAGGCTCCATACAAATGCTGAATCTAAGTGTTTGGATCGGTGTAACCATGGTCATCATTATAACTGGAGTTATCTTTGGATTCATCTGCAGAAGACAATGTCGCAGGTAAGAGATTTCAGTAATATTAAGATGATTTCTAGTGTGTGTGTGTGTGTGTGTGTGCATTTGTTTTCACACTAACTCTGATAACTCTTGTCATTTAAAGATGCTGGTCAAGATCTGGATTATGTGAATCCCCTGGCTCTCTGGTGAGTAAAGTATTCCTATATTCTGTACCTTTAAACTCATAAAAAGTCAGTTCAGTTTTTGCAATCATACCTACATAAGATTAAAGATTAAAAACATGATGCATCAACATTTTCTAAAAGGATGAAGATGACCCAAATGACCCCTACATAAGTCTCCAGCAACCAGCAAATGATCTTTACCAAACTATTACAAATTTAGCCAATGATATAGAAACTGTCTGCTTAGATAATCAGGAAAGAGATGAAAGAGAGACCTCGTGTGTCTATGAGAAATCTATGAGAACGTTTAACCAAAAATCCAGACAGCATGACTGCATAAATGTATATTTTTCCTCCACATGTATCCTCGTTAACACCCATTAACTTGTTGTAAGTATTTGCCAAAGTTAAAAACCTTTCTCATTGGTACAAAAGTGTCAAACAACATCCTGAAAACTTTACAAAGTGAAGAAGTTTGTGTCTTGCAGCTATGATTTATTCAATGATTATCATTCGTGATTAAATATCGTATTTCAAAGTACAATTCTGTCATATTGCTAAGTGGGGATTGAATATCCTAAAAGCTTGTTATACTTGGTCACATGATTAGACAGTTTGTTTCTTCATGTGAGCAAAGAGACGTTTTTGTCACTTTCATTGGTAACAAGTCAAACGGTGACACTCTGGTTTCATGTGAAAGAAGCGACGGGCATGAACTGCAACAAGCTGCTGAGACCCTGCGGCTTTCTATTCACATCTCAAGTTTAGGTCTCTAATTATGTGATGACCACAAAAGCAAACATGACAGTTTGAGCATGACCTACAACTCGCTAAACATATATAAACTGGACTTGTGGGGGATCCAGCTCAAACTGCAGGCAGCTGCAGCACATATAACGTCAACATAAGTAGTTTCTGAGGGTGTATGTGTCTTAAAAAGTGGAAGCTCCTGCAGCAGCACTTCCTCTCCAGGACAGTTTACACCAGCTCATATCTCTGTGAGGGTCTGAGGTTTAGGTAGACAGCAATAAGTGGAGAGAGGTGTGTGTGTGTGTGTCGTTGTCTCTTCAGTACAGGATATTGATCACTGCCGGCAGCAGCTGCTTCTTCACAGGGATGGCAAAATGGAAATTTTACTTTGTTCTGATTCTGCCACTGACTGCGTGGGTTGACAGCAAAGGTAATGTGCAGAAATTAACTTCTGAAAGTCATGCAAGTTGTTTTCCCTTTTTTCTGTCTTTGGTTTAAAAAGGTCATCAAACATTTTCTGTAATTTTCTACTCGAATTGAAAATGTAATTAAATATTCACAAAGTGCAAAAATACTGGAATCGCTAATCAGACTGTATTGCTTGCAGAGACGGTGGTGAAAACCATCAGCAGAGAATCAGATTTCACTCCAATATGCACCAATTCAAGTACCATCATACTTCTAGTGTGTAAGATCAAAACAAAGATGAGCAGAGGTGAAGAGTGTCGTCTGATGTATCATCATGCAGAAGACTTTGTGAACGAATGTGACTCCAGATTCACACTTCTGGCAGAGAATCAGACTGTTTTACTCCACCTGGCCAATTTAACACCAGCAGACAGCGGGAACTACACCTGTGAGTGTTCATATGTTGGTGGAGTTGATTTTCTCCATCTGGATATCCATGTGAAAGGTATTTTTTCAGATACTTTGGCTGAATTTGAACAGTTTTTTTCCAACATAAATACATAAAAGTATGTATGTTTCTTCAAACCACAGATACATGTTATACTGGTGTGTTATTATGTCCCGTAAATGTTTGAACTTAATGTTTCTTAACGTTTCAACAATACTATGATAGATTCAGGCACAAAAATCACTTTGTTATGTGAAGAAGAAGAACATGTTTGGGCATTAAAAAAAAAGGATCACGGATAGATACCACTGATGTCTCTGGAAGAAAAAAACTGCTTTTCATTGCACTGCAACATGCAGCAGGAAATAAAGCAGTATTTTGGTTGAAAAAAAAGAAAACCCTGCTTTTTGGCACTATCCTGACAGAAAACACAGCAATGTCTCAGTGAAAACCAACCCATTTTAGTGCAACTATTCCAATAGGAAATACAGTGACATCCTGGTAAAAAAAAACACTGCTTTTGTGGCACTATCCCAAAGGAAAGTGCAGCAATGTCTCAGTTAAAAACAACCCTTTTCTCGGCACTATCGTTGTGGTTTTGGCAGGTGTCTTTCGTAGGTGTCACGCCATCCACCTACAAATGACATAGTCAGCTCACATTACTTTAGAATGATACATGAGATATGATACGTGTGAAATGTGCAAATGTAACATATCCGTGGTTTGCAGAAACATGCATTTTCTTCTAAAGATGGGCTTCCCCTCTACAGCTGTATTAAGATGTTCGTATGCTGCCTGTATTTATACATTGTTCAAAGGTCAATCAAAGCATACAGTAATTGGCTCTCTCTAGGTTTCTGCACTATGACAGCAAATATCATGTGTCATTTCTTTATGATGTTCTAGAGGATGAAGACAGAACAAAAGTGCCGCTTTCAAGCATCCTGATTGGTCCTACTATAGTCATCTTTATAGCTGCAGTTATCATCGGTTTTATCTACAGAGGAATACATCAGAGGTGAGAGACTACTGCAGTTCATAGACACAATGAACTTCTAGTTTTGTAGGACCTAATGAGGGAAGATACTGGCTTTTATTTCCTGTCCTATCTGTAAAAAAATAGACAACACAATGCAGAGTGAATAATAATAATAGTGATAGATTACTAATGCATTGTTTTTTGACCCAACAGAAGCCAAACAGAAGCACTGAGCACTTGTCAAAACATGGTAATGTACTGAAACACCTTACATTATCTCCATTTATGCTGCTCCTTTAATAACTTGATTAGTTTAAAAAAACACAGACAAAAAAACTTTTCTTTCTGCAGGAGCTGGAGGACATTGAGCCGTACAGCACTTTCACGCGGAGAGAGAGTGGGCTTTATTCAACTGTCAGGGTAAATGTCTGTAACACGTCTAATAATTCCAACGTGTTTACCACACAGGACACACTCGAGGGGAAATGTTCATGCTCCATTTATACTGTCTCCTCCAAGTGCGATGGGACCTGTTATCCACAAGATGGCACTCTCTAGATTCGTGATCATTTCTGTATTTCACTGTAAGTGTATCTTGCATGTACATTTAATGTCCAATACTGAGTATGTTAAAAGCATCACGCTGTTTTTATAGTATACTGTAATAATGATCTGAACCAGCTTATCATTTTACAAAAAGCTTGAAAACTAAGTTGTTCTTTTCTTTTTATGTATATCTTTACAAAATAATATAGGTTTCTGAGGTGATTTGCATCTTTCACTCTCTTCCAAAACTACTGGACAAGCTCACCAGATTGACATCTTTACAACATGAGGTAGAGGTGTGAGCTGCTACCACTTTTATTCAAAGCAGTTGCCAAAATCAACACAAAGTTCCTTGTAGTTGCTAAATTAAGTTGTAAGAAATTGTGACTGTGAAAGTCTTTCATAAATCAATCAACAGTATTACCCTCTTATCCTCATTTTTTATAGATGCAAATCCACTGTGTGATGTGGTTATTTCTTTTGTTACAAAGAACAAAGAGGATGTTTTCATTTTTACTGTGCAAACACTTACGTAGATAGGTTGCTATTGTTTTTCTTTGTGGCGTTCCCCTGTTAGCATTCCTGTTTATTCACTGAGGAAGTAAGACTAGTCACAAGCATGTGGTTGACATTTTCTGCATTTGTTTTCTTAAGTTGACAATAATCAGTGCCAGACAGGCAAGTGACAGCGCAGACTGTACAAGACTGTACTGGGGCAAGAGAACAGATTCTCTCAGCACTGTTTGGGGAGATTTAAGGGAAATCGATCAGCTGTCCTGTTTAAAAAGCCAATTCAGCTTAAATGGATGACATATTAAGTGTAATAAGCAAAAAAGGCAATGCAGAAAAGCTTAAATTAAGTGCATTAAGCATTTTCCCAGACACGTGGCGATTACCAGCAATAAGGATTCAGTCAGCAACACTGGGACATGTCGTGCTGAAGACCAAAAACTTCTTCTTTTGGAGTTTAAACTTCCTCATTTTTTTAACTGTCTTATTGTACTATATTTCAGTCAGAAATATTATATTGTTCTTTTTACTCCTCTACATTTTTCTGACAGCTAGGCTATCTTTGCTGGTTGCTTTTTACATCACGGTTTTACACATATCTAAACTACACAATGGTATATAAAGAAGTTAAATTTCATACCACCAAAAACAGCTACAGCATTACAATGCTGCTTATGTTATTTAATAATAATGACGAGATTATATGATATATGTACTGCAATATGACAGGCAATATTTAGGGGTAACCTGCTGTCTTGTGAATATTTATATTCTGTTTTTGTTTCTTTTTGTTGCTGTTTCTTCTTAATTAAAAAAAAACAAACAAAAAAAAACTTGAAAGGGAGGGTTTCGACTGTATGCAGCTTTTACTCAAGTTAAAAAGCTGGATCTGTCTTTACTGCTGAAAAAATCTTAATAAAAACATTGTCGATAATCATTATAATTATATATTCAAACGTATGTTACAGAAAAAAATCATCCTCATTTTTTTTTTTTTTTTTTTTTTTTTAAATTTTGTTTATTTTCAAGTAATTTTCTTTTTTTTGTAACTTTTACAAAATTTTTGCTTTTTATTGTGTCGTGTTGTTAAGCTGCTCATTACCTTTTTGAAAGAAATCAAACCAATTTGCTCAGGTTTCAAAGGGTTAATTTGTGTCAAAACCTGTATAAAATGATTCTCAGCATTCTGTCTTCCAGACAAAAGCCGAATCTCAACTCAGTTTGAAGTTGTTTTGTGAGACACTGACAGGCTGTGATGCTCTACAGCTGCTGCACAGATAAGTTTCAATATCAGAGAAGTGGAACTAAAACCATCACACTTTCTGCTTAAATCTAAATCACAGGGCTGGTGTTGGTGTTGGTTGGTAAATCATAGGTTGCCAGCTATTTTTCCCCTGTTTAAAATTACAGGTGTCAGCATGCTTGGTACTTTCTAGATGTAATTAATACTTTGGAATAGTTTTTTTAAATTTCCAAAATAAAACTGGCTGCTCTGGAGGAGCAAACATTCAGGAAATGTAGTTCATCTGTGACTCACTGATATGTAATGCACAATCAACCCTAGAACTGTGGACATGTGACGTTTTACAGCTTTAGTAAATATGATACTGAAAATGGAAGTGATTGATTATTGAGTTCATGACTTAAAAAAATTAATAAATAAAGTTTTGTTGCAACTGGTCGCTGTTGAAATTTTTAGGCACCACACAGGGGTGTTTTCTAGCAAATTGTCAATTTTTCCAGTGGCTTTTCGAGCACAAACGGGGGTGTTTTTTAGCTACCTGTCACAATTTGTCTAGCCAGTTTAAGGGAACAAATGATTGTTTTGTAGTGACCTGTCACTGTGTTCAACACTTTTATTCACCAATCAGGGGTGTTCTATAATGACCCAGTCTTTCTAGGCACCAAACTGGTGTTTTGCAGTGACCTCTTAAAGTGTTTCCAGCAGCTTTTTAGGTACTAAACCAGGGTATTTTGTTGCAATCTGACGCCTTTTTCCAGCTGGTGTTTATGCACAAAACAGGTGTTTTGTACTGACCTGGTCATTGTGTTTGTAGTGGCTTTTTTAGGCACCAAAACACGGTAAAAAAAATTTGTTGTCAGTGAATCAATTAAGTTGTTTTGTCCACTGGGAGTCCACCAGTGATGTTCAGTAACCCTTTCAAAGAGCAGGTTCTTTCCAAGTCCATGATTAAGAGGAATTACTTTTAGACTTCCCTTTAATACTGTTTTGTAAACAAGATTTCCCAAGATTTTTAATGTGACAAGACTGCAAATTGCACAACATACCAACAGAGGCATCACGGGGTTTTGCATATAACATGTGGGTTCCACACCCTCTCTTAAAGTCTGATTTCCGCCTTTTTTTCCGGTTGCACTGAGCTAAGCTGTGTATCATGCTTCTAATGAAAAATACAGTGACAGAACTGGATTGCAGCTACAATGTGCCCTTGAAAGATTTCCTGCAGATAATATCAGTTTCACGATTGCATTTGTGAGAATTTCAGGATGTGAGAATTTCAGGATGTGACCACACAGCGTAGCATCAGTATGAGCAAGAGGATTACTGAACATAACATCATACAATTTGAGGGAATAAGACTATGTCATTATATAAAAACTGAAGTGAAAGAGGGTTTGCCAAAAACCAAATCTACCCTTGTGCAACATGATTATCATAATTCCAAGCAGCCTAACCCAAAGCAATGATGAAGCATCCCAAGTCAGTAGTGGTGGGGAAGAATTTCTATTATAATATTACTCTCTTTAAGAGGCTTCAACATGCTCAGTATTTAAGCTAACACAAAGGCCATGGTATCTTGTGAAACTAGACAAACTAAGGCATCCATAGATACCAACCATATCGTTAAAGCTTTATAGGAAGTGTCACATGATGCAAATTTGCGAATCCTTGAACAGCAAAGTATTGCGTCTCACCCTAACCTAACCATTTCTAACCATCTTGCCTAAATCTAATCAGTGCAGGCGCCCAATAGGTCACCTGGTAGAACAAGCACCTCATGTACGAAAGGTTATATCCTCGCTGCACCGGCTGCGGGTTCGATTTCAACTCACCACCCTTTGCCACATGTCATCCCCTCGCTCTCCACCTTCAACATTGCACCTGTACAATCTAATAAATAAATAATCTTTAAAAAACTGGACAACCAACCAAGGCGAATGGTATTCATAGGAAGAATATGTCATTCTTTCGCTATCCTTGGATTTGAAACTTTGCTCACACTGTCCTACAGGTGATCCTTCATGGCACAAGGTCTCCCTTCTGGCTGTCCTTCTTGGCTAAGAGGATAGGTGGGTTGGGCTTTGCTGGTGTAGAGCCTGTGTTAGTTTGAGAGGGGGCGTGCCGAGGTAACAAAGAGATAATTCAGACCAGGTGTGGATCGGCAGTGGACGATAGTTAACTCCTTTACCGAACTAAGTTTTGTTCCAAGTTATTGTCTGTGTGTTTATTGCCAACAGATAAACTGTCAATCAAGTACTGACGGTGTTGGACAACAGACAGCGAGCTGACCAGGTGATGGCCATCAGATCAGGGCTGTGACCGCACAGCAACAGGTAGGCCCACATCCTTTACCTTTAGCCTGGCAGCCTCACTTTCTGGTAATAGATGTTCAGGCAGCAAAGCCCAAGAAGCTGTAGATGAGTTTTAACCCTTAGTAACAGTGTGAAGTGCCCTGAGGTGTGTTTTATGTTACAGGACGAGGGCTAAACAGCGCTCAAAAGTTGGCTAAATTTTGGTGTGGGAAAAACAGACATGGTTTTTTTCAAAGATGTCCCTTGAACTCTCAGCTCAAGATGTCTGAATGAAAATGCGTTTTCTGGGTATCGGTGAGTCTCAGCTAAATTTATAATTTTAAAAAAAATTTCCCGGTAAATGTTTTGTTTCTTACAATTGGTGTACTCCTTCAAATCAAAACTGTATATTTTGTCTTTTTATAGAGATACTTTCAACCAGCTTTGTATCAAAACAATGTGGGTAGTACATCTCATCCAGCAGAGTTTTGCCGGCTCTCTGGACTGTTTTTCAACCTACAGGCTTTACTTCTGCATTTTGGTATTACCTGCCATTCGTGTCGCCACCACGGATACAAAGAGTACACGAATAGAAGAGTCAGAGGAGTCAGACCTGCCCCACAGTATGTCTCTCAAACTCAGACCATAACCCAATCAAACGGTAAAACTAGGCAGTGCTGGTCGAAAAAAATCAAGATTATGTTACTATATTGCCTATTTCTCTCCTAAATGTTTTCAGAGACAAATTTAATTCTCGTGTTTTGCTGTAATAGCGAGAGGTTGTTAACAGGAAGTGGGCACCATATTGTTTCCTGCATAGCGGAAATAGAAGCTGAAAAAACTGAGATAAAAAAGGGTCAAACTGAGCAGCGCTGATCAAATATAAACCAAGATGCTGTTACTGAGTTGCATATTTCTCACCTCAGATGTTTTCAGAAACATGTTTTAGCTGAGTGTTTAACTGTATTACAGGATTGTTTGTTACCAGACATCCACCAATGTGTCAAATGAATTTGCATTATGTCACCCACTTTAGGAAACAGCAGTGCGTCTAAGCGTCCTTTTTTCCCTATTTCCTTTGGTCATGTAGCACCAATTTAAAAAGATTAAGCATCTTTCTAAAGCAGACTAATTCCATGAGAACATCACCTCTCCAGCAGTGAAATACAAGTACCCTGTTTGATTTGAAACATGTTTATAGATACATGACAGGTTAAAAAAAGGATTGTTGAGGAACTCAAAATGTTACCTGTAGCAGTATGAGCAAATTAGGAAACTAAAGTATTCAGTATGCAATTCCTTAACACTCCATATTGACATCGTTTTCAAACACCGTACATGCTTTAATACCATCCCTAAAATTCAGTTATAGATTTAGTGGCCTCTCTGGCCGCACCTATGAAAAATTTCTTGGGACGCCATCGTTGGACAGAAACATAAGAGGCGATTATTTTCTGTGTGTTAGTGATCCCAGTAGTATTCTGCAAAAAGGTTGTTTTTCACTGTGGAACATTTGCAATTATTGGCCGGAAACTACTCTCAAAACAATGTGGTAAAACTGAGGACAAACAAAGTGGTTAATCGATAGTGGAAATGGTATTAGAGCCATTATGGGATATTAGCACTCTTAAAACCTGACATGAATTTGTATTAATGATACAGAAGGTTTTTGCTCCGTTTTAAATCTCTGAAATCATTCAAAACAAAATATCTTCTTTCTTTTATTGGTGTGGACTTTCCCAAACTACTTAAAGTCAAACTACAATGTCAAGATCACATGTTTGTTATCACACTTAGTCTTGTGAAAATTTGAATGATCACTTAGCCGACCCCACAGGGAAATGATATTCAAACCTTAAAACACCAAAGACCACATTATTAGCAACGAAGGGGACTTCTGCTTCTAGCACTGGAATTTTTTGACCAACTAAAATGACTGAAGTTGCTGTAATTACAGCACAGGAATACAGTAAGTAAACAATTTACTGGACTTCACAGTAACAGTGAGATAAAAGCAGTGAGAGTTTGAAATCAAAAAGAAGGAAATAAGTCAGACTGACTCTTTGAATGTGAGTTCACCTTTAATTTACACTTCTACCTCCTGTGGTAAAATTGATTTAATTTATAATTATTTATGTTTTGTAAATATTCAACTTATTCGTCATTAGCTTTGAAGCACCAAGTCAACAAATCTCCAGATTATATTATTGTCGTGCTACTTCAGGACTCTTGAAAGGAATTCCCCTCAGCTGCCTCAGCTGCCTCCTCCCTCCCTGAGTGCGCTCTCTCTCTTTCTCTTTCTTTAGTTTCATTATTATTAAAGTAGCCCTTTAAAAGCTGCCCAGGGCTTAAACTGAAAGTGTTACCTGTATAGCTGTTCAAGAAGAAGATGTGGATCCTTATAATCACCAGTTTGCTGTTTCAAGGTAAGTTACACTGACAGATGAGGGCGACTCCCCTCTTTTTAACTAGTTAGTCACAGAACAGAGTCCAGCCTTTTTGTAGTCAGATATTATTAAGTTACCTTTGCCAAACTACGTGTCATTTATAATGTTATTTACATTTGATTATACTGACATATAATTAATCTTTTGAAACCTGGAATGACATTGGTTTTCTTGTGCTGCATTCAGAGTCTTTTCACATGCATTTCATACTTTGAAACCTTTGCAGATTGGTTTGAATTCCTTTGAAAATATGGCTATGAAGGAAATGAGCAACTTGGCAAGAGATTTTTCACAAATTGCAAGGAATGAAGAAAATAAAATTACCTGGAAATTAGTTTTAAGAAATGGAGAGTAGGAGGATAATACTACAAAATAGGGAAAAATGTCCAGAACACTATAAATAGTAAATGGTAAATGGACTACTTGTATAGTGCTTTTCTAGTCTTATTGACCACTCACACTCCGATGACGCAGCATTGGGAGCAATTTGGGGTTCAGTATCTTGCCACAATGACTACAACTATAATTTCTTCTTCTTCTTCTTCTTCTTCTTCTTCTTCTTCTTCTTCTTCTTCTTCTTCTTATTATTATTATTATTATTATTATTATTATTATTATTATTATTATGAGCGTCGTGTAGCTGGATAGTTTTCATATTTTTTAGTATTATCTTCTAACACCTTCTCACCTCTCTGATAGCACTGTTGCTGTTGTTAGCACCGTTAGACTCTGAATCACAGATAATCTCTCAATGTTGCATAGAGCTCCTTTAAAGCATATTATTAATTATGTTCAAAAGTCATGGAAGCACAATTTATTGGAAATTCAAAAATAAGTTCTGTATCTTATTCATAATAAAAGTTTATCCAACTTTTTATTTCTTTTTATACTGAACATGACAAAAGGATGTTTTACTCTAAATCTGAATTTACCGAAACTCAGCTTTTTTATTTTCAGTCTGCACATCACAGATCACTGGCTATGGAAACACAACAGCTGACTACGGCGGAAATGCGTACTACAAGTGTGCAGTGGCCAACCTGAAAGGTGTGCAAGCATTCTTTTTTCTTTTTATATTCCAGTTTTGCAGTGAAAATGCAGACAGTGGTGGAGGAAGTATATGACTTTTACTTTGACAAACTATTTTGTAGATCAGTCTGTAGCTTTTTTTTCATTATGGAATCATTGTCTGGTTATTTTCTCCTTCAGTCTATTTATTGTTTAGTTTTTTTTAATTATTATTAAATAAATAAATATTAATCCATTTACCAAAGCCCCAAATCATGTCTTCATCTTAAGATGATTAAAAATAAATCAATGATTAAAATAATTAAAAACTAAAAGTAGCAACTTCTCATATTTAAGATGAAGGAACCATAAAATATATTTTTTGCATTTTGGCATGAAATATAACCTCAGTGATTATCGAAAGAGTTGACAATCAATTTTCTGACAATTTACTGATCAGTCTTTGCAGCTGCAGTTCATCAGCTATAGTGTTGGATAGCTAAATATACAGCACAGCATGACATCCTGTAAGCTCTAAATATGCAAAAATCTGAATCTTTAAAGTAACCAAAACTGTCAAATAACTGTAGATAAATAAAAAATGTGCAGTTTAACCCTTTGAAATGTGGCAAAAGTAGCAAATGGCATGAAAACAAAATATTAAAATAACCCACTCCAAATTTGTACTTGTGTTATTGATTGACTGAAGCATTAATGTTCCCACCAGGTGTGCTGCAGGTCACATGGCAGAGACTTTTTAAGGACGAGTCCATTGAGAATTTGGCGACCTACAGCAAACGGTTTGGACAGCAAGTAAACGAGCCTTACAAGGGGAAAGTGACTTTCACCGAGGCGTCACTGACTTCAACATCCATCACTCTGAAGAATGTGACGTGGGGAGATGAAAGTTGTTATATCTGCTCTTTTAACGTGTATCCTGATGGCTCCAAAAGAAAGCAGACTTGCCTCACGGTGCAAGGTTAGTTGCAACAAATTAATAAATTAATTTTGTTGTTAAGTTGGAAATACAGTCAGATTTCAAAAAAGAAGTAATATTAGCATTGCTTTTGCTAGTTGAAACTGAAAATGTAGACTTTTTCTCAAGAGCTCTGTCAATTTTGTGAATTTTTATATGGCTCTTATACAAGGTACAAGGAAGATTTTTTATTTATACATTTATTTGTTTATTTATTTATTATTACTATTATTAATTTTTATTCTGTAAAGTGTCACCAAAGCATTCAGGTAATCAGATTGTGAGCTCTCAAAATGACCCGTTTTTATTCTCTAAAAGGGATATCCGAGGTGGAAGCAAAAGCACAACCACCCAGTGAAACCGAGGACGACGACATGGAAGTTGTGTTCAGCTGCTCGGCTACAGGTAAACCAGCACCAGCCATTCAGTGGGACTTCTCTCCTCCTGCTACCCGCTTAGACAAGCAGCAGACGAGGAAAGAACCAAATAGTGACCAAACGTTTACCAGCAGCAGCAACATCACTCTGCTAATACCTCCAGAGTGGAAGGGACATGTGGACTGTCTGCTGAACGGTGGACAAAGGAGGAAGAGGATCTCTTTTTCTTTACCTGCCAAGGAGAAAAAGGGAGAGGAGGGTATGTATGTCAACTGCTTTTGTGTAGATCAGGCATTTGTTTTGTTATGTATAGTCTTAGAAAGAACATTATCTCCTGAAGGGCTGAGAAACCCAAAAACATTTGCTTCTAAAATAACCTTTCTTAAAGAAATAGTTCTTCGTAAGACCAAAGCTTCCATTAAAAAACATTTCATTCAAAGAACCCTTTTTGGAAGAAAGTTCTTCATCGATAGTTGAAAGCACCCTTAAATATCCAATTTCTGGCTCGTATTTCGTATTTCGCATTTCAGGAGTAATTTTTTATTGGTATATTTTTATAGGTCGAACCCTCTGAAAGGGTTTTAAGTTGAACCTTAATTTTGTTTATTTTTATTTATTTATTTATCTATTTACCTTTTCTAATGTTCTATATGGAATTATTATAATTTAGTAAATTTTCTGTTATTATCCAAATTTTACTGCACATTGCTGCTGTTTCATTATTCCACTTGCTACCCATGAAAGAGGTCTGTGGGATGGAATTGGGTTAGACTGATTAAGGTTTATAGTTAGAGTTATTCTGTTCTATATGTACCACCTGCTAGTTTCAGTAAAACATTGAAATATAAGTTGAACTTTTAAAAAGGTTAGACTTGGAACAAAAAATGACTTAACTATAGTAGAAAGCTAAAGAACCCTATATGGTTGTACATAGCATATTTATTTGTAATGGCTCATTTATTCCTTCTGTCCGTGCTCTGCGTTCATTTCATTCATACTTTTGCACGTTTTCTGAAAATTGATGGATATGAACAAAACGGAGTAGCACCACTCTTGTGCCATTTATTAGCTGTATCTTTGCCAACATAGAGGTTGCATGGAAGCATGAGGGCAGTGACACAGGTGTAACTTTTCTCTCACATAAAGTGCGTATGAATGAGACTAAAGAGTGCAATTATAGCATGAGTGTTTTTCAGAAAATTACCGAGAAAGTCAATCATGCTCTTGTGAGTGGAATGTGAGCTTCCTGGAAAATTTGCTGACAGTTATTATGTTGACTGATTGGAAGCATGTCACGTCCACCACATCTTCCCCACAGGGTGATATCAGGACAAAAACAAGTTTATGGCCTACATTTGATACTTTACCCACGTATTACCCAGCATACGTCTCACTTTGTTGTCAAACTCCAGAGAACTGAGTTGTAAATGTGACGTCATAATTATGAAAAGCCTCGTGACACATCCTCCAAACCAGGAACTCAATAAAGTCCCTGAAATCTGGGAAGAGCAGTGAGTGAACTGAGAATGACTCAGTGCAAACATTGAATATTGTCCTCTGTGTGCGTCAGCTGAGCAGTGACACATTAAAAATAGACTACGTTTCACTTTCACTTCCGTCTAGCTGTCATGTTCAAGACTGTGTCACAATAAAATGAGATGTGTGTTATTCGCCCTCTCGTCTAGCAGGTCAGGTCAGTTAATTCTTGGCATTATAAAGTCAGAATGTGTCCATGAAGGTGTCCTCTTTCAGGAATATGCGACTTACCATCTTCCTGCACAGACTGACACTGTGTTGTTTGTCTCCAGGGAAAAAGCTGTCGTCATCAGGGATTGCACTTGTGATCGGTGCTGTGTTGTTCGTTTCCTTCATGGTTGCTGCTGCTGCAATGAAGCGAAAAAGGTGAGACATTTGACACCAATACACGTGGTATATTCTTCTTATTAGTAAATTATAATTAAATTCCCTCTCTTCCTTGCAGGTTAAAGAGTCCCAGAAGAAATGAAAGTGTTTGACAAACACTGGGATTTTCACACAGCTTACATTCAAGCATGCAAGCATTACAAGCATCTGCGTTTCTTGGCGTCCAAACTTTTACAGGTGTGACAGTTAATGAAGCTAAAAAAGCTGCTATTTAAGATTCCACATGTGGTTTTCATAGCAACCATTTATTTTAAATTCCAATACTCAGCACTTTATACCGCTAAAAGCAAAGCTTGTTTGGTCTTTGTAGAATGTAAAAATGCAGCAACAGTGACCAATTTTTCAAATATGTTGCGATATTTGAGCTTAATCAGGGATTGTACTTTATTTATCAGAGTAGGGAGGTGGCTGAAGTGGGATTTCTTCTTCTTCTTTTTTTTGTTGGTTAAATCACGGCTCTCCCTGGAACTACATTGTTTTTTTCTTGAGCCCCCCGATTGGCTTAGGAAACATACATGAATTGATAAATGAATAAATTACATAATAGATCAAAAAATATACATTATATAAGTAAATATAAATAAACACACTCCACAGTTCTTAAAAAAATATCTGAAATAGCTATTATTGCGATTTTGCAGTAATCCCCTTGCCTCTCATGAATAACAAATTGTTTATTATTTATATATAGATCTGTAAAGCTGGTAACTTCATGCTTATTCTGAGTTATAGTGACGGCAACACAGTGCAATAGTAAAAGTTTACTTCAGGATAATCTAACAGGTAGATCAGAGGAAAAAAGTTGATGTATTTTGGTGAAAACAAGGACATGTTGTATGTGGCTATGGTGCCATCTGTTGTGCTTTTTGGTTAAATAAAGAAAAGGAGAAAGAAGAAGATCATAATGTCAGGTAGGCAACTTATCACCGAGGAATATATTAGCAAAATTTCAATGTTATTTTTTGCACAAGAAATCTACACTGATCATTTCATTCAGCTATCTATAAACTTGAAATGTGAAAAAGAGATGAATATTTAATTCAAAAATGTGCATATTTACATATTACTAGATATATCTATAAAGTTTAAGTTATTCATAAAATATGATAAAATACACACAATATTCATGTGTTGCAATATTGCACTTTTCTGTCTTTTTTGTGCAATGACAAAAAAATGTATTCTATTTTTTTCTTGCAGTTTTGTACATTAGTGTTCAATGTTTGTTTATTTATTGCTCTACTTTGACACATTATATGACTGTAGTTGTGGCAAAGTACTGACTGTGAAATATTGTTTCGCATCCATGTCTGTCAAACACAGGATCATTAACCTGTGATGTGTAATTATGATCGTGACATTTCACCACAATTTCTCATAATCTAATCTTTTAATTTATTCTCTCACTCTTTCCATAAAAGTATTTATTTTTGCTCAGTTTATCAAAATGTTAAGTTTAACTGTGTAAGAACTATCTAAGAACTTAATACTTCTCCCACCTGATTTCATTGCTTGTTTGTTTTTGTTGTTACCGTGTCTCTGTGGGACAGAGGATCTGAGCCAGAAAACCATACGGGACAAGTTCAGAGAATGCACCATTTTAACCATCTGTCATTGTCTTAACACCATCACGTTAACCAGGCCCCGACATCCTGAAACAAACAAACAAAAAAAATTAAAAACTCACCGGGGTCAAATGACTCTGCAATATATTGAATCTGAGTTCTCTTTAAATGTAACGTGTCTGTCAAATTATGTCTTCTGTGTGTAGGTAGAATAAAGCTACAGTATATCATAATATTGCTGGAATAGCTAAATAAATGGATGTTGTTTACAATGTTTTTCAGCTTTGTGTCCATTTCTAACTGTGGAGAGTTAAGTCACAGGGACGTCGCAGTGGGGGAGAAGAAGGGCAGCAGTTGGTTGGAAACAAGTGGCGCATTTGCTTTTTTCTTGTAGGCCATTTCAGAGACTACAGCTATTATCACCATATCTATTTGTTTTCACAATTCTTTCTTTGTGTCAGGTGTTAAAATCACCCAGAAACAGAAACTTGTGGATGCAGTGCAAACAACCATTTTTTTTATTTCATACAATATTTTTATACAATACAATCTTTATTATCGACTGTGTTTTTAATGTTGTTCAATATTTAACGCAAACCTGGGCTATCAGAATATTTGGGCTGTAGTGATGTCACTTGAATTTACAAATAGTTATGAGACCATGACATAAGAAAAACCAAGACGGAAAATGAATTGTACAGATGTTTAGTGATAAATCTCCCAAAAGTATTATGCACAAGTTTTTTTTTTGTTAGAAAACCTTTCTCCCAAGTGTTGGGAATCAGAAAGTGAAAAAATAAACATTAAAACTATTATAGTTCAAAAAATGGACACACTTTTCCAAAAAAAGTCCCATCGTTTTTTGTTTTGCAGTTGTTTCTGTGTCCCATTATCTGTGCCATTGTGAGTTTACATCCATATGAGGCCCTGCTGCTAGTTACACTGTCTCCTGATTTACCCTGGTCTCATTATTGTTATTGTTATTATTTTATTTATCATTATTATTATTATTATTATTGTTATAATATGGGCTACCAGCGTTTATTCTAATCCAGGAGGCGTTTCCAATAACGCAAAACGGTAGAGCAGGATTAGACCAATCACAGTGCAGTTTGCTTCAGATGACGTATGGCGGTGAAAGCGGATACAACGCGTCTTCCGATTGGACGACAAAACCAAAACAAACCTCTGACCCCTCTCCAAAGGAACTATGGGAAACAAATATGGCGTTTAGCACCGATGCTAATATACTTTTATCATTAAAATATGATTAAAATAAGGACGGAAGACACCCAATATCGGATCCATCATCACTGATTTATTTAACAGCGTCCCGTAAAAATCCCCGATTTCCGGGGCTGAATAGAGAGGCTTCTGAAGGAGCGACGATGCATCGGACGACGATCCGACCTACAAGTCAACATGTCTCAAAAATGATCCCGTGATTTAAGGAGGTCCCAATGTTAAGCAAATGGGAAAAGTCTTCCTGGTCCAGTGTGCGTCACGTGACGCTGTAGTTCCTGTGTCGGCCGCTGTGTAAAGTTTGGACTCACCCCGGAGCCGCGGTTCACTATCGAGGATGTTTCTTAAAAAAATAAGCAAAACTTGTCTTTCTGGGCTGAGAAATGTCTGTGGACCAGGACAGGTGTTCTCTCCGGCCGCTGCGAGGTAAAAGTACACGTATAATACACAGTGTATTGCTTTTAAAGGTGATATATTTCAAAAGGCTAATGGCTAACATAACTTCGACAAATGCAAAATACGTAAACGGTTTAAATTTACGGAGTAGCCATATTGTTTATAGGCTACTGTACTGTCTTTGATATTATTATTGTTTGGACTGTAGCTGAGGTCTGAACAGTGAGTCACCATGACCTTTGGCACACTGTCTGTACTGTGATAAATCACCGGTTAAATAAGGGGAGTTTTAATGTGGAAAAACAAAGCAGCAGGTGGAAGTACGCTCGGTTAGAATAAAGCAAAAAAGACACATCTCCGTTACAGTAAGCAGTTAATGCTCAATATTGATACTAAACACTGAATTCAGAGCATTGAAATAGTTTAACATCATCTCTGATTGTATTTGTTGTAAAATCACCTTAAAAAAATTAATATGAAATTATTTGATTTGGAAATTTAAAAAGCTGTTTTTCTTTTCAATATTTTTAAAGCTAAGTTCAAACTTTAAAGTCTCAGAATTAAATAAATAAATAAATAACAGTTTCACATGGTTTATATTCAGTTGGTCAATTTGAAAAATTCAATTATGTTTTCAATATTAAGTATTCAGTTGTTAAAATTGCCAAACTTATATCTCTCATTTGGCTTCCTTACTTTGAGCAAATGTTGTAATATTATTCAGTGTAACATGATAGAATATGGCAGTGGCTTTATTACTGTTTTTAAGGTGTACATTTTTTTTGTATTTATTTTATTTAAAAATATTTAGTGTGTGTGTTTTTTTTAATAAACATCAAGTCAGTACGGCTTGAACAATTACATAAAACAAATTGCAAGAGCTGAAATAATTAGTCGATAAATGAATATGTGGAGAAACAGAGAAATGGGGAAAAAAAACATTTTATTTAATCACTTTTCAAGAGAGGTTGAAAGGTCCCAGCTGTGAGAATTTGCTACTTTTCTATGTCCTTTATGATAATAACCTGATTGTCTTTTGGTTTTTAAGTCCTGGTTGGACAAAATAAGATATTTAAAGACATAATGTTAACTTTAAGAAGATCTAACTTTCTTTTTTCTTTTGTTTTTTTTTCTCCCAGGCTTCAGCACAGTCAGGCTCATGAGTGCGGGCAGTCTGTCCCATCAACCCGTCCCGAGACCTCCAGTGCCAAGACCATGATGGACATCGGGACCCGCCGAATTTTCACCGAGGACCACGATATATTCAGACAAAGCGTCCGGCGCTTCTTTCAAGACGAAGTGACTCCGTACCACCGGGAGTAAGCTGAAGCCTCTGTTTAAAGTCAACATTGACATTTCCTGTTACAAAGTAAAACAAACAGACACAAAATAAATAAATTACGTAACCAGTTTCAGTATTTGCTTACCTCACTAAAAGCCACTTTTCCATGTTCCAGGTGGGAGAAGGCCGGTGAGGTGAGCAGGGAGCTGTGGGAAAAGGCTGGTGAGCAAGGCATGCTGGGAATATTGATACCGGAGGAGCATGGCGGCCTTGGAGCAGACCTGCTCTCTGCAGCTATTGTGTGGGAGGAGCAGTGAGTAGTACTTCAAATTTAAAACTATTTAATCATTTCACATAACTCTCTTTCGCAGGCATTAGTGGTGTTCTTTGGGGCTCCCTTTTATTTATTATTAATCATGTACCTGTTGGCCATATTTTTTGGAAATTTGCATTGAATTTTACTGTTATGCAGACGTCACCCAGCTCTATTTGTCCACTAAGCCCACTTCCACCCGTCTCCCTTTCTTAGTGCTAATTACATGTTAAATCTTTGTTCACGTACATTTTTCACCAACTTGAAAGTGGTTAAACTCGAGGTTCGCCGTGTTGATAAAATCTACTTTGGCTAAAGCGCATAGTTTCTCTCTGACCGCTGACAACTTCAAAGTCTTTCTTTCCACTCAGGTTAAGCGTCTGGGTGTCATCTGGGTAGTACATTTTCCTTTAAGGTACACATCAGCAATTTTATTTATTTTATATATGAGGACAACACACGTTACTCAACATTTCAACGTGTTTTGAAAGCTATAAATGTTGCTCTGTCTTTATACTTTCAGCCACTGAATACCGTCACTTACACCAGACATCACAGCCATTCTCGTTCACACTTTGGTGACAGCCTATATTCATTACTGAAATTTTATCTTTGTGTCTTTTCGAAATCCTTCCTGTCGATTCCCTTTCCACCTTCAAATCCCGTCTGAAAACATCTTTTCATGATGGCATATTTGGCCGGATCTAATGGTGATAACACTGATTGACATTTGCACTGCTGATGACTTTATGATGAAGATTTTATACTTTGTGTTTATAATTATGATTTTTGTCTAGTTATTTTATCAACTTATTCCTTATTTGTTTGACTTTATGATCTTCAGATACTGTGCGGTTTGTTTGTGCCTATTAACAAAACGTATCATTATTATTATTAATATTATTTTTACTATTATACCAAACTATTATTATATTTGTTTTTTGTCCTCCAGGGGTTATTCCAACTGCTCGGGCCCGGGTTTCACCCTGCACTCTGACATCATCATGCCCTACATCTCTAACTACGGTACCAAAGAACAGATTAAACGCTTCATCCCCGACATGACTGCTGGGAAATGCATCGGAGCGATTGCCATGACGGAGCCAGGAGCAGGCAGGTCAGGATTCAAACGCTAATGCGACGTCAGCGCTGATGCTGTGCAACTTTAATAACGCGGCGTCTTTGTGTTTTTCAGTGATCTTCAAGGTGTGAAGACGTACGCCAAGAGGGATGGCAGCGACTGGATCCTCAACGGCAACAAAGTATTGAGTCAGAAAAGCAAAAACGGTCGTTTTATTGCATTTCAGCATCACCCTGACCTCTTTAATTTCACCTGTCCAGGTGTTTATCTCAAATGGTTGGATGTCTGACCTGGTGGTGGTGGTGGCCGTGACAAACCGCGAGGCAAAGACCGCGGCACACGGCATCAGTCTGTTCCTGGTGGAGAATGGCACGAAGGGCTTCCAGAAGGGACGCAAGTTGGAGAAAATCGGTCTAAAAGCTCAGGTACGCGAGATCAACGGCTCGAGATAATAATGTTTCCTTCAGTCCTCTTGATTAATGTCAGGACACCGTGATTCTGTTGTCTCACTTTTTTCTCCTTCATTGAAAGGACACAGCTGAACTGTTTTTTGAGGATGTTCGACTCCCAGCTGACGCCCTCCTGGGACAAGCAAACAAGGGCTTCTACTACCTGATGAACGAACTGCCTCAGGTAAAAGAAACTTTTTTTGTGCTTAAGTGACAAATGGAGACAGCAAATTTCAAAATTGCTCCAATCTTGACCAAGAGCACTGCAGCTCGCAGCAGCGAAACAGGTTGCAATGTAACAAAATTTTGCACCGTCAACTGACGTCCACTAATACTGCTTATTTCTGCCACTGACAGGCTCAGATTAATATTATCATCATAAGCTTCTGACAACATTATAGAAAGGATCCCTGCAGAGATAGACTTTTTTGTTAAAGCGCAAGATACTTTTTAAATTCCGAAACCACTCTGTCAAACCCACCGGGCTGTCATTTGAGTTACCCATTACCTGCTTCAGTTCAGTTAGTCTGATGGTAAATCATTTGATCATTTTGCGGCAAAGGAGCGTCTGGTGATTGCCGGTACGGCCCTTGCGAGCTCTGAGTTCATGTTTGAGGAAACCAGGAACTATGTGCTGCAGAGGAAGGCTTTCGGCAAGAGCATCGCTCATCTCCAGGTCTGTATAACAAGTTTCTTTTACAAATCTTCTTGTCTTCTCGCCTGTGTGTGATTTAATGTTTTAGCTGATTTTCACAAGTTAAGGTTCTCAGTCATATTCAGCTACTGTTTTAGATATCTGCATCACTAACACATCATACCACTCAAAACGAATGAGATCTGCTCTGTTCTTTTTCCCCTGTTAATATTCATTTGTGGCTCTAAAATAGGTTTGTTTTCTTTAAGAGAATAAATGTCATTGCATCTAATTTTACTCCACAGACTGTGCAGCACAAGCTGGCAGAGCTGAAGACTGAGATCTGTGTGGGCCGAGCCTTCGTTGATAACTGCCTTCAGCTCCACTCGGACAAACGCCTGGATGCCGCCACTGCCTCCATGGCCAAATATTGGTGAGAATGTCTTTTTTTTCATAATTTGAAATCTGAATATATTTGTTCTGAATTTAGATATTTTGAAAATTGAACCAAATATTTAATTTTAAGTCTCTGCATTCCTTACAAATGATTTAATGGTTCAGCCTAATTAAACTTTCAGATAAATGCAGGTGCATGGTAATATAAATGTGTGTATAATAATGAGTTGTCTTGATTTTTTTTTATGTTCATATATTCAGATCTAAAAAGATTTAGAATTAAAAAAAAAGATTTTTCCTCCTGGATTTTTGGACACTTAAGTCTCTTATTTGCTTCCATAGTTTTAGTATTGAGCAGCTTCTTACCTCAAAAACAGGCCATGTTTGCTGATGTCTTTTGTCGTCTCTTCAGGGCGTCTGACCTCCAGAACAGGGTGGCCACTCAGTGCCTGCAGCTCCACGGAGGCTGGGGCTACATGTGGGAATACCCCATCGCCAGGTGAGTGCCACATCACCTGAGAAACAGGGATGGTCAGGATAACTTCTGGGAGCTTTACCACACTGTTTATATTCCAGTTCATTCACAAGTTCCTAGACTTGTCTCTTTCTGTCTTTGCAGGGCATTTGTGGACGCTCGTATTCAACCCATCTACGGAGGCACCAACGAGATCATGAAAGAGCTCATCGCCCGCACCATCGTCAGCCAGATGTGAGAAAATTGGATGTTTTCATGGCGGAGGAGCACTGGGGGAAGTGGGGTGGTTTGCACAGATGTTTTTTTCTTAGTGGACAATTTGTCTGAAAAGAGTTCAACTTTAAGTCATCGTACCTTATTATACTTTGATGCGGTTTAAGTATAATGAACGACCTAAAATGTCAAAAAAAGTATTACAGGATGCAAATAAATCCTGCACAAATTTATCAGTAAAGGCATTAAAACAAGACTAACATTGGAAAGAAGAAAAAACACTTTCTTCCTCTTATAAATGAAACATTGTTGATTTGGAGGTTGATGAAAAAAATTACAAAAAGCAATAATGGTTTGACAGTTTCTCAACAACGCCTTCATTAACCTTTATCACATTTGAGGTGTTTTTCACAACTGTGGTGAAATCATGACATATTCTATTGTCTGTTTCTGTCCATTTTCCTCCAACTGTAGTTTTAATTGTGTATATAGACTGTATATATTGCATCAAAAAAAAAATAAATTCCATCAAGAATTTATTTTTGTAATTGGGCTGTCTGTTGTTTTTGTCTAATACGTAGTGACAAAAGATATTCATTTATCAGATCTAAGTGCCTTAATGTCTCAATTTTCAAAATTCATACGTTATTCCAATGGTCTCAGACTGTCCAGAGATATTGGTAAACATTATCAACTCTCCCAAATCCAAAAACTAGAGTGCTAAAACCTAAATTTGTAATGTCATAGGGTATAAAGTATTGAGCTGCTCCATAGACAATGAATGGGGAAAGCTGTTATAGTTGACAAGAGTATTATTTTGGGCTATTGTCTTTATTGTAGCACAGCTTGAGAACGACAGGAAAGAGGGCAGAGAGAAGGGTGATGCCACACAGCAAAGGGCCACAGGTTGGAATCGAACCTGCGCTGCAGCTAGGACTCGGCATATATTGAGTGAAGACTCGACCAGGTGAGCTAGAGATTGACCCAAAGGGGAATGTTCTGAGTATGTAGATACATTTTGTGTTTTAGATCTTAAATCTAAGAAAGGCTTGTAAAACAGCATTAGCCTCTCCTGTCTTATTTCCACCAATAGGTGGCAGCACATGTTTGGACAAAGCTGTCAGACAAATGACCAGATGTCCATTTGATTCCATTGCAGCACATGCAGCAGGCAAAAGCAGACTGTTGAATGTGGCTGGTTGATTTAAAGCATCTTTGGTATCCTTATGGATGAGTTTGGCATTGTATACAGGACTCATGCCTTGGTACCATGTATTTCATCCTTGCGGCTCTGCTTCATGTGCTTGTGCATGCACAGCATGCCAATGGGACTCTGATTCCCAAAAACCCACATCAGTGCCAGTTGAGAAGGCAGACAGCATCCCCACCATGCCTCACCTGGGGGGGACAGAAGTACAGCTACTGCTCACTGATGCATCCTCCACTCCCTCCTTTCCCTTCTTCTCCTCCTCTCCCCCTTTATCCCTCCTTCCCCTGCCCCTCCTTCCCACTTTCCCCTTGGCATCACAAAAAATTATCCCCTTCCCCTCTCCCCCTCTCTGCCTCTCCCCCCCTCTTTTCCATATTTCCTCAGCAACAGCCACACCCCGGTGCTTTCAGCTCTGCACTCATTTTCACTGCGGACACGGTGCTTCCCCTTTTCTGCAGCCCACAATGCAGATGCAATGACTCCTTGCAGCTGCTGTCTGGCTTCATGTCAGAGTACATCTGTGACAAAATGTGTACATGCATTTTTTACATTTGCACTCCAAAAATGTTGTACAAATTTCACACAGGGGGGACTGCCCTGTCATGCAGCCACATAATCCTGTTGCGCCTCTACTGCTGCACTTACGGCAGCTTAATTTGCGATGGGAGGGATCAGAGGGCCCCATACCACTCTCATTGTCACTACAGCTCCCTGTCTTCACACACACACCAGGGTATTAGTGCCGCTCAGCAGCCTAAACCTCCAGGTAAGAGCTCAAGCTCTTTGTTTATCATTTGCTGGCTTTAAAATGAATAGAAAAAAGCATAAATGTAGAGTTCCTTGCATTTGAATTGAACACAGAAAGCTGTTAAAGTTCTTTTTACAAAAGACATGGTATATTAATATTGCTGTCCACGAATCCTCAGCTGTATGTGTGAGCGCGTCTTGGTGTCATGTACAGTTATGCGTGTATTTAGAGATATGAAATAATGTAGTAGAATTTCTACAAGGAGTTTGTAACTCAAGTGGACATTTGGACATTTAGGGGTGAAATTCTGAGTGTGGGCACGTTTAGAAATGTGTTAAATTACGTTTGGTTGCGCTTCATTCGCGCTGCGTCCTGGTGCGCCGCTGTCCGCCGCAGCAACCTGCGCCTTTTGTTCTGGTCCACGCCTGTATGGTGCTGAAACCGGCGCTGCCCCCCAGCTATTCACTGCAGCACATGAGAGCAGACTAAACTGCGAGGAAAGGAAAAGGATTTCACATATAGAGGTGCAGATTGTTTTAACTGCAGTCATCTTTGCGCATAAATAAATTGGCTCATGTCTTGCCCATGGCCATGGCTTGTGGATATGGGAGTAGCCCTGCTTGGAGTTGGCATCTTGCATCGAGTTGCCCTTGCAGTCATTACCAGCCTGCATCAGCAAAAGGTGGCTGACGTATATTTAAACATTTTTATATCTTAAATGTTGAATTAACTGCAGAAATTGTGTTTCCACCTACAAACCAACCCCATATTCCTCATGTCTGCATACCATAATGGAGGTCCTGGCCTGATGGGTTGTAATGTCTTTTTTAACATATTTATTCAGCCATTGATAATGATCTAGAACTTCCATTAAGCATGGATCTGTGTCAAACATGCCTCATTTTTAGTGTTGCCTCAGCTTTCACATGCCCAGCAGAAACCAGGAACTGTAGATTTCCCATGTCTTGATGTGAAAACATTCCTTTTATGACAAGAAATTAACACTTGCACGAAACTGCACTCCGGGTTTTTGTGTCGGCACATTCCTATTGCTGTCTCATAAGACCCCTGGGTATGTGAGATATATAAAAACAACATCTTCACATGCTGATGATGGATTTTTAGCACAATCATATGGTCGGTTTTGACTCAAGCGAGATTTAAGTGTTGCAGTGTTGGCATATTTCTCTTGAGAACAGGTGTGTTCAGTCAGCTTCCTTCTTGCTTTGAGGTTTAGTAAGTGGTTTTATGTTAAGTGTAATACATTCCTTTTGATGTTTGATTCGACTTTATTTGACAATAATGTACAATGAGTGTGCAGGAATTTATTTTACCTCACATGAGTGAAAAACTTTTGTCTTTTGTGCCAATAAATAATGTTGTCTTTCCTTTTCCTGTAAGAGTTTGTAATTAGATATATAAGCATTCCCTTAGCGTCATTATGTCTTTTATTGATTTAAAGGGATAGTTCCAATCTTTTAAAGTGGGGTTGTATAAACTGCTTCTCTATAGTCAGTGTACATACAGTAGGTGTTTGCAAGCTCCCAGTTTGGAGAAGCAGGCTAACACATAAACTTAGCAATGTACTGCTGCAGACAGGGGCAGCAGCAAAACATGTTTAATCACCTAAAAAATAAATTTCAGTTTAAATGTACACTATATTAAGAATATTTTCTCTGCTTTGCCTTGCTGTCAGATAGAGATTTACAATGGGAAATAGGAGCCAATACATTGCTCTCTTTAAAGCCAGACTCCACAGAGGAAAAACGGTGATTTAGTATTGCTGAACACAGGAGCTGCTGATCTACTGCTGCCTGTTAGTTAGTTAGTTAGTTAGTTAGTGTTATTATGTGACTTTTTTAAATTTAAAAAGAGTTATTTTGGATAAGTCAAGGTCACATGAGAATGCAAAAATCTAACTGGTCGAAGCAGCTGTCGACCAGCAATTCCCAGTTCATTAAGGTAAAATTACTGTTTTTGTCAATGGAGACTGGTGGCTTCGACAAGAACATGCACTTAAGGTGGTACAGACTTTTTTTTTTGTTTGCTAAAGCACATTTTGCTGCTGGCCCCCATCCACAGCATTACTTTACTTAGCTTCTGTGTCAGCACTCCTGCCTGCTTCTCCAAACTGGAACTGTGCTGACTGACATCCACAATAGGTAATACATTGATTTAGGCCTGGGCGACAGTGGCTGAAAATGATATTGCAATATTTTTAGGCTACATCTTGATACTGGAGTGCTCTGCTTAGCCTGTTTCCCCTGCGATCCGCCTCGGATAAGCGGATGAAAATGGATGGATGGATCTCGATACATGATATATTTCTCAATATTTTGTTAACCTCCCCTCAAAAGCACTCCATTAATGCGGGATCTGGAAGACATATCTGACATAAAAAAAAAATTTTTTTTATTATATATATATATATATATATATATATATATATATATATATATATTTTTTTTTTTTTTAAGGAATGACTATTTGTACTTTGAAAAAATATTAACACCGCTCCATTTTTCAACAGATAATCATTAGTAATGTAGATATAATGACGAAGTGGTTAAAGGCAAGTATTAAAACAAGTAAAACTGTCTGATAAGTTGAGAAAGGTACATCACTTAATAGTAATGCAACCTTTAAAATCAGGAAAAAACACCATTTATTCTATATCAATATCCAATATCTAAGACGATATGTAGTCTCATATCGCAGTATGATATAATATCTTTATATTGCCCAGCCCTACACTGACTATGGATAAGTACATCATACAACCCCACCTCAAAAAAACTGAAATATCCCTTTAAGGCAAACCTCAGAGGCTGGTGGGTGCTAATTAGCCTCTCATACAATGCAAATAATGGGCAGAAAGTTATACATCTGACCACACATTAGTATAACTGGCATGAACTGAAACAGGAATTCCTTTGCCACTGAAACATAGACTATGTAGTTCTCAGATCAGAGCCAAACAGAGGTTGACAAAGTGCATTACAGTCGTTATGTGTGTCAGGTTTTGCCGACTTCTCCTGTAAGGACAAACCCTCTATCAGGCCAGATTGGGCCGCGTCTAATCACTGATGGAGTAATTGAAATGACCTTAATCATGGAACAACAGGTTGGGTTTGTGTTTACACACATAAGCAATGAAAATACAGCTTATTTATTTAATTCTAGCTGACTCCTTCTGTGTTTATGTGTGTGTAAGAGCCATACATTTAGCCACTTTGTGCTTTTCCAACCACTAGGAAACCCTATCCACCTCTGTGCACCACGCGGGAACGTTAAGTATATTTCCCAACGTCAATTCTGGTTAGGTGTGCCGTCAAAATCCTGAAACCACAGAACCACTCCACGCTACACTGAAATTAAGACACGCCGTATTGGCTGGCGCTTCCTTCCTCCTGGGAAGGAATTGTATTGGAATAAATGTTTGAAGTGAAGATCAGTTTCTGGATTTGTTTGTGGACTGATGGTCTGACTCAGTTTTTGCTTGTTTGTGAGGGAGTGTGTTTGGTTTTTATGTGCCATGATGAGTTTTGGGGGGTGTGTAAGTGGTGATACAGATCTCTTTTGTGCGTGTTTGCGTGCGCTCTGGGAAGTAGGTGAACATGGCGTGGTCTAGAGCCATGGTCACAGGTGTTTTAGGACTCAGGATGTGTCTTTGTCCCCTGCTGCTCCTGCTGTCTGAGGCCTTTTGCTCTACAGGTGTCTAATGGGAGCCGGCAGAGCTGTGCTTCAGAACGTGATTAAGTCTTTGACTGTGAGAGGGACCTAATCTCATTCACATACGTCACAGGAACCAAACGGCCCACTGACCTGCATATGGAGCAGACTCGCACACACACACACACACACACACACACACACACACACACCCTCACACACACACACTTCTTTCTGGCACAATGGAGGTCTTTGTAGAGGAATAATTTTGTTGATGGGGAGTAAATGAAAAATCTGACAGTGTGAGGTGGTCTGCTGGCATCATATGTACACCAACATCATCTGTTTTCCGTCAATAACTCGGGTTGATTACGTATTGAATGAGCCAGGTGTCAGTGTCTTGCTCGAGATGAATGGACATTTACTTGCCACCAGAGAAAGCTGTTGGGTAGTGGCTTTAGACTGTATAAAAATAATGGATATAGCCATAAGGGCTGTAATAAATGATTATAGTCATTGTGAGATAATACATAGATCATTTTCTCAATGAATAGATTAGCTGTTTAGTCGATAAAATCTTAGAATTTGGTAAAAAAAAAAAAAAAAAATACTGTTTAGTTGTTTCCCAAGCCAAAGATGACACTCAAATGTCTTGGAACTGATTAAATGCTTATCAGATTATTTGGCAATTAATTTAATAGTTAACAACCAATTGATTAATTGTTTCAGCTGGAACTGGAAAATCTGAACGGTCTCCATAAAGGGTCTTTTAGCACAATCAAGCGTTAATGGCGATTAAAACGTTGCGCCGAAAATACACAAAGCAGTGGCGGCGTGTGACTCAGCACAATAATTACATCTTTCTGTGGCCGAGAGGTTCGTTCATGTGTTTAAGGCTGGAAGAAATTCTGTGTAACACTGGTCAACATGCAATAGGAGTCAATGTTTATTGATTTGCTGCAGTCATTCTCCAGCCATCATCTGCCTCGAAAAAAGTTAAACTATTCTTGACTGTTAGTTTGGCTGCAGCTTGTTGCAGAATCAGAGTGCACGCCAAAGCTTTCCATAGACATTGCATTGGCCACCCCTTGATGTGTTTTCAGCGTTACAGCAGAACTACCTTTCAGAAGCTAAAACGTACTGACGTGGCAACAACTAGACTAAGGCTTAGCCTATTTTCTGTGACATTACCTCTCAAATATTGTTGCTGTGGTAGTTACTTATCGATGAATAGCATTCACCTGTCACACAAAACCGACTGAGTGACTGTTTTTTGTACCAGGATGTAAAGATGTTTGCTGTAGAGTTGAGCATTTTGTTTTGGGTGTCTTTGGAGATTGGCACACTTTTGGAGCCAGCCTCAAGTAGCCATTCGAGGAACTGTACTTTTTGGCACTTCCTCGTTGATTTTTCAACTCTGAAGGTTGCCCACTTGATATTGGCTTAAAATAACAAAAATCTTAGAAAAAGCACTGCAGTTATGTCAGTGCACCACATTCAAGCAGCACATACAATCTGCAGCCCAGATGTAGCCGTTAAAACAAAAGCCCTTGAAGTTCACTGTCAAGGATGCAGGTGCAGAGTTTATTGAGTTTGATGTACACTGCTTATCTGGTGCTAAGATCCATCCTATGACCTCCTCAGCACAGGACAGTCTCTATAACTATCCACCCAGCCTGTTTGTACCATCTTCATCTCCGGCTGACTAGCACCCAGTCTCCCAAACGAGCCCTGACAGCAAGTGTCATATTTCATTCCTCACGGACGCTGCCCCTCGACAGAGAGGACACTCATTCAGGGCATTCTTACACTCAGTCGCCAGCTCCCTCAGATATTGGCATCCATAATATTCTCTCCTGCTCTGGATGTTGTGTCGTAACCATGTTAGCTAATCTGTGAGGCCAGGGCGATAATGGCTGGTTTGTACATAAGAAGCTGCGGAAGACCAGGAGTGAGTAGGAAAGAAGTTCGTATCTGAGAGACAAAGAACACCGCCCACCACAGTTTGTACAGGTTGACTTGGCTTGAGTACAGCAAATCCATGCCGTGCTGATCCATGTGCCTCGAACTTATTTCCCTCCTTTTGAAAGCTTTCTTTATTTAGAGCAGTTTGTGTGGACAAGTGCCCAAAAGCACATTCCAAGAAAAAAATGTGCTGGATGTTCACACGGAGCTATTACAGGAAGTTTATGCATCGCTGTCTTAGCGGGGTTATGACATATAGCCCAGCTTTAAATTGCTGTTTGTGGTTTCACACCCTTAATTGACACACGAGAATGCAGGCAACTGGGCTGTTGACATATTCTGGATAATATTATGGCTGGGTCTGTTTCTATATGCAGCCATCTGGGGCCTGCATCTGTTTTAATGTCTGCAAAGCACCAGAGCTTGGCTGCATTTTTACTGGCTTTGCAGTTAAAAGTGTAAAGAAAATATCAATAAAATGCGTTTTATTGACAGATGCTCTTCCCAAGAGAAAAAAATGGCTTTTATACTGGTTCACTTTTTTTTAAAAAAAATGGAAAAAAGGCAATGAGCAACACAAATTGCAAGAAATTAGTAGATTTAGAAAATGTTTATTATTAAAAAGCTAGGAAAAATGTCCAGTGGAAAAAAGCAAAAAGATAGACTTAGAATGATCAAAATTACACTTTTAAAATGATGTTATAGAATTATTAGACTTTTAAGCATTTCTTTCAGGTCATTTCCTTCTTTTTTTGTCTTTTTTTTATTGTCAGGTAATTTTCTTGTACATTTTTACTAATTTCTTTCTAACTTTGGGGTCATTTCTCCTTTTGCTGACCTTCCTGTCATGTTTTTAAAAGAAAACAAGCCAATTCGCTCAGGTTTCAAAGGGTTAATTTTATTTTCATGGAGCTTAAGTTCTTGAGGATGCATGAAGGAAAAGTCTTTTTTTTCTCTTGTCCATCGAAAAACTATTTTAAGACTTAATAGCAGCCTAAATGATGCACTCAAATACAGCAGTTACATTGGAGGCTGTTCTGGTTTTTCGGACCCTGACCCGGTCCAACGATGGGAAGAAACCACTAATGAGCCTTAGCGTCTTCCTGAATAGGCCAGGGACCCTCCAGTTAGCCTAGCGTAGCGGCTAAGCTATGTAGCGCTGAGCCTTTATGGTTTCCAGATGTTCGAGCTAAACAGCTAGATTGTGTTCTCCCCATCCTTTTGCAAACAGCAGACTGGCAGCAGCTGAGGGCTGAAACATTGAGTGAAGTGTACTAGAGGAATCAATGAGCCTCATTGTTGAAGTCCATGTATTGTTAGAGACTCTGTCTCAGGTTTCTTTATGCTCTTTTATGAACATTTTACCTCAATTACATCTCAGTGTGAGTGCTTTTCAGCTGATCCATGAGGAATTTAATGCCTTGGAAATAAGTCTCCAAGGATTCCCTAAATGAAACCAGAACATCTCTTTCACTGTGTCAGTGTGTCCGTCTCTGTCTCTGCGGGCATCTGCTTGTCAGAGCTGTATTTCAGTTGAATGGAAACCCCCCCGATTCGTAGGAAGTTCACACACAGCAGCTTTGTAATGCCAGTGTGAAACGTAGAAACAGATGGACGGCATGAATGCATTGATGGTACATCACGTTCCTATAAGTCTGTTTTTAAGCGGACTGCAGGAACACAGCAGCTGAGTGTGTGGAGCGGACCTCCTGGCCGGCTTCCAGGAAGGGTTTTTACTGTGACCGCCACTGAATGTGTCTGAAGAGGGACTTACCAGTAACTCCAACATCCTCTCTGAGATATGTAACAGACAGAGGAGGATGAAGACAGATGAAGGATGTAATTTAGAGCAAATCCATCACTAAACTCGGTGTACCAGGTTTGGCTTGGCAGAGTTGTGTAGTCATATTGTGCACTTCACCATATGTAATGCCACTTTGAAAACTGAGTAATGGTGAAAGTTGGAAGTTGTTGGGTCTTTGTCTTAAATGTTCGACCTGCATGTTTTGCATGCTGTGAATCATTTTCTGTTGACCGCCGCTTTCTTTTTGTACGCAAGCTGACTTATCTTTGGTATCATTTTTCAACTGGCATTAAGTAACGTAACGTGAATCTGAGCACTGAAGGTTCGACTTGCTGGGTATGAACTGCGTTAACGATAATTGATTTAGGAAATTGATTGATTCATAGAACCCTTTTTAAATAACTTACTTTTTAGTCTTTGGGCTTGGGTGAAGATATGGAGTATTTTCAAGTTAAAAGGCTCAAGTCCAAGTGAAGTCACAAGTTAAAGTCTTAGTCTAAGTAACTAAAATACCAACTCAAAGAGCACAGGCCTTTGCCAATGCTGCCCTATCTCGCAGTGTTAATTAAGGTTATTTTTGTGTTTGCCTTGTGATTCAGATCTGCTTCACATTTTAATGGGTTCTTCTTTGGGCCATGCCTCACCCTTTCATAAAGTTTCATGAAAATCAGGCAAGCAGTTTTTTCTGTATTCCTGCTGACAAACAAAAAAACATACCCTCCTTGGGGAAAGTGACCAGAAGGGTCCTTGGAGAGTGCATACCTCCACCAAGGCCAAATGACCTATCTTGCAGTATTAATAAAAGTTAAAAATGCATTGTGTATCTGTCCCATGATTCCAAACCTCTCCAAATTTTAATGGGTTCTTTCATGGTCAATGCTACACCCTACCATTAAGCCTGTATTTTTTCCGTAATCCTGCTGACAAGAAAACAAACAAAACTGAAAACATAACATCTATTATCAATGAACTGCTCAATTATTTCCATCCTCCATGTTTCCAAATGAATGAATAATACAACATAAATGATATTACACAAAACACATGGAAGTAAACCCTCATAGTACACTGCAGTGGGTTCTCATTCACAAGTATCCTCCTATCTGGACTCGCTGCACTGTTTCCAAGTGTTGACTGTGCCTACTGCCCCCTTTGGGACTATCAAGGGCCCCCCTCACCACGGCAACCTCTGCCATGGAAACCAACCCCTCAAAGGAATGACCCTTTATGAGTACTCGTGTGTAGAGACCCTCTGTGTGGCTCTGCCTCACTCTGTAGTAAGAGGATACAGGCAGGAGCCTAGAAAACAGCGTTCGCACATCCTTTGCCTACTTTCCTTAATTTTCATTTCCACCTGATTGGGACGTGACCTTTGGCCCCACAGAGGATTAGAAAAGGCACTAAAAATGTGGATTATCTCCTAAATTCACCCCCCCTCCCTGCAGCATTCAAGGGACCAACCAGTGAATGGCTGAAACAGAGTTGATGTATATGTACGACTGGCCATGTATTCCCAAGGCGCTGTCTATAACGGAGGTGGGGTGGGAGACTTTGCTCCCTCAGGTCACTTCGTTAAAGCATAAATCCTGGTAGAAAAAGGAGCCACTGGCTTTATTTTGGAGAATCAACAGATGTTTGTGAATGGCTTCTCTGGGGAAGGAAAGTGTTGTCTTTCTAATGCTGACAATAGCTGGTGATAAACTGGGGATAAACTGAAGAGCTTGTGCTCACAGGCTCTAATTTACATCCATCTCTAGATGCATACAGATCTGGCTACCTATTGGAAAAACTGCTGTTCTTTTATCAAGCATGTTATAATGCAGAAAAAGCATAAATCTAAAGGAATAAATATGCTGTTTGAGAAAAAAATAGGATATACTATATTGTTTTACTGTAAAATCAGAGTAATAATTACGTTTTAAAATGATAACTTGACAGCTTGGAATACCACAATTAGAGATTCACAGATCGATCAGCTGGTGACTGCAAGTGACAGATTTTCAACTTGATCAGCCATGAGCAGTGACCCACCAGTCAGTCTTAAGACTGGTTTCCCTAATGCACAGTCTTTATAATTTATATATACATCACACCATATATATCCCAGCATGTAGCCCCAGTTACCTTGTAAACTTTTATTTTTATTGTGATCTGTATAGGTTTTATAGATTATACAGTAAAATCTGCAGTTTCTTGGTCTCTTAGGAACAGCAAATCTGTCCTCTGTGTTTTACCTCTGCGTCTAATCTGACTCACATTTTTCAGACAGCAGTCTGGGCTGCAGCTCATTGTTGATACCAGCATGTTTTTTTTCTGGAGTATGTAGTATGACTCAAAACATTACGGACATGAACTTCAAAGTTGCACCACGCCGTATTGTATGTGTCCTGATGTTATCTCTGCTGCTGTGGTGTCTGCAGGAGCGTGTGCCCTGATTGCCATCTCCTCCTGTCTATGGAGGCATATTTTTGTGTTGTTTTACATTTAGATTTTGCATGCTACTTTTCAATGTTGAGTAAAATGCCCAGAAATCTATATAGAAAGACTGTAGCAAAAATAACTGAGCATATTCCACGTCTGTAATTAGCCGTTTTTCCTGAAAAAAATCACTGCTGTTTAAAGCCACCAGCTTTTCCTAGCTCTTTTGTCCATTCACCGTGGGTCGCCAATTATTGATTCTGTCTCCCCGGAGCCTTCTTTCCCTCAGCTCACCTATCCCCCATGGGGAAGCAGGAGGAGAGAGAGACCCCCCATGGATCTGCATGTCCACATTCAGATGCTAATCCGCTGCCATCTGCTTTCTACCTCGGGGAGGCTACACGTCATGTCTCTCTGTACACGGTAGTTTTGGGTAGGGATGAAGATCCCTGAGCTCCTTGTGCCCCGAGGGCCTGCCATCTTTACACCCTAATCAAGCCTCTTTTTTCCCCCTGACTGCTTGTCTTTCCCCAAACAGGGGTCATCCATAGAGAAGAATGAAGCTAAAGAAGTTACCCCCTTTATCCAGTGGCAATGAACCATGCCATAATAGACCCTTTTTTCTGCATGACCCCTCTCATCGCCTGGTCAAAGAGGCATCCGGGCAGATGAGTTAATCACCGCCGCTGCCACGTCGTAGGCTGCTGATCAAATGAAGCAGACGTGATTTACACGAAACTTCAGAGTTGCTGGAGTTTAGCTCCCACTCTTCTGAGTGGGAACGCTTCTCAGGCTTTTCTGAGTAGTTGCACGTCAACTGTTGTGTGTGGGATCATGCTTGGATTTGAAGCTCCAGGATGACATAATAAAGTATATTTTGGCAGTCTCTGGCTGCTGGAAGTTCCTCTTCATGCTTGTAGCCTGTGTTTGGTATGAGATGATTTCTTGAATATTATATGTGTAGTTCAGTGTAAAACAACTATTCTCACAGATGAAGTCGGTGTTTTTATGATGTAGTTAGCTGTTTAGGGATCCAACAAGCATTTTGTTTAAGCAGAATGACCTCTTAAAGGAAAGTTCACCCCAAAATCAAAAATACATAAAATTTATTTGTTCCTGCAGTGCTATCAGTTTAGATTGTTTGAGACATTGCTATTGAGTTTTTAAAAATGTATTTTTTGGCTCTTTGAGCACCACAAGCCGCGTGTCATCTAGTTCCATTACACTGAAGAGAAGGCATCATCTCTATGGCCGATATCTCCAACATCTAGAAACTTGCACCAAAACTATCTAGATAAATAGCATTACAGGTAAGAGGAAAAATGTGAAAAATATGTTGTTTTGATTTTGAGATGAACTGTCCCTTTAAAATACATTAGATTATGTAAAAAATGCATTGTTGGGAAACATAAATAAAGGCTCATTTTGTTATTTTATATTAAAAAAAAGTTGACATCAAGGAGAGGTAGTAGAATAGATATCTGAGAAAGATTTACTTCAGTGCACTAATTGTATTAAGACAGATCATCAACTTGAGCCAAGATAAAAATGAAAAATGAGCAAATAACTGGAGTAAAAACACAACTGCCCTGATAATAGCTGTGACAAATGTCCCCAAAAGTTCACATACCAGTTGTTTGCTTTTCCCATCGTAGATCAGACGAAAACTTAACAGAGAGCTGATGCAAACAGGAAAATAAAGTCCCACTCCCTGCAGCCTTTATCTCCCATCTTCTCACTGCTAATTCAGCACAGCTCCGTGTGTTTCAAACCAGGAGATACGGAATGCATTTTATCTGCAGTAGCTCGTATGTTCTCAAGCCCAGTTATTTCCTGCGCCAGGCGACATTCCTGTCAACAGACATGTGAACCAGTGTTGATGTAAACCACAGAGGGGTCGGAGCTTCAGATTCAATACGCTTTAATCTGCATCCACATCTGAGTAATGAAAACACAAAGCTCCGTCTGGTTTCCCCTGCACTGCATCATTCTGTCTACATGTGACTATGTCTGCATGTGGCTCTACTTTGTGAGTGGATTCCTGCATCTGTGAGTGTGTGTTTGTGTGTGTGTGTGTGTGTGTGTGTGTGTGTGTGTGTGTGTGTGTTTGCATGTGTAAAACCAAAGTGACACTCAGTCAGTTGCATTGCAGACGATGTCACTCTGTCTGCTGCAGAGCTGGTGATGGTGGCGTCCTGAATGCTGATGATGCACTGACAGCAGCACTGCCTGGTGTCCCTTTTCTGACAGATGAACTTACCTGCGCTCGGGTTCAGTTTGTCTTTCTGTCACTCTGGCTGTGTCATCACTTTCACAGGGCATGAATAATAAATGACTCACAGCAGGAAGTCAGACTTCAGCCCATCATGAGGCAAAACTGAGAAATTTTGAGTTCACCTCTCATCCTTATACATAATTCTTTGTTTGACCTTTTACACCTGTCTGTAAGGTTTATTCAGCTCATTTGCAGGCACTTAGTGATGCATCGATTTGTCAACTGGGAATCTGTCTTATCTGTGATTTTTATTTATGATGAAGGCTCTATCTGGCTTAGGTTGTGTTCACCAATATGAGGTGTCGGGTCAGGACACAAATACTGGCATTGGATTTATAGAACTTGACTGGTTTAGGCATTAAGGGCCTCATTACAAAAATCTCATATCAGTTTATGATGACATTGAGGATTTTTGTTGTTACAGAACACGTTTCCCCCCCAAAAAATCCTATTATATGTATGTTAGGATAGGAATTTAGGTAGTACAAAACTGTCCTAACTTAGGGATTTCCCAAGTTCGGAATCCTAGATTGGGAAGGCATAGACCCCATCCTAAATTCAAACTAACTGGGTTTCCCATTTGCACATTCATTTATTTGTTTCTGCCCACAAAGCCTTTTTGTAATCTGGTAGCCTACTTTCAGTGTTATCTTCGGGTCATTTGTATAAATGACCTTAACATTTTAGATAACAAACACTTGACTGTCCTGCTGCATGTTATTACAGACAAGTGAACTAACCACAGACATTTGGCAAGCAGCTGCCGGAAAATAAAAATAGGGGAATCACTGCAATGGATATTTGGTGTTAGCTTTGCAGGGGCTCCTGTTGGTACAATTAAAGACAGAAAACTAAAATGTGGTGAAACAAGAAATACAAACCCAAATTAAAAATAAGGGAATAAACATAATACATAAAGGAACTAACCCTATGTAGTTACAAATGGGTGAATTTACATATAAACTGACGGGATATCTCAGCAAATCTGCATGTAGCTTAATTATTGGACTTGATAGCATGTGTAATAGGGGCTAACAGATTATTGGCTTCGCTGACTATTTGGGCCAATATTTGGCATTTTGCCTATTATCTGTATCAGCGTTTTTTTTTTTTTTTTAATGGCTGCTGATAAAATTAATTAATTAAAATGCAAAGAAAGTGTCAGAATGGGAGAAACTTTTACTTTGTTAAACCTCAGGAAGCTATTCTTTTTACTTTTTTCACTTGACTTTATAAAAAAAAGTTGCTGTGAACTTGCTATATATGAAAGTTTCAGTTTTGATTAAACATTTGCTAAAGGAATTTAAACAAAGGTTTGAGTTGGAGTTTGTTATATTCCAATTTCTAAATATTGAAATTCTGAATACTGAAATATTTTAGATTTTATTGTTAATGCATATCGGTTCCAAATATCAGTTATCAGTTTCATTAAGTTCTAATAATTGGTATCAGAATCGGCCCTGAAAAAACAATATTGATCGACCCCTATTGTGTAACCACCATGTTACAAACAGGCAATGAGGGACTAACTTTGCACAATCTTTCATTGTAATTGTCTCATGGCTCTTTTTGTGACTTAAGACATCAAAAATGAAGGCAGGAGTGAAATATGTGGAGGAATGTTTTGACTGTTGATTTTTCACAATTGTTTTGCAAAAGGACAGTGCTGACAATCATTTTTTACCTTGCATAGATTAGTCTTTCTTCAGATGAAGAACAATTGCTTTTAATAGTGTTTATCTGTGACTTCAAGCTTTTTATTTCCCACTCCATCACCGACCTGCCAATAAAACTCTATCGCAGTCACTGGGTCTCCCTCTTTCATTTAACTTTGTTTCCCGATGGAGCTGTAGCCATAGTGACTCATCTCAGTGTCATGGAAACAAAGTACTATTGCTGCTGCAATAACAGCAGCCTCCAAAACCCCACAGAAACGTGTAGCCCACACACAGTCTCCAACTGTGCAGCAAAATATTGAAGACGAAATAGACAAAGGGAAGTCTCCGGCGTGCAGGAAAGTATTTAGCTTTAGAGAGTGATCCTGACAAATACACACCCCCTTTCACGTTTTTTTATTATGGAACATAATGGCTAATATGACTTTACAGAGGCCACAGAAACAGACATCTCTTGAGCTGTAGCTGGCTCCAAGCATAAAGGTCGAGTAAGTTAATGAAGACTGACCTCACCCTCAAGTCCCTCAAGTGCATGAAGTCATTACCGCTTCACCACATCAAACCCCATGTCAGCGCATTATACCTGGGATGCTGCTCCGCTCTTTTATCTTAATAACTCAGCTTCATTCTTCACTCCTTCCTCTTTTGTTAATGGAAACTGCCGAAAGATTCCAAAGCAACCTCCCCACCCACCCAACCTCCCTCATCTGCCCTAAGGGCGTGCTCATTTTGTTGCCTCCCCCTGCATGCCGTCCAGGCTCGCCTCTCACTCTAACCACAATATTGCTGTATCACTTACACTAATAGCTTGCACTTAGAGTACCTCAAGGTGAAAGCGCTGCTGAGGTGCTTCCTGTCGACAGTGGAAAGATGCGGAGGGATTGCATATTGTGTTTGCCATTAAAATGCGGTTTAAAAGGCAGTCTGTTTGAGCTGATTGAACTGTTATGTTGTGTTTACAAGATTATTGCTCACCTGCCAACTGGACTGGTCTCTTTGCGCTTGGTGCTTTTAATTCCTCGCCTGCTTTGTTGTAGGTCTTTTTTAAAGAGGCCATACTGTTGTTTTTTACAAGTTTTATCTTGTTAACTACAGACAATTAGTAGTTGTCTTAGTTAATGTTTGTTTCCTCACTGTCGTGTGTTTGTACAAATGACATTTCTTAAACTAAAAAAATGTCAAAATAAGTGAAGTGACCGCTATTAACATTATTTCTCCTCCGTAAGTCAAAGAGCTCATTCAAGGGGGTTGATAAAAACCCAAAGTGAAAAAGTTGTGGTTAGCTTGAAAGAAAAGAACGATTTGTAGTGCAAGGAATAAAATGTGCAAAATAATTTGTTATAGTCATTTAGGAGCAGTTGGAGATTTGTTTTTAATTTTCATTTCATTCATCATGAGGGTAGTGCTCGCAATTATTCCCCATTCAGAGCAGCCAGAAATCAACATCATCTCTCTTCCCAAGCCTCCTACTGTGACTCATTCTTTTTTGGGGGGATGGGTGGAGGAGGAGGGAAAAAAGTGCCGGTTTGCTTGTTTTGGATGCCTCACTGACAGGGCGGTTTCCCATGCGTTGCCTGAATGACAGAGTTGCCCCATAAGACTTGACAGCTGTTGACTCCAACTCTGGGATGTGTTTGTCTGGGTTTGTTTGTCGTTTATTGGTGTTTACACTTGGCAGCATTGGGCTGCGTGTTTGCATGCGGGGTCTGTGACCTCCCAGCCCAGGATGTGGGTCTTTGTTGACGTCTTTTGGCGTGATGTGTTTGTCTCCAAGTGGTATTTTGTATATGTGTGTGTCCATTTGCTATATTTGAATGCAAACTGTATCTATGTCATTTGCGTTGTGTGTGGGCGTGTGTGCATGCGAATTGTGACATCCTTCTTCGCTGCAGTAAAAGTCCCGTGCAGCTGGCCCCCCCTCCTCCCCGCCCGTCTCTGATGACTTCCAGAAACTTCCGCCCTTCACTCCGTCTCAGTGACACGTGTGTCCTCTCGCCTCCAAGCCTGAACACCACGGCAACTTAACAGCACTTTTCTGCTGCTTCTCACACTTCTCTCTGGAGAAAAAGTCTGACATCTGGACTTAGATATAATTTAATTTATTCAACCCTTTGAAACCTTTCAAAACTGTCATCTTAATGACAGAGCTCACTTCCTCTTCCAGCACCTAAAATCACCTTAGGGAATCTTGAGCTGTCGTCCTGCTGGAGCTTCATGACTCTAAACCCCAGCGTCTGACCACTGGTGCCCAAATCTCAGTGCTCCCTGTGTAGGTGCTAATTTAGAGCAGATGGCATGCGGACGCCAAGGCTCAGAACTCCCATCAACAGGAAATGGCTTAAAAACAGGGACATCCCTGCTACAAATTACAGCCGTTTACCTTCCCTCGCTGGTAACCTGCCCTTTCAGTAATCCACTGAAAAATGATATTATAAGAGAAACACTCAACACCCAGGGAAATTACTGTTTTAAGGCTTTTGATCCTCCACTTTATTCTCATTTTAATTTAGCTTGCTGTTTCTTTGCACTCTGTGGGCGTCAGTGCATCATCTCTGACATTTGGAGTCTCTCTCTTCTGCTTGATGAATTATGTGTTTGCTTTGTTGCATTCAGACAGCCTGCAGGTACAGTCACGGATAATACAATCCAAACAAAAGAGCAAGACGGCTTCTAAATTAGACAGTGAACACCCGTGGCCAAAGTTCTTCGACAGAGGTTTTTAAACTGTAAGAAGCAAGGCAAAGATAACTCCAACAGGTGAAAGGCACACATGTCAATTTTACTGTAGTTTGTGAAGGCACATAAAGTAGACTGTTAGATGGTGAGATGGTTTAAAGCTATAAATGTATAAAAAAAAAAAACAACCTTGGAAATATGATATTTTTTATTTTGTGCACACAAGTTTCTTGTTATTGTCTCGTTTGCACAAATTAATTATCTTGTGTGCACATATTAGCCTATCTTGTGCATACAAGCTAGGCACAGATGAAAATAACTTATTATATATATTAACTTTTACTCAAAGGATTAAAATATATATTTTTTAAATTTCTGTACTCTAGGGGCTCAGTAGAAATCCTAGATAAAAGACTTATAACTTAACTTGTAACCAGAACTGTCTAACATTATTTAAGCCTACTTAGTGATATACTTTTAAATAAAACATTGACCAAATAAAATAGGTATATATGTAATAGGGGGTCATCGTTCCATCTGTCTTTTAGCTAACTTTGACTTTGACTCCTACATTAAATGACTTGTCTATTAATAAAGAAATGTAAGTGCTTGATAGCTGCAGCCTGAAACACTGGGCCCCTGTGTTTCTACTTTTTCTACTCAGTGAAGTTTTACTAGAGGAATAGAGAGGGCTGTGTTCCCTGTGAGTAAAGACCATGTTGTGATTTTTCCATGGAGTAATACAGAATCTTGTACAGTAGCCTGTGTTTGAGTTCAGCCCAGGGTGTATGGACGACTTCAAAGCCCACAGCTACACCCTGTGGTTAGTGTAAAGCCGGGCACACGCGAGCCGGAGCACACACACACACACACAACCTGGCAGGGAGTTGATATGCACGCCACGATACACACGCCCTCAGACAGGCGCAAATTTATTTAAGTCCATAAAAACAGTTGACTGCGTTCTCACCCTTCAAATTCCCCGACAGTCGTCGCATCAGTCCCCTCCGCCCGCCTCCGCCTCCTGCTGTAAAACACACACACACACGCATACACACACACACACACACATGCATGCACAGTCTCTCCACTTCCTGACTATTTCTTTCTCCTCAAATCTCTGTTTTAAACGGGCCTCTCTAAGGGCATATTTCACATTTGAGGAATTTCCTGTGTTCTGCTTATATCAGAGAGGAATGACAGTCCAAGAGTAGCACACATACACACACAAACACACACACACACACAGGCCAACTTTAGCCTATTAGCGTGGGAGGGTCTGTGTGTGTGTGTGTGTGCGTGTGTGTACGCCTCCACTTTGTATATGAATGTGAGTGATGAGACAACATGCACCCCCAGAGGCCATCTTGCTGGGTGGTAGAAAGGAAGGATGACTTTCCATCCATCACAGTCAAAACTTTACCCAGTGGTGGTCCGTCTGTTGCATGAGAAGTGTGTTGGACATTCCCAATGCCGCATATGTTATTCGGTTATGAATTGCAAGCTGGTCATTGAGATGGTGTGACGCTGGCTCTTGGCAAATGAGCAGCCTGCTATTTGCTCTTGGCGGTCTTGAACAAGGAAAGCTGCACTTTCACAAACCACTTAGGTTTTTATGCGCTGCAGTGCTTTTCACGAGGCTTTACGCAATTGTGCTCTCAGGATAATGACGAGTGGCTGGGTTGACGAGTAATTGTGTCAATATCACAGAGTGAGCTGTTTCTTTTCACCAAAACATGAATGGAGTTCATCCGGTGTGTTATTCTAGTGTGACTGTAAATAAAAAATCTTGCTTTCTCAGCCCCTTTCTGAAGTGTAAGTTAAGTGGTCGACTGTATAAACACGACTTACACAGATCAGCCGCAACATTAAAACCACTGACAGGTCAAGTGAATAACATTGTACATCTTGTTATGATGTAGTTTTCTGATGGGAAACCTTAGGTCCTGACAAACATCAGAAGCAGTACCTTCATCATGTTCATCATGGCAACGGCATTCCCCATTGTCCCCCCCCCCCATCTTCATGGGATGTCCCATGGATACTCATTCAGATTTGGACCAAGGGAAATTGGTGGCCAGGTTGACAAACTCTTTGTCATGGTCCTGGGGCCATTCCTGAGAAGTTTTTGTTGTGTGGTGTGGTGCAATGTCCTGCTGGAGGGGGCCACTGCCATCAGATGTTGCCGCAAAGTGGAGAACTTGGTCTGCAGCTGTGTTTGTGTGGGTGGTGCGTGTCAAGGGGCATCCACATGATTGCCAGCCCGGCAGGCCACCAACATCTTTGGACATTTATATTTGGTTTAATTTAGGTTGTGACTTCAGGTGACAAAAATGTAATGTCACGGCACTGTCTAATGCCGACGTCAATTTGATGTAGAATACTGACAACAAATGATGTTGATATTTTGTTGGTTTTAAGTTGTGTAAAGTAACCAAAAACAAGCAACTTCCAAACTTGGCACGTCAGCATCATCTTGATGTAGAATAACAAGATTTACTCTTGAGGTATGAAGACCAAATGTCTGCAAAATGCCTTAATTGTAACATCGAAAAAAACCCTGAAATTCTTACGTCTTTAGAATAAATAAAAAATTGATTAATGAAAACATAAAAATAAATAAAAAATATCATCATTCTAAATTTTCATTCCAACCAAAATGTAAAGTTTGTTATATGTAAGAGTGAAGCATCTTTCTGATGACTTATTGGCATCCAGCTGGGAGGACCCAAGGTTTCCCAGTACAGCATTGCATTGTAACAGGATGATCAATGTTATTCTCTCCATCTGTTTTCATTTTGTGGCAATCTTTAGAGACTTAGTTTTGTATTGAACTAAACAATTTAAAGCAGCAACAGACTGACATGATCAGCTGGTTGCTCAGGAGCACAGAGCTCAAACAAAGTGTTTGACTTAGGCTTTGGTGTGAGTCACGCTGTAGTGTCTATATGCAGAGGGCTCTGAGGGGATGGAGAGGATCAGCGTCTGTGTCTTGTCTAGCCGCTCTGAACAGACTCACCTTTGACCTGTGACATCCAAGTCCTCAAATAGCTTTTGATCAAACAACAACAGTAGTAAAAGAGTCTGACAGCATCATACGTCTTTGAAAACTTTTGGTTATTGGGTTAATTAAAAGCTTTGGAGAAAATCCAGAACAAGGGAGCTTTTGAAACAAATTGATTTGGTATCGAAGGATATTACTTTATTTGACAATCATAAAGAACCTTTCGAGATGAAATTATATGATGTGATTGCTGACAGAGCCTGAGACACACGAGTGGCTGCTAACCTTTTGAACAGATAGCCAGATCAGGACGGATTTGGGTAATTAGATTTTCCACAGTCTTAAATCTAATTCACTGTTTGTTTCAAGCAAACAACACAACAAGCAGATGCTGCTGTATTTTCTACCATTTCAAGTCAAAAGGAGCAATTGCTGTGGAAAACAGACATCAGCCTTGTGCTGAAAGGAGATTGAGCTTGCTGGTGCTGTAGTGGTGATCTGATCCTCAGTCATTAACTCGCGTCTGCCAGCGTGAGTGATTACTAGGTCCATGTCTGGGTGAAAGTATTAACATGGCACTGGCTCTGAGGCTTACAGTTATACTGTAGTAGTCTGGAGAAAAGCATGAATGCAAACATGTATTTTTGAGAAGTTTCTTATTATTTCAAGAAGCAAACCACTTGAACTGTTTGAGTAGACCTTAATTTTTCGTATTATTACCAGGTGAAGTGCCTAAGCTATGGATTTTGCTCTAAAGTACAGTTTACTTGTTGTAAAAACACTCCTCATCCTGTTAAATATGTTTGATAATGTCTTGCGTGACTTTGGAGGGGCTTGGTCAAGTCTCAGAAAAGAGCTCGTATGATTGTCTTACTGATAAATTCAATGACGGTTATCTTGAATTTAGGCTTAAGACTTTGAATAACCTGTCTTTACTAGACAAGGAGTGTCTAATGAAGGATGTGTTTTTGGCGTTTTGATCCATTCTGAAGGGACTGAAAGATATAACACTTTGGCCTCTGCTGCATCTTTTATTGCCATGTTTATTATAATTTGTCACTGACAAGTTGGACAACTGAAGTACCCATTTAATCCATCATTACTGTTACTGATCAGCTGTTTAGCCTATACTCCAATCACAGTATTTGTTGACAATTACTTTTGGATAAAAAACCTGCACACGTTCATAAAATTAAATGACTCTGCGCTGTCTTCATCTGTAAGTTTTTAGCCACATAAAGAAATGAATTTCAGTGTAAGTGTATGATATATTTGTAATACTTTCACCACTATACCTTACTGTCAGATAGCAACTTCAGACAGGGAACTGAAGCTGTTCCCTCAGAGCCACCAGACGCAGTAATTTTACCCCCACAGAACATGGGAAAGCTGGTGTACTGCTGCCCCAAATACTTACCATGTAAAGTACAGCAAAGAAAATATTATATACTGTTTAGCTTCTGTGCTGGTGGATTTGTTTTTATCAAAGATGCTTTATCAAAGCAACACAAAACATAAATTTATCACAGGAGAAACAATAGCTCCAACCACCGTGTTTAACTATATACCTTTAAAAGTTACAATTATGGCTGAAAATGACACCAGAAATAAACAAGGTTGCCAATGTCCCATATCTCCTCAATTCAAATCAATCGCCCTCAAGCCCTCAATCGCTGGGTGTTGTCAAGGGGAATTTGGTCTCGTAAAAGATGCCCATTGCAATTTTCCAGAGCCCACTCACTTGTTTTTTTTACCAAAAGACAGTCCAAAAGCCAGAGATATTAAGTTTACAATAATATAAAACAGAGAAATAATACATAATTTTCAAAATTGTTGTATAATAATTTAATTGATGCCTCTGATGCCTTTTGTCCCAAAGCACTGACCCAAATCCTTAATCAATATCGGCATTTATATCAAGTGATCTCTGCTCTCTCATAAAACCACAGCAGTTCAAGTTATACGGTGGCACCCTAAAACAGAGCAGCAGTTACAGCGTTAATGACACTTGTGTTCAATGACGCAGAACCACAGAAGCCACCGCCGCTGTGTACTCAAGCACCTGCAATAAATTTGCCAGTTCAGTGAATCCCAGCTTGTGCTAATGCTGCTGCATTTTTAAAAAAGCTTGAGTCATGCTTTCAGAAGGGGTCCGATGAGCTGACAGCTCGGTAGACAGCTTTTTGGGATATGATGATACACTAGCAAGTCTGGATTGAAGAAGCGGATGATGCTTGATTTGTTATTCACACTGCAGAGCAAACAGGATAAAGTGTAGCATGAAAAACATATAAATGCAGGCTTCTTATAGGCCTCGTCCTTATAGGTTTGGTTGATTCAGTGTTCGTGATATCATATGGATTTAGGACTAGCAAAAAATAAACGCAAATCTTCCTTATTTTAGTCTTGATTTGACAAGTTGTCTGTCTCGAGCAACACATCATACAGAGGTTTTCTGACCAGCTAAGACATCTCCCATCCAAATCTGGATAAAGGGGTGCAGGCAGATTACGCACAAGCCTATGATGATCCATTCAGCTAATCCTGATCATAGCGAGTTGGCTGCACCTCAGTCTCACTGCTGGAGGAGCAGGAAACAACAAGCGATCAACTCGCACCCCCACTTCCAATACAGCAATGAGATTGACCTACCTTTTATTTGGGATTAGAGATCAGATTTTATTGTGACCCATGAGAATAAATCCTTTGATAACCATATGCACCCATTTCATTAAAGAAAATGAATAAATCTGTCACCAGCATGAACAAATTTATTGCAGCTTTAGTGACAAGAGAAGACAGAATTCTGTCCTTTTACTTGCACTAAACTTAATTATGTCAACCAGATGAAGGTCTAAGATATGGAAGCAAATAAGAGACATAACTAACACAGAAAAGCCTGCTTAATATTACATATAAACACCACTGAATTCATAGCATTGAAATATTTTACTTTGAAATAACATGCATCTGAATATATTTTGTCTCAATTCAGCTCTGTGAAATCAAAATATGAAATTTCTTTATTTGCATCTTCTTTTTCCTGTGTTCACTAATTTGGCTCAGATAAAAGAAAAGGCTTGAAAGTGAACACTACAAAAAAAAACAATGCTTTGAATTTAGTGGTGTTTAAAATTCAATATCAAGTATTGAGTAGCTGTTAGAATAGAAATACATCTGAAAATAATATTTCTCTTATTTTGCTTGCTTTAAATATTCTGAAAGCACAGTGAACTCTTGTACTGCAGCGTGGCCTGTTAGCACCTATTCAGTACGTGTGTCTCTGAGCGTCCATATGTCCGGCTCATACGCAGGGTAACAAAACATGTAATCTGGTGACGGCGAGTTCAGCCTGCCACTGTTTGTTGACAGTCAGTAGTGGAAGATTGGCGTTAGCGGGACTAGAATCTGCTTTCTGGCAGCAGAGGCCGAGGGGAGATTAGATGTTAGTGGCGGTGCGAGCTGGCTCTGCAGCTCTGGTCCAGGCCTCGCTCTGTAATTAGTCCTGGCGAAAGACCTTCCTAAAGGCGGCCGGCGTTGACAGGACCGTCTGCGCCTTCCTGAGCTTTGACTCCCACTGTCTCCCACTCATGCCACCCAGCCTTCCCTCTGTTCTACTTCTTCTTTATCTTTTATCACCAATCTCTTTCTCTTTTTACCCCAAACCCCCAACATCATTCTGTGCAGCTTGGTTCATCATGAGTGCTGAAGCCTCTAAATAAATGTGCAAATTGAAAATGATCTCATATTTCACTTTGACAGCAGGATTATTTTTCTGCTGCCATTTAAAATGTCTCATTTGCTTCTTTTTTTTAAACCTGATCTGGTCTTCGATGCTGACAGGTTGATTACAGTCTTGCCCTGATGGCTCTTTCTAACCCCCCACTGTAATAAGACAAGCTAATGATGGGACTGAGAGAGGATGTGATGTGGGATGGAAGCAGCACGGCTGCTGGCTCGCTCTATTCCCTCTCTTCCTCTAATTTTTTAAGTGGTTTTGGGCACCGTATGAAGATGTATCCTTTATGATTCAACCTCAGTGGTCTCTGTGAGGTTTGGCCATCGGGCCGGGGAGTGTCTCTTGACATCAGTCTGGTCATACTGGTTTGCTTTCGTGGGTTAATTATTTCCTTCTTGAAGGATATTCAGATGTCTGTTGATACAATACTAACATGTCTTGTCTGGAGGGTCAACAATAGCCTCACAAGGATCAGCACCAATATAAATCAGTGTTATGTTAGATCAGTGAGCATATAATCTTTGTGTCTTTTATGCTGTGGTTCAAAAATGTACATGGCAGATGTGTTATTTTACTATTAAAAGCTGTTCTTTGTTTTAAAGCATCAATGACAGTTTTCTTTGTCAGTGAAAACAGGCTGTAATCATTTTCATTTTAGGTAGGGAGTATTTTTACAAACAGTAACAGATCATTTCTGCAGAGTAAACCTTTAAAGGTGTCAGACAAACCCCAGAGTCCAATGAAGTGTAGCCAAAGCTCATATGATGCTTGCCAAACAGAGTGAGTATTTCCATCCTGGATGTCACCTACAGGTTTGTCCCTGTGTCCTGCAAATCAACTGCAAAACAGTTTCCCTTCTTTGCAGCTCAGCAAGGAAACACTGTCCATAAAAACTTAAAGTAAAAGGCCATACGTTTTAAAGGTACTCCACTATATTTCCCACTTCAAAAAACCCAAACTTTTCCTTTAATTTACATGTTTGTTTTAACTTATGTTCATTCATGCAGTTGTCCAAATTTGTTCTCATTCATTCTTTTGATCCATCTACTCTCTACCTCATAATTCCTGTATTTATTCACAACTTTGACATCTCCAGTATCCATCAGGTGATGGATAGCTAAAAGCTGGGACCATTGTGAGCCCCTGGACTATAAATATATATCATTTCATGTGGTTTGAGGTCAGAGTAACGAGCAGGGAATTAGGCTCTCAGCAGTCAGTGCTACTGAGTTGTATGCTTTTACTCTGCTCGTCTGGCCTCTGCAGTTTCTCTCTCTCTCTCTCTCACTCAGGCCCTCTTTCCCCCCTCGTTCCCCCTCTCTGCCTTTGTTTCAGTGCTGCTGCTGCAGTCGGCCATGCCTGCAAATGAGCACTAGGACAGAGCAATTATTCAGCACAGGGGCAAGCCCCGCACCCCTCCGTTTTATACACACACTCATGCTGCACTGGCTGTCATGTTTAGATGTTACATGCATTCATAGTGTGGACATTTTTGATAGAAAATTTTACACTTTGACGTACACAGTGAGAGGAGAATGAAATATGCTGCTGGAAAATTTCTTGGATGTAGATTTGTCTTGGAACTCAATTCCCTCAGGGGTGGATGAGCTTCATATCTCTTTCAAACATGAATAAATGTGACTGACACACAAACATTTCTCGTGCCCATCCCCCTTTTATCCACCCCTCCCCGATGCTACGGAGACACTGGTATGGAGTGTGTGCTGGTGGAGGGGATGTCAGGGAGGGGGAGGCCTACGTGAGACAGCATGCCGGTCGGCTCAGTCGGTGTGTGTGTGTTTTTGTGAGGGAGTGTGTGAGCTGCAGCTTGCTGGCTCCACTCGCCGGCGAGAAAGCATCAGCCATCTCTGTCAGAGCGGCTCTGCCCCTTATGACTCCTGTTCGCTTCCTTTTCTGTCTCTCATCCTTTGTTTTTGCTGTCTTTTTTTGTCCTTTCTCTGCAGACGCCACAGCCTTGCCCCCCCGTGCGCCCTCTTTGCAGACAAAAAGCTGCACTACCCCACCAGGTAAGACGCTATATTTATCCTTTGTGGTGCAATCAGTTGCTCTATTGCTTGAAAAATCACTTCCAAAACAGCCGAGATGAAGAATTAATTTATTTTTCTCCCCTTGAGCATGATCTCTAATCAATACCTCCTGCGTTTTGTCTGCCTTTTGTTTGCCTAGATTGTAGTTATTCAGGATATTTGCTGCTGACATATTCAAACAAAAGAGTAAAAGAGCTGATGATGTGATAAGCCAGGGGCTGTTTTTCTGTTTTGGTGACCCATGGTCTTTGTGACGTACCCCGTCTAGACATCGTTGATTATTCAGCCAGCAGGACAGTTCGCCCGAGTGCTGCTGCTGCTGCTGCATGTGTGTATAAAAGCAAATGTTTACAAAGAGATATAAAACATTATTTCAATTAGAGATAATGGTGATGTATTTGGAGGCTGTGGCCGCGAAGGCATGTGGCCGTCGGCGGTTAGCGACTCATAGCCAACAGATTGTTGGTGGTTTTTCTGTGGGAGTGACACCAAGCTGAGTGAGACCGCGGGACACATTACTCCGCCTGTCAGCGGAGCTGGGTGTCACGAGTTCGCTGACGGCTCAGTCGGGAGGAGTTTTTGATGTGAGCAGGTGGTGATGGAGTGATGAGATGCCGACTCTGACTCCCCGACTTTGCCCTTTTCCTCCCACCTTTTCTTTTCTTCATCACTCCCACTCTGCTTGTTCCTCCCTCTGCATGTTCTTGTCTTGATCTGTCGACCTCCTTTTTTCTCTCTCTGCCTCACACTCTTTCCAATGTCAAGTTGTCATGACAGGACATTTTAAGTTTTAGCCCTTTGAAACCAGGCAAATGGATTCAAAAACATGGGAAGAAGGAATGAGCAACAAAAAAGAAATGGCACAATAAATAGCAAGAAGATAGTAAAAAGTACAAGGAAATTACCTGAAATATTGTTAGTATAAAATAAATAAAAAAGGAAATAACCTGGAAAAAGTACTTAAAGATTATAGTAATTGTGTGACATAATTTAAAATATTTAAATATCAATTAGAAATAAACATATATATGTTTTAAAATTCTAAATCTCCTAATTTCTCTAAATTTTTGGGGCATTTCTTACTAAGTTGCTTATTTGATTTAATTTTATTTATTTATTTTTCACCATGAACTTGAAATAAATTGCACCAATTTGCTGAAGTTATGAAAGAAAAGTGATGTTGCTGCAGGATTCAGTTAAAGGGGAAATTGTTGCAGTGGCACGCTCTGGACCCTTTTCTATCTATGACTGTGTGCCAGAAGTCACCAGGGTGTCTCTCCAATCCACAGTGACGTGCCCCGCACTTCCCCTCTCTATATCTGTCTCAGTCGGCCTGCATGTTGCTCAGCAGCTCTGAGGCGAGCTGTCCTTTCCTGGGAACCAACTTCGAATAACATGCCATGGCAGAGAAGGGGAGGATGAGGGGGCAGAAGCGCCCTATCTCTGTCCTCTTTTTGGGGTCACAAGTACAGTACTGTCCCCCCAGTCATCCTCCCCCTTTTCCAATTTTTCTCAGTGTCTCTCCTCTGCCCTCGGAGCGAGGTCATGGAGGCCACTGCTGCGGTTGGTTAACCAACTGTTGTCGTGCTCGCAGGGCGAAATCAGTGGGAGATAGGGACATTGTTTCGGAGTCAACATCGCCCCTGGCTCCAACTGCTGTTTGTCAGCAAGGCATTTGAAATGTAATAGAGCTAAATGTAGGTGTTAGAGAGAGCGCCAAGGGTGAAAAAGAAGGGCATTGTTTTTTTCTCTTCCCCAACTGTCATTTAGAAATTCCTCTGCAACAGAAAATTGAACTGTACTTTAATCCTGGAATGCACAATATTATTACTTTGCATCACAGGGAATAAAGAATACAGTGTTTTTGGAGATTCACCTCAACAGGAACTCAGGACATGTAGGCCTCTGTAGCTTAAAAGCTGGAAAAAGCTAAAACTCTGCCCCCCCCTCCCTTGAAATTGCCACATGTATACCTTTTATCCACCAAAATAAGCATGTGTATGCAGGTTTTTTAAACGTGGGAAAACCCACTTAAAATAGGTCATGGACTCCCTACCCATTGCCAATAGGCTCTCTCATTACAAAAAATTGTTAGTAAACAGAAGGAAGCAGCGTGGAGGCTTGGGAAAATGTTACGGTGGTTACTTCTTCATCGTAAGCCGTACACATTGAGTCTCTCTTTCAAACTCTGTGCCAGCTGATTTTGAATGCTGTGTGACGTGTGTGAATGATGAGTTCTGCTTGGACAAACATATTACAGTAACCATAGTAACTGCAGATCACTTATTTGGGAAAATTGTGGAAAAGTAACAATGTTTATGACTGATAATGTTTGAGGAGTGCATTGGTAAAGTGTTGGTTTCAATTTTGGTTTTTCATTATGGTTAAGGGGGGGTAGAAATGGCAGAACTCACTTCCATATACACTAATGCATTGTGAGAATTGTGTGTTTTTTGTTTCTCTGTTTGTGTTTTTTGAGTAATAACGTAATAATAAAAATTTCTGCTCAGACCGGGATAGATGGAATTTGTGGCGGTGCATCATTGCATTGTGCTGCAAAAGGGTCAAAAATTAGCTTATGCTGGGTGTCATATTTTCGTCAATGCCAGTCGAAGATGATTGGAATTGGAGCTGATAAATACCTGTGACCACAGTCTTTTTTTAAGGGAATGAATGCTGATTGTAACTTTTCCCATGAAGTACACAAGCTAGATGTTAGTGGATGTTAGTCGGTGCTTTGTCCAATGGGAAAGGTGCTTTATGAAATTGCTTTTTTACAGTGTTTTTTTGTTTGGGATTTCTGAGAGAGATGGTGTGATATTTACATTTCTATGCCGTTTTTTAAGGATCTAGGTCCACCTACTTTTTTAGAGGGGTGCTTACCATTACATTTTATAGGTGAATAGGCTTTTTTCTGTGCTTTTTTTATGTAATACTGAGAACTGACTAAGAATTCTGGAAAAAGCAAATAAGTAGACCTTGAGTTAACTAATAAGTTAATAGTTTTCCTTTTCAAAACTCTTCACCTTACAAGATAGTTGGTTATCCAGTTGTCATATTAGATGTTTTCATCATCCAGTAATTGTAACAGTATTTTTCAGTATCATGCTGCAGTGTTTTTAACCATCAAGTCCTTTGACACTGCCAGAGCATAACATGTAGTTTAGGTTATTTTCAGAGGCAAACTGTAGTAGAAAAGGACACTGCGGTCGAGTCAACACCACCGTCGACTTTGATAGAATGCCCTTAAGTGTCTGTTGACAAGTGATACTTGATGGGTTTGTCGCTGGATGTCACTGAAAAAGATGAGGTGAGCCGTACAGACAGATGCAGCTGAATAAAATAGACAGCGTGTTATTTTAGGCCGCAGGAAAGTTGGTGAAGCTGAGCTTGAATGTAGCGCTGTTGAGGAATATGTGATGATGCTGCGTAATGTAAAGTAGGGATTACTGGAGTATCTTCTCCGTTAATCCACAAAGCACTTGCACCAATTTTGGAATTTGTTAGGTCAGTAGAAGAATTTATGCTGTACATACAAAAGTGCAGTTTAGCTTCTTCAGCTCGGTCCACATCTGAGATCAGCAGACCATCAGACCTGAACAGAGGGGTTGCCTAAATATTTGATATACAGACGAGGATTAATGGGCTGATGTTTAATTAATGCTATTGTCTTTTGACCTTAAAAAGGTACTCAAAAGCTGCAATAAAGGCAATAAAAATAGATTTCACAACTAAAAATTATCATTTTTTTGCATTTTTCAATTCAGGATGCTTGTAAATGTCTATCTTACTATAAACTTCCCATTGCTATCATGAGATGTCAGTGCAAATGCAGTAATGTTAAAACTGGATTTACCAAATCAAACCCCTGAACAGCTGCAGTCTTCCCTGAAAATGCAATATTTTGCACTTTTTCAGCATCTTCACATTCTTGAGGGTGAAAGTTTTCCAGAATTGTAAAATCACAGCCTGCAGGCCACATTTTAGACCGCCTTGTCAAGTCATGTTAATTGATGAATGTGTGTGCAGTGCTCTTAAGCCACTAAGAAACCTACATGCACACATGTTCTCCTGCATGTCTCCACTCTGAAGTGCAGCTGTCGCCTCAGGGGCACAAAGACCTGCACCTGGTCCTGCCTGGTTTACATAACGCAGCAAGGAAAAGTGCAGCTCGCATGTGTTTGAGCGTGCAGATAATGTGACAAGCAGAGAGTGTTTTTGGTTTTTGCGTCTCCAGTGTGTGTTAACGTGCAAATCCAAGGTCTTACACATTGTTGTCAGAGTGATGTCGATAAGATGTAGATACTTCAAGGTCAAGGAGAGAAATCATTTTTAACGGCCCCCGCATCAGATGTGTAAATGGCCCAATGAACCCATGAGTATGCTATCAAAAAATAATTGTTGTATTTTAAATCTTACAATCATTATATACATGTGCTTGTAAAAGATCATTTCCATCTATCTAACAAACACCTATGTTACGTCACAGCAGCTGTAATAGCCAAAATAACCCAAGAACTACTGTTTCCCAGTTTGTCTTAAGATATTTAGGCCTCTGCAACTACCAACTACTCTAAAAAATAGGTCCATGATGAATGAAAGAAACAAATATAACCTGGCAGTGGTTTGCAGAAACACACAATGCCAACATTTTCTTCTGGTCACTGGGCTGTACTGGGGAACCAGAGACCAAGTTCTGCTGCTCCACTGCTCACAGCGCCCTCTTCAAACTGGTGCTCCAATCACGCTCATCTCTTCCTTTTTCTTCCTTTGGTTTAATTAATGAGCCTGTTTCCCTGCAGAGTTTGGCTCATTAGCCACACAGCCCCCTCTGTACGCTGTACAAAGTGTTGAGGTGTAGAAAGCAGCCTCCCCTCTGTCTCTTTACACCTGTAAGATTGCACTGAGGGGCCTGCTGAATAAAGGAGTTCAGGACGACATGCGGAGTTGTGATTAGAAAGGGTGACGCGAATCACAGATGCAATTACTCGCTGGCTCACATCGAGTCAAGTCGTGATGAAAAGATAATGAGGAGCCATAAACCTTTAACATTTCAAACGGTTGCCAACACTTAAATGAAGTGGGCAAAGAGTAAGAAGTTTTTTGTTAAGATTGGTTTCTGCGTTGCAAAAAAAATGCTGTTAAGGAAGTTAATGAAATGTAGTTTTATTTTGAAACTTTCCTTCATTTTTGTCTATTATCAATCATATTCAATCATGTATATTTTGGACATAAATATTCCTCACCTTGACCACATCTCCTCGTGACTTTGATGTATTAAACATGCATTTGTGTGTCTGCTGTAAGGAGGCGTGCATCGGCCCAAGGGAGTGTGCGTGCGGGTTTGTCTTTGGGCAGAAGGAGGCTGTCTTTGTGAATTATAGATGAGGAAATGGGGGCGACGGCCAAGTTAAAAGGAGAGGAGGCAGAGACCTCAAAGGAGAGGCTCTGTCAGATGTGCTGACTGGACCCTCAGGTTGACAACACGCTACAAACACTCTCAGGACACACTGAGGCAGCTTCAACAGCCACATTATAAGCAGAAAACCTGTATTTATTGGAAATTTGCTCCTTTTTATTTATATTTATTTAATTGAAATTAGTGTGTTGGTTTTAAATTAAAGTATCCCCTTTAGAATCTAAGTAACACAGTTTTACTTCTTGTCTTTTCTTTTTAGTTTTTAGCATCTGCTGTAGGAGGTAGAGGTTGTTGTAGCTGTAGCAACAAATCCTTCAGGTGACATAAATACAACATTTGGTATTCCATGTCCACAGAAAACTAAGACTATGTGCCAAAAATACAGGCCCATAAGTCTTTCTGTAGTGCTGGAAATTCCCTTCTCATGTTCTCACAAGTTAGCTGAGTCCAAAAACCATTTGAAGGCCTTTTTCTATGGGATTGATTCACATGTCAATATATGTTTATATTTTAATATATTTTGCTGAGCTTTTTGCACCGCAACAACAATTACCAGAAAAGCTCCCGCACACTGTCTAAATTTAAAAAAATGAATACATTTATTCCCATGTTTCGGTAACTACCTTCATCAGGCAAAGCTTTTGTTGTGCACCACAACTACAGGCATCACCAAATCACGTTATAGCGAAGAACATCACATCACGACATCACGGCAATGGCAGACCTTTTTATTGTCCTAATTTCCAGTGCAGCTGCCCGCTAACTTGTGCAGGGATGAAATGATGTATTTGTGCGTCTCTTCTAGACTTTTGAAATGTTACCACAGCAAATTGATCAAATCTCAACAATGAAACAAGTAATTTTTGATGGTTGTGACTTAAAAAAAAAAAACGTATCCACTTATTTACAGTGATCTCTTGCACAATGCAATTTGAGAAAAAGTCATTTTTCTTTTTCAGCACTATGGCATCACATGACAACCCACAAGTTGTAATTTCACGATTTGGTCACAATGTCAAATTGGCTGTAAAGCCTGGCGCCGTTCCTGTGGGCTTGTTTCAAACCAAGACGGCAACTTGACAGAGGAAGTACATATCCATAGCACGATCAGTTTCTTCCATTCTTGCATTCCACAATAAAAGACCTAGACATATACACTGCATGACTGTTTACCAGAGGTATCTCAAATTCACTCAAAGCAAAACTATTTAGAACTTTTATTGAAAAAGTGTTGTCACAAATTTGCATCACTGTCTGTATTAATAGCTTTTCTGTGTTTTGTGTTCCTCCCCTGGTGCGTAAAGGCTGCAAGACTTTCACTGAAAGCAAATCAGATGAAAAAGAATTGTCCAGATATAGAAAATGCTTGACAGTTCATTACCCAGTGATCACAGGGTTGGTTGATCAATCCTTCACACCTCCTCTCCACCAAGAGTTTTTAATTGCCAAAATCAATGCATAGCCTTTGAAAATGTGTCTGAATTGATCGATTCTTGTTTAATATGATGATTGATGCAGTGTTTTTTCTTTTATCTATGTTTAATGCATCGTCAAAGCTGTGCAGGCTTGAGTCTGAAAGTGAGACTTGGATTATTAGGGTTCTGCAGGAGGAGCAGTGTGACAGATCCCAACGCAAAGAACTCCACTCAGTAACACTGAATCAGATAATTGTGGAAATATCTTCCTCTGATGTTCCTCCTTATCTCCTCTGTCGGCACATTTCAGCAATGTTCAGCAAGGTTTATCAGGCCTTTTAGCACGGACGCCGAGATTAGGATTCATTTCCTGTTTGCCTCGTCTCTGATGATGAAGTCAAATCTGCGGATTAGGTCAGCCTCTGACCTCCCTCCTCCATCCTTGACTCTTCCCTTCCTCCATTTCTCCGCTCACTGCTGTCTGTTTGACACATTTGGCCTCCCGTCCTCTCGGGAGGAGCATGCAGGTCAAGATGAATGTCGGAGAAAAAATGCGCCATCCACTGTTTTCTTCCTTCGCAGAGACTCGAGACGAATTGCTTGTTTGTTCAACATTGAAGTCACTTAATCACTGTTTGTGCCCATCCATTTAATATCGACACAAGAGCGGAGGTTGATGGTTATCTTGGGTGACTGATATGGTTGTGAAAATGTATAATTATCAGCATTTCTTCCTGTAAAAGCTACAAATAATAATTTTAAAGATTGGATATGACACGCTTCAGATATGTTAAGACAGGCTTTGGAAAAAAAGGATGGTTGCAATTATCAGTGCAGTTATAAAAGGGAGAAACGAACGTTTCAATTAAAAAAAAGAGACTTATTTGAGAAATTCACTCATTGATTGATAATTGTTTCCCAATAACATTTACTTGTATCAATTTGTCAATTAGTTTTGTGTCCAGCTAAGATCACAAGCTCCACTTGTTAGTTTATTATTTATTAAAAATCATGGGTTCACTTTTGGGGAAAAAAAAGATTAAAACAAATCGTGTTGAGGGAGATTTAGGTTTCGTAACAATCAGGCCAACTGCTGTGTGCGAGCGGGAGGGATCATTGACTCTGACAGCTAAAAAAATGGCTTTCAGTACAATGCTTCTGGTTCTGTCACGCTCCTGATATTTTTGGGATGGGCGGTAACGACGTACCTCTCTCTCCTAACTCATCCCTTTCTTTTCTGGCGAAGCCTCCCCAGCTGGCCAGCCTCCAGAGGAGAAATTACTTCCTGTGCGACCTTACAGAGTCTATTTTCTCTCTCTTTGTCTCACTGTTTTCTCTGCTCTCTACTTCTGTAATATCACCTTGCTTCCCTCAGAGGATAATTGATGTTTCTCTTTTCTGTCTCTTTCTCTATACATGCAGACAAAAAAAAACAAACCAAAGGAAACATTTGAATGTATGTGTGCAGTAACATAACAAAAATTTAAAAAAAAGAAAATGTGAAAATGAAAGCGTGACCACAGAAGCATGTGTTAACAGCACATAATTGAAAATCAGTGAGATAATAAGCGCTTTTACAGACTGTAAATCCAAGAGGCAAGAAGCGTGAGTAGTTAGTAGTTAGACAGAATTTCCAGGTTTAAGAAACTTCTTTTGGCAGATAAACAAAGGCGGATGAATTATAAAAATACCACCTAAGTTGCAATAAACCTGAACTGGCCTCAGAAATACTTGTCTTTCCTCCTTTGTGAATCCTGTTTCCTTCTCCTTTTTTTTAAACTCCAGACCTCTTTCTCTCCTCTCTAATAAATCAACCTCCTTCCTGTTTGGAGAATCTCTGCTCAGCTCTCTTTGCGTCCCTCTCCTTCATCCTCTGTCTCTTTCTTTCTCCGTCCAACTGCCTGTTTTGGCGCCAGAGCCCCCCGACGGCCCTTTCACACTGTTTTACAGTTAACAGGATGCTCTGTTTTCTACCTCCTTACAGTCCAAACGCGGGGTAAACGTGCAAATCTGTCTTTCTTCATGGCTGGCTTAAGCCTTAACTCATCCCCTGGCTCAGCCCCAGCGGACCAATCCAAGAATCTCACAAATCTCAAAAACAGCTCACGAGTGGAGTCTAGCTGGCACGCAGACGACACGTTCTCTTGTAGTCACTTAAAAATAATCACTTTGATTTCTTCGTGGGATTATTATCATCCCTGCAGTTGCCTTGGAAACTGTCCTTAGTGACCTCTGTTTATTTGTTTTTTTTCTCACACTGACTGTCATCACACTTGTTGACTTGAACACTGGTCTGTTTTTTTACCTGATGTTTTTCAGAGATGTTGGGATGTCAATTTGTTTACTTTCAACATTGCCAGGCAAGCTGTTTCCCCCTGTTTCAGGTCTTTATGCTAAACTAAGCTAACCGGCTGCTGGCTCCAGCTACATATTTACATTACTGACATAAGCACAGTATTAATCATCAACCTCTCAGCAAGAAAGTGCATTGGCTTATTTTGCAAATTATAGAGCTATTCCTTTAAAGTAGGGGTGAGCGATAAATCCAATGTACTCGATAAATAGCAGCTTGTTTCAGTTGCAATGTATAAAATTATGTTATCACGAACATCTTTTATATAAACTGTCTCATCGTTCTTTAAGAAACAGGCATGACACTCACTTCGGTGCTTTGTTTTTTCCTGTCTGTCTTACGGCTCTCTGCCTCTCACAGACACACACACACAAAAAGCAGCAGCGAAAACATCCACACTTCCTGCCCGAGATGAACCAGGTCCTTCAAAATAAAAACACCATCTCCAAATATCGAATACAAGTTTGCCAGATGGCACCAAATAATTTCACATGCTCATTGCTAATATACAGTATCTTATCCTCTCCAGAGCACTTTTCAAAAGTAGTGTTGCGAAGAAAAAAACAGACGAGTCATAAAATCAACAGGTTTTAAAGGAAAACAGAAACAGAAAAAACTATTTGGTGTATGAAGCCCAGGAAATAAAAGAGAAAGAAAGTTTAAAGGAAATTAGTACTCAAATAAAATTTGGAAAGACTCTCCAATGAAAGTATGTTTTAATAATAAGGGACTTAAAAGAAATCACTGACTCGGCCAGCCTGATGACCTCAGGCAGATCATTTGTGGACCCTGCTGCAAATCTACAAAGATTAGTTATCCTGATATTTGTAGAAACTTTTCCTACAATTTTCCTTTTGTACCATGTTTTTTTTAATAGTCATACGTACTTAATAGGCTTTCTTCGGACAAATTTAGTGTTTTCTTCTCCCTGACACTTTGCCATTGTCCTATTCACGTACTTGGTTGTTTTAACTGCATACTTTTTTGATGCAGGATGGAGCTGTTTAGTATAGAGCGGACTTCTGTGAATAAAGCTTGTGGTCAGGTCTTCACTTTTCCCTTATTCTGCAAGATTTAAGTTTATGTCTTGAATAATAATATAAACTTTAAAAATAACAGTGTCATTCTTTTCTTTGGACAGCAATAAATGAAATGCTAATATAGGCGTTTTTATTATTTATATACTTACATATATTTTAGTTTTCTTACACCCCTTAAAATCAAGAAAGCCTCACATCCCCTCATTTATGCACATGCTCATGCATGGACCATGAAAAGATTGTCTTTGGTTTTTGTTTTTTAGTGCAGCATCAGCAGCATCTTAAGATAGAGGCAAGGTCACACTGAGGTTTGGATTAATGTTGCAGGCAGACTCCAGGTGACGGAGCAAAGCTGCTGTGTGCACCCACGGCTCATGCACAGTTGTGTTAAACACAAGGCCAAGATGAGGGCTGTCTTAAAGAGTCCCTCAGTTTAATTCTGGACTTGCAAGGTTGGATTCAGTGGTTAAAGCTTGAAGCTAACAGTGAATGAAATGGGTTTAGGCTTTTGTCAGACACAGTGACACAGCTCTTTTTTTAGGGAGAGGTGTTAAACTTTAGTGTTGCGCATTACTGATGTTCTAACATGTATTCCCTCATCTCGCTTTTCATGCAGGTCTGAGCAGACGCTTCAACTCAGCCCTCGTCTGTGTCATCCATCAGTGAAAACAGCTCTTCAAGTTAGGTAAGCTACCGAAAAAATGTGAATTAAAAAAAGAGTCTGTATCAGGGATACTCAAATTGATTTGCTTGGGGGCCACTTTTGCAAAATGACTGGAAGCCAGGGGCCAGTGACAGCAGCCCCATACATGTTTCTATGATTTTAAGGACATTTCTAAGATTTTAGGATGCTTCTTTGAGTTTAGGGCATTTCTAAGATTTTAGGACATTTCTAGGCTTCTCAGATGTTGCTAATATTGTACGATATTTCTGGGATTTTCAGACATTTCAAGGATTTTAGAACATTTCTAGGATTTTAGGACATTTCTAGGAATTCTGGATGTTTCTTGGATTTTGGGACATTTCCAGGATTTTAGGATTTTTCTGGCATTTTAGGACATCAAGGGCTTAGCTAGGACCCGTGTCGGGAGGTGCAGGGATCCTCCACTGGTATGATTATTATTATTATGTATATTGAATTACAAAAACAATTCCCAGTGTAAATCACTTTATTTTTATTGTGAATTTGAAAATGTTTGGGGGGCCACCTGGCACCCTATCGGAGATCAGATTTGGCCCGCAGGCCATAATTTGAGTATCACTGTTCTAGAGTCATCTTACACCTAAATAAATAAGAGAAAAAAAACAAAACATAGTCTGGAGCGCTGCCAGATGTTCATATGCACTACTTCGACTCATACCCCCCCATGACATTTCACACTCACTTTTCCCATGACTCACAGGGCCCCGGAGTCAGATCTAAGTGGCCTCACTCAGCCAGATGATTAACTTGGCTGTCCATGGGTGTATAATAGAGGGGGGATTATGCTAAGCAACATGTTGGAAGGGAGAAGGGGCGATTGTTTGGGCTGATGTCATGCGAGATATTTTTGACTGCCAAAATGCAGCCATGTAGTCATGTTTTTGTTTCTTATATCTGTAAGAGATTCGTGACAGGAAATGACAGAGCGAGTGGCTAAATGTAGATTTGGTGGTGAATTCAGAGAAGTTTTCTGTTTGTGTGCGTCTATATTTAGCTCACGTTAACAATGTGTTTGCTCCCGGCCAGAGAGTTGTGGGTTTGTGGATGCGTTCAGGGGCGTCAATGAAAGGGTGTGTTCGTTTGTGTGTGGGTGTGGTTCAGTTTTTGAGTGTTTGTGCATGCGTTTGGGTTGATTTGGACAGGGTGTGTGTGTGTGTAGGTGTTTGTCAGCATGCAGGGTGTGGGTTGTCAACAGTCATCGTAATCCCCTCAGCCGTGAAAGACACGTGAAAATGCAAGATGTCCCAGGAGTGAGGAACTGCCAAAGAGACAGAAAGGCAGTGAAAAGTTCTGCGCTGTGTGTAAATGTCAGAGTGGTTACAATTTGCAGGGATTATTGAGCAGAAAAAGCTGAGAAATTTGAGTAGCAGTCCTATTTCTAATTTAGATTTTATCTGCAATAGTGTTTTTGCTTCAGATCATCTGTCAATCAAACAGAGAGGGCAGTACTGAGACATCCTGTTACATGAATTTTGTTGTTGCAGTTTGATTTTCCAAAGATGATGCCCTCTCATTTAGCGACCATTTCGACTTGATTAAATAGGTGTCTTTAGTGGTTATCAGCATCATAAATATGGGATGAAAGGGTCCTGCTAGAGTGGGTTCAGAGTGCCATTATCAGCCCATTAAATGTCCTTTGGCATCAGGAGCAGCTTTGTTAGGTTTCACTTTCATGTTTGTGAGGTTTCGGTTTCGGTTTCAGATAACTCCAGTGTAAACCCATCCACTGCACTGCTTGACACTCAAAGCAAGTGACATAGTATGTATAGCGAGAAACTCTGTAAAAGTGCGGTGGATGGGTCATGCAAACACAGGACTTGGATCCAGGAGACAGCAGTTTTTGTCCTGTGTGAAACCAGAAATCAATGCTGAGTTTTTTTCACACAATTATTATGTAAATTATGTAGGTACACCAGGTAGTTAAACCCATAACAAAGATAACAAGAAACAACATGGCAACAAGAAAGTTGAAAGTGCTCTACACAAAAGCATCGAGACAAAGCGACTGAATTAGAGAACAGAGTGTAAAATTAAACAAGACAAAGCCAGGAGTAAAATACAAGAATTTTAGAGAAAAGTTAAAGTGCAGTGTAAGAAATGAATAAATATTTGGATTAACAATCATCAGCAAAAAGAAAGGTCTTGATTTAAAAGAACATAGTTGCAGCAGACCTGCAGTTTTCTGGGAGTTTCTTCCAGCATAAAAACTTAATACAATATTCCATGTTCAGTCTTGACTCTGGGGACACAAAGAAGACCTGTCCCAGAAGACCTGAGAGGTCTTGATGGTTTATTGTCGCATACGGTCAGAAATGTATTTGGGCTCTAAACCATTCAGTGCTTTATAAACCAACAGTGGGTGATATTCAGTCCTGGTCTGTTACTTCTGATGGTAACTGGCAAATTCTTCCAAACAAATCACTGCTGGTGCTGCAGCAGAACAGTGATACACTAAGAGACCACCCCCATCAGTACCAGCCTAAAAGCCTAAAATGACATCAAGAGCCCAACCAGCAACCAGCTATCAGCGTATTGATGAATTTAAATGGCTCGGCTGCCATTCGTGTCAGTGCAGTTAGGAATTGACCCCCGAGGCTGCGCCTGGAGGATCTGGTGACCTATTTCAGGATCCATAACATGGTCAAAGTCCGCTCTCTGCTGCCAGAATCCTCTCCTGACCAACACCAGCCCCTCCCACCCCGGGCTCAGATCACCATGGGAACAATGACATCACCGTGGGGTGGGGCTGATGTGTGCCAGGAAGCATCTAGTCCTCTGATGAGATCGAAGCTAAAGAGAGGGAAATGCAGGCTGTGAGCAGAGACACAGCAGTCAGTTTGAGTCACTTTGATTTAAAGTCAAGAAAGTAAAATTGTCCTGAAGGAAAAAAACTTCAGTGTGCAGACACTTAAAAAAATCCAAAAATCCTGTTAATACCAATAAATTCATCACAATATGCCGTTTAAACTACAAGAAAAATTTAATCAGCACTTTGCCAAAATAAACAACCCACTATTGACTTTTACTGCTGGGAACTGAGATCAGTGTTTGCTGTCATTTATTTAATCACTTAGTGTTTCTTCTACTGACAGCAGTTATTATGAATATAAATAAGTTATGATGAAGATGATAATGGTTAACTGTAATTGCAATCTCTTCTCTATTTTATCGGTTTAATTTTAAAGCATAAAAGTGATACAGATATCGTAAAGAGTAAGAAACTAGCCACTTTTGCTAACAGCTGATTGGATGTGACACAGTGCTTGCAGCAGACTTCCTAAATACTCATCCATCACCCACCCATAAAGACAAATTGTGTGAACCAACCCTTAAACGAGTCACCCTAGATGTAATTCACAGTACAGTAAATATGTGACAGGATGTTTTCCCCTTCTGTCGTTATGTTTGAATCCAAGTCATGCAGTTAGTAGATTCATGTTCAGATCTTAAGGCCACAATCAAAGACAAGAGGAAGACCCAGTAGACTTGGTTGATAGGAATGTAGATAAGGCAGAGTTTACACATCTGAAATATTTGCCTGCTACAAGTCATGTTTCCTGACCTAAGTAGTTCACTCCCCCCAAAATGATCATCTGAGTGTCAGATACTCACCCGTGTTACATTGAATTAATAAAGTTATTCTTGCTTGGCTCCACTGTGAATGAAGAATCTAAAAATACAGTCATTAGGCAGGTTTCCAAATTCAATACTGTGAATAAAAAATATGCCTAATGAAAACATGTCAGTTTAGAAAAAACTCCATTTATTGCAAAAACAGTTTTTACACTGGCATGAGGTGTTATCTCAGGTCTGGATAAATGAGCCTTGGATTATACAGCATGGGTTGTGTGAGAGTTTGTAAATAGATGTTTTGACATAGTTTTGATATTTTTAAATGTGGACCACTATGACTTCAATTCTTTAAAAATTTTCTCAATTTTTTGATTTTTCATTCACTGGAGGCATGCAAGAAAAACAAACTTTTTTTCACAAATTCAGTGTAACACAGGCAGGGTACTTGATGAAAAAATGATCCTTCAGGGAGATAGTATTCCTTTTAACACTTTAAAATGCAACTGAGTTATAGTTTGCAGGGACATAAGGAAGTTGATTATACTGTAAGTCTCTTTGTAAAAGAATTGTATAAATATATTTTAATTTGATGTCATTGCTATAGTCAGAGTGTCAGTGGTGCTTAGATCATATGGTTTTGGCATGAAGAGATATGTTTCTGAGGACTAAAAAGCCTTAGTGCCCCTGTACTGCTGTTATTACGGTACTTAATCTACAAGGAGTAGAATCCACCCGGCGCTTCCTATACACAGGCGTGTGTTTGTGTGCACGCGTGCCTTACTCACCATGCTGCTGTTCACCATATACACAGTTCATTCACACTTCACTGGCAGGGCTCATTATGCGTCAATCCCCCGCATGTCTTGCTGAGTCAGCGAAACATAATCCGCCCGTCTGCCGCTGCGGCTGCTGAGGAGGAAGCCGCTGGATTCTGGGTTGATTACAGGTCACCGAAACCTTGAGTGTCCTACTGTCCTACTACTGCTGCTACTGTAAAGTGGGACAGTTACCCATGATCCACTGCAGCAGAGTTTACCGTTGTGAAACTGACCCTGTTTTAAATAATAAAGTGCTTTAATGAGGCTTGCATATCTAAAATGCACTTCAGTAGTGCCACTAACATTTGCATGACAAGACTCTTAATTGAGTCTTAATTCTTAATTGGAATTTTAGTCAAAGTAAATATGTAAATAACAATAAAATCACACTTTTATATGTCCCATCAGTGATTGGGATGTAGAAAATCATACCTAAAATTAGAGACCAAGTACAAACACACCCACATACAGATAGAGACACGCACACTCGGGCGCTCACACAGAGGATTAAGGCCAGGTTGGCCTACTGAGACTGACTGCCAGAGATTCCATCCTCCCTCCTAAATGGATGGTGACATTCCGATGTGAGCGGCGCTTCACGGAGGCGTGATGAGTGCCCAGATTGGGGTGCGGTTGGTGGAGGGGAGGGGGGTGCAGACGGGGAGGGAAGTAAGGTCGGATTAGGGACGGGGTGGGGTGGAGTCGGTGGAGAAGAGGGATGCCGGGGCTGGAAGGTAGAGCGCAGTGCAGCAGGGGGGCATGAGAGTGCGAGAAGACGGCGGTGAAAGACAAAAGGAAGCGGGAGAGGAGAGAAGTCAGACGAGCCTCAGGCCTGCTGCCACACCTTCTCGCTCGTCTCCTGCTGGCATGTTCAATTTAAGACATCAAACCCAAGATGTAATGGGATTTGGCAGTCCTTTTTTGACTCCCAGTGCTGTTGATTTAACCCTTTAAAGATAAGGATGCTGTGATGGTTCACATGCTGTGCTGCTGGGCTTCTAGCCTTTGTGAAAGTACAATAGTCAAATATGATTTAATGGTTTGAGATTCTTTAGGAAAAAATCATAAAAAATGTTGCAGCTTTTAAGTATTTTAGGTTATTAGAGGAACACTTCACCCCCAAATAATCATTTTTATATCAATAACTCACCTTGTGTTGTGTTTAAAGTCTGATTAAAACCTTTTTTTCTGGCATGCCTCCATAGTGAACCAAGAATCCACAAACAGAAAATTCTTGATTATTGAAATCAGAGGGGTCTGCGTTTCACAACAGCATAACTTTACCAAAACATCTGTTCAGAAACTCTCACACAAAATATCAAAAACTAACTAATCAAGGCAGTGGTCGACAAGCAGCTCCCATGTTCAGCGAGGTAAAATTAGTGGTTTTGTCATTGGAGTCTGGCATCGAAGCGGGCATAGATAAGTTTTACTTTCAGTTCAGTTCCCCAATGGAGAGGACTGTCTGTTTTGGAAGTGCTGAGCGTACGACTGGATAAATGAGACTTGGATTATACTGCACGAGTTATGTGAGAGTCTTTTGGTTTGATATTGTTTTGCTGTTGTTAAACAGAAGAATTGAAAGGTTTTATCTGCCTTGTGAGTGGTTTTGAGATATTGAGCTTGAAAGTTTTGCAATCCAAATAGCATAAGTGATATGACCCTTTTTGTTTTCTAAATAAAAAGTCCCAAAATGCATATAACCAAAAAAAAAATACCTTACATGTCAATAAGTTGTCACAGAATATGATATATGAATAACTCAGTTTTGTCACTGGCTTTCTTGTCTGCAGGTCCATGCTCCATCAGTTTTAACTAGGTTTTCTGTTCATAAAAGCAGTAGTTTTGCAAAACTTTGTCAGCTATCCACAAAACAAAATGTTGATTTATATGGCATTTTATGTGTTATGTGAGGAAAAGATGCCTATTTTACACTTCATCTTTTTCTGTCTAACACAATAAGACTTGTAAACAGCTAAAAGGGAGCGGTCAGAGAGGGCAATGTCGGATCATGTTAACCGCACAAGGATGACAAGATGTGCCTGGAGAACAAGGTCCTGAGGGTCGGAGAACCCAGGAGAAAAATAAACAATGTGACATGAGTTTAGTATCAAAATGTTACTAGAAGCATCAAAATAAAAGTTAGAGAATAAGTCAATTTCTAAAGAAAAAAAAACACTAACAATAGGTCTAAGGGTCAAAATTCTGAATGAATTACAAGAATAAAGTCATATAATAACAATAAGATCTGGAAAATGGTTTCTGTTATTGACTGTTTTCAGGAATTGTTAGAGTTTGTTAAAAACAAGTAAAGCTGTTGAATAGAAACTAAAATAGAATAGAAAAGGAGGTTGGTTTGACTCTAAAATCTGCATTGTGATCTAATAGGACTGGTGTTTAAGTCAAAACAGTAAAACTGTTGTATCTCACCACCAATCCTGCTTTGTATTTAAAGGCCAGAGGATCTAACATTACACTATGTTACAGTCTTCTGGTCAGGACAGCATTCAAATACCAAAAAACAATTTAGCAAGCAAGCCAATAAATAATAAAAGACATGTTTTTAGTAGATCTGGGCCCTGTGGGTGTAATGCATTTGAATTTGTGAGGAAAGGTGTGCTTTGCTTGTGTTTTTTTCCAAGCAATTACACGCGTTTGTTGAACGAGAACACAAAGGATTTATGTAAGCAGTCAAGGTTTATGCCATCCTTTATCGGGACAATGTGTGAATGCCAAGTGTGGCGTAACATTGCCAAAACAGCAGCTGAAAGCAGGTCAATGCAATTCTAAACCACCATCAGCACAATCTGGCTGTCAGCACACCAGTTTTCTTCCTTAGCAACAGCTGGGACCAGACTCGCCTGTGACGGAGCCTTGGGCTGAGATTTTCAGTCTCAGACAGTTTGGCCCAATATATTTGAGTGTCAGTAGGTCTTCCTCCTCCTCCTCTTCTCTCTCTCTCTCTCTCTCCCTCTCCCTCTCCTCTGATCCTCATTCCTTCCCACTGCAGCAGACATTAGCCCCGATCACTGTGAGCCTGTCGTCATGCAGCGCTGCAGGGAAGGAGAGGAGAAAGACTAAGAAAGGAAAGAGAAGGGAAGAGAGATAGAGACAAATGAGAATGGGAGACACTATTTCACAAAGGCTTATACATAATTTAGAAATGAAGCCGCCAAGAATTTGTCATGTCCCCACAAAAAAGGATAATGTTTCTTTCTGATTTCTTTGTCTTAGCAGAGTGGCAAACCTCAATCAGATCTTAAATTAAAAAATATATATATAATTTTTAAAGGAATAGTTAGACTTTTAAGAAATAGGCTTTCTTGCCAAGATTTTTCTTTCCTTAAAAAACTCATGTCTGTGCCATGGATGTATTATGTGATCTGGATACTGGACCCCAAGATGCCACTTATTCGGTCCAAGTGATAATTGCTCACCTGGCACATAGGCAAAAAAAAGTTTCTAGCTTCTAGATTTATTTCCAGGGTGTGCAGCCGACTGAATATGCAAAGTAAAGTTTTTCTCGTTGGCCCCAAAAGCGAGTTCCCCTTTGGCTCATAGACTTTGCATTGTGATGCTGTCACAGATTTTTAAATTGCTTTTTTGGCCTTAACAAATATCAAACCTCCATGGATCAAACTGTGATAATAGAGAGATTGATAATTAACCTCAGTTTTGAGCAGAACCACTGGAATCAAGGATGCATCATCAACAGAGGGCATTGCATAATGGAAGCAGACCGCAGTAGCAAAATGGTAGACAGCATTAATTACCTGCAAGCCTTTCTTTTGTCAATATTTATTAGTTGTTTTGTTTTTTTAAACAAGCATGAACCAGCTTTTAATTAGGCTACAGAAAACTTTTTCTCCATTAGCAGTTTCTCACTTGACTTCTCTGTTGTTGTCTTCTCAAATCTCTCTTTCCAATTTTTGGTCAAAATGCTCTGATCATTTAAAATTGGTGTGGGAACTGCAACAGAAAATACTTTTGGGGCTGTGGGGGATTTTTTCGCTGCAGTACCAAAAGTGGCGATATTCCTGGGGGCCTGGATTGTGCACTAAAGATGTATTTTGCCAACTTAGCTGAGCACAAATCTTAGTTCAGACTGGAACCAGTGTGATACACCTAGACTGTCTCTGTCCAAATGTAACACAGTTTGGATGAAATTAAGATTAATATTGATCAGCTATTTTTATTTTATTCAAGCTCAGACTGGCTCGTGCATAGGAGACAATATGGGAAATGCATGAGAAGAGGAAGACAGAAAGAGATAGATAAAAGACATAGATAAAGATGGATGTCACGAAAAAGAGGAGCAAAGAAAAAAAAGATGCAAAAAAGCTCAAGCTAGACAAACAGCTAATGGTCTTTGAAAGAATGAAAGACAGAAAGAAAGGGATATTAGAAACGGGATGGAGGAAGAAAGGACTCTCAGTGATAATTTGTTATGATGAAATTAGCTGCAGCTGATGATAATGATGCAATTTGGCCAGCCTTCCAGGCAAGGGAGGCCCCCAGATAATCTTGTTTAAAAAGCAACTTTCTGTGTTTCCTCTAAAGGGAAAAAAGGTTTTTATGAGGATACATGATTAGCATACAGATACTTTAGAAGTGCACACTCGATTGGGACAAACCTTTTGTTGTTATAATCGGTGGTAAAGAGCTTGTTACGCTGTAGTGGAGGAGACAGTGGGAGCTGATGGGTGCTGCAGTCTATCATGTGCTAATCATGTTTGTCCAGATTTGTGTGTGTGTGTGTGTGTGTGTGTGTGGAGTGTCTGAATGAGGCAAGCCTGTCAAACCCATCTGCTGGACCCCATAAGACCTGTTCTGGTTGCCATGGTAACAACGTCGTTATCTGTGGTAGTGAGGGGATATGAAGGGTGTGTTCACATGCTTTTTTTTTTTGCTTGCTTTCACCATTTTACAAGCCGCTTTCTGCATTGGAGCACATTTGGATTTATATGAATTCTATTTTTAATGCTTTTTGATTTTTTTAATTGTTGTGTTTTGGATTGAAGCTCACCTCTTAAGCCATAAAAGTATGTCATACAGGTAATACTTACACAGATGTTTAGCATGAATAAAATTTTAATCACAGACAGGTGTAATGCTCAATCTGTTACAACAAAATAACATTTTGAAGCTGCATTTGGACACAATTTGGAGTCACAACCATTATGAAATAAAATTTTAAAAAGAAATCAAGTAGTAAGCTCATCTATTTTGTCTCCTCGTTGTCTCAGCACGTGGATGCTGAGACAAAGACCACTTTGCTGAGCCGGTAGAGGAACAATTTTGCACCTTACTCCCTCTGGTGGCGGATTTGTGAGCCTCACCATGCAGCGTGCATGCTCTATTATTCTTATCATGGCTACAGCTTCCTCTTCATTCTGCATGAACCTAATCATCTTACTCTTTTCTTTCCCCAGCAGGTGACCTGTCCCCTCCCCGGTGTCCCAGCAGGCAGGCATGGCAGACGGTCGGCAGCCAGATGAGCACTGGTCCTCAAACGGCCAGGAGAACGGCGAGAATGGCTACTCCACCTATAGCTCTGCCTACAGGGAGAATGGATACCACGGCGGGGCAGCTGCACATCCTGGAACGACAGGTAGGAACGCAGACACGTGTGTGTGTGTGTGTGTGTGTGTGTGTGTCTGTGTGTGTGTCTGTGTGTGTGCATGCAACACTGGGTCAATGGCATTGATTGGACTGCCTCCACATACTGCCAGATGGGTAAATGGGATTGGTTCCACAGTGCCAGGCAAGGGCAGTCAATCCCCAAAAAGCACGTGTTTCACATTTTAAAAAGTAGTGAACAGGAACAATTTGCTGTAGCGGTGCCACCAAAGGTTGAAGGACATTGCCGTGGTCCCTTAAGACACTTGTTCAGAGGGCATCTGGAACTCTCTGGAAGTGGACCAGAAAACTCCATGACCTCTGGTTAGAAACACTTCAAACTTTGAGCTAAAAACATTAGGATATGAGGTATAAAGCTGCTTTATTTATTAGCAGAGCATGCTAAAGATGGTTGCCTGTCACATATGCTTCTTTTGAAGATTTTTCACTTTGCACATTGAAAAAAAAAGAAACGATTAGATAAAAGCCCTCCAAGATCTAAATTAAGATAATGTGGTTGGCTGAAAGTTCCAACATTTTTCAAGTAAACTAAAGCATCACATCCATCATATCACAGCTTGTAAACAAAGGCTGGTGGATTTTAGATGTGAGAAATGTTAATACTTTGAGTGATTTGTCTGTAAAGTGATCAGTCGAGCTCAAAGGACAGAAATACGAAAGTCTGGGGAAGAGAAAGAGAGTTGAAGAAAATAAATATAAAAGGGGAAAAAGAGGGAAAATTAGACAACAAAGCATTTTAGGAGCATAACTTTTTATGCCATGTTTTTCATGTCCAGGCACACTATTACTATGCTCATGTGTAAATGTGGGGAACCCCTCCACTTTTTATAGTGAATTGAATGAAAATGGTAAGTTTAGTGGTGTATGGACACTAACAAGGGAAAAACATAGTTTAATTTTAACAACCACTTAATACAAAATTTAAACACCACTGAATTCAGAGCATGGGAATGTTTTACTTTGAAAAACATAGACAAGAGATGATTTTTTTCCTCCAAATTTCGCCAAATTAGATCGAAGATTTCAGGATTTTTTAAGATTCAGGTTATCCAGGTTGCTCACAATGGATTGGTCAAATTCAGATCTAAACATTTAAGTTGAAAAAAAATAACCCTATATGTACATATATATATTATATATATATATATATATATATATATATAATATATAAATTAAGCTTTAAAGCTAGATTTGAAAATTTTAAGCATTTTGTTGAGTTGAATGTGAACAAATAAATATAGATACATGTTTTTTTAATGTAAAATATTTAAATGCTATGAATCCAGTATAGTTCGGTAAGTATTCGCTGATTGTTTAAAAAAAATGTACTCAAACTCTTATTTGCTTTCATACAATGTATTTTGATGTTTTTAAGGTTGAATGTGAATATTGAGCGACTATAATGTAACTCAGTGTATGTTTTTTGCACATTTTTGCACCATCTGAGGTAAGTTGTTGATCTGCGTCCATCTGTCCTTGACATTGACTAATGGGACCAACTAGCTACTAATCAAATCCAAGAGAAGCATAAGATTCATCAGACAAATGCACACAATGAGCATCATTTCAAACTCAGAGGGAGGCCACCTGTACAGATAAGGTCAGCAGAATTGTTAGTTTTTCATTTCCTTCCTCCCATCCACGTCTTGTCTTCCCGGTGTTTGTCTTTCTCTCTCTCTCTCTCTTTCTCTCCCTCTCTCTCTCTCTCCCTTCGCAGTGGATGACTCAGCCAATTTGCCTCCCTCCCCTCCCCCCTCTCCATCCGCTGAGCAGATTGGGCCCGTGGCACAAGGTACACCCACGCACACTTATAACCACTCAGACCATTCAGGAAGGAGAGTGAATGGTGGTGGTGAGAGTGGTAAAAAAAATCACTTAAAGAAGACAACAAACACACGGTTTCAAGGATTTCGAGTTCTCAACACATGGCAGCCACTGGCATGATTAGAAAAACTCATCTTTGTTCTGGTCCCTTTAGTGTTTAATGTCAGGCTATTGCATGTCAGCTAATCGAAATATCACTTTTAAGGAGTCTGCAGCATGAACCACACTGTCCTGTCCTGTTCACACTCGATCATTTTACCAGTATTAGTCCAATATTAGTTTTCTAACACATGCTAGTTTGTTATTGACCCTGGATACTCAAGCTAGACAACACAAGCATCCTTTTTCCCTTTAGGCTTTAGTACATAACCTGCCACTGGAGCCCTTCATCTCACTTGTCTGCTTTCCCCTTAAAACATCTCCTCTGTTGTTCCTTTGCTCATTGTGTCTTGATTTTCTCAAGGAGTAAATCACAGACTGACTTTCAGCTCTTCACTCACAGAGAACAGCACAGTCTGTTTTCTAACTATTTTCTTCTTGCATATGGCATGCAATCACCAAAATTTAGAACTATGAAGCACCACTGCATGGTTTGAGGCAATTATTCATTAATAAAGAGAACAAATTCTTAGATTATTTATCTTGTATGTTTTTCAACCTTTGCTAAAAATGGTATATTTGCAGAAAAAAAGATTTATTGCATTAGCTAGAGTAAAAATGTTATTTACAGCTGTAGTAAGGTGCTTATTTCTAAACCAAGTAGAGTGCCCCCGGGATGACGTTTTTCTTTAAGTTGACGTGGAAGTTAGCGTCACCCTCGTTCCCTTGTCAAAAAGCCTATCGTTTTTTTTTCCATCAGATTTGAATTATTGCAGAAAATAAGCTCTTTGGCAAATTAACGTTGATGATATTTACATGTTTTGTTTAGAAAAATAATCTTCACAAATGCGCACCACTTTTAGGGTTTTGGATGCCTAAATGCAATCGCCACAAGTAAAAAGCTCACGTTAAGCTATAAAAACTACACCACGGTCACATGACTTAACATCCTGACCACAATGAGGCTGTAAAGACGTGTTTTTACGAGGGAACTGGGAGTGCTGAAATTCCAACTTATTCCCGGGATTTAGGACTCATAACTGGGGCACTCTATGTGCAAAATCAAACATACCTGTCAAATATTTATTTATGAAGACCTGGCTAGAAGGTGTGTTTATTGCATCCCATGCATCTCCATCAGAGCTGAAAGTAACTCATGTAACCCCAGTTTTGTTGTCCTCCATGTCTCATCTATGTGTGCCCCTTCCCTGCTCAAAGAAGATAAAGTAGAGGTTGTCAGTCAACAGCAGGATGAGGAGGAGGAGGAGGCTCCAGAGGAGCCCCACATTTACCAGGAGGAAGTGGCATATGAGCAGCCTGGAGACTTGCTCTTAGAGCAGACAGATTATTTAACAGAGCCCCAGGCTTTGGGTTGCCAGCAAGCCCAGACACCTGAGGTCCTCAATGGAGGAGGTCATCAAGGTGAACACAGCCCGTCACAAAAAGGTGTGTGTGGTTTTTATGGGATTTTGTTTGGGTGCCTAACAGTTTGTATGACTGTACTGTATGTGCGAGCAACTTTACATCAACTCTTTATGAGAGCCTATTGGAGTGAATCCATTACCTATTTTGCATGATCCTCTTCTGCTCTGGTAATGGGTACTCAAGATTTACTGCTCCTGATTTATGAATTGCGATGCGACTCAGGCTTTGCTGCCAACCTTCCTGCAGTTTTGTTGCTCCTAAATCCTTAAGCTTCTGCTTCAGTACCTGAAGTTTACCATGTGCAAAATGATGTGACATAGCATTTTGATTTTGTGCTTTTTCATGCAAAACATAACCATTTGCTTTCCATTGGAGCAACATGAGAACACCTGATCAACCTTGTAGTTGATCACATCTGCACTTTTGTATTGCCAGCTACATTGCAAATGCAAATGTCACTGTCTATACTGTCAAGTGTTGCTAGAATTAGTTGTTTGTATATTTTTCTGTGGGTTTTGCTGGAATTTTGTGTGAAAGGAGGTGGTTCTGAGTACACCCACCTGTATGGGTGCTTCATGAATCAGTCTTGAATGTATTTTAAGTCTGTTGTATATCACTTGCTTTGAGTTTCATTGTTTTCATTTCATCCCAAGGCAAAGGATAATTCTGTTTTCCTATTGTTATTAACACACTTTGGGCATTACAATCCACCCTCATTGGACATGTATCATCATCCTTATTCAAGTAGTTAATTGAATCAAGAACACACCCCGAATAAAATTATTAAAATGCTTTTTTGCAAGTAACACAAAGATTCATTGACATCCACAATAATTCTGTACTTCCAGTAGAAACTCTAATGACCATGACCAACAGTTAATTACGTCAAATAAAAGCTTTCTTTTTCATCGGGTTGACCATTTATGTCAATCCTTCTGTACGCAATAGGAATTCAATACATTTGTGTACATTTATTTCTTGTCATCTAACATCATGCAACTCATTCCTTCATTCCAGTTCTGCACGCTATCTCAGGTGCTGTGACCCCCCTCTGTGCTGTTGTGGCCTGCTGCAAAATACACTTTACTGTTTTGCTTGATGGACAGCTACTGTATCTATGTGCAGAAGGCCTCGGCTTGACTGTATTGGCTAGCTTTTGTGGATGCTTCAAGCAAAGCTTTTTGACCCAGCACAAAGTTGTACAGTATCCTTCAAACTCACAGCCCAGCCAGAAGAATGTATCAGTAAGGAATCTTGTGAGTCTGCTGTGAAAGAAGATGAACCTCAAGTGGCATCGCTACCAGAGAAGCAGCTGGCGGCTGAAAGAGCAACACCTGAAGGTGCAGAACTCGCCTTGAATGAACCTCCCTCTCCTTCTGTGAAAGAGAAAGAACTCTCTGACACCTCCGCAACTGAACAGGGTAAGCAAGACAGACAAGATGTAGCAGAAGAGGGTGCTAAGAGCCACCTGCTCGTTGAGACCAAAGAAAAAGAAGCAAAACAATCTCTACTGACAGAGGAGTTATCAAATCTTGAGGATAAAGACAAAGAGGGAGTAATTTTATCCACCAAATCAGAAGCCCCTTTGAATGAAAGCAAGGATAAACCAGACACCATTGAGGAGACAAATAAGGAGAGCCAAGATAGTGCCAGTGACGACAGACTGCATGAGACGCCAGTAACTAACATTCAAAAAGAGGACCAAAGGCAAGAAACAGTCGAGTTAAGTCCAGAACCTGGCACTGAGTTGATAGAGACCTCGGATATTTTTGTAGAACATGAGCTTGGAGCAAAAACTTACTTTGAGACATCATCAAAAAGCCCCGAAGAGGAGTCATCACAAACCCAGAGCTATTACGAGCTCAGCACAGCAGCAGAGAAAAAGTTAAGTGAGGAAACTGAAAGCACTGTGCAGAAGCTTGAGGAACAACAGGAGAGTAAAGTCAAAATATATCCTGGTAAAATGGCACTAGACCAAAGAAGCCTCTCCCTAAACATTAATGTTGGGTCTGTGGCAGGACAGACAGTAAAGGGAGAGAAGTCAAGAACCTTGTGTCCAATTAGTGGAAGCTTTGATGAATCTGAGGTTTACCCTTCAACACCAGCTGTGGAGAGCCAACACCAGTTTCCTCCAGCAGTCTCCATTACCCCAACTACCACCGAATCACCTGAAGATACCCCCATCAAGGCCGACACACCTTATCCCACTGATAAGCACAAATGTTTTGAGCATTCAGGCAGCCTTTCTGAAATGTTGGACCTGGCTGGAGATCTGCCTCGACCTTCATTAGAGAGAATGGAGGTTGACCACATGAGGCGAAAGTCTGTGCCCGCCAATGTGTCAGCTCTGGTGGGGAGTTCTTTGGCCAAGCTTGCTTTGGAAGATCAAACCCCGCGAGTTGTTGGAGGGGAAAGCCAGCTGGAGGAACTGGGCTACTGTGTCTTCAATGAGTACTCAGGGCCAATGCCTTCCCCTGCTGATGTACCCAGCCCCGGGGACTCTCCGCACCAACGTTTCCCTTCTATGGAGAGCGAAGCTGAGGAGGAGCTCGGGGCCACGGAAGTTGAAGGTGATCAAAAAGGAACTCAACAACAAGATCAGAAAGAAAGCATCCCGGATATTTCTCAAAAAACAGTGACTGAAAAGAAAGATCCACCAGTAAAGAGTAGCTTGATTCTTGAAAGAGCCGTGACAAGTGGAGTAAAGCCTGATCGTCTAAGAATCCCGATGACTTCTTCAAATAATAGACTAAATGAGTTTCGTTTGGAGAGTGGTCTGCCTGGTGACATAAAGATCCAAGCCATCCCAGAAGTAGATGTTGAAAAGGACCCATCCAGAGAGGCTTCTCCCATCCCACCAGACAGCTCCTTTACTTTCAGCCCTGTGGAAACTGGAAGCAAAGTTCCCCTAACACCCACCACCCCCAAGTCCCCAAATGATACGCCCTCAGAAGTCACTGGAGAGAAGACAGGGGAGGATGTCCTACCAGAGGTCAAATCAGAGAACGATCCAAAGTCGGAGACAATTAAAGAGAAACCGACAGAGGTAGACAAAGGAATGCAGAAATCTAAACAGGAGGAATCGCAAGAAAGGAAGGATGAACCAGAAATTGCAAACACAGACACACCGTCAGCACCATCTCGGTCTTCAGAAGAGAGCACAGAAAAAGATGACGAAAAGATTCAAAGTGAGCATGGGACACCTACAACATTAGAAAGAATAGAAAAAGAAGAGACCCCAAAAGCTGTTCAGGATGTAATCACCGAAAAGTGCTTAGCTGAGAAAGATTCCCGAGTCCAGTTACAGGAAGCGACTACGGATAAAGTCGCACCAAAGCCACAAATATCCTCCCCAGTCATCATTATACCTCAAGCACAAGTAGAGGAAGAAGCAGACGAAGAAGATGATATTGAGATTGCCGAAGAGCCTCAAGAGGTAATGGATGACGTGCCTGTGCCCCCCAAGACTGATCAAATAGAGAAGAGTCCAATCAAGGTGAGGCTGACAGTAGGCGATCAAAGTGTCGACGAAGATCCAAAGTCTGGAGCAGAAGAATGGAGTCACAGTGCGCAAAACAGTGACGATGGGGAGCCTGCGACAGACAGTTCTCATTTGTCTCCATGCTCTGATCATGATCTTTCACAGCAACCAGATGAAGGCAATAGGGATGAGGGGATGGGAGAAGATAAAGTAAAAGATGATGCGCAGATTAGTCGAAATGAAGGGACAAAAAAGGAGGCTGAGGTGGTCGAGAGTGACCTCACAGTGGAACAGCAAGTGGAGGAAGTTGGTTCAGATGGCATGGGTGAAGAGAAAGAAAAGAAAACAGTGGAGGTTGAGGGGGAGGAGAGGACGGGTGAAGAAGTGGTGGAGGAGAAAGACATAGAGATTGCTCAGGAGGTGGAAGAGACGTCTGGTGAGCTCTGCCAGACCATTCAGGCAGCTAATGATGAAACCACCATGGACGTCTCCATCCTAGATACAGACAGTGGCTGGATGGACTCACAAGGTACCCAGAGCTTGTACAATTAATAACTTAATTGTTTAAGACACTTAATGTATATCTAACATGCTTTTTAAATGCCAAAAACTAGCTTTAAGCTTGTTGATAGTAAATCATAATGTGTCTTTTGTACTAAGCTTGCTCCCAGCTAGCTAGAAATGTGGAGAATTAGTCCTCTTTCCTCTCCACTGCAGATGATGACAAAAGTATCATGACTGAGCAAATCGAAGCCCTTCCTCAGGTCCAGAGTCCTACCAGTACACCTGTGGTAGACAGACCCGCTAAACGGGCCCCTGGCAGAGGAAGGGGCCACGCTGGTACCACTGAGAGTAAAGTGTCCCGCAAAGTACCGAGCCACCATCCACCAAGAGAGGATATGAAGAAGAAAAAAGGTTCAAATTATGTGTTCAAGACGTTTTCTTTAACTTAAAACAATCTGTAATTTACATTTGTATTTTAGTAAATTCAACAGAAATGTAAGTTGATGTTAAGCACAGATTTGCCTCTCTGCTGTACATTTAACCCAGGTTTGCATGTTGGTATAATCCTGTCTCTCCTCTCTGCTAGTAGCTGTGAGGAGGGCTGACCAGAATAAGGTGTCAGCCCTCCAAAGTCGCTCTCCGTCTCGAAAGAGTGTAGCCAAAGTGGCAGCCAGACATCCTAGGCCTGCTCTGCTTCACGGCTCTGCTAGACGCAAGGCCACAGGTGAACACTCTTCACCGGGAATCACTGCTGTGGATAGAGAGAGTGCGACCAAATTCTAATGTACACTCTGCAACATCCCTTTAATATTTCTTATACTGGCCTCTTATACATAAAAAATAACAGAACTGTTAACCAAGCTCCAAATCCTAAAAATTGCTGAATTCTTTTTTTAATCCTGTTTGTCAATGCTGGAACATTTTACGGGTTTAAATTGGTGCTTCAAACATACAAATAACAGGTATTTTGATGACTTTGCTCTCTCTCTATTGATGGCTCTTTGAGAAATCAAGCGGGTGCAATGTAGCTGGCAAACATCATGTGCTGCGGTCTTTTTTTGAATTAGCTCAATTGCTTCATGTTTTATGTTTTTGTTTTCATTTTGTCTTGAAGGGAGTATATACTCGTGCTTGGCCTCATATTCATGTTTATTTTTGCTCACTGATGCCTCAGTTTATTGATTGATATTTGATGATCACAGCAACTCTGATTTCATTTTTCTAATCGTTAAATGCCAATTGTATATGTTTGCTGGAAATGGTTGCATGTCGAAGGTTGCGTGTTTGGTCAGCTGGTATGAAAAGGTGTGAGGACTGAGAGTGATGTGATGCTTGTGCAGAGGGCGTCTCAATTTGCTCTCACTAATGGCTTTCAGATGTTTACGTTTGGACTGTGTATTCAGAGTACTTTTATGGATGTGTATGTGTGTGGAAATTCACGCTCGCAAAAGTCTCCGCCTTGCTGGTTTACTCTGGTCATTAAAGTGGTTAACTTTTCTTCCAGGTATGGAAAGCCATCAGCCCCTCAGTGTGGCTCACCAGTCCAGGGAGAGGACCACTGTAAGTACTACCAGTAATGACACATGCAATCACGTGTGCACACACTCAAAACAACTGTGATCATCAATGTTTTTTGTTTAGAAACTGTATATCATTAAATATTTTAATTATTTTGTTTCATTATTTTATTAAAAAAAAACATCTGCATTAGGGATTTGTATCTGTAATACTTAAAACATTTTTCAATGTAGGATGTCTACTTTTAACAATAAAAGTACTTTTTACAGAGTGGTAGTAGTACTTTTACATAAATAAAAATGGTTAAGATGGTTTAGATGGTTAAGAACATTTGATGCATCTGGAGTTGACTTCTCTTATATTTTCTTTTAATGGAAAATTAAGAGAACATACAAGAGAAATTTAAGACAATGTTGCTGCAATATTTCATGACAAACTGGACGTTTTCTTCTTTTCATTTCTGCATGTGTGTCTTTGTGCATGTTTATTTTGTCTTGCATGCCTGCCTCTGTCCTTGTGCCAGTATCGACAGAGAAAATCTGTGAGTAAAGGAATCAAATGGGAGTAGGCAGACAACATTTATAATGCGCAGCACAGGGGCTCTCAGAAATATCTTGAATTCCATCTTTCACCTCCTACACCTCTTGTAAAAACCTTTTTTCACTTTCTCAGTCATCTACCTCTGTTTAAAAGTTTCATCGTGTTTATGTCTTTTATGTGAACTTCTCCATCCATTCAAGCTTTTTAAATAAAAGAAAATCAAATCATCACTTTTATATGTTGTTATGTCCCTCCATCTCCACTTCATCCCATTTTACTTTTTCATCTCTCTATCTGTTTGTCACCTCTGCCTCACATCATCCTGCATGCTCTCCTGCTTCATGTCACCGCTTCCATCCAGAGCCCCACAAGGGCCGTTCTGTTAAAAATGGCAATTCAGCGTCGGGGATCCGAACACCCGCCCCCCCGGCCCGGCTCTGCCTGTAGCCTTAAACGGAGCCCTCTGGTGCAGGCAGAGCTCAATGAGGCTCGCCCCTCCTCTGCATGCTCCCGCCAGTCCCCTCTGCCAAACGTATGGGCAGAGAAGGTAAAATGAAAGGAAAATAGGGACTGATAGGTAGCTGTAAAGTGTGTCCAGTGTGCATGCTGCATGTGATTGAGTATTGACTCTCCAGTGTGTGTGTGTTTTCGTTCAGGAGAGAGCATACCGCAGCCCAGAGAAGAGGTCGTCTCTGCCCAGGCCGGCCAAATCTCTGACACGCCACATCCCTGCTGCTGAACAAGAAGACAGCACCCCCTCCAGGCCAACCTGTAAGAACACACACACACACACACACACATATATACAATACAGGCCCTTCCAGCTCGTTTTCCTCCCAAATTAACTCATCTCTTCAGCAACAGATTTCCCCTTTGTCCTCGATTATTTTCTTTTTAATTGCTTCATCAAATTCTAACTCCTGCCACCGTACACTTCCTTCCCTTCTTTTTTCTTCCCCCTATTTCCCTTCACTGCCTTGTTCACTCCTCCCGTTCTTTCCCCTTTTGCCTCTCCCCTCTCAAAGCGATCCAGTCCAGAGCGGACAGCAGGTCTGGAAGAACTCCTGGTATGGCAGGTAGAGCACCTACTAGCTCCTGTTAGATCCATCACACCCTTCCCATCCACCTTTGACATCTAACTGCTGCTATGAAGTGTTTTTATAGTGGGTTTTTTTAATCTCAAATATGGACTAATGTTCTGTATAAAAGTAAGCACCATCTGTTGACAAAGCATTCATTCATTCATCTTAGTCAAATTTTTCTGAAAGGTGTCTGAGGGCTTCAAAAAGTCTTGAAATTATTTATTATTCAAGTCCTATTATACCGTATTCCCCTTTTTAAAGGTGACATATTGTAAAAATTCAGATTTCTATTTCTTTTTTTAATATACAGTAGGTATATGTCCTTCAAAAATCCTGTAAAAGTATCAAAATGCTCAATCCACAAAGAAAAACATACAGTATGTATTCAGAAACTTTGTGTCATCCAGTGGTGAATTGTAGATTGCAGCCAGCTGAAACTTCTCCCAGCTAGAATTTCTTTGCTCAGGACAATTATCCACAGAGATCTCTTCCTCTCCAAAACAAAATAATGAGGTGATTAAAGCCTTGAAAAGTCATGTTAGAAATTATGATTTGTTACTGTGTTAACTGACACAAAAACGCAAATGGCCCTATCCAGAGCCAGTGTTTGGTTTGTTCTTCTTTGGTCTATACATGAGGACCCGCTCCCTATGTAGATATAAAATGCTCAATCTGAGGTATAGAAAACACAAATATTCTCCTTTTCAGGTGATTATACACTAAAGAAAACATTATATTGTATTGCATTTCTGCCAGTATATCGCCCTAAATCCTACACACTGGACCTTTCAATGAGCATCTGGACTTATGTGAAGTTTTGATGTCACAACTGTGCTATATTACAGTAGAAACTGCCACTATAGGGCTGTTACAGTCATTCCCCTGCTGCCATAATGGTGCAGAGACGCCAAGAGCACAGATGTGGAAGAACCCAAAACACTGACCAATCAGAGCAGACTGGGCTTTTTCAGAAGGGAAACTGAAAGAGGCAGGTGCTAAGACAGAGTGTTTCAGACAGTATGAGGGAAACAAATTGGTTTTTAACATTTAAGCATGTAAACACCCAAAAAAGAAACCCAAAACAAGTATGACCCTGAAATCACAATATGGGACCTTTAAAACATAACAAGGTTTGGTATGTGTAAAACACACTCGATTTGTAGTTCATTTACAGTTAAAGGACCTTCATTTTGGGATCAGTAAGATGAATTTGCAAGCTTTTTTTTCAATATAAATTTAATTAGAGCTTTTTAAAATGTGTGGCTCTGTCACACCTGCAGTTGCCTTATCAGACGGGCTGGTGGGATCCATGACAACAAGTCTTTATCATTGTTCAGAATGTCTTTGACTAAAATCCTATTGCCCAGCAACAAGCCGTCAGCGTTAAATGAATTCACTCGTCGGTGTGTGCTTTCACAACTTGCTTGTCAAACAGTTGTGTTTGGCCTGGGTTGTTTGTTTTGTGGAAACTGAGCAAATTAGGCTCTGACAGGGCCGTGCTGACAGCTCAATGTGTGTTGTTTCCTTATCATCATCATCATCTGAAGCAGATGAAGGATCATACACTCCAATCCATCTGTTGCTCTAATGTGTTGTCTCTATTTTTCCCCTTTTCCATCTGTCTTCCTTTTTTATCTTTTTGTTGAAATCGTTTCCGTCTTCAGGAAGGGTTTTCTTTCACTTGATGTTTCTGCTCCTCCAACTGTTTTATCTTCATCATTGTAATCCAGAGATATCTCCTGTCTCAGGTACAGAGTCTGCACGTTCCCGATCAGTCCGTAGCGGCGCCTCCACCCCTGGCTCCTCCGCTGTCACCCCAGGCACGCCCCCCAGCTACTCCTGCCGCACGCCCGGCTCCCGCACTCCCGGCAGCCACACACCCAAGTCCTTCAGCGTCCTCCAGGAGAAGAAGGTGGCGGTGATCCGAACCCCGCCCAAGTCGCCGTCCTCCGCCCAGCGGCAGCTGAAGGTTCTCAATCAGCCCCTGCCTGACCTGAAGAATGTAAAGTCCAAGATCGGCTCCACCTCCAACCTCAAGCACCAGCCGAAAGGAGGACAGGTAACAGGCTGCTCTGAGAGATCACACTCAGGATGTTATTTAGGTTTGGAATCAAGCTCAAGACTTCAAAAAAATATCAGATTATCATTAGTTTGAATCATTTTAACATAAGAAAAATCTCATATACCCTGTTTCCACCAAATTAGCTTGGTTTCTTGAACCAGATCTGATCAAAAGTCTTCGGACCTTGGTGCTATCATGCAAACTAGCTCACGTCTCCACCAGTTTTGAGTGGAACCCCTATAATTAAGCATCAATGGAGGGAGTTGCACAATAAATGGAATAACAATAGTAGCAAGATGGTAGATTGTGTTGGTTCCATAATTACAGATATTTGTTTTTATCCAAAAAACAATACTTGACCAACTATAAATGATAACAAAATGTAGAAGACTATTATGTGCAAACTCCAACCTTTGTTTCCAATCTGTAGAATATGAAAGGTTCACTGATGTTGTCACAGTTTGCACTTCTGGGGCATGTTCAATCTCAAAGCAGTGTGCAACATTTTACTGCGGTTTCCAGATTGATCAACATTTTTCCTTAAAGCAGTGTGCTTTGAGGTGTTTTTTTTCCTGTTTGGTAGGTGTGTCACAGGTGGACCCAGTCAGCGGCAACAGCATGTTTATAGACCAAATTCTGGTAGATTTTTGCATAATGTTCATATATTTTTTGTTTCTATCTCACACTTGCTTTAGGATGTAGGGGCAAGTTTTCCCACACCAGTAAGCCTCTTTGAATTAACATGAATGAACCCTGCAGTATTAAAAAGCAGTGCACAATACAACGAGGTGTTCATCGTACCACCATTTCTGTTTAAACAGATGTTTTGTCAGGGCCGAATGCAGCCCTGGTCATGGAAAACCTGCTGTTTTCTGATTCCAGCTGGAAACCAACTTTTCAGGTTCTGAACCAATTTATTTTTGGACGAAGTGCTCCAAACAAAACCAAACTGGTTTCAGGTTGGTGGAGAGGGATAACAATGGCAGAAAGTCAAGGTTCAACTGTGTGAAAACTGCACTTTGCAAGATTTTAAAATAAAAGAATCCTTTTGACATATTTTAGCAGCACACAGAAAGAGATACATTTCTTGTGGTATACAAAAAAAAATCTAGAAACCACAGAGAGAAATGCATAGATTTGCATATATATATATACGAATTTAACTGACAGATTTCTGGATAATGAAATCTTTCAAGCATCGTGCATTTACTTGTTTCTGCCACACGAGGGCAGTAAAGGACAAAGTTTTAAGGTAGGCTACATCTTTAAAGAAGGAATTATTTTATTTGTCTGAAAAGGCTAAAAGTAACCTTTTTTATTTACCACAAATATAGCTACTCTAATAATTAATACGAATTTTTAAATAATTATTTCTATTTGATAAATGAGAGGATATATACTGTATATATCATTTCAGTATTTACTGTTTACATTTTTATGTGTTATTCACAAGATGCAAAAAAATGTGTTTTTAAAAGGTAAAATAATACACATAAAATGACAGATGCAAAGGGTGTTATTTAATGATTTTTTAACCATTAACTTTTACTAAATGCTTTTCAGAAATTTCATTTTCATCCGTCTTTATCTGGCTTTCAAAGAGTTGTGGTAGCTGGATATTTGATTTTTGATTCCACCGTAACAATCTACCTCTCTTCTGTCTGTCTCTCTCTGAGGTGTAGAAATGTTGTAAAATACTCAAATATCTTTCGTCACATCTTCACTATCACTCACTGCCTCTAAACCCCCGCCGTCACTTCCTGACTGTCCTCTCCCTGTCCGCCGTCCTCTCCCTGTCTCCTGTCCTCTCCGTCATCAGCTGCCTCCAGCCTCTGCCCCTGACTCTCCCTTTGTCTTCCTTCTCCTCACCTCTGTCAAATTTCTCCCTATTGAAGAAGACATAAACCAGCTTGAACTGCACTACAAATCGTAGTCTTCGGAGCAGATTTAAAGCAGCTATTCTCTTTAGAATATTTCTCTCGCCGCCTCTGAGGAGCAGTCAACCTGCAGAATCATTTGCCCCAGAGATGAGCTCACGTCATCGCTGTGCAGGATTTTCCCTCCAGCTCTCAGTATTAATAATTACAAGCGGACAGAATTACTTATTGAGAAGTTGCATCACGGACACAGAATGAAAATGTATCAACTCACTTAACTGATTCCGCCTCACAAGAATGGTTTGCTAGATCCCAAAAAGTGTCAGATTTGTTTTTCAGACTCTGCTTTCATCTTTGCATGGTGTAACAGATGTGCAGTCGACAAATGGGCTGAGAGTTTTTAATCACATTACCAAGGCAACAGACAGTCTTAATGTTCCTGCAGTATTGCAGAGGTGAGACTTTTCATTAACCCCAGTGATATATGGAGGAGGAGGAAGAGGCAACTTCTTCTTTTTTCCTCTTTGGGGAGAAATGTGACATAGAGGCAGAAATTTTTAATGAAGCTGAGTGACGCATGGCCTGGAGAAGCAGCACAGCAGGCTTTGTGGAGCTCAGTGTGTGATATACTGGTGGTATCACACTCTGAGAATCTCTAATGTCAGTGTAAAGAGTTATTATTTGAAATAATTTTAAAAAGTAGAAAAATAAAAGGGATTTTACTTGCTAAAATAACATTTTTATAATAATATAATGTTAAAGTATTATTTTATTTTGACATTAAAAGGCCCTTTTCAAAATAAAAGTATTGCATGTGCCCATAAAGTAGTTAATAATGACTTGACTAGCCAGTGTTTCTGTGACATTTTGTGTTTCACTGCTGTAATTTTGGGTGATTTTTTTTTCCGCTACCTTAACACTGAGATTTAAATAATTAATTAGAGCTGTTGCATAATGCATAATATAGGCCTCCCACAAAGGATTTTAATGATATTTTCAGTATTGAATAATCTGTTGAATATTTTTATATCAATAATTTATCCTTACGATGGCAGAAAAGAGTGAAAAATGCCCAAGTTTTATTACAACACACCAAAACCCATAAATATTTACATTTTTATTAAAGAAGATTAAGAGAACCAGCAAATATCCACATTCCAGAGGCTGGACCAGCAACGTTTGCTATTTTTGCTGAAAAAATGGTTCGATAATCGAACATCAAAATACTTAATAATAGTGATAATTCACTAATTATTTCAGTTTTAGTATAATCATTTTTAAAATATACATATACTCAGTTCGATTAGGTTGTTATGGGGTTTGGTTCAAGTGCATTGTCATTGCGTGACCTTGCAGCAGTCTGTGCTGCAACAGCTGTAGAGGCAGTGGAGGAAATGCAAGAAATAAGGAAAAAAACAGGAAGTAAGAGGAGTGTGTGTGTGTGCGTGTGTGTGCGTGTGTGTGTGTGTGTGTGAGGGAAGAGCTGTCAAGAGAATCAGGTCAGGTCAGTGTCGACCGCAGACGGAGGCTTGCTGTCAGGGCTCCTGCCTGTTTACCCCCGAACCTCTTTCTCCCTTCTTTTCTCCCCCTCTCTATCTTCACTGTTGGCCCTTTAAACAATGGAGTAGACATTTTTTAAAAATCCTTTTACTTTACAAAACAACACAAAATGGCACACGCGGCAGGAATACTGTCATTGGTTGTATTTAATCGCAGTAGAGCATCAGCTAAGTTTTACATATACGTTTATTTGATTGATTGCCCATTTACTTTTTTGTTTTTAGGTTTAGGATTAATGACCTTTATAACCACTTTTGTTGTCTTTTGCATTTTTGTTTTAGCATCAGGCTAAAATGTATTCAGCCACAAAAAGTGTTTTTCAGGTATGGAGGCAAATAAGAGAAGTATTAATAAGCAATAAGTAATTTGTATAACCATAGAATAACTAATTAACTGCACCTAACTAATTTACTTAATAACTGAAACACCACTGAACTCATAGCATTTAAATACTTTACTTTGAAAAACCATGAATCTGAATACATTTGTTCTGAATTTATCTCTTTGAAATTAAAATAGGAATTTTCTTGATATGCACTTTCTTAAGCAGAACATGGAAAAAAAAATCAGTATTCACAAATCCAGATCCAAAAATTATAATTTCAAAATTAAAAAAAAAAATAAAAAAAGAAAGAGATTTTTTTTGGCTAATATTTTTAGATTTAAATGTACAAACAGGAATTTATTTATTTATTAAATTCTTAAACTTGAATTTTGGTGAAATCTGAATTTGTGAATATAGACAAACATGAAATGCAAATTAATTTTATATCTTGATTTCAATGAAGTGAATTCAGAATAAATCAGTTCAGTGTTATGAATTCAGAGGTAATTAAATTTCAGTATTAAGTATTCAGCGGCTGTTTAAATTAAAATACTTTGTCTCTTATTTGCTCCCATACTGTAGGGTTTCACTGGCCAATTACATTATTTCTGCCTCTCAGCTCTGAGAACTATTTGCAGAACTGAGAAAAGATTTGTAAATGTAAATGCATGTATAAGCACAATGATCACTCATCGCACACTTGACTAGTCTAACTAAGGCACATATAGTGTTTTTTGTTTGTTTTTTTTTTTTTTTTGTTTAAATTCGATTTTGTTTTAGGTTCAAATTTTACACGAGAAGCTGGACTTCCGTCATGTTCAGTCAAAGTGCGGCTCCAGGGATAATCTGAAGCACTCGCCTAAAGGAGGCAATGTATGTACGCCTTTCTCTTTTCTTTCGCTTTTTCTCTTTTCTACCTTTCTCTGTTCAGCTCGGACTGTTGTGGCGCTATCTTGCGTTACTTTTATATGTTCATGCCCATCTGTTTGTCTGCCATTGGCTTGTCTCAGTCAAGCCAGAGAGGGGTTAATATCCAAAGAACAATAAATTCATGTTGTCAGACAAGAAGTTAAGTTCCCAAATTCCCAAGTGATCTTGTTTGTTTCTAGATTATGCCGTCCATTTATTTATTGTCTTCAATACTTGTGTAATAATGATAATTAATTTCAATAGCCACTGAATATTTAATATTGAAATTTAAAATTTAAACACCACTGAATTTCAGATTTTTTTTACATTTTTATTTATTTTTTTATTTGTGATTTCAAAAGTGAAATTTCCATTGTTTTACAATATAAACAAATTCAGATCAAACAAACAGAACTAAATTGGTGTTTCAGAATTTTAAAAACATTGAAAACATTTTGAATTTAGAATTTTTGTTTTTGAATTTGTGAAAATTGAAAAAAATATTTATTCAAATTCAGCTTTTGAATTTGCCATTTAAGAATTTTAAAGATGTGAATTCAGAACAAATACATTCAGACATGTTTTTTTCATTCAGTCTCGTTTTGATGTCAGTAATAACTGTTCAGTGGCTGTTAAAATTGAAGACCTGTGTCTTTTTACTTCCATATGGTGGATGGTTCACTTGAGAATTAAATTTTCAAATATGCGTCAGGCTTCTGTAACAAATCAAACAGGAACTAGTTTAAGACTTTATGGATTATAGTGCTGAAAGTGCAGCTTCTGCTCTCTGATAAATGCATTTATCGCTGCATAAAAAATAAACTCCATCAATAACAGGCCTCAATTTGTTTTCTGTATTTTGGATCAGCTAAAATTTAAATTCCACAGTCCTGAAGTGAGCCCCGACAGATTTATAGGTCATGGATTTAAAATTGGGACACTTTTACGGGATTATTTTGAGCAGGAAAGCGGGAGGGGAGGGGGCTATTTTTAAGCTCCCCCTTTCCATTTTGCTCTCAGTGTTTGCTGTTTGTGTAAAAAAAAAGTCACTCTGTCATTCCCAGGTCATGATTCCAAGTGTTAAACTGGACTTTAGCCACGTTCAGGCTAAATGTGGCTCCCTGGACAAAATCCAGCACGCAGCAGGCGGGGGAAACGTGAGTGACTTTGCAGATCCACACATTCAACCTTTACGTCTGGGCGTGTTTGCCAATTATAGCTGAGTCATGTTTTCATCTAAATATAATTTTCTAAAATAATTTGCACCAAAAATATCAGATAAAATATCTGCCTCCGGCACACAGCATACAGTATCTCTGCATCGTGTATCAAGTCTTAATGTAAACAGCTCTACAGCATGCAGGATTGTCTCCCTGTCTTTTTAACAGTGTTTGTACTCGCACTAATTCACATCACCCATGGACAATAAAGTTTAATTGAAGCACCTGCTCCCTGTAGCGTCACGTAGTGCCTGTGTTGTGAGTTTGTTTGATGTCTGTGCTGTCGCTGCTCCCTTTCATGTTAACCTCCCTCCAGGGATCCAGCACCAGCATCTCTGTGTCTCAATCTGCGCTCATTCAATGTATCAGTGTTTCTTTTTCATCTCACAACATATCACATTTCTCCTCAAAGAATTTCATGTCTGAAGCCTCCATGTCTCCAGCATACAGTTAGTTATTATTTATATTTTTTTGGCATATGTATAATAGTATATGTATTTTATGCTCCTGCCCGCAGGTCCAAATCCAGTCCAAGAAGATCGACTTGAGCCACATCACCTCCAAATGTGGCTCCATGTCCAACATCCACCACAGACCAGGTATGGCGTGTTTTTAGCTTTAATTTAAGGAAATTATGAGGTTTACGTGTACTTGTTCTTCAATATTTTTCACCAGTGTTGGAATGTAATTATGTACAAATACAGTACTTAAGCACAATTTTAGGTACTTGTACTTTATTGGAGTATTTTATTTTTATGCTATTTTGGGTTGAAGATTGGTTTTGTTAATGTTAAGCTTCAGATGATTGTCACTGCACCATGTGACAAAGCTGTCTTTAAGTCCTCTGTAAAAAAAAGTCTCTAAGTGAAGACAATATGTTCCTGTTAATATAATTTATACTTTAATATACTGTGGTGCTATCTACCATTTTGCCAAAACATAAAATAAATGCATTTTATTAAATTCCTCCAAAGTCTTCACTCTGTATATTATATGAGTCTGAACAGACCTGGATGTAAACTGGTTCTAGTTTAAAATATGTGTGCATATTTTTGTCATACTGTTGAGATAGAAAAATATTCTTCTTATTATCATGATGATTTTGTACCATATCGTTCTGCCTCATATGATGCTGTCTGTGTTTTATGTAGAAAATAGTTAAAGCTGTTGTTTTTGGGCACTGCAGTGTGCATACTTAGACTGTTTGCCCCGAGTGTTGCTCAGGAGAAGCCTGCAGGCAATGATGCCCCGTGGGTTTCATGCCTTTCTTCTGTGTCTGTCCTCTTCCCAGGAGGAGGTAATGTGCGCATCGAGAATGTGAAGCTAGACTTTAAAGACAAGGCCCAAGCCAAGGTCGGCTCCCTTGGCAACACCAGCCATGTTCCTGGAGGCGGGAATGTTATGGTAAAAAAAACTTTAGGGAGTCTCACATAATCTTGTGCTTTCTGTTGTACTTTAAATAATTTTTTTAAGGGACTGTTTGTCATTTATGAGGGTTAAAGCGTGGTGGAAAAAGGGGTTGGCATGTCTTTTTTTTCCTTTTTTGTATATTTTGTATTGATTTTACAACAGATTTTAAAGAAAACATTTTTTTTATTGCTAAAATTACACCATTAATTATAGCTAGAAACTGTATAAACAGAAATTATTGGTGGACTTCCAAATTTGATTATGTGGGACAAATGCTTTGGTCTTGTTTGTTTGTTGTCACTGCCAGTTTCTGTAAAAAAATTTAAAAAATGAAAAAAAACCTGACGTTTTTTTTTTTTTTTGCACCCGTCAGATCGAGAGCCACAAACTGTCCTTCCGGGAAACAGCCAAAGCTCGGGTGGATCACGGCGCAGAAATCATCATCACCCACTCCCCTGGCATTGAGACAGGCGGCACTTCCCCTCGCCTCTCCTCCTCTGGCAGCATCAACATGATGGAGTCGCCCCAGCTCTCCACGTTGGCCCAGGATGTCACCGCTGCCCTGGCCAAGCAGGGCTTATGAGCGGGCTGCCTCCACCTCGGATACCCTCCAAAAAATCGTTGCTCCTCTTCCCATCAATTTCACTCATAAGCATCCAGTGTTCTCCCCTCACTTCAACATGATCCCCACAGTAGTTGATTGATGTCTCTTCCATCAACGACCCTTACAGCTGGATTTTAAAAACTGATTATTCCTCACAGGAACACACCCAGTCACTCTTTATTTCTCATTCATTTTCACTCAAATATGGACTTTTCTGTTTCCTTTAAGATAGGCTGAAAGGTTTAAATGGATGTGTTTGTCTAAGATGGCAGTTTTGCGATTCTACAGTGATTTTTGTAGCGTGAAAAGCATCACATTCCACGTGTACGGGGATAAATGGCAACTCATGCATCATGTTCAGAATTTATACGGTACTGAATGCGAGAAATAGCTACTAGACGCTAGTCTTAAAGATACAACAGTGCGAGAGACTTAAGTTACAAAAAAAAAAGGCGCGTAACTATACCTGCAAAAGAATGGCTGATGAGCATGTCTGCTAAAATGTGACATGACAGGAATTTTTGTTAGTTAATCTTATGATTTCCTGTTATGTGCTGAATTGTTGGACAAATTGTGTTTCTTTTTATATATATATATATATGTCACTGTAGTGCAAATTGTTTTGTATGTTCCCTGTGGCTGCACTGGCTTATTAGCACTTCAATGTGGATAACCACTGCAGTTATGTCGAGTCTAAAAGGCTAGCTTTCCAATAGATTTTTCTGTTTTTAATTTGTATTTTCTTGGGGTTTTTTTCGCAAACCAATGGGCTGCTCTTTTTTGTTTGGTTTAGCTCTGTGATTTTATTAGGCTACAACAATGCTGTTATGCTGGCATGGCAAATAAATGATGAATAAATTAGATCTATTTGAGGCGAACTTAAACTTTTCAGTGTGACTGTAAATGGCCAGGGTGCATTCTAGTGTCCCGAACTCAAGCCCTTGTGATCTTTCTCCTTTTACAGAAAATGGGTTGTACATTGTATTTGGGCAACGAGCCCAACGTTTGTTTAAAAAGTGGCAAGTATGAAGCTTTATATGAAAACATTCCATTAAAAGAGCAGCTACCTGGCCATTTTGTGTGGTAACTTTCCAAGAAATGAAACTCAAAACAAAGTGAAGAATGGGAGTAACCCTCAACTTTCAGCTGTTAGAATTCATTTTAAAAAAATAATAAAAAACAACTGTTTTAGGATACTCTCTGCTCACCATTGTGAAACTCCTCTGCGCCCCCTTCTCCTCCTCCCCCTGGTGTCAGTTATCCCTCCAGTGTTTTTCTGTGCTTCCTATATTCGCCTCCCTCCTCCCCGGCCCCCTCTTTGCCTGTGTAAGTGTATTTAAAAAGACCATGTAGATGTGTGCACACTTTCCAATGTTTGAGACGTACTGATGACAAATGCTCCTACAGGATGATGACAACAAAAATAAAGAAAATAAAAACAGGTTCCCACTAGTCTGTCGTATGAATTCTAAAAAAATAAATAAATAAATAAAATAATGTGGGCATGCATTTTTAAATCAAGTCAAATCAGGTTCGTGATGGGCTGTAAATTGTTGAATCTGTGTTTTTTTTTTTTTTTTTTTAAAGGTATGTCTTTCATATTTAAATCTAAGCTTGAAATATTGATATTAACAAAAATCACTTCATGCTTTATGTCTAATTTTTTTTCCAAAAATAAACTGTTTGCACTAACTAACCAGCATGCACAAAAAAAGAGATAAACCAAGGCTTTTTCCTACTCCAGGATTTTGTCTAACTTAATGTGGACGAGGAGCTCTAAGACAGAAGAATCAAGAGAAACCGAACAACACCGCAACTCGACATGGTGCAACACAGCAATCACACAGCAATCCTAATGGCAAAAAAAAAGGTGCAGCCTATATTTGTGTCCCTGTGCAGTTACTCACACACAAAAAGTGAAGGGACCTCACCACGGGCCCCCCCTTATCACAAGAGGACACTCAGGTCCTAAAAGAAAAGAACTCACAAAAGGATTGGAAGAACTACTGAAATGTAACCCAGTTGGCTTAACAAAATACAAAGCTACACTACAACTCAGGAAAAATAGGTCAAAATAAAACAAAACAGATCCCAGTAATAAAATAAATCACAAAGGTCACCATTAAAGGGCCAAAACAATAGAACTGTGGTTATTCCAATTTAACTCAACACAAATTGCAAACAAATGAGCAAAATAGGACTGAACTAACGGAAACTAAAAATATAACAAAAGGCAAAATAATCAAGGAAATTAGAGAATCAAAACTAAGTTAAACATTAAACTAAGGCAAAACGGCAGTGGTATGTGTAGGGCAACTTGGAAGATGGGGAATTGCAATTAGCCAGGCTCATCCACTGTCCAGGAAAAAAGGATTTTAAAGAAACGATAACCCTACTTACCACCATACGGGGCATTAACCAAATACAATTGTCAGGATCACCAAAGCAGGGAAACATCGTCACCACACGTTCATCAACACTTTCAATAAAGGTTAACTTTTAGATATGGTAAGCAAGACTATGCATTAAAATGTGTCTTTAAACATACATGGGGGCACCACACATAGCCACAGCTGGGACAGAGCTCAGGAGGCACATGAAGAGCAATGGGCACAGGTGCCTTATATAGCCTGGCCTTGATTGAGAGAGGCTAGGGGAGGAGTCGGGAAGTATTCCCCACCACAACATTAAAACAGCAAAAGGTGCATTTTTAAAATCTAACAACACATTTATGGTATTTAGTATAATGCTTTTTCCTTGAGACACTGAGTGAGGCTCAAGGAAAGATATTTGCAGCTTCAGGATTGTAAAAAAATGACAAAGTCACACCCTGTTGCCCAACTCCTCTGACAAGTAGAGAACAGTCCCTTACTGGAGGAACGCCCCCTTACGTCATACGTCACGACTTCAACAGAGTAGTGTTGCACTTGGATCAGCTGTAAACTGAATTTGTTTTTGTTTTGGTTTTTACAGGGCGTTTTTACAAAGAAATGCACAATATAGGACCTGTTCATTTGTGAGCTTCAGAGGAACCAGTAGGCGAATTTTGTTACGTTTGGACAGAGCCAGTTTAGCTTTTTACCGGCGTTTCCGTTTGTGCTAAGATGAGCTAACCGAATGCTAGCGGCTAATAGCTACGAATTTAACGTTAGCATACAGGCAATGGCTAACGTTACTTCTTTCTTCTCCTCTGCTGTACCTGACTCTTGGTAAGAAAGGAAGTTAGTAAGCTATCATTTTCTCTTCATTTGTCTCTTGTTACAAAAACACGAAAAAATGTGTGGAACTGCTTCTTGTAATGTTATTTTGGTGCAATTTTAAGGTAACGGTTATCTTATTTGTAACGTTTCGCGTTAGCTAACTTGTAACGTTACTTGAAAAAGTTCGTTTTTGTATTTTTAACTCATGTAGTTTCAAACATTGTGTACTTTGAAAATCAATATTTTACATTTATGATTTATTAAATAAAATGACACGTTACCACAGATTTGACCACCCAGTAACGTAAAAAGTAGTCCAACTTTAGCTCGAATAGACTGTCAGTGTAAACATAACAATAGATGTTATATAGGAATAAATATAACGTTATTTTGAGGAGCTATTTTGCATTTGCTGAAAACACAACTGTAGTTTTACTTTGCAATGCAATATACTGTTGTAGTGCTGCATTCCTACCTGTACTTCAGCAATAGTTGTTTGTCTAACTTAATACATTTATTCAAGTACTGTACTCAAGTACAATGTTGAGGTACTTGCACTTTAATTAGGTTTTTCTGCTACTCCTCCAATACATTTTAGATGCAGATATTATATTTTTACTTCATCACGTGTATCTGACAGCTTTAGTTATTTGTTGCATTTCAGATTTAGAATAATACAAAATGAATTAGGATAATACATCATGAATAAACTTTATTTAACTATATAAGTCACATTGAGATTAAAACCTCTTTTTCAAGATATCCAAGACAGGGTCACATACCAGCATAAAAACAAACAGGATAAGTCAACAATTAAATACTTTGTTTGTCTCTTTATTTAGACACAAATTAGGATTACAGAAGACAAAAAAAGTCAGGAAAAAGGCCTCCTCAGACTGAAGTCAATATTTATTGCATAACATGGAAAGGTAGCTCAAACAATCAATATTGAGCTTTGGACATGTCTCGAAAGCAGTGTGGTGTAAATACACCAAAAGATAAGATTGTGAATCTCATATTTTCTGTACAAGAGACCTAAGGGAGGTCACACTAAATACTTGCAACTTTAGTCTGTTGAAGTTGTTTATTCCTGAAATATTTGTGTTTTTAATATTGTCTACATATTTCTTTTATGTTCTGTCTGTATTTCAGTGAAGAGGCTACTGAGAAATAAATATGTAAGCTGATTATAAACTTGCTAAAATAGCAAAGTTTAAGGTGGTCCGCTGCATAGTACTGTAAAAGTATGTGGAGTAGTTGACGTTCTGTTATTGCTATTATTTATAGTGTATATGGGGCAATCGACATTATGCATATGTTTACTTTTGGTGCATTAAGCACAGTTTGATGACAATAATTTTGCAATTGTTCTTGAGTTAAATAGTGAATGCACGACTTTTACTTGTAACTGAGTATTTATACGCGATGATATTGCTATTATTTTAAAGTTAAAGAACTGAAAACTTCTAATACTGTTAAATATCGTTTTTGCTGTCTTTATGGCCCACTAGCGTGTCCACCTGGATTTGTAACAACCTGTTGATACTGCATCCAATGGAGGGTTACACCTCGTGTGAATGCACCATCCGAGTGTGATTCTGCGTGTTTGCAGGCTTTAGTGTTTTAGTCTTAGGCTGTAGTCGTTTCCTATAATGATGCATAAAGCAGCAGTGTTAAGAGGTAAAACATCTGGCCCAGCTGCACACTGCGTCTTTAAGCTCCGCCGCCGATAAATTAGCACGCCGATCAACTGTCGCTGTCCGGTGAGGGAGGTGCTGAAATCAGAGCGCTCTGCTACTCCCCCCACCCACCCCCCCATCTTTCTCTCTCTCTCCTTCTCTCTCTCCGTGTCTCTATCGCCGCCGACCGACCGACACTTGCAGCCATTTTACGCAGGACGAACCCAATCATGTCGTGAGGGAAGCTCGCTGGTCACCTGGGCAGAGCCAGCAGGAGCCGCCGCGCGTCCCGGTGGTCGCAAGAAGGCGGACGGGCAGGAGGGCAGGCAGGTTCGGCCAAAATGGTGAAGAGGAAAAGCCTGGACGATAACGAGCCGGAGTGCGGGAAAGGAATACCGTTTCCCATCCAGACCTTCCTATGGAGGCAAACCAGGTTAGTGTGGGGAATTGATAACAGGTGTTTGCCATGGCGAGAATAAGGAGGATCAAGGATTTGACAGCATGACATATGAAAAACCAGCCGCATTTCTATCATGATAAGCATCAAAATACACGTATTAATTGCCTTGTTATAATGCAACCCTTGAATGGGTATCGGTGTAAGTGAGTGTGTCAGTCGACTGGTTTCATTGAGTGTTTTAAATGGAGGGAGGAGAGCTGCCTGTTTTTGCAACTGTGAATGGGGACGGATGCAGACTGCATGATGTCACACCTGTAAAGCAAATATGGAAAGTGGGCCAAAGAAAATGAGTGATCAGCTGCAGTTTAATGATGTCTATGCAAAATCTCATGTTCTGTACAGGGTTCCCATGGTCATGGAAAACCTAGAAAAGTCATGGAATTTCACAGTAACATTTTCCAGGCCTGGGAAATTCATGGAATTTATCAAAATTACTGAAAGTTTTGGAAAAATCATGGAAATTTGGTGTGTGTCATAAATTAAATGGCATTAATGTAACATAATGGTACATTTACTTTCTGAGGCTGAGGATGTAGCATAGCTTTATAATGTGTTGATGTGATTTTGTTTATTTGTTCATCATGGAGGTTTCTTCATTTTCTCACAGCGCTCCCGCTCTCTTCATTCATGTATGCCCAGGAGGCATGTCAAATGATACTGACTTCTTGCTAAAGGGAAGGGCATACAACTTTTGTTGTATTTTGTATTTCGTTAACTGCTGATTTTGAGTAAGAGAGTTTTCTTGAAAACAAAAGTGGTAATTTTTGTCTTTTTATAATTTATTTATTCACATTTTTTTCTTTAAATTGTTTTGCCATTTTTTTCCTTTAAGTTTTTTTTTTCCACTTTTATAGAATTCTTTTTTAAAAAATGGCATTTTGGTTTTGTTTCTTTTTTTATTTTATTTTTTAAGAAAACCACAGATTTGGTAGGCATGTTTTCTATTTAAAAACGTCTTTTTTTTGTTTTTTTAAATGTATTAGTCAATTTTTAAAGAGAACAGTAAATTAAATTGGTGATTTATTTATGTAAGAAAATGGGTTTGGATGGCATGTTTGTTTTCCTCCAAAAACTAACTCCAAAAAATGACACAATTTGTCACAGCCAGAGACTGTAAAAACAGAAAATATTGGTGATTTTATGACATTGTAGATTTCATGATGTAGCCTACATTTAGATTTTTTCTATGTTACATAAGCATTTTTGTGTTTTTTTTCAGTGCATTTCTGCGTCCAAAGTTGGGGAAACAGTATGAAGCGTCTTGTGTGGTAAGTTATTTCATAATGCCATGTGCGTGGTAAGGGAAAATAATCACTCCATTCCCAGTAATCTGTTTTTACCTTAATGCACCTGCAAATCGAGTGGGCTCTTGATTGTACATTTAGCAAATTAGTTTTTTCCCTTTGCTTTCTCCGATTACCCAGGAGCCAGACCTTTGAAAACTCATATCCATAATGACGCTTCTGCAGATCCCTTTAGATCTAAACAGAGCTGCCACTGTCTCTCCCACAGGCATTGCCTAGCTTGGGGCCATGTGGGACGTTTAGGCATTCAAAGAAAGAGGCTTTAGTTTGTCGCTGATGTCTCTCTTCTCCTCCTCTCTGGCTGCCTCCCCAGTCCTTTGAGCGAGTGCTGGTGGAGAATAAGCTCCACGGGCTGTCGCCGGCCCTGTCAGAGGCCATCCAGAGCATCTCCCGCTGGGAGCTCGTCCAGGCAGCCCTGCCTCATGTACTCCACTGCACCTCCATCCTGCTGTCCAACAGGAACAGGCTGGGTGAGGACACACAACACACACAATAGCACCGCTTCAGGCATTGAGCTGACAGCCATGTTCAGGTTTTTCTCATTCAACAAAACACAGAAGTGATGTTCTCTCAGTCACAGGACAGTAACAGAATAACCTGACTTTACAGTACATCACAGGTCTGCATTATCAGACACAAAATAATTAATATGTCTACTAAAGTAAAATCTGGACTCAGCACCTACAGTATATGCATAGAAAGACTTTGGGCTATGAAATTTTCAATCATCAAGTTTTTGTCACATGGAAACAGTACATGGTACAATTCCAGAAACACAGGATCCCATCAACTCCTTTTACTTGTACATTGTGATTTAGTCCTTTTGGCGTCTTCTTGCATCTTTGGCTGATGCTGTATAATTGTCCATGATTTCGAATGGTTATGGTAATCCATGTTTATTTACTGACTTTGGTATCAAAATGTCTTAGATAAATCTTTAAAAAGACTTAAAAAAGCTAAGACATGGGGAGTACAATTTAGTGATTTTGTTTTTTGTTTTCTGATTTATTGTAAATCGCAAAATGAATTGTAGCATCTATTTTTTATGTATATAATTTACTAAATGAGTCATTTTTTTGTTACATTAAACATTTGGGCAGAATTGTCACTAACCCCTGTAACTGATGTCGCTTCTTGTTTTTTTATTTCTTCAGTTTTGGTTATTGAAAAGTTGGTCATACATTTAATTCCATGTGGCATTAAAAATTCTTCAGTCTAACTTCCCTTGTAGGAACTCTGGCGTTGACAATGAGAAAAACTCTTACTTGGTCTTATATGATTAACAGTAGGGCTGCGAATAACGAATACTAGTATTTCATCCTTGATGAGCTCAAGGTTGCGTCTTCCTATTGTTTTTTTTGCCAGAAAAACAGTTCAAAACCCAAAGCTGGTTAGCACAGAAGACAAAGAAAAGGAGCAAATCTTCTCATCTGAAAAGCTTGAACTAGGTGCTGCTAAGCATTATCGCTTGACGATGACTTTTATTCAATGATCTGTCGATATTATTTCTCTTGGATCATAGTGAAAACAACATCAACAAAAAATTGACAATGGATTTTGACATAATTCAGTTTGACTTCATATTTTCTGCAGGTCTAAAACAATCATGAGAAGTTAGGAATTGCCATATACACTAAAACCTTCACACACACAAATGCTAGAGCTTCATGCTGGTCATTCATCACCTTACTGTGCAGCACTCAACATTAACCCCTGACCTCCGACCTCCGACAGGCCACCAGGACAAGCTGGGCGTGGCGGAGACCAAGCTGCTCCACACGCTGCACTGGATGCTGCTGGACGCTGCTCAGGAGTGCAACCACGAGCCCAGCCTGGGCCACGGCTGGTCTGGGGGCAGCAGCAGCAGCGCCTTTCTTCAGCCGGTGGGGAACCAGGGCTCGTCCCCTGGGGCTCCTGGCTCGTGCTCCGGCTCTGCCCTAGGCGGGTCGGGGCCCCAGCACAGTGGCTTCCTGCTGGAGGAGGATGAGCATACTCGTACCAAGCTTTTCCACAAGAGTATGGCCACAGTGGAGCTGTTTGTGTTCCTGTTTGCTCCGCTTATTCACCGGATAAAGGTCAGTACCTGGCAATACAAATATATGGAGTACACTACAATTCATTATTACTGTGCAGTTTTTGTGTTTTTTTTATTGTAGAAGGAGTGACTTTCTCTGGGATAAATTTGCAAGTTCTGAAAGATTTCTATCAGCAGTTTCATTCTAAACTGGCCCATATCAAACCCCTCAACACACACACGCACACACACACACGCACACACACACACACACACACACACACACACACACACTCACAGGGTCACCCTATGTCTATTGATCTGTGTGTACAAACAGATACAATGCTCAGGTTACAATACTCATGGGAATGCAATGTGTTTCCCAATTGAACAATAAATAACTGTACCTTGCAAAAACGGTGTCTACAGGTCCATCAAAGGTATTACATTTGAATTTGTAAGGTCTCCGTTGCCACAAAAACTTTTGTCTAATTTAATTTATTAATTGTTTAATTTCTGTTTGTCGAAATGTGTCAAGCTCTTTTACATGAAGTCAACATTTCTGAAATTTCAAGGCTTCAAATCTACAAATTAACCCAATACTGTCTTATCACTTTGCCTGTTGGCAAAATGTGGATAAACATAACTCAATATAATAACAATATTCATGCAAAAAATCTGCCTCTGTACATGACTACATACATAATACTCACCTTAACACTTACAAGCCTCTCCAGGATGTTGTGATGGCAACAGTTAATCCAAATTCAGCCAGTTCTTGTGAATCCGATCTGCCCTTGCAATTTTGTCCAAATTTCACAAATCGTGAAGTAGACTTCTGTAGAACATCACCTAACTAATTTCCTTGTTTCTAGTTGTATTGATGCAGACATCATGCACTTTTTTCATTCAAAAGAAAAACATTGCAACATGCGTCACACTTTTTTAGAACAGCTGCCAGTTGGTTCAAAATGATCTTGAAAACATCTTAAAAGCATTAAATGTAGGTGTCGGATATCTGTAGACACCCTGCTTGTTTGTGATCATTTCATAATAGCACTGCACTTTAAAATAATCCAATAACATGATAAACAAATTTTAAGTATGTCTCTTCTTTTTAAGGAGTCGGATCTAACCTTCCGATTGGCCAGCGGTTTGGTTATATGGCAGCCGATGTGGGAGCACCGCCAGCCCGACATCCCTGCATTTACTTCGCTTATCAAACCCGTCAGAAACATTGTGACAGGTGAGAAAACATCCTCAATTACAGCCCTATCAAATTCTTTTAGCATAATCTATTTTTGTTGGTTTATAATTAAGACGTGTAATCTGCTACGCCTGTCTCAACAGCAAAGAGGAACTCCCCAGTCAACAACCAGTGCAGCCCCTGTGGATCTGGCAACCCGGGTCCCATGGTGAGTGAGCATTTCAAGCTCAGATCTTGTCTGATTTTGCGTCTCATGTTGATTGAATGTGTGCAGGCAAGAGGCGTCTTCCCCTCCCCCTTTTAACCTCCCCCAGAGGCTGGCTGCTAATATTCATTAGCACCAGCCTTCCGGGAGCATTAGTGTGGTGAGCTAGGGTCATGACAGAAACCTTGCTGCAACCTCAGAGCCTTTAATTATTAGGAACTGTCTGTCCGTCTTCTGCCAGTTTCTCCCCCCATCTACAGTATCTGTCCATCTCTCCCTCCCATCTGCAGGGCTTCCAGGTGGTTTGCGAGGCCGCACAATCGGATTCCTCCTCCCCCGCGGCTGGAGAGCGGAGCTGTCGTCGTGGTAACTCGGTCGAGAAAGGTGGCCCTTCCCAACAACCCCCACCGGTTAAAGGCCCATCCAAGAAAAAGTGAGCACCATTAATCGATTTAACCTCCAGAAGCCGTGAGACAATAGCGTTTGGTCATGTGCGCATCATTGATTTTTGATTCTTGGGTTATGCGTGAGCTTCACGCCTGCTCGGCCTCGCTGTTAAGCAGGAGGAGGTAGAGGGTCACACAAAGTGTTAATGCAACACTCAACATGGGAACTGAGAATATGAGAGCTGTAAATGACGCATTTCATCCGCTATTCTCTTTATTCGCAACTTGTGTTCACATAAATGGTGCTTTTTTTCTCTGGTTGGAACAACAATGGAATATTTTACTATAACTATAATAATTATTAATATTCTAATTCTTAATCTTCTTCTTTTTCTTCTTCTTATCATCATTATTAATTGTAGTCAGGGTCATTCATTTCACCCAAAATTGAAAGTCTCTGGGTGCTTTAAAATCTGTACAGAATAAGACTCCAAATCTCTAGACCCTAGATTCAGATATATAAAATGGGATAAACTTAAGCAAGAGCAACAGGGATGACGGTTTGAGCAAATGTATGTTCCCCAGCTCAATGTCCTCCTAATATAAATCATTAAGGATATATTTTAAATGGTTTTATGTTCTCAGCAATGTTTTTCGTTAGGTTAAATGTTTAATGTACGTACGTTGCCCTGGATCAATGTATTGAAATTAGGGCTGCAACAACGAATCGCTAAAATCGATTACCAAATGTGTTGGCAACGAATAGAATTATTTATTTGTTGTATCGCTACGTGACATCACATGTAGATGGGAGAAGCAGGTGTTTTGAAGAAGCTTGGCGGAGGCAAAGAGGACTTTTCGTATGAAAACTTCAGAAGTTTGGGAGCACTTCATGTTATGCAAAACAACGAAGTGTGTTAGCTGCAAAATATGCAAAAGTGACACGGCATGGCCCCTGAGCACGATGGTTATGATGCAGCATCTAAAACAAACGCAAAGTCTCAACAAAAAACAACATATGTTCAGTTTTAAAGTAAGGAAACGCAATGGTATGTTGTAAAAGCTGTCAACATTTAGTTTTTAGGACTGTTTCATATTTGATTTTGTAGTTATTTATTTATATATACCTTTTCTATCAAACTCAGACTGTCGAGATAAAGGGAAAATGCCCCAAAAAATAATCTTTAATAAATTATATATATATATACACACACACACACACACACACACACACACAGAATAATTTAATTTAAATGAAAAGAAACATTACTGGATTATTACATATTTGCATGTAACCCCATAAAACCTTGTGATTTGGTTTTGGTGACTATAGCTGTTTAAGAACGCTTGCAGTTTGTAAAGAATAGGACAGAGACCCGTTTTTTTTTTCTACACATAGTTTCAGTAAACTGCACTTAAATTTTGTGCTATTCTAAGCACAGATATGAGACACGTACAAGTCGTCTCATGCAACATAACTTGGCCTTGTTTTTCATCATTTTGAGTGAGTGAAACCATACATTAATCATTTGTTCGTATTCATAATGATCAAAATTTGATTTCATGGCTTTTACAAAAGCTATGATAAATGACATATTTGTCCGTGATGTATCCAAGACGCCAGTTGTGTGTTGACGCAGTGCAGCGACCCACGCTGACACCAAGCTGGTGCCATCATCTTGTTGATGGCTAAACATTTAGCCCTGTGGCGTTGTCTGTCGAACACACTGCACAGCACAGCTCGCTCCACTAGCTTGTGAGAGCTTGCGTATATGAATAGCTCCTCCTTCCCCTGTGTAATGTGTTGCTCTAAGCAGTACTGTCTCCTCAGTCAGCAGCACATACTCACTCACACATACAGAGCCTTGTCTTACTTGAGCATTAGCAGACCCAGCTGACGTTTGTCCACATACATAATCAAGGTAATTATGCTGAAGTAATGTGCTACATGTCTAATGCTGGCAGTGTCCCTGGCCTGGCATGACGTGGCCTGGCTTCATTTGGTCTGCCCTTGGTAAGTCTGGCATTGTTTGGTCTTTACTGCCAGACTCAGGGTCAATCTGTGCTCGCTTTGGCACAACCCAGGCAGTTTTAGTCAGCAGACGGTAACTCGCTGTAACGAGAGTCTGATTTTGTTCACAGAAATTTTAGTTATGCAAAATCATGCCACAAAGGTGCTCCACAAATACACTCTTAACAAAAATATAAACATAAGACTTATTTTTGTTTCTATTTTTCATGAGTTGAAAGATATATTACTTTTTCTATGCACACAAAAGGTTTATGGCCCTCAAATTTTGTTTACTAGTTTATTTAAATCCATGATAGTTAGCACATTGCCACCAAAATCCATAATTTATTCACCTGATAGATGGATAGATACTTATTACACAGGTATGCCTTAGGCTGGTAGGTACCATCAAAATGTGCAACACGGATTTAAACAAAGTTGTGAACAAAATTCAAAAGAAATATGTCTTTTGTGTATAGAAAAAAGTCTTAGATCTATCATTTTAATTTATGAAAAAAGGGAGCAAAAACAAAAGTGTTGCATTTAAGTTTTTATTTTGTGTAAAAATGATGTATTATTCAGACATATAATAACTACATCCGATGTTTGTGATCCATTTCTGATTTGAATTTGGTGAAACTGCATCAGTATGACGCACTATGTTACCAGACAACACCAAATATGCTCTTCTGAGAATCTCCAGATAAATACTTCAAAACATTTGGGTTCTGCGCATCCTTTGTGGGTGTTTTACATTTTGAACTTCATCATTGCTGGTCTGTGATCACCCTGAATCACCCAACCAGTGGGCTGAGAGCGAGAATGATGCGGGAGAAGGCAGCAGAGAGGTTGATAAGCCATCTATCGCTCATCTGAACTCATTCTGACAAACAAACAAGTCACTCCAGTGCTTCTCGTGATCACTCTGACAGCCAGCAACTGACTGCAAATCAAAATAAGCTCTCACCCCCCCTCCCCCAAGCTAGTTACAGCCTCATACACTCCATAGCAGTCACATTTTGAGCAGTCACATGGCGGTGCAGGAAGGGAGAGATTTATCCCTATTGTTTCACAGCACACACTCAACAATGGCAGATTAATTGCTTTTTTTTCAAAGTGTTGGTGGTGGGAATTTTAAGCTGTTGTGAGAGAAATGCTGGGTAGGACGAGAGCAAGGTTAGGGAGGAAAGTGAGGTGAATGTAAATTACAGTAAGAGAGAATTTTGACATTTGATGGGATTTGAGTTTTCATGCTTTTAAGTTGTTGGATTCCCACTGTGTGGATCCACACAGGGGTGGGGCTTTACTGTTGGCCCTCATCAGCAGATTTAAAGCTAATGGGAACAGCCTCTGAATCCAAATCTTTATTTTTTGTCATCAGCGCAGAGGCTCTGTCAGAGTTCAGATTTGTGTCCCCTCCTCACCCTCTTGTACTCACATCTCTACGCCGTTCCGCCAAGATAAAATCATTTCCGCCATCAGGACCTGTGATTAATGCAGCTTACTCATCCGCCGCGGCATCGCACTCCACTCAGAGCAGTGCTGATGCTGAGGCAGTTTCCATGGCAACCGCTGGCTGCTGCATCTCTCCTACCGCATGGAGTCGGGGGCTGGGCCCACTGCCTCTCAGAGGGCCCGGGGTGGCTGTCGTCACTCGGTCTCCGTGGCAACCTGACACAACAGCAGCATTTGTGTGTGTGTGTGTGTGTGTGTGTGTGTGTGTGTCGGCTAGACAGTGAAACATGATACAGCCTCCCCTCCACTGTCCGCTCTCAAAGTGATTCATGTAGATATCGACCATCTCTTCCTGCTCCACTTATTACAGCGGCCAAGATTAAATGCCTTCCTTTGTCTCTCTCTCCTCCTCTCATGGTATCAATATGTTTCTCCACAGCGTGTGGCACTCGAAACGCTCTGCAGCTCACCAACCGCTGACCTTCATTCCGGCTTATTTATAGTGGACTCACGTAGGCTTAGACTCCCTCTCTCCCCGCTGTTCTTCCAATGATGCTACAGGGGGGCTCTGCCCTTGTTTACCATCCTCCTTTGATGCATTATTAATGAAGCAGTGTGACAGGAGTTGATGACTGACTAATATAACAGGAAAGGCTGTGACATAATCTAATTGTTGTTGATGCAGTAAGTTGTGTGACAGAACTCAAAGGTTAAAAACGCTCAAAGTTGTGTTGCATTTTGGCTCTTTTTTCATTATGCCAAATTTTACGACATTTCAATTTGGGATGACTATGTTTTGAAGTTTGATGCTACAGTTCCCATCATGCCTTGGGTGATGCAAACAAAAAAGTATCACTTAAAGTCGTTGATTTAGCTTTGGTCGGCAGTGCTCAAGCTTGCACCAACTACAAGTTCTCTTCTGCACAAGGATGTAAACTTGATATAATAGTCATAATAACTACAAGTTAGTTTGTAGCTAAATCAGCTGCTAAAACTGGTTGCACTACAGCTGTTATGGGCATAACCAACTAGTTTGGGCGTAAGGTCATAACTAAGACAAGTGGCCGATCAAACCAATCTAGTCAACTGGTCCTTAACCAGTGACTGTTACAGCAGTCTCTGCAGCAGTGAACTGGCTACATGGCTGGAGGCGGAAGTGCAGGCAGCACTACGCAAGTGGATGTCAGAACAGTTGGCGAGCGACCTGTCACTGTTATTCATGAAGCTCGCTGGAGTTAAACATGGGTGGCTAGCATTTTGTGCAGGTTCTTTTTGTTGTGGTATTGAAAGAAGTATCTTGTATCTTATTTTTTATAGTGGTATTGTATCAGAGTTTAACATTCTGGTATCAAAACACAGAATAAGAAGTGGGGTTTTTCATGCAAAAGAGGGTTAAACCAGTAAAAACAGCCTCATCTTCTTCATCTTCTTCAAGGACATCAGCCCCTGCTGGCCTGCCAACCTCCCTGGCCCAACGAGCTCGCTATGCCACTTACTTTGATGTGGCGGTGCTGCGCTGCCTGCTGCAGCCACACTGGACAGAGGAGGGCGTGCACTGGGCCTTGATGTACTACCTGCAGCGCCTGAGGCAGATCCTGGAGGAGAGACCTGAACGCACACCTGAACCCTTAGTTACACCTCTGCCACGCCCACGCAGTAGCTCCATGGTGGCTGCAACACCTTCACTGGTCAACACACACAAGACCCAGGTAATATCAGGAGGGTTTCTTGGATTTCTTTACATTAATAGTTATTGTATTTTTGCGGAAATTACGAGTTTTAAATATGCAAATATGCATTTATTTCGTCCTTCAGATGCTGCACTGATCGTTTGTCATGTGTGTCCTCTGCTGTGTTTTGCAGGATATGAGTCTGAAATGCAATGAAGAGGGGAAATCACTGAGCACAGAGACATTTACGAAGGTTTCTCTGACCAACCTCCGTCGACAGGCAGTCCCTGACCTCTCCTCTGACCTTGGCATGAACATCTTCAAGAAGGTCACAGTCAGACATCGCTAACATACGAATTTTATCAGTTTAAAAGTAGCATGTATTAGATCAGGTCATTATGGTTCTTACGTAGAAGCCCTTCTCCTCTTCTGTTTCAGTTTAAGAACCGACGTGAGGACCGTGAGAGAAAGGGCTCCATCCCCTTCCACCACACTGGGAAGAAGCGTCAGCGCCGTATGGGTGTCCCTTTCCTGCTTCACGAAGACCACCTGGATGTCTCGCCCACCCGCAGCACCTTTTCCTTTGGAAGCTTCTCTGGCCTGGGTGATGATCGGCGGGGGCTGGACCGCGGGGGCTGGCAAGCCACCATCATGGGTAGGCAGAGTGCTGTTTGTAATGAGAATAGATTGCATGTCACCAGTTTGCAGTCTTGGTTCCTCTCCCCGAAGCTGGTGAGTCAGAGGATTCAGTCTGGATCTGGCTGTCTGCTAGTGAATTAGGTCAGTTCATTAACATTTGTATTTCTTATTAGCTCGCACAGAGAAGTGTGATTAAAATTTGCTCAAGGCACAAAGACAGTTTTTATTATTATATTCAGAGTTAGTGACTTTTCAGAGCCTGCTTTTCATGAACCGGCTGCCCCCTCTCACCACACTGTTACATATCCACTTAGTTTAGCCGCTGCTTTAAATTAGCTCCATCCCCAGGATGACATTTTCTAAAAATGCCAAGTAGATGCAGGGAAATTGCATGAAGGGGGCTTCTGCAACAGTCAGCTGGCATTTTTATACGTGTGTTTGATTGAGCCTGATATATCTTTATTTACATCATTTTGCAGGCAAATTCACACGGAGGGGCAGCACAGACACCGCCACAGACGCCGACAGCCTGAGTGCCAAACACTCTCATTCCCACCACTCTCTGCTCAGAGATATGCCTGACCACTCCAACAGCCACAGCGATAACACTGTCAAAGAGGGTAAGAAAGAACAGCTGCAGTTAGTTAATCCAGACCAGCTCAGAGCAAGTACTCACCAAGAAAATTGCAAATTTAAGGAGTACTTCACTCACAAATAATCATGTGTATATCAATTACTCATCTTATATTATGTTCAAGTCATGAACATAATATGGGATGAACAAAGAATCCAAAACAGAGAAAATTCTCAAACTATATCAAAACATCTTTTTATAAACACTTACACAACTTGTGCAGTATAATCCAAGTTTTATTTATCCAGTTGTATGTTAAGTACTTTCAAAACACATGCATTTTTGCAAAAACAAAACAACTGTTAAAAGCACTTCTGCATATGATTAGTGTTTTAAATAATAACCCTTGCAGTTAAATTGCATGTGTTTAGAAAGTAATGGGCATATTACTGAGTAAATGAGAATTGGATAATACTGCATGAGTTGTGTAACACTTTGTAAATGGCTGTTTTTACTTTTTTATTGTTTATTTAGTAATGATTTTTAGGAAACATAATGTGTCAGCATAACAAAATTAAGTGTACAAAAAAGTAAACCTGTACAATACTTACACACACTTGCACATGTTGGTCTAACTCTACAGAAACACACTTTTACCGTAACACATTTAACTGATGAACCATAAATAAAAGATGTCTTTAAGAAAATGAGAAAGAAAAAGACAATATTGTGACCTAAAATAAGCACTCCAGTTCCGTGACCCTAGAGGATCTCCAAATGCTCATCAACTTTCCCGGATCCGTCAAGGTCAGAGGGACAACATATACAGACTTCAGAGAATAAAATGATTAAAAAAAAAAAGAATAGTTTAGGGTGAAAGCAAACATTCACTTTTGATGAGAATATAACAAGATAACCGAAGTACAAAGTGCTGTAAGATAGAAACTACAATCATATTCCCAGCTATCAGTGACAATAAACATCAGTCGCTGCTGGCTCCACTGAGAGCTGCACAGCAGAAATAGAACAGGATTATATAATAGTAATATTCCTGTGACAATGCTAATTTACATACAAATAATGGAGCTGGCTGTAGGCTCTGTTCCACACTGCATCACATGCAGGCTATTAGATTTACTGAGAACAGAAAATAGATAATAATAGACAAGAGATGACTCTAACATGATTGACTCTATTAACTCAGTAAAGATGCTGGAGAGTCTCCTGTTACAACAAATCATGACAACGTTTACCCAGCTGCATCATCCTCTGACCGCCTCCGTTTGCCATCCACAGTCCGATCTCAGATCTCTACCATCACTATGGCGGCGTTCAACACCACAGTGGCGTCCTTCAATGTTGGCTACGCCGACTTCTTCACAGAGCACATGAAGAAACTGTGCAACCCTGTCACTGTCCCCGAGATCCCTGTGGAACCTCTGGCCTGCGCCAACCTGCCACGCAGCTTCACCGACTCCTGCATCAACTACTCTTGTCTGGAGGAAGGCGAGAACATCGAGGGGACCAATAACTTTGTGCTGAAGAATGGCATGCTGGACCTCACAGTGAGTGTTTGGGTCATTCAATAAAACCTACAGGAAATGATACCCATAGGCAAATACGTACATATCTTGGAAGCTCTTGACCTTCTGCTGCTCTTCTAACATACAACACCAGCAAGAATCCAAACTCAATTTAATGCTTTTCTTTTTCTTTCTAGTTTGCTTTTTGGTTTCGTCTTTATTCCTCTTTTATATGATTTTATACCATCTATTGCACAAAACAAGCTATTTCTTTTTGTATTCCAGGCTGTCTTGCGGGCTCTCTACGCCGTTCTCAGTCATGATATCAGCTCCAGGATCTGCGACGTGGCCCTCAACATCATTGACTGTCTGCTGCAGCTGGGCGTTGTGCCCGGCATGGGCAAGAAACTTTCCAAGCCCGACAACAAGGAGAACCAGGAGGCGCGAGCCAAAGACTCAACCAGTCAGGGCCTTGGTGGAGGCGCCCAGGGAGGCGGGGCAGTCCCAGGGGCAGGAGCAGGCGGAGGGGGAGATGGAGGCGGAGGTGGGGGAGGAGGGGGTAGTGGCGGAGGGAGCGGGCAAGGGAGTAAGGATGATGTGAAGAATAACAAGGATAATGATAAAAAGGTGTGTTGTTACTGAATTTTTGGGAGTGGATCATATAAACTTGGTAAATATCTCAATATATCTACATGAAAGCCCTCTGATTTCATATTTGTGTCCTTTTCTCCTTCCCCATAAAAACAGGAAGAGGGCTCTGGCTTCAGCACCCACCGCCTGGCTCTGACCATGCTAATAAAGATAGTCAAGTCACTGGGATGTGCCTACGGCTGCGGCGAGGGACACCGTGGACTGTCTGGAGATCGCCTCAGGATGCAGGTCACACTTCTTCTCTTACTGTGTTTGCATTTATAAATTGTTTTTACTGTTTTTTACATGTTTTTTTACTGGTAAGCTGAGACAATAAAGTCTGTCCTATCTTATCCTGTCCTTAGCTGACTCTTTTGTATGTGTGTGTGTGTGTGTGTGAGTGTGTGTGTTGGGTGTGCAGTGTGCGATGCCTGAAGTTTTTTTTCAAAAAATAATGCTACAAGGGCTTTCCACTTTAGTGAAAAGCAGCTGCAGTTCAATTTCAGTGCTGATCAATATTTTTTATTATTAGATTAAGTTGTACTGGAGAAAAACAAATCTATCTCGACAGCTGATATCTTTTATGAGAATCAATGAAAAATGATGAAAATAGCAACATCCTACAAACAAGGCCACTTTTCTTTTTCCCTGACTTCTTTTTTTTGAAGCACGGTGACTTTCTGTCTAATTCGTCCTCTTCCATTTCTTTCCTTCCAGGCCCAGAACTGCCTGACCAGCCTTTATAAGCTGGACAAGGTGCAGTTTCGGCAGACAATGCGCGAGTACGTCAACAAAGACTCTCTCAATAACATTGTGGACTTCCTGCATGCACTGCTGGGCTTCTGCATGGAGCCCATTACTGACAGTAAGTACGGTGATGTGTGTGATTGGGGCAAGATCGTGACACACAATAAAATATGCGCTGAAAGCAAATGCACATATTAGGGTTGTCAGGGTTTGACCATCATTGGTTTTGAATGCTGATACGATTCAGGTCAGGATTGATGCTGCAAAAAGTCGATATTCTGTGCAGTAGGGCTGCAATGAAAGATTATTTTTTATTGCTGCTAAGTGATTAATTGTTGGTCCACAGCTGTGTTTCAAATTGGATACTTTTGTTACACTTAAATGTCGTACATTGCATACACTGTACTTTCTTGTGGAGATCGAGATTGAGATGGAAAATTTTGACAGGGTAGTGTTGTCTCGAAACAAACATGGCTGGTGTGCATTTAACAGATATGACAGTTGCAAGGTCTGGCAGCTTTTCTTCTTCTGCTCGGTAATCTGATAAATGTAGGGGTCGTCACAGCTGCTTGATTGATCCTTAGATTTTGGAAAAATACATCCCCTCCAGATTCTGGCTAGCAATCTATAATTGGAATTTGCGTTATTGTTCGCATTATGAAATTATTCCAGTATTAACCCGATCAACCAGCTAATGGCATCTATCCCACAGCAGTATGGTGATAGTGGAAAACACATTCTTAACTGTACAATGTGTTCCTTGTGTTAGTGCCCTTCTTGGCAGCCAGTTCACAGCTTTCCGCTACTCAGGCAGCATGGCCGTCATTGAGGGTGAGAAGTCTCCAACCTTCCACACTCAACCTTTCTGACCGTCATTAGCGCACCATACAGGTACCTAATGTGCACTGCATTTTGCCACACTTTTAAGAATGAACGCACTGATACATTTGAAATAAGTGTAAGTAAAAAAGAATCCGATTTGAGACACAGAATAAGAGTCTACAGTCACGCTATCAGCTCTGTGAGGCTGAATGCAAAAGTCAGCATGCAGACATGCTCAGAATTATAATTTTTACACGTCTAGGTTTAGCAATAGCTAACAGGATAAATTAAACTGGCTAATATGGTGCACATACTAACATTATTCCAGCTTAACATCAGCATGTTCGTGTGCTGACTTTTGTATCTGCCTCTAGCCAGTTAAATCAAAAATAATGGACAAATTAAAATTTTCACCTGATGATGGCTCCAGGTGAAAAGTGTGACCTCCAAAGTTTTAACAATTAACCTGTTTAAAAAATTATATAATGTAAGTAATTAAATAGTTTCAGCACTACTGTGCAGATGTTTACATTCAAGCAAACTGTTACGTTTATTACACAATATTATAACCTTTCCAATCTGTATCACACTCAAAGGTCTAATGTGGGTGCTACGTGACAGAGTAAAATTTAAAAAAAGTTATGGGTAAAGTAAAACGTTAAAATTTAAGTAATTACGCTCTAATGTGGTTGACAAAGCTGAATTGTACTGCCACTGTCTCACCCCGCACTTCGACTTTGCATTCCAGCGCTATCACTGTTAATATATCTGTTTTTTCCCTTCCTCCTTCCACTTGTCTCTGCTTGTCTGCGTCCCTTTTTGTCGTCCTCCTCCTGCTTCCATCTTCCCTCTTTTTCCTCATCCACTTCAATGAGCCGAATCCTACCTTCCTTACTCACTCATCCATTCTGTACACTTGCCAATCCAAAGCTTTGCCCATTACATCTCTGCTCAATCAGTGGCTTTATTGCTGAGCATTGAGACACATTGTACACGCCAATTCAGTTTTGCACTAAGATTGAAAATACAATCATAGCAAACAAAATACTGTGCAATTGGCAAGTTACTGAACCGATGAGTGTTTTAATCAAAGTGAACAGGGCACCTTGTTAAGTTTTTTGGTGTGTGTGTGTGTGTTGTTTGTGCGTGTGTGTGCGTCTCGAGTTCACCTCCGGAAGGAGGTGGGGTGCCACGTCCTTTCTGACGCCGCGTACATGTCTGTGCTGGCCTGATGTCAATCAACTTGTGCCCCGCCTCTTTTCTCTTGCAGAGTACGGCAGTGCAGGTGAGAGGTCCAGGAGGGCGAAAAAAAGAAACATCGGTAGATACACATGATCAATAATCAATAACAGTCAATATTAATAGCAATAAGATGAACATACTCACCTGATCAGACCCTTCCCTAGGCACCGCTTCCATTGCTGCACCCCTCACTCTCTCCGAAAGTGACAAAACTCGCCTGCAACAAAATTTAGACTTGTATGTTGAAATCTATAATCTGCATAGACAATAAGTTTAACTGGACCAAGAGAATAAGCCCCATACTCTGTTTTTTTATAGCAGGCCTTAGTCACTTGCATGTATTCCTTATCCCCTACCCAGAATCCTTTTCAGTTTGCTTCTCCCCCATATGCTTTATGGACCTTTTTCCTTTGCCCCCCCTCCCCTCCCTCTTGTTCGGGCTCACTGTTTTATACTCAAGCTGGTCAGCTGTCAATAATGTTCTCCCGCCGCTGACTAAACCACCCCCTGTGTGATCTGCGGTCTCTCCTGCCTCCCTCTTGCTTCCAGACAAGGCGGGCTTCGGGAACAACTTCACCACGGGGGACAACAAGTCAGTGGCGCAGAATATGGAGGCGGTGGTGGTGGGCTGCATGTTCAAGTCTCTCATCACCCGCTGCGCCTCGACCACACACGAGCTGCACAGCCCCGAGAACCTGGTGAGTGGTGTGCTAAATCATCTGTCCATCTGTCCTCGCTCTGTTGTCATTATCAGTCTCTGTGGCTCTCCTTGATTCAGTCTTTGCTTCACATATCAGTTGTACTCCCACTAGATCCGGGCGCTCATATTTCCTTTTGCAGGATGTTGTAGTTGAATAATTAATGGCTCATTTTGTACTCAGCCTAAAGACGAACAATCACTCTTGCCGCCTCTGTTAATGCCTTGTCATACATGATGAATTGGATATGAGGGGTATTTAATCTCACTCTGTGAATAAAGACATTCAAGGAAACCTAATACTGCTTTTTCTCATGTTCCTTATTGAACATGGCCAAAGTTTTAAAAAATGAGGTAAACTTATATAAAAGTACATCTTGTGAGCAAATGCCTCAGGCTTTACGTCTTGAAGATTTACTGATATGGTTGTCTGCTCCATACATGCCACTGCAGGGTGGCTAAAGAGACAGCGCCTCCCAAACAAGGCTATTCAGGGTTTTTTTTTTTTTTAACACTAAAGCATGTAAACATGTTCTGAAAGAAAACCAAATTACAAGTATGAACCTGAAAATTTGCATGATAGGTCCCCTTTAACTTGAGCTATTCTCAGTTCTTTGCTCGTACAGATATTTTCACAAATTAAAATTAAATTAATTGGAAATGGCACTGAACCCTATTACAACAGACCTTTAGCAGACAACATAGTGTGTGTTTGTCCCTGAACTGATGCCAGCACCATCGACTTGTTTTTAACACCAACAGAGTGCCAGAGTGCTCAAAGATCCTGTGAGTTGCTGCTTGGCAGTTTCTTTGAAAGACAGGCTTACCTTTCACAAAGTAATAATAACTTGCCTTTTGTGTTGATGACATGATGGCTGCTGAGTGTCTTAGAGTGTTTCTTCAAAGACCTTAATTTTTGTATTTGAGGCCAAGGCAGTCTCATTTGTACAGCATGATTCAAACACAGAGGAGAGTCAGAGTGCTTTACACAACAACTTTAAAACACAATGGAGTGGAGAATAAAAAAAAGTAATAGATTAAGTATGCAGTTTAAAAAAGAAGTCATAGAAATAAAACTGCGGTAAAGAGAATCTTGCTTTAATCCTTAGTTGCATAGGTTAGTGCAGTCGACAATCTTCCATAAATGGGGCATTAATGACCTATTTTGTACTTTGTAGTTTTTGTTGATATTAAATATACCCTTTCTTCAGATTTTTCTCGAAGTCGATGCAGATCACTCCTCCTTAGAGCACTCATGCTGCTGAGAAAGCCTCAAGGCTGGCATGACTGGTGGTACGTTGGCGGGAGATGACACACTTTTCAAGGCTTTATTATGGCACAGGATCAGAGGCCACCCACTCACAAGCTGGAGCCGTTGCTGAGCATGCTCATATACATCACACATTTATGCATATATGCATATGCAAACATACATAATGTTAAATGCCGGCTGCACAGGAATGTCAGCCTGATTCTACATCCTAGCAGTTGATTTTCTTTGTCCTTTCCTCCCTCAGATATACTTTCTTGTTCACACGCCATTCCTCTCACACATTCCTCTCCTCACTTGTTTGCCATCCTCTTCCTTCCCAGGGTCTGTACTGTGACATCCGCCAGCTGGTGCAGTTCATTAAGGAGGCCCATGGGAACGTTTTTCGCAGGGTGGCACTGAGCGCACTCCTGGACAGTGCCGAGAAGGTCACGACCACCAAAAAACCTGACGAGAAGGAGGAGACCAAACAGCCCGGACCCAGGAGGTACTGGCCAATCAGTGGCCAGAAATGGTCTCTATGACAACATATTAAGTTAAATCTACTAAAAATGGTCATTTGTCGCTTCCTGTTGAAGTGTCCTTGAGTATCAACCTCTAATGTCCCGCCCCTTATGGTAACAAAATATTTCTCATCCAATCACAGCCTTTGATTGTGTAAGGTCCTACTTTCTTCTTTTCTGACAAGTCAGAGCTACGCTTCTCATCTCTGCTGGATGTTTTTATTTTATTTTTCTGTCCTGTCTGCATCTGTTTTTCTTGCTTGAGTGACTGGTTTGATGTTCTTATTTTCAAATTGTTGTGGCTGGTGCCCTGCCAGGAGGCTCCTCCACTATTTTTGCCTCGTCATGTGATCACCAAGCGAAAATAGGAAGTCACATGACGGCATCAAAGACTAACTTAGGACAGTTTAAGGCACTGGGTTAAAAATGAGACACAATATTATAGTTCAACCTGTTAATATTAAAGAAGATGCCGAACATGATTCCAAATTTACAAAGGGCAGCGTGGTGGCCCTCTGACTGAAGCCTTATGTGTGAAGTTTGCTGAAGGCACCCTTTGGCATCTCTTTGAGATGCACAGGTATGTTTAGGTTGGAGGGGAAGTGGATGGGTCAAACAAACACGGACTGTCCAAACCAGAAGTTAATGTTATTGCAAACTTGTCTTAAATTAAATTCTGAGTCTCATTAAAAAACTCTTAAAGAGTCTTAAATCTAACCTGCCTTAACCTGTTGGAACCCTGAATGTACGCAACTTACATCTGTCGTCATTTACATACGTCACGTCACATTACTAATATTTTATTTGATTTATTTTGCCAAAACCTAACCACGACATTTGACAACTTTAACCACATGTTGCGAGTTTTATTCATGAGACAGCTGTGCCTCACATACAAACATGAAAGAAGCGTCTCAGAGACTCCAAAGGGTGCCTTTGCTGTCAGTATCAGACGCTGAAGGCATGAGAAAGCTTTGGTATTTGACAGCCTGGAATGAGAACACATTGGTATAGTTTTTTTTTCTTTTTGGTAATACCCCTAAATATACACTCTATTTAATGTTTTCCTAATAAGTAATAATCAATAAATTTCTCCCACAAGAATGAATAAGGTATAACAACTGCAAATCTTCTTCTTAGATTATAAATTAGGATGTATTTGTTCCCATCAGGACAAAATCATTTGAGCTATGCTTAAATTATTTTCGATGACTAAAAACCCTTAATAGGAGGATCACATGGGGAGGCTAAACTGCATCAGGAGAGTTCAGTGGGCGTCTGTCTCTGGGTGCCTGAGCGCTCTGTCTGTGTGTTGGGGTGTGTGTGCGCAGGTCAGAGGCGGGTGTGTCCGGGGAGAAGGGTCAGGTGTCCAGTGCTGCAGATGAGTGTCGCAGCTACATCTCCAGTAGACCCCCCCAGACCCCCGAACAGTGAGTGTCCACCTCACAGCATCTCCATATAGCACCATCTAGTATGTCGAGCCCAGCTGCCATTTGTCTGCTCAAAATAGGAAACGGTTTAAAACTCTTCCTGTTGCTCCCTCCCCCTTCAATAAAGAACGATCACAGTAACCATGTACACTAAAAAAATACAAATTTGTGTTGGCTGTGTTTTTTGTGTAAGCCTCCAAACCCGACCCTCCTTCACTCTGTCTCTGCACCTCCAGCGAGGAACAGATCCCGGGTGCTCTGCTTGGCAGGAAGGACTTTTGGAGGAAGATGTTTAAGTCACAAAGCGCCGCCAGTGACACCAGCAGCCAATCAGAGCAAGATACCTCTGAGTGCACCACTGCGCACTCTGGCACCACCACTGACCGACGCTCTCGTTCCAGATCCCGACGCATTTCACTTCGCAAGAAACTGAAGCTGCCAATAGGTAAGTCAGAAGCTATTATGAAACAGGTCTTTCGATGACAAGGAGACTGCTATCAAATGACCATGACTGTTATCAAAAACAGTATTTTGTTTTTGGTCAGTCATTTTTGGGCCTGTGTGCAAAAATCATCAAATTCTCTTTGTACATGCCAAGCAGACAGAAAAATATTAACTGATTTCAGTGCCTCCGAATCATCCTTTTTTCAAATAAAATCTAGTAACATTATGTATTTCCATGATCATACCTCATTGCATTTGCTCTCCCAGCTGTCACCTTGAAATTCACTCTAACATGATGTGTTTTGTATGTCTAACATCGGAACACTGCCTGCCACGAGGCCAAGTCACTTCATCTCTTTGGTCTGTTTTGTGTTCCTTTCCGTGCCGTAGCATGCCGTGGGACTGTTCGCCTACCACTCACTCTCTCTGTCTTACGTATGTGGATGTGGAATCATCTTCATACAGTATTTGTGTCTTGTCTGTTTGTGTTGATCATCTCTCCCAGTGTGTATGCTCTTACAGGCCTGGGTCAAATTGTATTTGCAAATATTATTAGATGAATGGAGGTTACAGACTTTACTCTGGAATATATGGCCCTCTGAAGGCTAACAGCCAACTTCAAAATCTAACGTTAAATCCAGTAAAAGCTAGCAGTTGAGATAAACAGTCATGTCAATTAACCAATATTTTGGCAATTTCTTATTACACGGCTTAATGGGGAAAAACAGCTGTAAACTTCAGCTAGACCTAAGTTATGTTAACTTAATGGATATATTATGTTAGTTGCATTAATTGCTATGTCATCTATTAAATTAAATAGAATTCATGCAAGTTTGTGAGCAACCTTTAATTAAGATTTTTAAATGTGTTGAACTCTATAATAATTTATTCCATCAATACTTGATATAAATACTGACATTAGACTAACAAACAGACACACAGCAGAGAAACATTTATTCTGTGTGAACTTTGAACTGTAGTAATCAAAAGGCTTATTTGATTAAAAAAAAAAGTTCACTGTATTTTTACCTTGCATTCCCAAAAAATTAAGGCAGTGTAGTGTCTGCATTTGCATGTGTAGCAGTAGTGGTACTAAGTAAAATAATCAGCCTAAAAAGACAAAGGCAGTATTTTTCTATCTGTCACGCAGTTTGTCAGCCAGCCTGAAAACATGTTTCTCGGCTTCTGCTGTTTCTGCTTACTCTTCTGTGACAGCATACTATGGGAGTGTATTTGCAAATACCACTTGACCGGGGTCTTTTGTTAAAGCCATTTTATTAAAAAAGTTACAAAAGTTAGCCTTTTATTACTGTCTCTGTTGTTTTTAATCAACCTCAATCTGTGATTTTTTGCGAGTTTAATCACCCTGAACTTATGTGACTGTACAGTAATGATGAGGGAATGCTCTGCCCTTTTATTCCTCCTCTCAGCCCGTCGTGTCTCTGTGTGCATGCGTCATGGCCTTCACAACCCGTTGTGTACAAGACATCACCATCTTTTGTTCTGCAGCGTTGGTCGTTCATTTAAATGTTTTTTATCCACGTGTCTCCAGGAAACTGGCTGAAGCGTTCCTCTCTTTCTGGACTGACTGATGGTGTTGAGGACCTGCTGGACATCAGCTCAGTAGATCGACTCTCCTTTATACGTCAGAGTTCAAAGGTCAGGGGGGTTCAAAGATACTATAATACTGTTGACTCATTGCACAACACTAGGTGGCAATTGTCATAATCAGCCACCCCCACCTCTATACAGTGCACATTAGCATTAATATTATTAAAGTATTAAACCTCAGTGAGATTTATTGGTATACAAACAAACAGTGTTTTGAACCAAACCTAGTGTCAGGTGTCCAGACAAAATTATTTGCAAGAAAATAAGTACGTTTAGCCGATGCCTGTCTGTGTGAGCATGAATATTTACTGTGTGCATTTATGCATCAAAGGTGAAGTTCACCAGTGCGGTGAAGCTGTCAGAAGGGGGCGCTGTAGGGCCGGAGTTCGCCAGGGACGAGGAGGAGAATTTCTTCAAGCGGCTCGGTAAATGGAGGTCTGGCAGGAGGAATCCATCCAAGCTTCACCACACAGAAGAGAAAGATGGTAGACCTCCCCCACCCCGGGGTGCCCCCTTGCCCAGCCACGCCCCATCGTCCTCTTGTCTATTCCTCTCTCTCTGTCTGTCCCTGCCTCTGTTTGTCCGTGTGCTGTCGTGTCTTGTCTCACAAGTCTTGGTCTGTTCTCTTCTGCCAGTTCTTCCGTCCGCCATTCTCCATGTCAGCTCGGCCGGTTAGCTGCCTGCTACACTCTGTTAGCCTGGATGTATTTTTTTCAACCCATCGGTGTCTAGTTTGTAAAAATACGCTTTGTTTTCAGTCTGATTGGCACCACTGTGTTTTATATTGTCAAGTCTACATTCCCTTTTTTCCAACCATGCACGTCCTGTTCTCTTCAAGAAATAACCCGCTCCCCTTTCTTTCACTTACGGGTGGAAAGAGAGGAAAGGAGGTGTGTGGGAATAGCTCATATCAATGAAACCATCTTTCTACAGTAGAGCGTATCTCTGTGCTATGTCAAGCATGACGCTGTTAGTGCTCTCTTGTCTCTTCTGTGGTGATGTCTGGTGGTATTTTCCAATGCCTGAGTATCAGTGAAGTGATAAAACAGATTGGTCCACATACAGCTTTCCTCCTGTACAGCTGTGGTTACGCTTGTCATTTCAATGTGATTTATTCGATCCCATCATGAAAAAAACATGAAATGAGAGACCTGATAATGGCCTTGGGCATTAAATCTGCATTTTTTTGCATCATTTTTGTGTCTCCAAAATGACATAGAAAATTGAAAATCCAAGTGTGACCACTGCTGTTGGCTGTGTGTTCATCTCTCACTCAGCTTCATTTGTTGGTGGCTCTTCAGTGCTTTCTGTTAAATGTCCTGGATGGTGATGTTGCTTCATGCAATGTCAATATTTAATCTTCAGTGCAGTCTTTACAAACTATTACACACAAATATGCTTGTTGAAAAAGATTTCTCTTCACTCGTTCTGTTATATTCTCCTCTTCTCCTTTCTTCTCTTTTCTTCTCTCCTTTCTTGTTTTATGTTCATACTCTCCTTCAGGACCTCATGGTTTTCAAGAGCGTCTAGCAGCCAGTCAGGAGGCCATGAAGAATAAGAATGTGGTGGATTTGGGCGCCATTCGACAAGGCATGAAGCGCTTCCAGTTCTTGCTGAACTGCTGCGAGCCAGGAACAATACCGGACGCCTCCATCCTGGCCGCTGCTCTGGACCTGGTACGTATGAGAATGCATGTATATACTGTTGTATATACTGTTGTAGCTATTCTGTTTAGAGCTGCTGAAACAGTCTGCCTGAAGATTTGATAGCAGCTGGAATTATTAAAATTTTCGTAAAACTTAAAACCTACATTTTTAATCGGGCTTCTGATTTTTATTTATTTTGTTTAATTAAGAATGTTTTGTAATAAGAATTTGTGTTGTAATATTAGAATATTACAACACAAATTCTATTATTATTATTATTATTATTATTATTATTATTATTATCATTATTTAATTTTTTCCCCCTCCATATTAATTTTGTTTATCTTTGTTTTGCCTTTTAATCTATGTTATCTAGTTTTTGGTCAAGATTTTAATTAACTACTTTGTTATTATTTTATTATTATTGAGGCTTATATGTAAATCTGTTTTAATGTATTTTATTGTCATAATTTTTATTCTTGTTTTGTACTTTTAATCTGTTTTCTTTAAACTAGTTTTTATGTCAGTCTGTTTTACAACTATAACTGTTTTTTAAATTTTAGACGTGCCTTCTGTCTTGTATCTGTCTGTCTTACAATATTGGCTTGTCAGTCATCAGTGAAGCACTTTAAACTGCACTTATCTGTACATTATGAAGGGTTTTATACAAATAAAGTTCGAATGATCGATTGATTGATATATTGATTGATTGCATTTTGTAATGGCTGATACTAAAATCTTTATCTACATCGTCATTCTTCCAGGAAGCTCCAGTTGTGGCCCGGGCCTCCCTCTTCCTCGAATGCGCTCGATTTGTCCACCGCTGTAACCGTGGCAACTGGCCGGAGTGGATGAAGGGTCACCACGTAAATATCACCAAGAGAGGTCTGTCCAGGGGCCGGTCACCTATTGTAGGCAACAAGAGAAACCAGAAACTCCAGTGGAATGCGGCCAAACATTTCTGCCAGTGGGGAGACGTGAGTTCAAGATTTCCGGCCAATAATAAACTGCACTGACAATTTATGAAATAGCTTCAACAATGTGTTTATTTATGTTTTATTATCCACTCAGGCAATTGGCACAAGGCTCAGTGAACTTTGTCACTCTGACAGCGAGAGTCCTGCAAACATCCTGGGTTACATTTTTGATGAAGACACCAAACGGAGAATGAGAAAAGAAGATGAGGAGGAGGACTATTTAGATGACAGTGAGTCAGAAGAGCATTCAAAGCCTTGACAGCACTACTTTGGTGATTTATTGATAACATTAAATATTTGTTTGCTAACCGATTAAACTGACAAAGAAATGGGTGAAGCTGAGCAAATAGATAATATCAGATGAGTAATATAATCAGACGAATAACAAACTGCAAAGAATTTTGTTCAGTTGCTGCAAGAAAAAGTTTTAAAAACAGTGTGTTACGTCACATTTTTTATTATTTAGCTGACATATAAGTGCATTATAATTTAATTGCTCACATTATATGGTGACTTAAAATGCCAACCATATTTTTCATTTTTGGCAAACGAGGAGAGAGTTAGTGTCGAGTCCTGAAAATGTAGTGTCAGCTAATAACTTTCATGAGAAAAAACTTTGGCAAAATATGCAGCTGAAAGCTGTGGCAAAAGCTAGTAAGTAGACCTTTAGGTTTTTTACTTAAAATAAAAGTTCTAACCACAACGTTTTATTTTGTCATCAATTCCAAGACACAGTCAATCCTACAAAATGTGGCTGCCCCTTTGCCCTAAAGATGGCTGCCTGTCAGCTGTTGTTGGAAATCACCACTTTCCTGCGAGAGACCTTCCCCTGCTTACCACGCCCGCGCACTGAACCTCTCGTGGTTAGTCGTCAAATCTTTTGTGTGAAAAATATACATATTCTGTGTTTGTATTTTTTTCTTTGATAGTCATTAAATAAAACAAGAGTAATGATCTTTAGAAATTCTTTGAGTAAATTGAGGACATGTTTCCTTTAGGATCTGGACAGCTGCCGCCTGCGTCTGGACCCTGATCTCGGCCGCCATCGCTATGAGAGGAAGATCAGCTTCGCGGGCATCCTTGATGACGAAGATGGACACGATTCACTCAACAGCAGCAGCCATACGCTGAAGTCTGACACCACCTGCGATGAGAAGAAGCCCCAGGAAGTTCAAGGTGGGATCTTGTGTCATACAGACTTGGCCAGTTTGTTTTTTTACCAGACCGTCTGCTAATCATGAAAAATAATTTAGATAATCTTGCCCCACTTCCATCTCCACCAGCACCCATCCGTAAGATTCGCATCGGAGGCTCCCGGCTGCTTCAGATCAAAGGTGCTCGTAGTTTCCGCGTAAAAAAAGGAGGCTCTCTGTCGTCCATACGTCGGGCCGGGAGCCTCAAGAGCACCAAGATGTCGCGGCAAGACTCTGAGTCGGAGAACGAAGAAGGGCTGCTGTCCCAAACACAAAGCAGGGACACTGTGACTGACATAGGCAAGACATGGACTAAAAAATGTGACATTAAACACATATGTTTCTTAACATTATAAGAAATAAAATGGAATATTCTACCCTCGTACACATTCTCTTTCCTCTTGCAGGCAGTCCCTTTAGCACCAGCGAGCCCAGCATAGAACCAGAAGGTCAGGGCTCAGGAGGGGCAGAGGACAACTATCACCGCAACATGTCCTGGCTCCACGTATGGCCCTTTAATATGTGTGGAAGTGTATGTGTGCACATGGTGTCTGCGTCTTCCTGCCTACACACTCACTACCCCGCCCCTCTCCTCTCTCTCGGCACAGATTATGATCCTGCTGTGCAACCAGCAGAGTTTCATCTGTACCCATATCGACTTCTGCCACCCACGCTGCTACCAGCACCACAGCCGCTCCTGCGCCCGTCTGGTACGCGCCATCAAGCTTGTGTACGGTGAGACGGTGGACAGCCTGAGAGAGGACAGCACCTCCTCTGGTAACATTGGTTCACGGGCCAAGAAGAGCAAAGAGGTGTGTCTGACAACCTTTCTTTGTATTCCGTTTTTAAACTTCCGTCATTTTTGTGGTGGTTTATAAAAATCTCTGTACTTTCAGTGTTCAGACAAGTCTTGCCTAAGAACCCCGTCCATGAAGAGACGACCCACTGACTCCAACACAGAAGGGAAGAAGGATACCGGCATGCTCAAATACATCCGCAACCAGGTGAAGTAGTTTAAAGACTTAATTATTCAGAGAAAGTCTCAGAGCTTTTGTTTTTTGTGGGTTTTTTTAAATGTTATTTTTAACTCTTTTTTTTGTTGTTGGGTTTTTTTTTTTTCAAATTTTTGGTCTTTTTTGCATTTTTTAAAAAAAATTTTTGCTTTGCCTATTTTTTTCTTATTTTTTAGTTTTGTCATTTTTTAAATGTAAGATTTTCTTTCCTTTTTTTAAAAACCTTTTTTTTTTTTACTTTTGTTTTCTGTTTTTTCTTTCTGTCTTCTTTTTTAAAAAATATATATGTAATTAGCATTGCAGGAGGAGCCTGAGACCCATGACCTTCATTGACTGCTTCTTTAATTGTTGTGCACTTGATAATAAAGATAAATAACTTGAAACTTTGAGGGGATGGTTAAACTAGAAACTTAAATCTTGATCTTAAAGTAATAGGTGTAGTTAGAAGAGAAAATGACAAACATGTTGGTAAAATTACTATCCATACCCAAACTGGTGTTAATTTTTTTTTTGTGTTTGTATCTCAGGTGATGAGCCTGTCTCCGGCTCCTCTTTCACTGCTCATCAAGGCAGCGCCCATCCTGACTGACGACATGTACGGAGACATCCAGCCTGCAGCCTGGGAACTCTTGCTCAGCGTGGATGAACATATGGCAGCTGCTGCTGGTAAGTTGGCCATGAGGCTGCGCATCAGTGATCTGTGGGTCTCCTCTGCTGGCTGTTTTGCCCTTCAGAGTTTATAATTTTTTTCTTTTTCCCTTTCCACTCTTTTTTCCACCTTTTTTTAAATCCTTTTTTCTTTTTGGCTTTGAACACTTTTTACCTCCAACGTTCATAACCTTTTCTTTTTGTCCTTTCCTCATTCCTGCCTCCTCTGCCCTCTCTGACTCCCCTCCAGCTGCCATGTTCCTTCTGTGCGCGGTAAAGGTCCCCGACGCAGTGACCGAAATGATGATGGCCGAGTTCCAGCACCAGGAGGCCTGCCAGCGCATCAACTCCATCCTCAAGTTTTACACACTGTGGCGTTTCCGCTACCAGGTGTGGCCTCGCATGGAGGAAGGAGCCCAGCAGATCTTTAAGGTACAGAATAATAATGGTGTCATTTTTCAATTCATCCCCACACTGAAAACTATCCTTCCACTTGCAAAACATTTTGTCTCACAACACTTGACTTCTTTAACCAATGTTATACTATATTTATGTTTGGTGTCAGATCCCTCCACCCAGCATCAACTTCACTCTGCCGTCTCCTATACTGGGCATGCCCTGTGTCCCCATATTCGACCCCCCCTGGGTGCCCCAGAACACAGGCAGCGTCCAGGACCCAATCAATGAAGACCAGTCTGTAAGTCTGAGCCTCTGTGCAAGCAAGTGGCCTGATATGCATATGTTTACCACTATAACTTCATAACAAACACTTAAAACAAACTGCTGTAACATTTTATTTTTAGTAGTAGTAGTGTTAAAATGTATGCACATACTTTTGAATCACTATGAACATGTAGTAAATACATTTTATGTAAATCACACTTTCAAATACACCAGTGGATGTGACATTAGCAGCAAAGTAACCTTGTTTGGGTAGTCAGGTTGCCACAGATTCAGTATAAATTAAAGGGTTTGTTCACCTAAAAAAAACAGACATCTAGATTATTAGAATCTCGGAGACTGCGCCTGCAAAGACAAGCTACTGGTATATGTTTTAAAGCCATGTTAGTGTTTATTTTAATGTTTTTATGGATTATATGGATTTGATTTTCCATTAAATTTTTGAGAGAATTTTCGGTTTCCGGAAGATGGATCTCACTGAATTTGGTGATACTCCCACGTTTGCTGTAGTGCCACAATAGGGTTGACATTTGCGAAAGTGAAATGTCTCCAAAACTATTGCACGGTCAAAACTTTTGACCTGATAATGGTTTAATTTCCATACTTGTTTTTTTTTTGTCAAATCCCTGCGTGGAAGCAGACATTGTAACAGAAGAATAGACCCTGATCAGACAAAGCTTTGCAAAAAGCAAGTCGCACCCTCTACTTTTTTGTTGTTGTTGTTGTTGTTGTTGTTGAAGTTGAAGTTGAAGCCTGCATGGGGCGGACATTGTTTTTTGCAGCTTGCTGCATCCTTTTTTTATCGTTGTAAGGCATCGTCTGAATCACCGATCTTTGGCTTAACCATTATTTTGCTCTGAAGTAAACTCACTGAGCTGTACCTCAAAATCTGCATAAAAATGTACAGGTGGATGACACATGCTCTGGCTCAGATTACGGGAGAGGCTATTCCCAAATTGTGCATTTGACACAGGAAACAGAGATCATTTTTGGGCACATAAGACCCTCAGAAAGAAGGGGAGTCACATGGAGTACCACCAGCTGGTTCAGGGGCTTTATCTGAATGACCATGATCATTTTAGGATGAGTTGTGGACAGTTTGACTATCTGCTGTCAGTTGTTGCACCTAGTTCTGTTAGGTTAATGGTCAGAATGTAACTGATGCTACAATTAATTCAGATGTATCCTTATCTTGCCAAAAGAAATGTTGAAAGCGGCTAACATTTGTTTAGGGCGCTCCTGCAAAAAGGCAAGGCGCATCAGGGAAATCAGAAGGCTCTCAGTAACAAAATCAGCAAGCAAAACATTTTTATCTTTTTGAAAACAATTACAAAAAATCGCCACAGGCTGCTAAAAGGAGCTCTGTCTCATCTGTTTCAAATTATGGTCAAATTAAAACAAAAACATCAGCGTGGTTAGAAGAAAAGAGATTAGTGATCATTTTTTTTTTATTATTATTTCAAAATTTAGGTGAACTGACCCTTTAAATCCTATAACCTGTTAAAAAAAAAAACAACCCACAGTGGCTATTTCATTTTTACACTTATTTTGGAATAAGTCCTGAAAAGCCCCACAACATAACAAAAGCAGTGCACTTAAAACTGCTTTAAAGTACATCTTTTATTGCTTTGCCAGTGCAATGTGGACAACTGCACCAAGAAATCTGCTAATTCAAGAAAAAACATGTAATTCATTTTGAATGTCATTGAAGTAGTCGAAAAACAGATTTCTTGGTGTTTCCTTTCACTTTCTTGTCTTTTTTTTTGAAAAGCATGATTTATCAAAATATGTTGATTAGATTTTGATGACGACCTGCGAGCACCTGTTATATAATTTATCTATCGACTGTCTTTGTTTTTAGTACTCCACATTAATTCAGTCAGTCCATACCATAGTAAGTTGGTATTTCTGTCCGGATGTTTGTGCTGATGCATCTTGTTACCTCAGATCATTAATTACAGAAGAGAAAACGTTCTTCATTGTTTTTAGCTCATTGGGAGCTGTAGGTTTCCATCAGGGATCAGAAGCTGGGGCAGTTTCATGGGTCATTTCAGATAGCTGCATCTTGATTAATAATACACACCACACTCAAAGAGTGTTCTAGCACTTGCTCTGATTGTTAAAAAACAAAAAATAACAGCATGCATCGGACATTCAGACATTTTGTGTGTGTTGTGCTGTTTATGCATGGTCATTGGATGAGAATGACTTTGCTGTGGATGTTTTTCATACCATGCGTTCAGCCTATTTGGATATGTACGTGTATGAGCACTCGTGCGAATGCTGTGAGGCATTTACTGTACACAAGATACAGTAAATTCTCCAAATTCCAGTCTGAATACATTTATTCGTGTCACAATTTGTCATGATTGAAATCCTTCCTATTCAATACTTGAACAGTGTTCTCCATGATGCTCGCGATAGCGTTAAAGCATGAGATCAATGTGCTGGAGGAGAGTTACTGTATTAATGTGTTGTCCGGTCATTTAACATTACAAAATGCTCCTCAGATGTAACCGTGAGCCTAGAATAGCTGTGCACACACGTCCCTGAACGATTTAAACTGTCAATTCTGTATTATTGTGCACTCCCTCATTCTGAACCTTCTGTGTGTCTGCACCCACTGTTCTATCTTTGTGCTGTTTGATCCAACGCCACCCTCTATGCCACCCCCCTTTTCAGAAATCCTTCTCTGCACGGGCAGTGTCGCGCTCCCACCAGCGGGCCGAGCACATCCTGAAGAACCTGCAGCAGGAGGAAGAGAAGCGGCGTCTAGGCCGTGAGGCCAGCATCATCACGGCCATCCCTGTGGCTCAGGAGGCGTGCTACGAGCCCACGTGTAGCCCCCCGCCAGAGCAGGAGGAAGAAGGTGGGGCAACCAAGCACACAGGCATATAATAACAGATAGTATCTCTGAAATAAAGAAGTTTGATGGGAGTAAGAAGGTAGTGACAGCTCTGTGCCCTGATAACTTGTTGTTTCTCCTGTATCTGCACCGGTCATGTCGGGCATTAATCCCGCCAGCAGAAGAAGTGGTGAACCTGGCATCACGCCGTCTGTCTGTCAGTCCGTCCTGTGCCTCCAGTAACTCCCACAGGAACTACTCCTTCCGACGGGGCTCTGTGTGGTCTGTCCGCTCACTGGCCAGTGCTGAAGGTATGAAAACAAAGAACTGTGATGACAGAAACCTTCATCAGTCCTTTTTTTGCTTTCTGTTATTTTCCAATAAAACGAGAGCTTCTCTTCTTTATTGTGTTTGTTCAGATGAAGAGAACACAACAGAACACACTCCAACTCACCACATGTTACAGCCTCCCCAAGCCGTCTTCCCAGCATGCATCTGTGCTGCAGTCCTACCAATAGTGCACCTCATGGAGGACGGTGAGGTTCGAGAGGATGGCGTGGCCGGTATGTGAATTTATCTGTAGATTCAGTGTTGAAATAAAATAGATAAATTGCACTCAGTTTATCATTTTATCATCACAGTATTGTGCTCAACATAAGAATAAACATATTGATAGATTTTCCCACATTATGATGTGCAAAAAAGGCATTTACATCAACATGTTTTTTAATTTTTTGTCTTATGTGTGGGACTGATAGTGGTATTTAACCTCACACCGTATTTGCAAATACAAATATTTTCTTCAATGTTTCCTTAGTGAGTGCCGTTGCCCAACAAATCCTTTGGAACTGCCTGATTGAAGATCCAGCCCTGGTCCTCCGACACTTCCTGGAAAAACTAACAGTGAGCAACCGACAGGTAGGTGGACATCTGGAGAACAAACACGGCTCACAGTCAGTGTAACTTTAAGTCAGTGAGGATGAGTCCAGAAGCCAAAGGCTTACAGAGGGCAGTGTAAAATGTGACCTGTATTTTTTGTGTTGTTATTCCAGGATGAGCTGATGTACATGCTGAGGAAGCTCCTGCTCAACATTGGAGATCTGCCAGCTCAGACGTCTCATATTCTCTTCAACTACCTGGTGAAGCAGCAGATAATATTTTACCTTTACTTACATGCAGCACTCTTTAAACACTCAGTTAACCATCAGAATCTGAATTTCCGTCTCCTAGGTGGGACTGATTATGTATTTTGTGCGGACACCGTGTGAGTGGGGAATGGATGCCATCTCAGCCACGCTGACCTTCCTGTGGGAGGTGGTCGGTTATGTGGAGGGGCTCTTCTTCAAGGACCTGAAGCAGACCATGAAGAAGGAGCAGTGTGAGGTCAAACTGCTGGTCACTGCGTCAATGCCAGGTAGAGTTTGATTCACCTCAGATCCCACTGAGGCTTCACATCTAATTTACAACAGCGGCAGATGGCCTAAAGAACACTAAATTCAATGCAATCACGATGACGTCAGTAACGTGTCAGTGGACACATATATCCCCTCAGTCACACATTCCCGCAGATAAAGAAACTAAAATACACAATGACAATAACAACTACAATAATAATATTAACAGATCATAAATTAACTGAAATACTTAAATAAATTATTAGATTTAAAAAATAAAAAAATAGAATAGTAAGTAATATAACAAACATCAGAGTAATAAAATAAAATAACATAAAAGGCAGGATGAATACTTTCATCTTATCCGTATGACATTTCCTTTTGATAAATGTGATAAATGTTTTGTTGGCTAAGAAGGATATAAATGAGTCCCAAAAACAAACATAGATTTCATTATTTTCTCGTGCATTGCTGATGCAGGAACCAAAACATTGGTGGTGCACGGGCAGAATGAATGTGACATCCCAACACAGCTTCCAGTCCATGAAGACACTCAGTTTGAAGCCCTACTCAAGGTAAATATACCAGTGGTGAAGAAAGGACTCTTATCCTTTACTCAAAAGTGTACTTTGCCAACTTAATATCAGTCAGCCTTGTATCATAACAACTGGATTCAAACTGGACTTTCTTTTGCTACTTTTTTTATACTGTAGTACCACAGCTATTAGCTAAATACCCTTTTCTAATTCAGTGACCAAGGAGTGTAAGATTCACAGTTAGTATTATGCTTAATTATCAGCTTAAAATATCAATATAACTAAAGTTAATGTATGGAGGATATTTATTATCTTTTTTCCTTCAAAAACCAGGAGTGCCTGGAATTCTTCAACATTCCCGAGGCCAGATCAGCTCACTACTTCCTCATGGACAAGCGATGGAACCTCATCCACTACAGCAAGGTAGATACATAAGGTTTATCTTAGTACAGCTACTGATGAAGATATATGTTGATAAGCAAATTATGATGCATCTCAATACACAATAGAAGCAGAGAAGGAGTTGAGCTGGACTTTCTCTTCTTGTTTTTAAGGCAATATTTGATCGTTATCTGTTCACTCTCCAATAAAATGTTGTTTTCCCCCTTCTCCAGACATATGTAAGAGACATCTACCCTTTCAGGAGATCAGTGTCTCCCCAGCTCAACCTGGTCCACATGCTGCCTGAAAAAGGACAGGAGCTTATCCAGAAACAGGTATGGAAGATATATTTCTCTTTACAAAGTGTTAACATTATTAAAACATGATCAGGGTGCCTACGTTTTCGCCCTGCCGTTTCATTTTCCTTCCCTGTTCTTTTTCTAGGTGTTTTCCCGCAAACTAGAGGAAGTTGGTCGAGTCCTCTTCCTCATCTCGCTCACACAACACATGCCGGCTGTGCACAAGCAGTCTCACGTCTCCCTGCTGCAGGAGGACCTCCTCCGCCTGCCGTCCTTCCCACGAACCGCCATCGATGCAGAGTTCTCGCTGTTCAATGAGCCACAAGGTGAGACAGATTCCAAGTTTCCATCAGACACTTGAATAGATTTCATTTAGGTTTCAGGGTTCCCACAGATCCTTAAAATGCCTTAAAAGGCATTGAAATCATTCATCTAAAAATAAGGTCCATATAATTATAATGACAGATGAATTGACTAAAAGTGTAAAGTAAGATTTAATGAATCTTGTCTTTTTTTGACATTGCATTAAGTCTCTTTTTCTTTTTCTTTTTTAAGAATTTAATGAATTCCTTTTATTAAACTGGTCATGATGGGAATCCTAATAGTGGAATCTCACATGCAGGCTGAGAAACACAAATCACCCAGAAAATCGGCCAGACATGCCAGATATTTCCCATTCTATCGGTAAAGATACTGTAATATGTTGATTGTCTTCCATGTATTCCACTCTAAAAGGGTTGTTTTTTCAACTTTGATGTATAAAATCTAACTTTTTCTTTGCAAAAATCATGCCTCATGTTTTAAAAAACATTTGGGCAAAATAAAATTGTCCTTCAAGTTTGGTCATTTAATTGGTCTTAAACTCAATTCAGAAAGACATTAAAAAAAGTCTTAAGAAGACTTAAATCTACCTTGCCTTAAGCTGCAGGATCCCTGGGTTTATATACTTTTGTTTTTACCGCCATCTCCTCCTTGCCCAATATCTCAGGTAAGGAGCTGTTTGGATTGGACACCCTCCACAAGGTGCTGTGGATCAAGCTGCTGGAGGAAATGTTCCTGGGAATGCCAAGTGAGTACCCGTGGGGTGATGAGATGATGCTGTTCCTTAACGTCTTCAATGGGGCTCTGCTGCTGCACCCAGAGGACAGCTCCCTTCTCAGGCAGTACACAGCCACCGCCATCAATACTGCCGTTCACTTCAATCACCTCTTCTCCCTTAGCGGCTACCAGTGGATCCTGCCAACCATGCTGCAGGTACATGTGTCCTGCCGTAACTGATACTGCTAATGTTTGTAGTTATGTTGTGTCTGACCAAAAGAGCCAAAAAGTCAAACTTTCTTTCAACTTTAACATAAGAATATATTTTTTAGCCAACAGTAAAATATTTTTTAAGACTAGAGAGCTTCCACTTCCTTAATCTTCATGTATTATTGTCTTGGATTCAGTCCAGGAATGTGATCACCTGTTCCTAATAATGTGTCCTCTCTATGTTGTTATGACAGGTCTATGCTGACTATGAGAGCGACCCTTTACTCAGGCAGGGCATCGAGTTCTGCTGCCGGCAGTTCTACATCCTCCATCGCAAACCCTTCATCCTGCAGCTGTTTGCCAGTGTGGCCCCACTCCTGGAATTCACAGTAAGTGTTCTTGGTACACACATCCATATTTTCAAAGTAATTTACATCAATGTGTACTTTAAGTTTTTATGTGATTTTTTGCATGATGAAAGGTCTTGTTTTTAGGATTTAGTAGCATCTAGTGGTGAGGTTGCAGATTTTTTAACCAACTGAAACTTGGGCCAGTGTGTCAAGCTTGTTGCAGAGCTATGATGGCTGGTGCAAAAATGCAAAAGGCTAGAACCAGTGTTTGGTTTGTTGGTTCTGCTCTACTATGAAAGAAATAGAACGAACTCAATAAAGGGGACCCGCTCCATATGTTTATATGAATTTCTCATTCTAAAGTAATGAAAATACAGTTCATAGTTTCAGGAGATAATAAACTAATGAAAGCATATTATTAATAATGTATTCCATTTCTACCAATAGATTCCCCTAGTTCCTGCACACTGGACTTTTAATAAAAACATTTTGTTTTTATTTTTGTGGATGACTGCAATTTTTGATGTTCTCTGTCTCCATCTGCTGTCCCAGACCAGCACCAGCACTGGTCTGTCTAAAGGAGTGTCGGCTCAGTGTCTGTTTGACCTGCTGGTCTCGCTGGAGGGTGAGACCCAGGATGCGCTGGATGCTCTGGAGCTGGTTAAAGCTGAGAAACCTCTACGCTCTCTAGGTACAAAATCACTTTTACACACATTTTGTGGACTTTTACTTAAATTAACCTTTATGTTTTATGGAAAGCTTCTAATGATATTTTTTTGTCAGTGCCCTGAACTTGGATAACGAGTACAAACAAAACCAAATTGACTTGGCTACACTATTCTGTTTCAGATTTCTGTTATGGTAACGAGGACTTGGCCTTTTCCATCAGTGAGGCTATCAAACTGTGTGTCACCGTTGTTGCCTATGCCCCTGAGTCCTTTAGAAGGTATGGAAACATATCAAAAAAACCATAGCAAATTCTCCGTCTCTTATTGCATCTTTAGCTTTTCCACAGCAATTCTTTTCTGTCCTCTGACGTTCTGCATGTATCTCTCCAGCCTCCAGATGTTGATGGTGCTGGAGGCCTTGGTCCCCTGCCACCTCCAGAAGCTGAAGAGTAACACAGTTACAATGGAGTCGGCCTCGGCTGCCAGGGATGAGATTGCTGCCATCGCTGCTCTGGCCACATCCCTGCAGGCCCTCCTCTACAGCTCAGAGACCCTCACAAGGTCTGACTATCACCCATGCAACAAAAACAACAACAACAGCACAAGTCTGGGTTTTTGCAGCAGCTGGACCGAAAAGCCTGTTTTTTTGTGTTGTGCATAAAGATGTCCTTTAAGCCTCTTTAAGTCCTCATAACTTTATCCACACCTCCTCCACAGGCCCATGACAGCCCCACAGATGTCCCGATGTGATCAGGGTCATAAAGGAGGCACTACAGCAAACCACGCCATGTCAGGAGGGGTCAACACCAGGTCAGGACATGATTGATGATTGGAGATGAATTAACTCACTTCATGTTAGCAACAGAATAGCTAGAGAGCAGTTTTGGAGTCCTGTTTGTATGCTTCCACCCAGGGACAACCTCCACCTGTTGGAGGAGGGCCAGGGTATGCCGAGGGAGGAGCTGGACGAGCGCATCGCCAGGGAGGAGTTTCGCCGGCCCCGGGAGTCCCTCTTAAACATCTGCACCGAGTTTTACAAACACTGCGGGCCGCGGCTCAAGATCCTGCAGAACGTTGCTGGTGAGCCGCGGGTCACGGCCCTGGAGCTGCTCGACATCAAGTCCCACATGAGGTGACGAGATTAACCCATGACTGACTTTTAAGGTTCTTTATTCAGATTTATTGGTAAAAGTTGCAAGTTGATTGCTCTTTCTCTGCAAGTTTCTGAAAGGAGGGACTAGTGTGACGCATTCCTCTGGACCTTAAAGTGGAACAGTGGCTGATGATGCAAGCTTATATGTAATAGTAACATATTTTAGTCACTTTCACCAGCAGAGACCACACCAATAAAGCTAAAGATTAAGAAAAGTGTATTGCATGGGATGGATTGACAGTCTGGAGGAATGGATGAAGGGATGAGGATTGAGGGATGAGGGGTGAAGAATGAAGGGATGTGGGTCAAAGGGATGATGGTTGAAGATCGAGGGATGAAGGGTAAAGCATGAAAGCTAAGGGTAAAGGGATGAGGGATGAAATGATGAAAGGATGAATAAGACAATAAAACAAGAGTAGATATAATCAATAAACCTTTTTCCCTCTGTTTCTGGACATTTCTGAAGTGCCATTGGTTATTTATTTTTTCATAACACTCTATCACTGTTAAGTTACACTGAAGGTGTGTGTCTGTTTCTCAGGCTGGCGGAGATTGCCCACGCCCTGCTGAAGCTGGCACCCTACGACACCCTGACCATGGAGAGCCGAGGACTGCGGCGCTACATCATGGAGATGCTGCCCATCACCGACTGGTCGTCTGAAGCTGTCCGGCCTGCCCTCATCCTCATCCTTAAGAGGCTGGACCGCATGTTCAACAAAATCCACAAGATGCCTACGCTCAGGTGCGCTCGCCCACAGGCATTATGCACCAGGTCTGTTGAATACAATCCCTCTTCTTTCTCTGTCTCCCTGTGAGTGTATCGTGCTGTGCCGGTGCCGTGGTGTGTACAGTAGATAGACGGCTTCTTGGCACTGTCTTCTGTAGCGCTGCCTTCGTGGGTGCTGTACCGTAAGTGCTGCTGTGGCGTGTTTTTGTGCGGATACGTGAGGATGTCTGTAGTAATGATAGATCACTGGCAGTGTTCCCTCTGAGCCAGTGTCCAGTCATCTGTCACGAAAGATGATGCAGATTTTGATTTCAGACAAACACCACCATGATGTCTGTGATGTCTGCACGCATGAAGTCACATAATGCAGTTTTATAAAATCACTAGGATCATTCTTCTATGTGCAACATACAAATAAACACTGAATGTTAATCATTCAGAGATGGTGATACCCATACATCATACTGAAGTTCATCATACTGAAGCTTGCTCTACAAAAAGGCATTGTTGCAATTTATAGCAACAGTGAGAGAAAATGTATTTATTGTTGATTGCCACCTGATCCCTCCAATAAGAGCCAGACTGCCATTATAATACTGAATATGTGATAATAATATTAAAACTTAATTTGTATAGCACATTTCATATGTAAAGCAGCTTCAATTGCACAGGGAAAAAAATCATTTAATTCATTTTTAGCCATACAAATTTAGTTTATTTTCAATAAAACTAAAAAAATTTGGTTGTTGTCACATTTCAACAAGTGGTAAGCAAATATGGGGTTACCAATGGGGATTTCATTAAATTTGTACAAGTTTGAAACTTTATTCTGTGCAATTTGAAAGACTTCTCTGGAGGACTGGCTATTTCTCCTATAGAGTCTCAGCAGGAAAAAACAAAACATAAATAATAAAACACAACAATAAAAAAGACAACAAATACATGCATCCATCAGCTGCATATGGCTATCGTGAAAATGCACACGTTACAACAATACTTTGCTGAACAGCAAACCAGAAATACAATAGCAGAAAAGAAATATAATAGCAAGGAAGAAATACAAGAGCAAATAAGAAATAAAAGAGCTAAAAATATACCATATACATCCAGCACCATAAAAATGTATAGCAGTCATCATTTACAAAATAACCATGGCAAACAGTTCAATGCCCTTTCAGTCCACTATGATTGTATGTTCTTAACTTCAGGGCCTGTAAACCAAAAAAATAATTCTCTAAAACATGCCCATAAACACAGCTACACCTGCACACCTCTTCCATGACATAAGACTGAACAGTGCTGGCTCAGGGGAACGTCTGGTCACAGGTGTGAGCTTCACACCAGGATATGTTGCTGTGATGTTCAGCTGGCTATGTTTGTGAGCTTTGCATTATTTGTTGTCAGTATGGCTTTTACTTTAAAGGTGATGATTATATGGCGGGAATGTTAATAGAGTGGTAAGTGTCTCTCCAGTTGTTTTTTTTTTTCTCTGCCTTAAAGGTTTTTTACATTCAATACTGAACTAAAAAAAGCTGATGAGATAGAAATACGATGATTGACTCTCATCCTTAATTGTTCTTTCATCCCACATGACATGAATGTGGCTTTTGTGTTTTAGTCTATTTTTAAATTCATAAAAATTTGTTTTTATCTGGGTGTGGGGTGGTGTTGTATGGGTGGACGTTCTCCAGGAGACAGGTGGAGTGGGAGGCGGCCAGCAGCCTGATCGAAGGGATCTGCCTGACCCTGCAGCGGCAGCCAATCATCTCCTTCCTCCCACACCTTCGCTCGCTCATCAACGTCTGTGTCAACCTGGTATGGACACAGACACACAGGACAGCACAAATCAATCCATTTGATGTCTTGACTGTTGGTATTAATTTGTGTGTGTTTTCAGGTGATGGGTGTGGTTGGTCCTTCCAGTGTGGCAGATGGGCTTCCTCTCCTCCACCTCAGCCCGTACCTGTCGCCGCCGCTGCCTTTCAGCACAGCTGTGGTCCGACTGGTTGCCCTGCAGATCCAGGTAGGTCTGTTTAACTCATCTGACTCTTCAGTGGACATCCATTCATTGCTAAATGTTCATTTTCTAATTAATGTTTCCACTCTTCCCTCGTAGGCCTTGAAGGAGGACTTTCCTCTCAGCCATGTGATCTCACCTTTCACTAATCAGGAGAGACGAGAGGGGATGCTGCTCAACCTGCTCATTCCTTTTGTGCTCACTGTGGGTTCTGGGAGCAAAGGTAAAAGCCTACAGGCTTGTCTTATTTAGTTGTTTAGACTGTTTTAAAAGGGCAACTTTTAAAAGGGCAACTAAAAGGGCAAAAGGGCAAATTTTTCAACCACTCTTCCCAATTAAGGCCTTATTTTTAGATAATTGAAATAAATGCCTTTGAGACTTTTTAAAGATCTGCGGGAACTCTGATAACAGCCTATTTTGTTGGCTGCAGTGGTCTCACACAATACTGGACCAATTTTAAAATTTTCTCCATTAGTCACTTGGACACAAAAACCTGTGAAAACAGGTTGAAAAACATAATAGTTACCCTTAGAGGTGCCATTATAGGGTATGCTTCATATGGACAATTTTATTCATGATCACATTTTGTGTCTTTCTTTGTTGAATAGAATAAAAACATAAATCAAACTGTACATACGTGTCTGTTTCCCTCTTGCAGACAGCCCCCATCTCGAGCAGCCTGAGATCTTCCTGCTTCTCCAGACAGTCATCAACATCCTCCTGCCTCCTCGGATCATCTCCACCTCCCGCACCAAAAACTTCATGCTGGATGCTTCCCCGGCTCACTGCTCCACTCCAGGCGACACTGGGAAGGATCTGCGCAGAGAGGGATTAGCAGAGTCTACCAGCCAGGCCGCATATCTGGGTATGAATGAGAAGTGAATGCATTTTATAGCTTCTTTTGTTTCTACACACTTTCCCTCCTCACCCTCCTCCCTCCTTCTGTCACTCTGCAGCTCTGAAGGTGGTGTTGGTTTGCTTTGAGCGCTCACTAGGAAACCAGTGGTACCGGCTGAGCCTGCAGGTGAAAGAGATGGCTCTGAGAAAAGTGGGTGGCTTGGCCTTCTGGGACTTCATTGACTTTATTGTCAGAACCCGTATCCCTATATTTGTCCTACTGAGACCCTTCATACAGTGCAAGGTAAAGAACCAGTTCAACCAGTGCATTGTTTAAAATTGCAAATCTGTATCCTTTAATATGTTTTATTTTTTATTATTCCCTAAAGCACTTTGAATTGCTCTGTTGTATGAAAGGTGCTATATAAATAAAGCTGCCTTGCCTATTTCTTTCTGCTCATTTGTTCATTCCCTTCATTTTTATTTTATTTGCATGCACTGGTGTCCCTCTTTTCCTGTCTTTTTATTTGTTTTTATGTTGTTGTAGTTGTTGACGCAGCCTGCTGACTCCCAGGAGGAGATTACAGCACGTCACCACATTGCTGACCAGCTGGAGCGACGCTTCATCCCGCGACCTCTCTGCAAGAGCTCCCTTTTTGCAGAGTTTAATAATGAACTCAAGATCCTCAAGGAGGCTGTGCACAGCGGCTCCGGTCAGACACCTATACTGAAACTTACTTTTTACTTACTTTATACTTTTTTTTTCATGCTCTGAATCTTAACTTGTCAGATGATTTCTCATGTTAGTAACGTACGTTTTTGTGTTTGTGTTTGTGTCTGTCCTGGCCTAACCAAACAGCTTACCAGGGCAAGACGTCCATCAGCACAGTGGGAACCTCGACTTCAGCATACCGCCTCAGTTTGGCCACAATGTCACGTTCTAACACGGGCACTGGTACAGTTTGGGAACAGGATAGCCAACCATCACGCCAACCCTCCCAAGACACACTCAGCCGCACCGATGAGGACGAAGAAGAGAGTCAGAAACATTCCTGTTTTCTTTCACATTTGACATTTGTAAAAATTCGAATGAGCTCACTGCCCTCTGTTCTCTTTCCACCAGATGACTCCATGAGTATCCCCAGCGTAGTGAGCGAGCATGAAGCCTTTTTGCCGAGGATGATAGCACAGCGCCGTTTCTCCAGCCACGCCACCGGCTCAGCACCCTCGCAGCCCGAGGCACCCCGTACCACCATGCTGCCCAGCCACAGGTACATTCCCAAAACACACGTGCATGCACGCACATACACACTGAAAGACACGAGTGCAAACAAGCACAACATTGAACTATTCTTCAGGTGATGTTTCTTTGATAGACTGAAAGAGTTTAAAATGAAACTTAATGTACTCACAACTAAATTGTGGATTGGAGTTTGACCAAAGACAAAGTCTCTCTGCACTCTTGTGAAACTCCTATTGGGAATCCTCACTGTAAGCGAGACATAAACAAGATGAGAGCGCACCTAACATTCAGTTCACACTAATTCCATCTTCCTTTAATGCCATTTGGACATCTCTGCCTGTCTGCTGTCCCCGAGCTGAGTGGACAGCGGCTGGCTAATCTGCTGTCTTTATGAGACTGACAGCAACAATATAGTTTAGTTTAAAAAATCATTTTCATGTCGACTCCATAGGAAGAAATCAGTAGTGTTTTTAATTATTGATTTATTGATTTTATTTCCCCACAAACTGAAACGAGCGAGGAAGAACTTCCTGTAGTGACACAGGAAAGCTTACAGACTGACTGGGAGCCTTGACCAGTAAATTTAATTGCAATTAATAAGTTAAAAACACATATTCAAGGAGAAACATGTGTGTTTTAAACAGCTTTCTGTGAAGATTTCGCTTAACTGATGGTAACAAAAATAGACTTGAAGTTTTAAAAGTGCTGCAGGTGTCAATCAGGCCAATCAGGCTGTTTGGGTTTATACATTTCATTAGATTGATTTTATTCTGTTCCATGAAATGTGCAAGTGACAAAAATGCCAAAAGCACTCATTAAACCCCTTTCAGTGGGCATTGGCCATTAGGGGTCAGGTGCATTTGAAAGCTAGCATGGGAAAAATAATGAAGAAAAGATCTCAAAAAACATACTGTCCTGGTTTTTGCATGATCTTATCTTCATTATTCGTCCTGTCGTTGGAGATGCAGGACTTTAGAGTTGAGCGTGTGTGCAGCCAGCAACAATAAAATAGTTTTCTGTTTCAAGTATTTGTGTATTTGCTGTTAAAACAGGCTCATTTCCACCAAAGTTGAACTCAACCAATAAGATTATTTCTGTTTTCAGAGCTGCTTTCAACAAATGTTCTTTTACAATTTAAATCTTGGCTTGTTTGTGTAACATGAAGAATTAATACTTTGAAAACCAGTCATATCCCACAACCACAGCCATTTTTTCTGTGTATATCTCTGTTGATTGATAATGTTTTTTGTTCGACAGTCTCAGAGCAGCTTTGTGACATAGCTAAGACTCTGTATCTTGGTAAGAATGTTACAGAAACAAGAAAATCTGCTCCAGATTTGTTGTGGTCAGAGCCCTGATTTCCCGCCCGCAAAGTCTGGGCTCAGGGTGGTTACAGAGCTCGACTACACTCCCTAAACTCCCGTTCTCCCCCTCCGCCCCCCTTTTTACAGTGAACCCAATGTGCTAGATGAGTCCCAGGGCCTTCTGCAGGAGGGTAACCTCTCTAGGTACAGTGGCCCTCTCTCTGTGTGTGTCCCGTTGGTGCGTTCTTGCATCTGTCCGCCAGTGGGAGGGGCCTCGCCTCGGGATGGCCTCCTCTATTGGCCTCCTCGCCGTTGATCACTCATCCACATCCAATCAAATCGCCTTGGCCCCGCCACACCTACCCTCACCCCCCCCCCACTTACCTGTCTCTATCTCTCTCTGTGTGGGTCTAGTGTGCCTTGTCTCTGTCCCCTACCCCTCCTCCACTTCCCTTTGAGCTCCACACTGACCCTCATCTTCTCAGATCATCTGCTGTGCTATCCTAACCAGGCCCCGACCCCCTAAAAAAAAAATAGCTAAAGAGGGCCCCCTCAGCCCTGGAGCCAGGGAGATCTGCCTCTGTTTCTCCTCTGTTAGCTGTGGATCTTTACAGTTGATGTGCCATCACTAAAGTCAGCCTCTCTCCCATTGGTGCCATGGTGTTTCATACTGTTTACGTGTCTATCAGGCTTCTCGCTGATCAAATTGGGCGTCCTACTCTGGATACCAATCTGTAGGGGCAAGGGGGAACTGGGGTGGCAACCACCACACACGTTTGTTGTTTTCTTTGAGCATTTCTGTCCAATTTTGCTTTTAAAGGGACAGTTTGGATCTTTTGAAGTGGGGTTGTATGAGGTACTTATCCATAATCAGCGTATTACATGTTAGTCAGTGAGCCCCAAGTTTGGAGAGGCAGGCAGGAGTACCTACACACCACCTTAAAGAAGGTCCACTTAAAAATATCAGTATTCGTTTAAGTGTATGCAATATTTACAATATTTTCAATATTTTCTCTAATTGGGAATTGTACCCTTTATATTGCCCTCTTGAAAGCCACCAGACTCCATTGAGGTAAAACAGTAAATTGCGTTGCAGAACACAGAAGCTGCTGGTCCATCACTTCCTCAATCAAGCCTTTATTCCACTGCACAAAGATCTCATTAACACCTGGCTTTTCAATTCAATGGAAACGTATACAATTCACACCTGGGTCAAATGACTCTGCAATATCACGAGTATTTCTGCCTCCGTCTCTGATCGTCATTGATAGAAATACAACACCCAGGTGAGCACGCTAATTTTAGCCTCCCCTAAAATGACAAGATTCACTCAAGCAACCACTAAGTACTGTACATCTCCACTTAAGCAGCGCTAAAACATTTACCCAAATCAGTCTTCACCAAGTTTTGAAGAGAGAGAGAGAGAGGAGTTGTAGACGAAGAAGAAACCATGGATACGTTTTCACAGACCTCCATTCATGCTGCTTTCTGATGTTCACTAACCTGTGTTCCAGCTTGTCCGTTACGTTTAACCTGATACACCCCAAAACACCCACGTACACACAGAGAGGCATACTCATCTTCTGCTGAGCCATGTACACAGTCCTGCTCTACTGACAATGGGAAAGGAGTCTATAACCTATTATTATGAAAAGGGGTATAACTGATTGAGGCAGTGTAATTCCACCAGGGCTTTAACTCAGTGATGTAAAATTACTGCTTTTCTCTACGAAGTCCGTTAATGGCTTTTCTGTTGTAAATGGCTGTTTGAAACAAGATAAAGCAGTGAAAATAATCTAAATAAAATGTATACTTGAGCTGATTCTGATTTTTTTTAGGTGGCTAAAGTGTTTTTTTGCTTCTATTCCGACCACAGTAGTGTATTGCTTAGCTTCTGATCTGGTACTGTAGCCTGCCTCTCCAAGCTGGAGGCCGGCTGACTGACATCTACTGTATGGAATACACTGACCCTCGATTAGTGCCTCATACAACCGCACTTAAAGAAAAAAACAATCTATCCCTTTAAGTTCAAACCTGATCAAGCTCTATTTTATGGTTGCATAAAAAATAATTTAACAATGTCACACTTTATTTTATTCTTTAAAGTTTTATAAAAGAAAAAAAAAATTACACATCACACAAGTTTCCTTTGTCAGCGTTGCTACTCCAGCCCCTACTATCCCTTGTTGTGTTTTCAGTGTATGACTCATGGCAGCACTGTTTATTTTCTGCACTGTGATTGGGTGTCTTGTAACATACTGTGTGTGTCGTGTAGTGAGTGAACGGGTAGAATAGCAGCGACATCTTATTGTGGTCAAAGATGTGGTCAGTAAGCGAGCACGGCTGGGGATGCAGTGACCTTATTGTCTCTTCATGATGTATTTTTGTGTCTTTTGTGTGTGCGTGTGTCTGTGTAAATGCAAATGTGTGTACATGTCCATCTGATTGATTGTACCAGGGTTGCCAGTGTGCAGAGTGAACCAGGCCAGCAAAACCTTCTGATCCAGCCTCCCTTAGGAAGGAAAAGAGGCCTCAGACAGGTGGGCACATCAACGTTGTCTTTCTTTCTTTTTTTTTTAATTAGGAGTTTTCTATATTGATTCATAATAAACACGTAAAGTTGGAATATAGTGGAAAATATGTAAGAAATCAATGTACGGAAAGATGGAATCATGATGTGACATGATGCTACTGTTTAAAATCTCATCTGAGTGTTCATGTAAAGCTGCAAGATTCAAGAAAATAACTGATATTAGTCGGCTTTCTAAATGAAAGTAAACTACTTTACATATTTCTGTATAAATAATGAATTCAGTTAACAAAATGAATAAACTAGTAAAGTGCACTCAGTAGAGTGCAGATATCTGCTGGGGGTGTCCGCCTGAGCTGATCACGGCCACTCCAGGAGACACGTACAACTGCAGCCACATTCAGTTTGGAGCCTACTTCATGTGCTTCTACAAGACAAGGTACAAGCTAGATTTATTGTCATTTTTCTTAAAAATGGTTTAAGAGTTAAGGTTGACCCTAAATCCTGTTACTTTTTGGCATCAAAGGAGGAGTTGACAAGACAATGCAACGGTTATTTGAACCCTGCCACAATGCAGCGTTGTAATAAATAAGGGCCAAGTACCTACACACCACCTTAGTAGCACATTATATATTGTTATATATATATATTATATATTCACTTCCAGGACGAGAGGTGATAGTGGACTGATGTGTAGGTATAGTTGATGTGTAGTTGGCAGGTCACGTAGCTGCTCCAACTGCAGGTTTAAGTACTCGTACTCAAGGCAATCCTCGTGGTGCAGCCACAGCGGTTCAATTGTCCCTTACAGTCAAGATGACGGTACAGAAAACAAATGCAGAGACAAATGAGACCAAACTATTCCATATATGTCCGTTTTTAGCCAAGAAGAAGGCCATAACATGGCCCCAGCAGACAGTAAGGCTTGTTATGAGCCAAGATTTCCGTAAAACTCGCGGCCCCTACTAGCTGGTAAAGATGACTTAGGAGTCAACAGTCAATGATGCTATAAAACAGGTTTTTTTAACAATTTGAATCACTCCAACCACAGGAGCGCCTTGAGCATTTAGTATTAAATGTGCACATAAATTATAAGGCTGATTGTTTCAGTAGTATTTCATATTAAATATGGAGAGACAGATACACATGCTAACTAATCGCATGATCCCCTCCAAGATTAGGCTGGGCAGAGTTCATAGACTAAATTGTGGTTAACTTCTAGTAGTCCTTTCTTTATCAACTAATGTATAGGCAAGCGCATGTATCAATTTTGTTGTGTTGTGCTCTTCAATCTGTATTAAGGACAGTTAAATCACACACAAAGTTTATTCTAAAAGTTTCTAAAAAATACATGACTGAAACCTAACTGATAGTCAACACTGGATTGGACTAAAGTGTGACTTTCCCACAGCTGCGACGTCCCCTGCTGTCCATCCCAAAGAATGAACCACGCGGTCGATCCGGAGCGAGACTTTCTACAACCCGCCGGAGTATCCAGCCCAAGAGCAAACCACTGGGTAACAGCACACGTGCCTTCATCAGTGTGTGTGTGTGTGTGTGTGTGTGTGTGTGTGCGTGTGTGTGCATGCGTGCGTGCGTGCGTGTGTGCGTGCGTGTGTGTGTTGGAGACTGAGTGCAAGGATTTTTGAGGATAAGTGACGATGAAAGCACATGTTTGTCTGTTTTAGAATTTAAAACAGAGTTGCTCACTGAAAAACTAACAGCCAGACTTGCCCTGCACTTCAGATCAACACACAACGAGACAAATCTAGACTGCTAGATACAGTTCAAACAGTATTCTCCCATACAAATACAGTGTTTACTGTCTGTGTGCTGACTTGAACTGACCCATCCTCCCCCTCACGACCTCTGTCTTTGTTCCAATGCTGTTTGTTGTCGCACCTGTCACCAAACTGACTCTTCTCACTCTGTTCTGTCTCATGCCTTTTGTTTCGAAATAAAGAAACTTTATTGGACTGTGAAGGTGAGACACAACCCTTAACCCTTCCTCTCCACCCTGCAATGGCCCACCCCTTTTATCTGCAACCTCACCCAATAGGGCGCTCTGCATGTCTGTCTTGCATCCCCTTCCCAGTCCCCGCAGCCCCCCTCCTGTCCCATCCCTGCCTTCACTCTTTCTGGTGGTGCTGATGTGTTAGCGAGTCGCTAGCTGGCGCTGTCATCTCTGTTTTGACCACGTGCGCGTGCATGTGTGCCCACAGCGCATGGGGACCAAAAGAGGTCAGTGACCTTTACAGAGAATCAAGGCCAGCAGGGGGGCAGCAAGCCCCCGACTCCCAGCATAGCGGACGCTCCAGCTGAGGGCAAGAAGGCCAGTCCTGCACTTTCAAAGTCCCCAACACTGGACGTGCCGACTGTCTCTGCAGCCACGGTGACTGCCGACCTTCATGGCCCCGCCAGCGCACAGGTAGGAGCAGCAGAGAGAGTGTTGTTGAAACAATGCATTTGGGCAAATTATCACTACCTACTGACAACCGCCCATTCACGTATTTTTACAACAGCTTGTCCTCATATGGAGACCCAAATCGGTTTGTATCAGTCAGTTTGTATTCAGAGTATTCAGAGTGAACTCCATTAACAAAAACTATGTCAAAAATATTCATCAATAACCTTTTTCCATGACTAAGACAAGATGTCAATAGGCTTAAAATAGGCCTTTAATGGTAAAAACTGTGATGAAATATATGTTTTGTACTCCTTGATGAGAAGAGACAGGACTGAAATGTTAGTGGTGGGCTATCAGACCTTCAAAATGCGTCATGTTTTCCCTAAATGTTGCGGCTAGACAGTCGAAATATAATCAGTGTCACTGGCTGAGTTGTATTGTCCCTTTTTGCTCCAATAACAATTTAGAGAGCTTGGAATACGGCAAAACCTCCGTAAACCTTTCCCTTCCTGTTATGTGCGATGCTTGTTGCAGACTGCAAACTGAAGCTGTTATCTATGCTGTTTTCAGAGCCACCAGATTCCAGAAACAGTAATTTTACCTCACAGCACACAGGAGTTGCTGCCAACTTGATTGTAAAGTTTTTTGAAACTTTTTGAACATTTAAACATTTGAACATTTTATATGTTGCAGTGACATTGTGTAAAAACCTACGTCATTCCATGAGCAAAGTTTTCAAAGGGACTTTGGAAAATAGAAATATGAGGCTAAAACATGGATGCTTCAACCACAATTTGAATTTTGGATTTGAATACTTCAAGAACACTCCTGGAAAGCTAGAGAATGTAAAAAAGAAAGAATAAAACTTCAAAATAAATAAATAATTTGTTTTTAAAAAAGGAGCCGTTCTTTAAAGGGAGAAATCATTTTCATTTCAGTTTACAATTTTAGCTAGAGGTAAAAAAGATTTTTAAAAAACCCCAAAAAAACAACAAAAACCTAAAATGTGACTAAAACTATAAGGTGTTCTTGACAAAATACTAAGACTAAATCTAAAATAGCTGCCAAAATTAACAGCGGTTGGTTGCTATCTGTAATCTTACCAATAGATGTCAGTGTAAATCTGACACACTGCTCTATTAATTCTACAGTTTTATCCACTTCATTTGAATCAACATTACAGGAGCAAAGTATTTTCTCCCCAGGTCCCTCCAGCCATCAGCAGTAAGGAGAAGAGAGAGCAGTGGGGCCTCCGCAGCAGCCTCTCCCCTCCCCCCTCCATCTCCCGGCCCTCCACCCCAACCCCCCATCCAGAACCTGCTCCCCGCTGCCCCTCTCCCGAACCTGCTCCCCTCTCCCCTTGTCCCGCACCTCCTCTCCTCTCCCTCCACCGCTTCCAGTGCTCGGCACAGCGCCGGCCCCGGGCCCCCCGCCGCCACCACCTCTGCCACCGGCCCCTCTCCTGCCTCCACCACCACCGGGGCCGTCCAGGATCAGGAAAGCCCCCGGGGACGAGGATACGACTGCACTCCTGCCGCGCAGCGACACTTTGCTGCTGCAGCTCAGCGAGGATGACGGCACAGAGACCCCCTCCTCACCCCGCTGCTGTCCCCTCCCTCGCCACGACGCTCACCCCGCAGGATGCCCCTGCCTCTTTCTCCAGTCGACCTGGACCTGGATGAGTCCCACGTTTAAGACAGGTGGACTGTATTTTTCTACCTGTAGCTGAATGCCAGACAAAAACCTGAAGGTTCAGATAACAGGGAGGCTGTGCTGCAAACATCTCAAACCATAGACGAGCAAAAACAGAAAAAGTAAGTGTGCATTTAGATTTTATAGACTGACAATCTGCAAGTTCACACTTTAAAAACGAAGGGAATGTACAGAGAAGTGCACCCAAAACTCACCGACTTGGTTTCTAATCTGTCTTTCGTCCCGAATCCTTGAGGCCATTTCTGTTTCCCCTTCAGCTTCGCCCTCAATTGAACTACTGTCACTCTTTCTTCAGTGCATTTCTTTAGTTTAAAATCTTCCTTCCTCTCTCTTTTGTTCTCTTCAAGTGTATAATATCAACCTAAAATCATCATTGTGCTCTATCAGTTCTTACAGCTCCATCCGCTGAGGGTTGAATGTATCTTTTAGCAGCGATCTTATTGCTCGTCTCCATCATCATAGAAATCATGCTGGATTTTTAAGTCGAACCTGTCCTGATGTATTCTATCCCGAGATTAAAGATTTATTTTTTCATTTTATTTGAGATTTAAATTATAAAAGATTAAAAATGTTTAAAGGATTAATATTTAACAAATGAATGCTTCTAATACTGTAGAGTCGAATGTCTATATTGCCGAGATCTATATAAAATGAAGATGTTTTAACTTGTACAAAGTGTTGCAAAAAGCTATAAAGGAGGGCAGGGATGCAGAATTTGTATAAACAATATACATAAGTGACAGTTTACCCCAAAATCAAAAATGATTTTTTTTCCCTCTTACCCGTAGTGCCATTTATCAGTCTAGACTGTTGTGGTGTGAGTTGCCGAGTGTTGGAGATGTCAGTCTTCCCTCTAATATATGGCTGGGTAATGTTTAATAATTCATGATCCTTATGCCATTAGAGGACTCCATCTGACACCCATAATGTGAATGGAATGGCATGTAGTCTCGCTATACTTTTGAACGTTTTGGTGACACACTGAACTGCTTACCTCAGTCAAATTCACCACACTCAACTTCGGCACACCGCGTGCGTGCTGAAGCTGCTGCTGCAGGAGTGTGAGCTTTGCACGGGGGAAAGTTGTGAGAGCTGTACACAGGTATACCCCTTTCTGGCCAATATTAGCGTGTGCATGTAGGTTTTTTTTAACCCATTGCATTAAAAAGCCAGATGTTAGTGGCTCTTCGTGGGGTTTTTGTGCAGTGGGAGGCTATAGTGACGGGTTTAATTGTTGGCATCACATATATTATGTTAACAAACATTAATAAGAGGTTAAGGTTTGGATTCAATGCAGGTTTCATTTAACTGGGGATGTTTCAATCCTACATCAAGTAGGATGGGTTATTTAGGTTGAGGAGGACGCCATTAATGTATACGTCTCCTACTGTCACAAGCAAGAGTCACTCATCTGCAAGTAGATGCACGCTTCCTTCTGTATGATGATACAGTTGACGACTTTGCAACTCACACCAAAACCATCTAGACTGATAAAGAGCACTACAGGTAAGAAGGAAACTATTTTGATTTTGAGGTGAACTGTCCCTTTAAGAGCCATTCTAAAGCTATGGGTGAAATAAGGGCCTTTTTATTAAATGAAACAGATGATATACAGTAAATATACAGCACAGTATATGTACTTTAAAGATTTTATGTGATGATATGGAAGATATGAGATGTTTTTTTAATGTAGTCATACTGTCAAACGTGTATATCCCATTAACTCTGTTTCTAGAGCGTTTCGTGCTGCTTAGTGTCTCAGCAGACTATTTGATTTGCGACCAAAAGACGGAATCTTTATCTTGTGTTAATCAGCTTAAAATATCAAGAAAAAAGAAAACTGATAACATTTACCACAGACTCACGTGTCCTGATGTTGCAGTGCTATTTGTTTTCGTGTCTGTGATGTCTTCTTACGCTCAGAGCAGCGAGATTTATTGCAACTGTGATGAAGCGATGCAGTAGATAGCTGGTACCTCGTTGCTCATTTCATGCCTTAACAGAGAAATATTAACACGTCTGTGTGTTTAGAGAGTTTATTGTAACCTCATACCTCCTACATGTCCACTTTTAAAGAAAGATCTGGGTATCCTATAATCTCACTCTTTATTTTTTGTAAAACATGCACATTTTAATCTGCTTTAATCAATTTTAAAACACATAATACAGGATCAATATGTGCCATAATTCACACCAACGCACTGTGAGTGTTTTGTTATTGGCTGCTTATCTCTACTGTATGTCAGTGCTGTATTTGACATCCTTTCTTTTTGTGTCACAGGTTGTGAAAATATATAGTCATCATTTACAGAGATTGTTTACTTATGCAGCGGAAAAAGAGAGCAAATAATGCTGCTGCTATGGGGATGTCTGAATGCAGTTTATTCAACAAATATTTAAGTTTTAAGTTAAGTATTTAAGTAAAAGCACACATTACTTCATAGTTTTTACCTAATTTAAGACCCAAAATGTTTGACATTACAGCAGGGGAAATGCAAAACAATCTATAATGTGTTAAAAACAAACATTTAAAGATTTTACAAAGTACAAAGGAGCATCAGTGTTTTCTGTCAGAGGGCCATTGAACTATTGAACCTGAGTTCCCTTTAAATGTAACGTGTCTGTCAAATAATGTCTTCTGTGTGCAGGTAGAATAAAGCTACAGTATATCAGAATATTGCTGGAATAGCTAAATAAATGGATGTTGTTTACAATGTTTTTCAGCTTTCTGTTCATTTCTAACCGTGGAGAGTTTAGACACAGGGACGTCGCAGTGGGGGAGAAGAAGGGCAGGAGTGAAAAGTTTTGTTTTGTTTTTACAGTTTTGTATTTCTGATTATTAATGCCTTAACTAAATTAAAATTGGCTGAGAAAATCAGTTGGCAGTAAAAAAAATGGAAGCTGAGACCCCTACCGCTTAAACACACAAAATCAGTCAGTCCATCTCTGTATAAGGACCTTTAATGATGCTGAAGCGCCAATGTAGACTGACATGTCTTTCCAAAAGAGGAAAATTGAATTATTTACAATATTATTGTATTTTTATTTATTTATTTTTATTAAATGGTAATAGGGAAAATGTCCCTTAGCCTGAGCAATTTATGTCAGTTCATGTTTTGTTTTTTGTTTTTGTTTTTTTCCAATTCAGTTTTGGTTCTTGTGACACTGGTCTTGTGAAATTGGTCTTCATTCTTGATAGTATTAAAAATGCCTTTAAGAGTCTCAAATCTAATTTTACATTAAGGTGTAAAAACCCTGATAAACACTGTTTAAGACTTTCTTTTCATCCCCATGTTGTCGTTGTCAATAGTGTGAAGAGGAGCTAATGTGTGGGAGGAATAAGTCCTTAAGGTAACACACATGGATACGCTGTTGGCTGTATTAAAGAGGTCTTACCCTGTCTGTAACAGAGAGGTATATACAGTCTACGATCTGCAATCAAACTACCGGTTATCATTGAGCAGCGCGGAGCACCAGTGACAGTTATTAAACGGTACTGGAGGTAGTGAGTCGGAGTCAATGCTCGGGTACACTCGGCCGCACTCGGCAGTTGTTAATCACCTACATATGCTCTATGGCTAGTGGATCCTGGTATTTTACACTTTTCTAAAACCGGAAAAAGAGTTTTCTCTGCTTCATGCGCATTTATAATAGATCCATGTTCATGCGCCACTGAGCATCTCTCATAGAAATGAATGGGGCCCCGCCCCCACAGCTGTATCCAGATTTATTATAGATCCATGGTAATCATAGTAACAGTCTGCGGAGACCCATGTATAACAGATCCATGGTGGAGACCTTAAGTTGAATCCAGTAAGTGGTGGTAATGCGATTTTATTGGGTTGATGCTTTAAGGACGCCAACCGCCATTAAACCCAACAGAAGAAGAAGAAGTAGTAGTGAAACCATAATAACAGGCTGTCCTGGAGGCCTGCTGTGTGTCCCTCGGGAGTTGCCATATGGTTGGAAAAAAATTTGTGGGGGCAATTTCCACTCTTTTTGGAGCTCATGCAAATGTGGAAGTTTTGGGAACTGTTACATCGTCTTTCATAACGTTTATTGTTTTATTAGTTACCAGTTAGGCGAACCCAGGACGCTCAAATACAATGCTGGCAGCGGATTTCTTCAGTCAGCCAGCGAGGCCTTTTCTGTGGATGTGTGGAGCCGTTAGCAGAGCTGCTGTTTTTAGCTTAGCTGCATAAGTTTAGCCAGCTGGTTAACCACGGTGCTTCAAGACTGCACAACAATGTTAGGAAGATGTGGCGCGGATTAGAGGACCCTTTAAACCCAGCACAAGGATGTTTGACAGACTGTCCCCTGCAGGGACTTTCCTCAGCCGGGTGAATCAGCTGGAGGCAGTGAAGACTTGCTGTATGAGCAGGTAAGGATTCCTCCTACTGGCCTCTGCAAGTCAGGAGAGACACACACATACACCAGTGTGCTTCAGTGAACAGAGCATGTTTGTACACTTAGCTAATACAATGTAGCAAGCTAGTTTGCAGGAGAAAGTTTTGTGTTGCTAGACAACAACTGTCACTTCCAGCAAACAAACAAATCATTAGATAAACAAACAAATAATAATCTGTTGTATAAAAGCAATATAACATGAGAATATCACTTTCTTTCACATGATATTGCTGAAATATAAAATTGCATGCTATAACAAACCTAAAATTTCACTTTAATATAATTTTTTCCCATGCAGGAGCATTTTATGTTCTTATTTCAGCTGAAATATAATGATTTGTGGTTTCTTAAAAGTTCAGTTTTTTGCTGTTGGTTTTGATGAAGGGTGAGATCAAGTAAAGTAGGACAGGGAAGCATTGTAATGGTTTAATATGTGCAAAATCAACTGCCAGTCACCAAAACTGATCTTGAATTGTTGCCACAAACTTTCCAGTAAATGTCAGGCACATTGTTGAGATGATTTTAAAAATCAATGTGCTTCATTTCTCTCCTGAGCCACATGGTGGCAGCAAAACCCTTCTTTATTTCTTCCCTCATGACAGTCAGTACTGACACTTCCATGTCATGTAATGTTTGGGCACATGTTTCTGTCATCCCAGCATGATCTGATCAGTTATCTGTGAATTAGATTGGTCTTAACTGTGAAGCTGGCTTTGTGCCACCAAATCACATTGTGATTTTAATGAGAAACCAGTGGGCTCCAGATCTGTATTACTTATTATGTACTATTTACAGCCCTCGTGATTCATATTACATTTACTTCTCCTTGGTCGTCGGATCCGGTCATAAAATGTTCTCATTAACTCTGTCACTCGGCGTGTGAGGACGGGTGCTGGAGGAGCGAAATGGGCTCTAAGCTGTGGCAGCTGGTCAAAATCCTGCAGGGAAAATGAGACTTCAGACCAATTTATGACCATCATCTCTATGTGCGAGGTCATTTCAGAGGCCTCTTAATACACACACACACACACATACACACACACACACACCCATCTTCACCTATTGAGTGATTGACTACACCAGTGGTGCACACATATTCACCGCTGACCCAACCAATCTTGTGTCCTCTACCATAAAAATTGGCTGAATCCGGCAAAGAAAGTCTTAAATTTTGCACTTTTCAATTCCAAGTGAAGCACCAATAATTTACAATTGAGCATTAAAAATTAAATATTTGTCACAAAACAGCCTTTATATGTGTTTTTGCGCTCATGTCAATAACATGGTCATTGATTTGCCTGAATAATAACCATCAGCAAGGATATCATTCACAAACCATGATTAGCCTGCATCCCTGCGTGTGTAGAGGTTTCATTAGTTATCACTGAATGTGCACTCTGCTCGGCAAGCTCCTCATTTGCAGTGTCTCTGGTGAAATTAGTTTACAATGTATGTGCTTGTTGCTTTGGTACCCCCAGAAATTTGTCATAGGGGTGGCCAAAGAGGGCCACTGAAAATCTTGGTACACCAAACCCAAAAGCCATAACTGAATGTTAGAAATATGATGATGCTGTTGAAGTATAATGTTATATGTGAGTGAGGGGACATACTGAGATACTTTGGTTTCTTAGTTTACACTTAATGTTCCTAATTATCTGAAATGCACAGACTAATACCCATAAAGTTAACATCTTGAGTTTCACAACGGTCCTGTTTGGATGTTTTAGGAAATTCACTGTACTTCAAATAGTCTGGTTGTTCTTGTTGTTCTTTTCATTAAAAAAAAAGTGTACAGCTTTACTGAGAGGAGGCGGGGGGGGGGGGGGGGGCATACCTTTTGTTGCCCACTGGCCTGTTTTTGTCAGTTTGTCACTGTTTTGCACACACAGAAACAAAGTATGGGGGGAAAGAAAAAAGGCAGACAGCCATTCCTATACCTAAGACCTGAGAAACATTTACATTAAGCTCGCGCACTATTATATTGAGTATCGACTGGCATTTGATTAATCCAATAGTATGCTAAGCTTTCAATTTATTTTCTAAAGTGACACCTGCAATATTTATAAGTGTGAAACACTGAGAAAAACAGCATATTCATATTTCAGAAGCTTTGAGCATTTTTGATTGAAAAACATTTTTTTATTACCATACAATTATTAAAATGACTGGCAATTAATGTTCTTTGGATCGACTAATCCTCTCAGCTCTAAATCTTGTATAAATACATTTTAATTTTGCTTCTTCCTGCCACTGAAACCCAAAGCCTCTCACACTGAAAACACATGAACGCACAAACACAATCAGACCAACGCTTGCATTATTCACTCCTTTATCACGTCGGCATCACATTTTCTAAGCGCGTATCAACATAGTCAGCGTGCCTGGTGATTAAAGCAAATTTCGGATTCTGACTAGCTAATGCCGGGGAGTTCTGGCACAGAATATCTGATTGCAAACCAGAGACTGCAGCAAACGACCCTGGCTGCAAATCGCTGCTGAAAACACCCACAAACAGCCGAGTAAAATGATGCCACAGACGTCCAAAATGGTGTAGGAGGAGGAGGATAGGAGTTTAATCTTCAGAATATGAAGTAGAGACCTGACTCCAATCCATAGCCCTCTCCTTTCCCCTTAAACCCAGCTGTCAAAGCCCCTGGCTTAACACAAGCCTGCAAAACCCCATCGACAGCAAGCCCTATGACACTTTCTCTTTCCCCCAATTTTTCATCTCTGTCTGTTTGTCCTTTTTTTCTGTGTGTTTTTTTAATCACACAGCCACATGAAAAATCACGACTTTATCCAAACCATGTTCTGAGGCGGCGTGTGTAACAAGCACACCTCTGCGTCAGGCGTGTCTTCCCTGCACGGCGCTGCAATATTGAGTGTATTAATAACATGCCTGATATATTCTGTCAACATTGCCGTCGGATTTTAAATGCAGTCCTCAATCACAGCGAGTGGAAATATCATACCTGCCACTCAAGCAGGGCATTATGGGAGATATCAGCTCATGGGGGCCACCGTCCAGAGAGAGGCTGCATATGAATAACGGAGGGAAAAAAACATGCAGTGCATTTGAATACCACTGACCTTATATGCATGCTTTTCATTGTAGGTTGAATTACCTGAATCGCATATGAACCACCTGGCTGAGGTTGCCATGGTTACTGGGCCCCACAGTCTCTCTTTCATGCACGCACACACACATACATGAGCAAGGTTCTCAAATCTGGAGATGTGAGTTTTCAGAGATATCCAGTAAAATATTGCGTCGCTGAGGTGCAGTATCAAGCTGCAGCTGCGAGGCAGGAGAGTTATCTAACACAGTGAGATTGTGCTGACCCAGACCTCTTGCTAATCTAGGCTGTAGGCAACACCGTGTATTGGGCGATCTCAATCAATCCGTCAAGGTGTCAGCTCCCCCCTCTCTTTCTATCTTTTCCTTCTGCAAGGATTTTTTGCGCACCCTACCCTCTGCTTCAACTGCCTGACCATCATCTCTTTTTTTCTTAAAGGTTAGCTTTTTAAACTTTGTCTTTATAGGATACCCACATGCCCATAAGTGCATTGAAAGTTATTGGTCACTGACTGTAATCATTACGGCTCCAACAAAATCCACAGTCGTTGCTTTGAGCAAAAATTCATTCCAAAGTACAACCAAAGCAAATCTGAACCTTCAGCAGTCTGACTTTGACAAATCAAGTGGGTATGTCCCTGCTGAGCCGGGGGTGGAGGGATACATTCAGATAGTCAACATAGTATAAATCCAATATGTGCATCCTTCAACAATACCACCAATAAACCTAAATGCAACTGCCAGAACAAAGGCGCCCATTCAATTTTACTAGATATGCACAGATCTGATCCACCGGGGCTTACTTTAATAGTCTTTTTGTGAAGGAAAGTTCCTACTATCTAATTGGCAACCATAATAAATCTGGGAATGCACCGTTTGATTTTGAGCCCATTTCTAAATTTCTGCAGCCCAGGGCTTCACATCAGTTTTTACTGACTATTGTCAACAGCCAGAACAGTCCAAAGAGGTCGAAAGACCATTTTATTGTCTATTTCACGTGTAAATTGTGAGCCCGGTTGGACCGCACAGTGTGAGCACATAAATAGTGAGCTTTGGCTTTACACCACAGATGATTTGCTAGTACAGCAGTTGGAATTGAACAACTTTTCTAAAACAGGTTTAAATCATATAGTCTATGTAAGAGGCTTTTCAGATTCGATAAATGTAAAGGATAGGTCAGTGCTTCTTGATAATTCAAATCAGTGGGAGAGAGAAGCGTGGTCTTGTTCCTACATTACAAAATGTTTCTTTGTCACTGTCATTATAACAAAATTTAGATATAATTATTATATTTATATTTATATATATATATATACATGTTTTATATTATATTTAGTTTTAGTGCCACAGCGACAACTTTAACTGAAAAATAATACCTCTCAGTCCATAAAGTGAGGTGTAATGATGTTAAATTCGTAAAAAAACAAATAAACTGGGATGTGTGTTCAGTATTGTCCCTGATTTGAGGCATTCCCAACAAATATCAGAGAAAACAAACACAAGTAACATCCCTCTTATATAGACACTTAAAATATGGCTGTGAGGGTTGCCAGTTTCTGTTGCTCATTTTAAACACCATCTTGTTACTCTCACTTGAGTTTTTTCAGCTGCTGCAGCATCTGTAATTTTCCTCTTTGATTGCCAGGAGTTTGAAGCTGGTCTCTGGTGTTTCTTTATCGGCCGTGTTTGGCTCCGCACAGGTAGACGAGTTCATCCCACACTCTGTTTGTCAAAGCAATTTGAGCTCCACGTTGTTCTGTGAAGAAACCAGAAGTGCAGGCTGATACTGGAATCTGTGCTTTAATCAGGGTTCTGTGGAGGGAGATAACTGTGCGCTCAAGTATTCACGCTGGAGGTAAAACATGTAGTCCGAGCCCTGTGAGCTCTGTGAACATTTTCAAAATAGTGTATGATCTAGCAAAGCAAAAAGTGTCTTTTAGGTCTCGTTCGCAACATGTCAAAACATCTGATGCGAGATATAAAAAAACATCCACACACTTTTGTACAGAAGTGCATTTTTCATATTTTAGCTTTTGATCCACGACTTGTTTTCTTTCTTAAACGAAAATCGACATTCAATCCCCCCTGTTGGCTTTTTCTTTCAGCGAGGCAGTAGGAGGGCGAGACGGTGGTAAAGACAAAAACACACATATGATGAGCTAGTGTGCTAGTGTGTGTGTGTGTGTGTGTGTGTGTGTGTGTGTGTGTGTGTGTGTGTGTGTGTGTGTGTGTGTGTTGAGTGTGTGTGTGTGTGTTTGTGGACTTGCTGCAGTGTTCCTTCCCGTCATAACATGTCATTCTGGACACTATTACTCCCAGCAGAGGCAGACACTGCGGCTCACTGACACACAGCGTAAGGTCATCTGTCAAACAGAGAAGGCAAGTGTGTGTTTGTGTGTGTGTGCCTGTATATCTTCTCCGTGTGCTTGACTTGGCGTGTGATTACATATACGTTGTTTGTGTGTTTTTACATGTAGCTTGAATATCTTATAGACTGGAAAGCTGTCATTCACACAGGCAGAGCGCTGTTACCTCACAAAACCCCGCCTCACCTCCTCTTGCTGCCGAGTTCAAAGGTTGCCATGGCTACCGGCATCCCAGTGGGAACACAGTGTGCTCTGCCCTGGGGCCATAGGAGCAAGCGTGCTCGGCGGACGGGGAGTATACGGCGACCTTTGACCCGCCAAGGTCTTACTGACTGCGAAGAGAAGTGGGGGGTTAGCGAAGCAGGGCTGCGCCGGGTTGTAAATTCAACTGATCCTCCACCACGGATTGGGCGGAGTGGCCTTACAGCTCCTGAGCCCGGCGACTCGTGCCTCCTGGATTTCAGGGGCCCTGGGCGAGCGAGATAGCCGCCCTCTAATCCGCCGAGTCTCTCTCACCTTGCCGCCTCCGTGTTTCCCAGATAGCGCATCTTTTGTGTCAGATCTGTGCAGCTGTCACCGCCGCTGCTTGTAAGGATGATGCTGGCTTTGTGTGGGTTTGTGTGTGTGTGTGTGTGTGTGTGTGTGTGTGTGTGTGTGTGTAAAGCTGAGACAGAGGCACAGAGAGGAAAAAAACACAGTAAATAGTGAAAGATGTGAGAGGTGCCTTCACAAACCACCCTCACCAGAAAAGAGAGGAAGGGACCCGGGGGCAGAGAATGTCACAAATATCATGTAAATTTGAAATACTTATTTCAGAGAGGAGAGTCAGGATATTTGACAAATTCTCCAGTGAAACTATATTCTACAAATGACTCATTTTACAGCAATTATCCATTTGAGGAACAGCTGACCTTTAGGAAAAATCTGAATTTAATTTCCCCATGTTTCGACTGCTTTCAAATGTTTTTAATTCTGCAAACTTGTAGGTATCCAGTTTTAATAATATTTTGTCAAATTACTATTTCCAGGGAAAAAAAGAATGTTCTTGCTCAACAGAATATCTATAATTTTTATTTTTTTCTAATATACATGCATGTTGTCTATACCAAGTTTAAGATTAGAGTTAGCTTGACATAAATATCTGAACAAGTAACTCTGTTTAGCATGGGTGTAGATTGAAAAGGGGGCGATTAGGGGGCACATCCTCCTCAATATTTAGAATTTGTGCTTTTGTCTGCCGCCGTAAAACCATAAAAGTAACCATAAAGGACTTTTAAATATCTCAAGTTAAAGATATTTTTTCCATCGTAAGTTGATGCAGAAGAGGCACAAATCTTAAAATGTCCCCCAGTGTTGCAAGAAAACCTGCACTCTAGCTTTTTAGCATTCAGTGTTAAAATTGTTTCTTTAAAATGATACAAACCCAACAAGTAACATGTGTGCATTTGTGCACCCCAATAAAACATGAAAATAGCAGAGGACTTATATTTTGACAAAATTAAAGACATTTACACCATAAACTGATGCAGAAAAAGGAACAATTTTGTGCATGAGAATTTACCAGAATGCAGGAAATTACGTGTTGGATGCATACATTTTTTTGTGCAGGACCCCTGTGTCCTCCCTGTTGTTGAAATAATACATTCGCCCCTGTCACATCCGTGACATGTCAGTTTTTCTTTGCTTTATGTTAAAAAATTGTTAATCTTTACATTTAAATCTATCCAATAGTGCATTGTCTGCAGGGTGTTTGTAAAATAAAAGGAAGAACAAAATGTTTGGGTTTAAACTTTTTGCCCTTTTGACTGTGGAAAATTTGACTTTGTAATCTGGTGTCGTGCATTTTTAATGCTCGAAACTTGACACAGAACTCACTTAGCTGTCTCTCCCAAGTCAAAAGATGCGGAAATATTTGTGCAGCGAAAGAACAGCCACAGTGTGTCTGAGTGTGTGTGTGCACGTGTGTGTTCCCATGCCTGTGTATGCATAGGGGAATAGAAGGGGACAGTCAGGAGAAGGGTTATTTACTGCGCGGCCCAGGCGACCTGTCCGTCCTCACGTCCAGCCCCAGCAGATTAAGATGCAGCCGCTGGCGGCTGCCAGAGCTGGCTGAGATTGATGGGGAACACGGGGGCCACAGAGGCCCTGCAGAATTCTGAGCAGAGCCTGTGGGTACCATCCAGCCATGCTGCTTGCAGACAGCAGCTCCTCTCTCCTTCCAGCTCTCTCTCTTGTCACCCTTTTTTCTATCTTTTTTTCTGACTTTTCGTTATCGCTCTGTTGCTCTTTCTGGCATTTTTTTTCTCTCTGTCACTCCGCCGCTTTTTGCATCCCTGTTTTTCTGTCTCTCTGTCACTCTATCGCCCCACTGTGCCCCCCAACCAGTCTCGCAGCCCCCCCTCCTGAAGACGCTGTCTCAGCAGCTTTAGCAGATTTGGATGTCATGAAACTGCAGGTGTGTCAGCAGTGTGTGTGTGCGCGTGTGTGGGAGAAGGGCAAAAGTGAAGAGGAATGGAGGAATATGCTCTCAATAAATAATTCTCTGGTTAAGATGGGTAGCCGCAAAGTTAGCTTTGAGACGGATGGCTGTGCGCGTGTGTGTGTGTGTGTGTGTGTTTAACACAGATCAATCGCTGCTTCTAAGCTGTCTGCACAGCTGAAGAATTTTAGCTGAAGGGAAAAAATAGCAATTATCTCAGTGTGTCAACATCTGCATGTGTGTTTATATTCGCTGCTTCTTTCAAAATAATTCTGATGTTGTGGTGATGGAAGATGGAAAACATGAGAATGGAAGATGGATGCTTGTGTGTGTCTGCGTGTGCGGACGCAAGTGTGCTGAACAAACTGCATTGGCAGGGTTTTTGTTGGAGTCCCCAGGGCAGAAGACGCATGAGTCAGCGGCCAGTAGGATTTATGGCCAATTGATTAAATTAGCATTTGTTCTGCTACTGGGGCAGCAGCCTGTCAGTATAAACATACACTGAAACACACACACACTCCCACGTGGGCAAACAAACATGCACCTGTACACTGACTGCGGTAAAGGAACGCAGACGGAGAGAAACAATGAAGAAAGGGGGAAAAAAATCCACGAGAAGCAGTAGACAATTAGCGATGGTGTCAATAAGTCAACATGATTAACATCAGGATCACTGGGATGTAAATACTCGAAGAAACACACACTCCTAAGCAGCTCCTTCATGCGATACAGCGAGTGAGCAAGGGGGTCGCACACACCGGGCTTGCTGACAAGCCTTTTTTATGACATTCATCAAAGCCATCTGCCATTTTCCGCTCAATTAATTTGTTATGGGAAGTGGGATCAATTAAGTGCGCACTGTAATGGCTTTATATCCTTGTTTCCCTTTTATAGCCCAATATTTTCTGTGCTCCACTCTGGCATGAAAAGGCGAAATCGATATCCCCAGCTATTTTCCCCTCCCGTGGACTAATTTGTTTTTGCCACTCTCTTCCTGGCATGATAAACTGGCTGTAATGAGGGGTTAGGGCGAGGGGACAGACTCAACATAAACCCCGCACTCCGGCCAACAAGCCAACTGGGCACGCTCTTTCCGAATCCAAGAATCTAATCTACCGAGATCTCATTTGGATGTCAGGAGTAGCTCGTTTCCCACACTTAAGTACAGACGCAGGAGTATCAAGAGGGATTGACCTTCGTCCCCTTATCATCCGACACATTGGTCCCTCGCAAGTGGCTTATAGGTGATGATAAGGACAATGGGCGGCTCATACGGGACAGTTAGTTTGACAGTGACAGGTGGAGCAGCGTTGGCACCATTAGTACGAGTGTCACGAATCGCCGGTGCACTCGCTTCCTCACCTCGACCCCTGCGATGTATTGATTGCATCCCTATTAGGACTGCTGATGGGCCTGATGATATGATGAAGAAGGTGGTGGTGGGGGGGGTGACGTGTTTAAGTGCGTGCATGTGCATGACTTCCGAGCAGGTTGAGGGACCGTCATTACTCCTGGAGCGGGGCCTGATGACATTGCTGTATTGATTTTGACATCATCTGGTTGGAGTGTGCTTTAGAGGCAGGGTCTTAAACCAAGGCGACCTAAGTGTCACCTTGTTTGTGTCAGCAGGCTTACAGGACCACTGAGGTCCTGATTGTACGTTCATGAGCTTAAAGAAGACCAGTTATGCTTAATTTCAGGTTCATACTTGTAGTTTGGGTTTCTACTAAAACATATTTACATGCTTTAATCGTCACTTCGTCATACAGTCTGTGCAGGGACACCTGTATTCACTATCCGTCTGAAACGATCCACTTTAGGCGCCATGTCATTGTTCCAAAAGTTGCATTTCTCTGAAAAAACACAATACATGCAGTTGATTTTAGTTTTCCAGCTTGAGCCAACAAACGTGGATGTTTTTCACAGATCTGTCGCTGCTTTTCCAACACGTCACATGTTGTCGCTTTGCAGTTGACTTCTAAATATTACATTTTAGGTATCCTTCTGCGTCTGCTCTTTACGTCTCAGGATGCCGCCACCGTGATGTCAACACAAGCACACGGTGGGATGATACTGCACGTGGTTATGTTTAGGTAACAATAGCACATGTCAACCAAAGTTGAGATGTAAACAAACCCAAATGCTAGATTACAGAACACAGAGTATTAGAGCATTCTGAAGCCTGGGGTTTTTGTTCACAGTTTACTTATAATATATCTTTACCTCATTAATTAAAACTTTGGTCAGGTTTCATATGAATATCTGAAATTGTAACATTTTAGCCGATATGAAAAAAGCATAATAGGTGAACATGCTAAAACTGAGTCTGTGTCACAGAGATAGTTTTATTTTCATTTGTTTTGAGGTAGCAGGTTCTGATATGTTTGATATTACTCAAATACATTAGAAGTGAATGGAATTTTGTTTATGGTGCTCACAGCTTTGAAAAACTATTATTGAAACCCCCCATTGCTGCATAATCCTCCTACACAACCCACTATCAACACTTTTCATAGAGACTATTTCTTTGGAAGAAATGCTGAGTATCTGCTGGTTGCCTGGCAACAAGTGACAACAAGTCACTGTGTTGAGCTGCTCGATGCCAATACACAGATGCAGCACATAAGAGAGATTTTAAGGTATAGGAAGGCATATATGTTACCTTCAGTCAGAGCCAAGAAAGTTGTTGGTTACTTCATCCTTGGTCCAAAGACATCATGTGACACTACCAGTTTATAAAGTGCCTTGGCCATTTCATACCGGTGAGAAAAGCAAGGACAGAGACAACACAAGTACAGAAATCTTTCACGTGAAATCCCCAAAAGTATTCTAGCTTTGTTTGCATTGCATCCCACAGCTCATAGTAAGACGTTGATTTGGAAAATAGGCTTTCAGGGCCTGTAAAAGATACCCAGGTGATGTCATGTTAGTGCTCCTGATCGACAGACGATGTGTACCTTTGCTGACTGGTAAACTCATCTCTGCGTTGAAAATTGTCAGTTTCCCTTTAATACCTGTGAAAAGTGGGCTACTATTACTGTTCTGCTGCAGGTTTCCATCCACCCAGAGGTCACAGTCTTCCATTGTTTTCCAAACTGCATTAAAGCAGTTGTTGCTGCACTGGCGAATTTAATTCATCACTTGATGGATGACGACCCTTTTAATTTTTATCAAACCTGAATTTGCAGCTCCATAAACTCAAAATCATTTCATTTGTATTGAAAGTAACTCCATTCTACCGGAACTGAAAGTGGAGAAATCAATGCGCGTCTCCACCTAAATTTTGCCCGCCACTCTGCCTTAAGTTTTTGTTTTGACACTTCATTGCAGCCAGAAGAAGTATGTAACAGTACAGCGTAATAGAAAACATGAAAAGTTGCCCATTAATGGATTTTTGAGAACAATGGGAGGCTTTGGGCTCTGGGAGGTGAGACAAACCTGCAGAGGAACACACAGTAGCTCCACACAATCGGTGGGCTCAGACCATGGAGGCAGGGAAAATAAACTGCACTGGTATTATCTTTTAAATATCTATAAATCATTGCTGCATTGATTCATTGAGACGTTAATTTAATTACTGCAAACAAATGAGACCAATTACCAGCCTCTGCATTGCTTTTGTATGTTGGGCCACTGAGTCTCAGTCTGCTGGGTTGCTTTACAGCACAAAATGAAGAGTCTTTACAACACAGAAGAGAAAGTAATGAGCACATTTATTCCACATCCACTGTTGCAAAGGCATGGTGGGAACGCTTTGTGCAATTCTGCATGCCCTAAGAAAGTGTGTCGTCAACCATTGCACGACCAAAACAGGAAGAGGATTTTGTTACCAAAGAGTATCAATGCAAGTTCTCCGCAGTTACCATCCCCAGTAGCAGAAATGGCAAATGGTGGAACAAGCAAAGTAACTGTGGAAACTGTCAGTTGTTCAGCTTTAAGGAAAAGAAGTGATGTGGTTGTCTTGGTGACAGTGGCTTCAACAGTAATAATTAATAATACAAAATTACTTAAATGTAAAAGCACTTTTCCAGGTCTTTTTTAAAATTTAACTTTCTTTCCATTTTATTTATTCATTTATTTTTACTAATTTTCAGATATTTTTCTGAATTTTTCGAATTTTCCCCTTTGCACATAACATATGATCAAATTACAGCAGCTTTAAATTAAATTACAAAAAACACCCAAAAAAACAGATTAAAAAAAATCATGTGTGAGAAAAGTGCCTCTGTGTAAGTTTGTGAGTTGTGTCATATGCTCAAAATGAACCGTGTACCAGGGATGAAGAGTCGGTCTGTTGGACAAGTTTCATTCTCAGGCAGTCAACGCTGGCTGCAAACGGTGGGCGGGGAGGGTGGCAGGGGAGACTTGGCTGCCTGTCAAGACCAGCCGCAGATTAAAACTCCATCGATCCGACTGTAATTTATTTATCAATTCAACCAAAAATTAAACATTGACCTCGTTCTTTGAAAATCCCCCCTTTTTAATCTTGTCAGACGTAGTGACTTGAATACCAAGCGGGCAGTCAAACGTGAGGCCTTTTATTCGGAAAAGTTAAACAAGTCGTGTTGAAAAAGCATCTTTCTCTCTCTCTTCCTCTCGCTTTAGAGTTCAAAAGCGAGACTATTAAAAGCTCTAGACTTCAGCTCCTGCTTTGCTGCATCTCCCAAACCCTTAGGACTTCGACTTCTGACAATAAACAACTCATACATTTCTCACCGCCGCGCCAAAACCTCAGTTCCTTTCTCCACCATCCGTATTCTCGTCACTCCTCCCGCTCTTCTGATCTTTTCTTCCCTCTCTGGCTATCACTGGGTGCTGTCTTCCTGGGTGCTGTTACACACTGTAACTTTCTTATCACCACATCAAAGAATCTCGACTCAACGCCCCCCCCCACCTCATCTCTGCCCTTCTCCGTCCCCCCCGCTGGTTACAGATGTGCAGAGTTTCTCTCAAAACCCAAATCCTGCTGACTGCAAAAAACAAACACTCATCGCATCATTATAAAATCCTTCGCTCTCCTTCCTCTCATCTCCCGCCCTTCCATTTCTCCCCTCCCGCTCGGCCCCCCCCGCTCGGACAGAATAATAAGGTTACCTCGCTCACGCTCATGTCAAACAGCCTCTCCTCCCTCTTCCCCTCACCTCGCGCCCTGTCCTCCTCACCCCTTCCTGAACCCTCCCTATGACCGGCCCTGTAATCCAATTAAAAGCACATTAGGGCCAAATGAATAGCGGTAGATTTAATTAGCTGCTGACGAAGGTTGGCTGGATGGCTGGCTGCCCGGCAGTCGGGTGGGCGGATGGGGCGCAGAGGCTCTTGGGGGAGATGAGCGTTGTTCGCCTTTAGCCCGCCGATGTCGGAGGGGTGAGGAGTGTTCGCTGATGAGTTGGCATGCACTGCTGCTCAGTGTGAAATGGAGTTCAGCCTGTAACCGTGCAAGATTATAGCAAAAATTATCTTAAAGGATACACACGCCCATATGTACATGGACAGAGACTCACCTCCCATCATACTGGCCACTGGAATCTCATTAGTAATGCTGCGTTTGCATGCAATCATGGAGACGTAGGTGGCAAACTGGATCGCGTTTTAGTGGATAAGAGTGGGACAGTAAAATTAGGTGAGGCCGGCAGCGAATACCAGCAACTGTAATGGCAGATAGCAATTTCATTTACAGTTAAAATATTTGAACCCTTTGCTGTCCTCTATAACAGTTTTTACATTAGATGTTATGTAGTTCCCTCACACAAGGAGAAAACACAGGCTAACTTGACAACTTACTGAATGTTACTTGAAAAAATACATAAAATAATAAATACAAAATAACTTTATTTAATACTTTAATTTTGTACAGCCCCTAGCTCTAGCTAGGCTAATGCCCGGGCTGCAATGCCTGCATGAGCAGCGTGTGACAGGCTCGCCAAACTGCTGTGGTTTGCAAGCTCGCGGTGTTGTCATTGATGGCGTTGTTGCTGTGGTGCTGCTGCAGATCTGCCTGCTGCTGTAACTTCTGTATTTCCACAATTGTCAACAAGCTTCACAATAAAAAGCCTTGTGTTAAATAATGAAGTAATTCTGTTGACAGTAATGTTGTCAGAGGGCTTTTTCAGAAGGCTCAGCAAAACCGATATTATTTTTATTTCTTCATGCCTGTAACAGATAAAGACAATGAAACTGTTTTAAAATGTGGCATAGAGTCAAAATAATTATCAAAACACCATTTTCACTGTGTGGTTTTGCTAAAGAAAAACATGGTGTGCGTCTCGTGTTAAAAAGAAACAGCAAGAAGCACCTGAGCCACACCTGAGCAGCACTGCTCACATCAGCAGTGTGGCTGCTCTAACTTTTAACACTGGTGTGGAAAAAAAACACAAGTATCACGACACGCGCGCTGCTCACGTAGGCAGTGTGGCCCAGGCGTAAGGCCATTGCAGCGGCCCAGTTTAGATCCCGTCCTGCAGACATTTGCTCCCACCTTTCCAGTAAATCAGCTGTTCTGTCAAGAAAGGCAAAATGTATTCTATTCTGTCTAAACAATTCGCCATCAGCATCGCAAAATATCGTCATGCACGTTTAGTTTAACTATCCTGCGGTAAACAACCTTAAGAGACTTTCACATTTTGCATGTTGCCAAATTTTTGGATGCTTCTTGTTATGTGACCACGCACCACACCACACATCTCATTTCTGCTTTCTAGCCTCCTCCTCTCATCCTCGCCTCACTCTAGAAACTGGATGCAGCCTTTCCTGCTGCAGCCTCCCAATGTGCACAGTCAGCAGAGTAGTCAGCGTAACCCACTGTGGCATTTGCATCATGCCCCTCTGTGTGTGTGCGTGTGTGCGTGTGTGTGTGCTCAGCACCTAATGAAGAGAGACAGTCTCCGCTGGGGTCCCTTTTATTTTTTCCAGCCACCAGGAGTAGCAGGTACAGTCGGTGGACAGTTGGTGTGTGTGTCGGACCACGCTTGAATGTGCTATTTGATCATGTGTTCATGCATGTGTGACAGTATTTATGTTTGCATGCATGCAAGCCGGCTTTCCAGCTATGTGTGTGTGCTTCCCTGCACACTCTTACAAATAAAGGTCCTAACTAGAACCATATAGAGTTCTTTGGCTTGTTCCCCTAGTAGCAAGTAAAATATTTTTATTATGGTACCAAGTGGAACCCTCTAAAAGGGATCTACCTAACACCCGACGGAAAGGGTTATACCTAGAACCATTTATGGAAGGTTCCACCCAGAACCCTCTTCAAGACGTTCTACAGAGACCCTTCTATGGTGTAATGGTTCTACCCTCTCAGGGGTTTCTATTCAGAAACTTTCCATTTTCCAAGGGTACTTCAAGAACCCATTGAAGAGGTTCTACCAAGAAAATGTTTATAGTTCAAGTTTTCATCAAGAACCTACACAGTGGATTCTATCATGAACCCTTCGATTTTCCAAGGGTTTATGGTAGAACCCACTAAGGGGGTTCTACTGATAACCTTTTCATGTTCCAAGGGGGGCTCTAAAATAGTAATTGACTACATTACCCCCAACTCTCTCTCCCATTAATCATGCCTTCAATTCTAAAGAGAAATAGTATTACAAAGATCTTTTTCTTCAAGAAAGGGTTCTTCAAAAGCAAATGGTTCTGGGTAGAACCTCAGTCCGCCAGGATGAAACCTCTTGGAATCTTTATTTCTGAGAGTGTGCATCTGTGTGTGTGTGTGTGTGTGTGTGTGTGTGTGTGTGTGTGTGTGTGTGTGTGTGTGAAATGAGATCCAGGTCCCGGCCTCTCCATTTCTCTCTGCAGGTAATAAAAATATAGAGTGCCCTCCAGATCCCTTTATAGAGAGAGAGTTGAGACCGCAGCGAAATCTAGGACAGGCTCCATTGATTTGGAGGCTACAGTATTACTAGCCATCACAGCCAAGGCAATATGAGAGGCCTTTTTTAAATCACACAGCTACCCCAAGCCCAGAGGGACAGAGAGATGGGGGGGGGGGGTGGTAATCGGGAAAAACTATCCTTATTTTGTTTCCTCTCCCTGCCCCGCTGTGTGGATTTTATCATAAAGAGAAAAAAATCTGTGGTAAAAAGCAACTGAGTTAATTTACTCAAGTACTACACTTTACTTGAGAGTTTTCTTTTCATGCTACTTTTATACTTTTACTCCACTTACATTTCAGAGGGAATATTGTAGTTTTTCTTCACAACATTTATCTGACAGCTTCAGTTCCTTTACAGATTAACATTTTTGCGCAAAAAAAATAATAAGGATTTATGAAATATGATGTTATAAATTATATTACCAAACAGTTTACACAAGTGCAGCTGTAACAATTGAGTTAAATAATCAATCAATCAATTCACAGAAAATTAGTTGCCAACTATTTTCATCAATACTTAAGTATTAATATCTTTTTTTAAAACAATTTTTAAATTTGGCGGTTGTTATTTGTAATTTGTTTTATGTAATTTTTGTACATACTTTTAAAAAAAAATTAAAAGTTACAAAAAAATCTTTTTTGTTTTTGGTGTTTTGTTTTTTTTTTTGTTTTTTGAATATTTTTCTGCATTGGGTATTTGTACTTCTCATACTTAAAGCATATTTTTCTGATTATACATACATACTCAATGCAGGACTTTTTCTTGTAAAAGGGTATTTTCACAGGGTGGTATTAGTACTTGTACTTTAGCAAAGGATCTGAATGCTTCTTCCACCACTGGAAATAATATTTCACATTTCTACTCATATTTCCTCTTGGACAATGCTGTCTCGTTTTGCAACACTGACGATCAAATCTCCGTGTCTTTAAGAAGGCACAGAAGAGGTAACATGAGCGCTTCGCCGCTCTCGGCGCTGCAGTCCCTCGGTATTGTTTTTTTTGTTTGGATTGAAATTTTTTTATTTAGTGAGTGTGCAGGGGTGTGTTATATCACTCCAGGGTCCATTAAACCTGTTAAAAGCCCATTGTGTTATTTCCCAAATGTCAATCACAGGGAAAAAAAAGCCCCTCGATTTGGTTTTCATCCAACAACAGTGATTGGTACCATTTCAAGACCTGCGCTTTTTAGACTTCAAAGGTGTGGACAAATGGAAAATGGTTTCATAGTGTCTCCTGGATTGGGCTCTTCCAGATCTCCGGAGAGTGCTAGAGTGTTCTGGGTCGGGCCAGGAACCGACCCCCTCTGTCTGGCTAAATAAGATAAGACCCTGTCATTGTATCCCTCCACTCCGCAGCCCTGACCGCATCAAATATTCATGGGCCACAGCAGACTCTTAAGTAAACTGGCCAATTTGTTGCGGAAGACGTGCATTAAGATTGGCTGGGCCGATATGTGACTGGCCCCCCGGGGACGGGCCAGACAGGGCTGCCATTTTGGCTCTCCTGTCTCTATTGTTGCCACTCGTCAGAGCGGTGAGGGACGGGGGAGGGGGGTGGGGGGGGCGGCACGTGGCGGCCTGTCTGACGGTAATGGGCTGGGCCTGTCTGACGGTAATGGGCTGGGTGTGAATGCGAGGGCGGGGCGGGGAGTGGATGGAAAGATAACAGGAGGTCACCAGAAGCTGTCTTTCAACCGGACGCTTGTAGAGAGTTAAGAAGGACGAGAGGAACAATGACGGATAGAGGTGGAGTCATGTTTGAATGACAAAAGATGTGAAGTGGGGGTTTGATTTAGAACGAGGTGGACAGCGTGGTGTGGCTGCTTAAGACATATGGATGTCTGCAGAGCGCACATTAATGGCAGCAGCATAACTCTTTGAAACCTGGAGTGACATCACACACTTTGGTGCTGCTTTTAGATTTATTAGTGAGATATATTTCAAAAATATGGGAAAAAAGGCAATTAGCAACTTCGTTACAAATGTTCCACAAACTGAAGGATATTAGTAGATTTTGAAAATGATTTTTTTTTAGGTTTTTTGTTTTTTAAAAAATATTTATATTTATAGTTTTCATAATTACACATTTTGAATTGTTTTACAGAATTATTCAAATTGTAAAAAACCTTTCCCTGGACATTTTCTTCTCTCTTTCTCTCTTTTTAAAAAAAAAGAATATTATTAATTTTTTCAATTCTAATGTCTCCAAGTGGTATTATTGTTGATGCTACTGTTGCAAAGAATAGCATGATCTCTTTCCATTTTCCTCAGAGTTTAGCAACTATCCACAGACAAACAACACTAAACAACATCATCAACACACACAACTTTAAAGAAAGAAGAAGAAAAAAAAGAAAAAAAACATATTTACTGAAGAGGCAAAGTATTATTTTTGTTATTTTAAATATTATTTGATTTGTTTTAAAATGAAAGAAACCTAGCGTTACTTGATTATGACCGTTGCCATGGACTCTGTTTATGGTGGATCACCCACATTTAACTGCTTTGTGAAATAACCCAGACAAAATATAGGTTTGAATTGCAGGCTAGAGGTCTTACGCAAGATTGTTGAAGATTTTAGCTATGTGGCAGCTTTTTGCCTAACTTTGCCAGCATACATTGCATATATTACAATATTTGCTCATGATGAAATGACAACTGCAAAATCACTCCTTTGCTGCAGATAGCTAACACTGGACCAGGAAAAACAAACAGCACAGTTCTCTTTCTGCTTTTTTTGACGCACTACCTTTCGTGCTGTAAATCAATCCTTCATTTTTTCCGGGAGATCGTACCTGCAGGCAGGCAGAGTTGCATAGTGAAAGCTAGGCTAATAATAATAATAATAATCCAACTTCAATACATTGTTTCATTGCTCTTTAGCTATTACATTGTGCAGTCAAACAATTAATTAAATGTTTAAACAAAAAAAAGTTTTGACCATTTTAACTCATTTTCAGGTAATTTACTTATTTACTAATTTCTTGCTTATATTTGGGTCAATTTCTCTTTGCTCATTGCCTTCCCCACATGTTTTTGAGAGAAATCAAGCCACTTTGCTCAGGTTTAAAAGGGTTAATAGATCTTATCACAGGGACAAACAAACAGAAGTTGCAGCGCTCACACGCAACACTTTTGAAAGATGGCTCACGCATCGTCTCCAAACAATAGATTTCAAGGATAGCCCATCTCCACATTATATCTCCCCGAGGACAGAAGTTGACAAATCACTAAAGCACATTTTTATTTTGCTTTATGGGCGCAGAAGTTGAGCGGTGGCAAGGGATAGACACAACTTTACGCTCGGCGATTCCCTGTAGGGCATCCGATGGAAATGAGCTGAGAAAGCTGTCTGCAGAAACGTCTGTTAGAAAGAAAGAGAGGAAGAAGAGGAAAAAAAAATAAGTAGATGAAGCTCATAAAACCCCAACTCGTAAAACTGTTGAGCGGATCTGAGAAGTGAGGATTCCTTGAGGCGGGAGAGGGAGGCGAGAAGAGGAGGGAGGGGCGGGAGCTGTAATCCTCAATGGCAGCGGGGGCGAGATCACGATCTGTGGCTGCTGAGCGGGCGGCGGGGACAGAGATGGCAGGGCGCAGCGAGGGCCCTGGCACAGTTATTAGGTCACTTCCGCAGAGGACCGGTGGGTGTTTAGAGAGCGACCGGTTTGCCGGGTGACCCCTGACAGCCTGCTCGTCATCTGGCACCAGGGAACTCTGGGGGATTGGCGAGGAGCTTGTTGTGAATATCAAATGTGACATTCTGCCTTACAAAGAGAAAAGAAAAGGGATAGAGGGAATAATAATTTGAGGTGAAAATGGCCACCATTTATGTCCTCCAGAGATGATATCATTCTTTGCAGCATTTAAAGGTCCAGTGTTTAGGATTCAGAGGGATTTATTGGCTATGAGGGGGATGTAATATCATAAATATGTTTTCTTAAGTATATGATCACCTAAAAATAAGAATTGTTGTGTTTTGTTACCTTAAAATGAGCTCTTTCAACAAAGGGAGCAGGTCCTTATCTTCAGGGACCAAACCAAACACTGGCTCTAGATTAGGGTAATTCACATTTTTTTTGCATTTTTGCATTTTTTGCTCCGGCCACTGTCATCAGAACACTGTCAATATAATCTACATGTTTTAACATTAAGAAGAGGTGCGCTGGCTTAAATTTTTTAGTTGAATCATTTCAAAATTACCTCAACTTGCCTTTCCAAATGCACCGCCATATTTCGAGACATGTTTTGGGTTTTGGGTGTTTTTTCATAGTTAGAAGTCCATCCGCAATAAGAGTGTTTGAAAAACACTGATTTAACATGAAACAGCTTTATTGAGTGTTTTTTGTGGTTTAAGTCACGGAGTCTGTTTGTATCGGAGAGGAAGCGAACTGAAGTCGGGAGTCGGTGGTGTCAACAATTTAGGTGAAGACAGCAGATTGCGACTTGAATTCCTTCAGTTTTAATTGTTCAGGTTGTTTTTAGCCAAATTATCCATTTAAACCTGTAAAAACACTGAATAAAGCAGTTTCACATTAACAATCAGTGTTTTCCCCTGCTGTTTGTCACAGATAGCCTTTACATTAAAAAAAAATCTTTTAACTTAAAAAAAGTTACTTAAATTTTAAGTTGCCTGAACTTGCGAAGACAAGTTGCGGTATTTTTGTTATCAGAGTAAAACAGTGACAGAAAGGTGTTGAACCTGGCGAGGTTAAACCTGGTTGCAGTATGCAGTCCTCACCACCAGATGCTCCTAAATCTCCCACACTGCTCCTTTAATTTCTCCTCCTTGAATTTCAATGGAAATTAGCAGCACAAAACTGCATTTAAATCTCTTGAAACCAGCATTCACCGCATGGAAACAGCTTAGTCCTTACGCCCTCTGAGAGGTTTGATTGTTGCCTTCAGTAGGCTCAATGGTGAATGAGGCCATTTACATGCTAATAGCCATGCAGGGCAATTTTCTTATCATGTATGTAAATGAACACATTTGCTGGATCTATGTTGGCCAAATACAAACAGTAAACAATATGCTGACTCCATGTTAACGTTTCACTTTATTTATTCATACGGTAATTAAACACTGCCGACACACATGATTCTTGGTTGATTGGCTCGTTAGCATTAATTAGCTCTAATTAGGGAAACGAAGCAATCTATCACACCTGTAGTTTCGTACATGTCGCGAGGATTTGCCACATTCAGCATCAACTTCTATATGAGAAAACCAGTTTTCTTTAATTAAAGACATATGGCAAACAAATACATTCACGTGTGTGGGAGTTTTGAGGCCTGTATACAGAGGCAGTTATTAAAGTAGGAGTAGAAAATGTATGAAAGATGAAAAAAAAGGTATGTATGCAGCCAGTGTGTGTGGGTGTGGATGAGGATTATTCTGAGCTGTGCCATCTGTAAACAAGCGGACAGGTTTGTTTCCAGAATGATGAGACAGAGCAAGTAAAACAGCATAAATAAACAGTTAAAGTCAGCAGAACGCAGGCTTTAAATGAGAATAATGATTGTATTTTTGTTGTTTTTTGTTGTGGGTTTGCATATGAGGAAGGAAGGAATTTTTCTTGTGTGTGTGTGTGTGCATTTGGTGTATTTGTGTCCGAGGAGCTTCGGCATACATACATTATGCAGGTATACTGCACCTGAACAGCCCTGTGTGAACTCGGCACACAGATTTAAGGCCCTCACAATAGCTTTTCTATAGACAGCTTTAAGGTTGTTCATCTTTTTCTGCACCGTCTGGCAGTTTAATGTAGATTTCATCTTTTTCCAGCTCTTCATTGAGCTGTGTGATGTTTACACGGACTGAAATATTCGAATGTTTTTTTAATGGCTGCACTATTCAATCAGATGGAAATATTCAAATGTGTCTGGTGCACTTCTTTATGTACATTTTCCCCAAAATTTATCTTGACGTATCTGATATCTTTTGAAACTCCACTGTAAATTGCAATTAAGTTCTGTCTGTTTGAACAAAGTCTGGCTGCACAGCATGACTTTGTAATGAATGGGCCACCAGCAGGCCAGTGAGGTGTTTAAAGGGATATTTTGCCGATTTCCATCCAGCTTTTTGTCAAAACAATGTGGGTAGTATGTGTAGATGAACTGTGGTAGACTTTCCTCCATCTAACCAATGCCTAGATTCCCCTCCTCGCTCAGTTGTTGCTCCAATTACAGGCTTTACTTCTGCATTTTCCTGTCGCCCATCACTAATGCCACTTCTGCAGATGAAGAGTATACAGCTGATCAAAAGACAGCAAAGTCAAACAAGAATTTTGAACCTAGCTTCATCTAATTCTCAGATTTAAGTTCTGGAATGTATGCAGATAGAGCATACGTAATGCTATATATTAGTTACACTTTTACCCTGTTTAACTGTAGTGTCTCCTTAAATAAGCTGATGATCATTCTCATATGACCTTGATTGTGTAAAATTAAGTTCACAGTGAAGAGATTCTTTTGGTTTTAAAAACAAAAAAAAGAGTCCCTATGAAAGCATGGGGCCCTGTGGCCCCTGTGCCATTTCCTTGTGACGACTTTGACAGAATTTTGTGTGTGAAGGTGAAAATGTAAGACGAGGAAGTGAATTTGCAAGTAGGTGAGAAAGTATATCTGCACATTTGTGTCTGTACCTGGAAAAGAGAGTTTAGGTATGTGTGCGCCTGTGCAGGAGTGTGTGTGTGTGTGTGTGTGTGTGTGTGTGTGTGTGAGAGAGAGACCGACTCAGAGGTCATTCTCATAAAAAGTAGAGGGGACATTTTGAGCGAGAGAGGAAATCCAATTAGAACCCCGGTACAGTCATAGTGGCATTTAACAAATAACTCTCCTCTGTCTGTCTCTGCAGCAGCGAGCGAGCCCGGCACACTAATAATAACACACTCGCTCTAAGTTATAGTCTTATAATGTATTATGTCTCCTATATGTCTGAGAAGAGTTACGTTTCCATTGGCGCCCATGATGAAAGCATTAGTCAACACACACTGTAACGACCAATCATCAGCGGTTTTATCCATCATGTGTTTATGCACACACACACACACACGTTGACCCATCCGTTCCCTGAAATACGTGTATTATCCCAAGGTGGATAAAAAAATCAATGAAAAGCAATATTGCTATTGGATTTAGTTTATGCCATCGACCTATTTCTGTGAGCCGGTACGTAGATCATCTGTGCGGCGGTGAGTGGATGACCTGCTAACCTCCATCCAGGGTCACCGCATTAACGCTCGCCGCTGCTCCCGAGATGGCAGGTTTACCTGTCGATTACATCACAGATTCTCAGGAAAAGTGTTGTGGGTTTGAAGTGGATGTTCATTCAGAGAGACTCTTCTCGACAGAAAGGTTGCATTTTGGAAAATGATGACCTACTCAAAGTGGTAGATGAATTTTTTTTTATCTTGACAGATGAAAAGCATAAGTAATTTCTATGCGTTAGTTTAGGCAAAAACAAGCCCACCATATTGGGCCATTTACATTTTTACATTGGCCTTCTTAATTCTCCTGCATGTGTGGCATAAGGGGAAAGTTTCAGTTCTGCAGTTTCACCACTAGATTCCACTAAATCATAAACTCTCGACCTTAAATAAAACTTTTTTTAAATTTTTTTTTTTACCAAAGCCCAGAGAGGCCAGTTTGAAGGATAATTCTGGCGATCCATTTAGTAAATTTAAATTGTTTTCTCTCCTCTGTTTATGACTTTAAAACAGTAGAGAAGAAGTAAAAAAAAAATAAAAACATCTAACTAGGAGCAAAATCATTTGTGTTTTACAGACATAATGTTAGACATATTTAGTACATGGGGAAGTGGAGCACTTCAAAGATTTGTGACCAAAATGGATATGACAACAACAAACACAGGGGAAAAAAAGAAGATACACACACACACACACACACACACACAATTTATTTTCTTTTATCCACTTTCAAAGATGAGAACAAACTTAATAACTTAACTAAAACTAAAAATGAACCTAAAAGGGATGTTTTAGGATCACCTGGAAAACCTTTTTCTCTATTTCTCGCATGAAAAAAGGATTTTATGTTTTTTTAAGAAACTTATAAAGATTATCCTGACAAAACCTTTTTTTCCACTTGGTCTTTAGTCATAAACACAGGAGAGAAAACAATTCCTAACAAAAACAAAAAAAAATTCACATGCCAAACTGTGTTCTTCACGTTTTCACAGATTTAAAGAAAAACTCCTGGTTAAAAAAAAAAATCCCACTCGTCTTTAACCTGTTTCTCAAATGTGAAGAAATTATATAACGGTTAAAGGTTATCCAAGCAAAACCTTTTTTCACCTATTCTGAACTCGTAACACAGGAGAGAATACATTTAAGATCTTAGCAATTTTTTTGTTTCTCACCTGTTTTTCAGGGCTTCTGTACTTTCTTGAAGAATCACAGGTAATATATTTAACTTCAGGTAGTGTTGTTGTTTTCCAATACTGACAATTTCAAAATGACTAATAAACGAATCATTAAAACCTCCACAGACGTGATGCCCCAAAGACTAAAATTGGGCCCAAAGGACCAACCGTTGCTTTGTCTCTCTGTCTCCTCCCAACCAAGTGTCACTACAACCCACATATTCCAACCCGACGTCACGGAGTGGCAGGAGACCGACCTGGCAACTTGTGGCACCACTCGTCTGGGAAGATAATGAGTTCCCATAGGCCAGAGATAGGGCGCCAAATGTGTGTGTTGACTGAGGTGTAGTATGTGTGTGTGTCTCTCCTTGTTAAAGAAGTACAGAGAGATAGTGCTCGAAAGAGACAGGGAGATTCTTTAAACTTTAAACTTCAAATCGCCCCAGTTTGGTCAACCCCCAGCAGGATTTGGCTGTAATGAGGGCTGCTTCTGCTCTCTCTGTCTGCTGCCCTCTGTCAGCTTCTCTCTTTTTCTTTCCGTCTCTGCTCTCCACAGTTGATGGTACAGACAACAGATCACTCCCAGGAGACCTAGCCTTAAAACATTATCCATCATGTTGACAGCAGTACAGCTCAAGAGTCTTAAAGTGAAGAAAATATCATGTACTACACACAGCTCAACTCCTCCTTCAAGCTCTTCTACGCTGTGTTTTTCTTCCCTGTTACACCACATCTGTTTCACTTTTACTGACAGAGCAGGTGTTGGAGAAGCAGGTGATATTTTCTCGCTGCGCGTTCAATATTACTGAAACAAAAATCACAGTTTTCATGATCAAACGATGCCTTAAATCCATATTTATCTGACGGGTATTGGAGCACTACCACTTTGGCCAACAACAGCAGGAATACTGTGATACAAGTCAACAGGCAATTGCTGGCAGTATGTCATCCTGGCTGTATATGTCCTTGTAAAAATAAAACCCTACACATACAATGGGGACAAAAGGCATGAGAGGAGATATATGATGAAGAAAGCAGGGAAAGAGGACACTAGGGTGAAGGGAGTGAGAGGAAAATAATCCACATGACAATTTGCTCTTATAACTTGAACTGGTAGTTTTAACAGAGGGAACTTCACAGTTCTGTTCCAGAGAAACTCATTTAAAATCCCAGTTTAAAGTGCAAATAGAAACCCAGCCTTATGTCATGTGTTTCATTCCATTGTGATGCATCTTTTATTCCATATTTTTGTTTTTTACTGGTCTTTCGTGAATACCGTCTCCCAGAGGCCAAAGACCATCACAAGTCACCAGATCAAAACCCCAAATTACCTTCACTTATAGCCTTTGACCGTCACTTTTACACAGGACTCTGGTGTTTGCTTCCTGTGTGAATGTAGTCTTTTTCTACACCTTTCCATGTGCCTCCTTGCCCTAAACCTAACCGTCTGTGCTGTAGTTGCATGTGCTGTTGTTTCCTAAACACAACTATTTGCCACGTCGTCCGACCATTTGCATTTATTGACGTCATGGTAGCAGAAGAAGAAAAACTACAGTATGGATGCCGTTATGAAAATATTTTAACTAAACTGTGATTAGGTAGACACACACACTTGGTACAGGTTAGGGGGGAAATCATGGTTACAGTTAAGTAAAAAGTCAGACATTAATTGCACCTCTGATGCGGTACACACTGACCTTCACAATGTCACTTTCCAACTCACTACATAAAGGACACACTCCTCCTTGGATTAGCACTGCACTTTGGCTTTGGATTGGAATCATGGGGTGCAGAGAATCATTTGTGGAGATACTGGGCAGCAAAACCTGCTTAGAATTAGTGTAAAACATGAAATCAGGACACAGCCCCAGTTTTCAGCAGCCATCCTCCTTGGGCTGAAGAATCTGAATGACCTCCAGGCTTTTGAAACCCTCTCCAAAATCATTGTATAATTTTAAAAAAACGCACGGCAGTCGCTCTGAAAAAAAAAGTTTTCACACCAGCCAAAATGTGGCCTGAAATATTTGAAGTTTGAGAAAGTGCACTCGGTTATCTCGCACGACACTCAGAGGCATGCAGGACAATTCATGAAAAGAAGACTCGAGTGCACTTGGTGCTTTTTTTTTCTCAGTTATTCTGACTGCATTCAATTACGACTTTTCCAAGGTCTGGGTGGGCTGAATGGAGCTGGAGGTAAGGAGTGGGCAAAAAGAGAGATGGAGGACGAATGTGTTGAGGTGTGTGACGACTCTGTAAGAAATGATAAAGAGACAGAAAGAGAGACTGCTGGTTTTACTGCACCAAGGCCGACATGCTTGGATTTATGGACAGGAGCGTGTGTGTGTGTGTGGGCCCTGAATGTGTGTGTGTATAAACTACAAGTGTCCTAACTCCACTGCCGACCTTGTGAAACTCCTAAAAACTGTTTGAATTCATTCAGTGCAATGACACTGGCCATTTCCACTGGGTTTATTAAGTGAGGAGCAATACACGGACATTTTAAGAGGGTCTTAAAAGACAGATCTGCCCTCAGACGCTCTTACACAGCAATAAATCATGAATCCGGATCTTCGAGACACGCAGGAGTTATTTTGTGATTAAATGTCGCAGCCTCATTCTTTGATGTACCCAATTTTATATCTCTACAAAGATTTTTTTGTTGTATAAGTGTTGCTGTAAAAAAGGGCTCTTGCTTTGATTCAAACAAAATCATGACATTTTGACAAATTATATTTTAGACTTTAAAGGGTTTTCAGCACGGATAACCTCTCTCAGCCTGATGCCACATTGTCTTCTTCACAGGAGTAAGAGAAACACACTAACAGACAAAATGCAAGGCAAATAGCAAAGTGTTTTCAGGGAAGATTTTTTTCAGTGATATCAAAGTCTACCATTATGCAATAAAAGTCCTATGAACAATAGAATCAACTGACGGAAGTGCGTGTGAATGCTGTAAGCACTGATGTTGATTGGCATGCCTGTTCAGCCAGTATATGAAAATGATTGACATTATCGATAAATAAATATTGTTATACTTATGTATGTTTAATGACAAAGAAAAAGCACTCAAGGAGCCACAGTACATGTCAGATGCAAAGGAAACATCCCCCTCAATATTTTGAAATGTAAAATGTGCATTTGTCCCTGCGAAATAACAGCATTAAATTAACAGAGGACTTTTATTTTAATTTGACGAACTGCTAGAACGTGACTCATACACATAACAATGCCTCAGGAAGTAGGTGTTCAACTTCAAAAGCAATGATTGCAATCTGCCATGAAGCGGAAAGAAGAGGGAGCAACTATGCACAGTTAAAGCAGGAAGTGACATGACATTTCCACTATACATTTGTGCAGAAAATGCACAAATGAGTCAAATTGAAGGGTTTGATCCTCAAAATTTCTTGGAGGAAGGACCCCTGCTTAGTATGTGTCCCCCTAAGGTAACAAACAAAACCATATGTCCTTGGTTTTCTGCCTCCATCAGAAGCACTGAGACTGTTCCTCATTGTTTGAATGGACCAAACAAGGTACCTTGAGGAACACCAAGTTTCTCTGTTGCATCTTGTTGGCTTGTTTTTGGCAGTTTGACACTAGTTTTAAGAAGACTATGGCGTATGAATTGACGTTCTTTTCCTATTATGATTTCAATGTGCGTGCAACAGCAGCCTCAGGTAGACAGTCGAGTCACAGTGCAGCAAAATATCATGGAAGACAAACAAAAAAAAGATTCAAAGTAGTTTTCACATCTCATATTTTTTCATGTATGAAAAGACCCAAAATGAACACAGTACTTGATTACTATGAGTAAACTATTTAAAACGCTTTTGTACAATGATCTCTCCAAGCTTTTTGACCCTTAGAAGTGGTTGACCACTGCACAATGAATCACATAAAAATACAATGATTGTTTGTTGGTATGGTATGAAAACTAAAACCTCCAGTCTTTAACATCATAAGAATAAGAAAAGTCATATAAAGAAACATGACAAAAAAAGACTCATGATTTTCCTTAGTAGCTGGTGGAAAACTTTAAATTAAATTGACATTAATAACATAATAAATCCTCACAAAATTATACACAGAATGATATATGAACATTTAGACTGTAGAAATTCTTTCAGCGTTACAGGAGAATAATAACAGGAAGACAAATGCGAGACAATATGAGTGTGATTGCTGCTTCTAGCTAAGAGGTACACAGTCTAAAGTGCTGTCAGGAAATCTACAGTCGAAAGAGGTACTGTATATGAATTGACTTCAAGACTCCAGCAAAGCCTGATCTGGGCATAATGATAAGCTCACAGTGAAGTCAGTGAGGGGGAGGAGGAGATCACTCTATTCACAGCACAGGATGGGAAAAAAAAGAGAAACGAATTGTCAGAATGTGACAGCGGAGCGGCAACCTTGAAACCTTAGGTGGGCGAGAGAGGAGCCTGAGGGGGCTTTATGTTAGTGAGCGAGAGAGCGAGGGAGATCATAGGCCTATCGCTGCACAATGACAAGAGCCTCCACATGGGGACAAGGACACATGTGACTTCAATTCTGTCCTGCTTTATGTCAGTGAAGGGACACGGCCTGCATGTCTTCGCCCCTACTGTGCAGAGAACATGGCGGATTTTTGAGGTTCATGACTGCACATTCTCATCTCGGAGCAGGACACATGCATGTACATGTTCATATAAACACGTATGTCAGCCTGAGTTCATAAGATGCTCGGATTATGATGGTTTAAAGGACCATTCTGCAGGTTTGAGCTCAGTTCATTAAAATACTTTATGTGCATGGGTGTAGATTTTCGGGAGGGATGAAGTCACAGACATTTCAAAAATAAATTAGTGCAGAAAAATTTACAAGAAGGTAGGAAATGAAATGTTTGATGCTCAAGATTTTCTGGGAGAGGGCCCCCAAACCATTTGCTGATTGTTGCCACAATAGACAGTGATTTTGATTCCATCAATCAATGCTTGCTCGATTTGGTTTGTGTGGTTCTTGATATGACTACATGCACTTCACATCTGTTAATCTCTGCTGAGGAGATCCTGTTTGAACATAATACATTGGCGGAGTTAAGTTCATCCAATGAAGTTATTCACTACTTGAGTTTTTACAAGTTACTTTTACTCTTACTCAAGAAGTTATTTTATGGGTACTTTTAATTCTACTTGCGTCATTATAATTATAAAGTAACAACACTTTTACTTGAGTACCATTTTTGGTACTTGATTATAGGCTAGGTGTTGTCATTTGTTGGTTGTAAATGCTGCATTACAGTAAAGTTCTGTCACTTTCTGAACTTACCAGAGTGCTGTAGTGTTCTACAGTTCGGCTCTACAATATCCTCACAATATCAGTACCGATGCACTTGGTCAAGAATGTCATGGTAATTCATTTTCTCCATATTGCCCAGCGTGAATTTAAAATAGAGGATCTTCCCAAAAGCACTTGAAATTATGTTTTACTTTGAAAAATGGTCTGCAACAGTAAAAAGAATACTAATAACACACACGTGAGAATATTAAAAAAATCATTTTAGCTTTAACTCAGTCCAAGGATGGTCTCTAGTGAATGGCCACTTTCAATTTCCAACTTAAGGTCACTGACGACACGTGAGTGAGCTCCATTTCCTGACCAAAAAACCTTGAGATGGAGTTAAAAGCTGTATTGTGTGCAGATCACATCCAAAGATCAAGAATGCTCTAATGTTTGAAAGCTTTGTGCACAAAATGACTCATCTCCATTATACTGCTGTGGTGCAAAATCAACCTCTTTGCATGAAGAGATACCATTATGGAAAAAATCTTTCAATCCTTCAAGATCATTTCTTACTCACTTTCCCTGTTGATAATTTGTGTTTGTTGTGGTTGGCATGAATTAACGTACATCTTTGACAGACACAAGGTATAAATTTGTGTCATTTTTTAGATGACGTCGGCCCGCAGAGACGAAATATGCACACGCCAGCTTGCACACACACATCCCTTCTTTCCCTTTAGGATAGCATCCGCTGGATGAAAGGTGCAGTCACCCCACCTCCCCTCACCCCCTCCCCCTCTCCTCTCCCTCAGTTGTCAAACATCAAAAAGAAGGGTGCTGTCTCCAGAAAAACTCACCCAAGGCTCAGAGGGGAGGGGTGGGTTTCTTTCTTTTTTGGAGGATTGGTGTGATAGATAGAAAAAGAGAACATGGCTGACGTTGTGGCTGTGAGCCTGGTGCCTTATTCATGCCCCACGCGCTCCCCCTGTGTGCTGGGCGAGGACAGGGTTCCACTGATTAGTGCGAGAATGTTCTAAAGAAAGAGAGAAGGTGCCAAGCCGCTGCCTCTAGCAAAGTTACACAGAAGGAGAGGAGTGTGTGAATGTGTGTGTGTCAGTTAAAGGGAAAGAGAGAGAGAGGGCGAGAGACGGAGAGGTTGTGTGCTGCTGCAATGATTAAGTCATTTCTGATACTCGCCTTTGAGTGTTTTGTCTTTGATGCTGTAAAAAAAGCCCCTCCCACACAGACATCATTAAGGAACAGAGGAATTGTCTCTCAAGTTGGATGAGGAGGATGAAGAGGAGGGGTGGTGATGGCGAGCATGACGAGGGGGGGTGTCAAAGAATTCATCCACAAAGACACAACACGACAGATTTGTATCGCAGTCTTGGCATTTTGTTGTCTTTGTTCTGTTGCTCTAACACGTCTGCGGCACGTGTGGTTAGCTAACGGCTCTGCTGCCGTACTGGATTTAACAATGTGCAGTCATCTTCTGAATCATTGCTTAAAGCATATCTTTACATAATGTGTTACCTCCTGCCTGTTTTGTTCCCGTTTTACCCTACAGTAATCATTACCAGAGTTATAGAGGTAACAGCGGCAGCAGCAGTGCTGGTGTTTGAATTAGTAGTAGTAGTCGTACTTGCAGTTATATTATTAGTCAGTGGAGGGAGAAGTATTTATATCCTCTTTTTTAGTAAAAGTAGCATCACCACAAAGCATAAAATACTCTGTAACAATTAATAATTCTACATTTAAAATTACACAGTAAAAACATCAATATTAGAAGTCAAATACACTTCAGAGTCTTACACTAAAACTTATAGTAGCATTTATTGTTTGATGAGCTTAAGTATAAGCAGTGTTTTAATATTGAAGCTTGTTCAAATGATGCTTAGTAAATTTACTTCATATATTATTGGTGGTTTGTTTCGTAGCAGTGTAGAATTAGACATGAGTAGAATGTTTCATGGACCTATAACGTAGTATGTTTTGTACATTGTATTAAGTCTCTATTTGCGCATCGATTTTTCACAGATGTTATAAAAGCAGCAGCAGTAATAACAGTAGACGCAAAATGAGTAGAAGAAATAGTTGTAGTAGTTGCTGCAGCAATAGCAATAGTAGCAGCGGCAATAGTTGTAGAGTTTGATGTAGTAGTAGCCGAAGAAGTAGTAGTTGTGAAAGTTATAGCAGTAATAGGAGTAGTACTGGCAGGCCACTCTTTTGGAATTCTGGACACAGGGACATATAGGGACAAAAATGGCTAAAAATCCCTCCAAAAGACACCAAGGCCTTGAGAAACACAGTCGAAAAATCCATGCTGTGATTTGGAATCAAAACTCTTGAAATTGAGATCAAAACTGCAGAGAAACCCTCTTATTGTAAAAACATCTAAGAAGGCCACACTTCTGTGAATTCCCAGCAGGTTCTCATCCCAACTCGTCACATGGTGCCGCTCAGTCAGTGATCTTCTGCGTCTTCTTATGATGTTTTAGATATCTTTATGCGTCAGTCGTTTACGCGCCGGGATGCCATTATCACGATGTCAGTAAATGCACATAGTGGAATGACACATTATGTACACAGCAGAGGCTCCTGGTAAGGTGTGGAAACAAAACCTCAAATCCACACAAACTCCAGACCTTTGCGGTTGTTTTTTGGTTGTTTTTGCAATCCATCCACCTGCCTGCCTGCCCTATGTGCACTTGTGCACCTTATAATATGTTGCTACCAGCATTGTTACTACCTATAACACAGTATTTCAGCATTTCATGCACACATGACTATATCCATCCGTCCACATTGTCAGGTGTGCAACAGGCACGGCATGCAGAAATATTCAAACACATGTTACAGTGTTTCATATGATACCCCTATCTTCACTCTAGCTTTAAAATGGAACCTGCTTTAGCAGGTTTTATTTGTTCAAATACTTTGCTCCTCACCTTTTATACAGTCAACTTTGCCTGCTATACCTGGTGCTTCCTCACTCTTTTATAGGCCAGAGATTTTACCATTGCTTCTCTACTCCTTCCGTGTTTTTGCTCTTTCTCTGCCCTGTCTTTTCTTTATTGAACTCCTCAGTTTTGATGAGGCAATTTGACTGAGCTAGTAAGGCTGCAGTTCACGTTACATCTTTACATCAGTGGCACATGTGTGTTCTGCAAATCTGAACCCCTCAGTTATTGTGAAAATGGCACCATTTTAGTGGCAATTATGACAATAGGAATTGTAGCAGCATTAGTAGTAAAAGTAGCAGTAGTGGGAGCAGCATTAGACTAATTCATCTCATCTCATTCAGCAGATACTCATCCGTCAGTGTGTGAGCTGCATGCCATCATTGTAACTGATTATGTTTACTTGTCCCTGTCCTCAGTGCAGCTATTAAACTATACAATCTACATCAGGCGGCCGGCGCATTTGACACAAAGAGCCGTACACTTGATCATGTCGGATAACAGTAGATTGTGCTTTTGATTAATGTGTCAGTCAGCGAGGTCATGAATAACATTACAGGGAGTATGTAAGGGGCAAAGTTCTGCTCAGTAAGCTGGAGCGCTTACTGAAAGTGTGTCATAGAAAAATACTGTTTATTCAGTTTGATAATACTAAAAATCTCCAACACTTAGCACAGTGTGTGTGATTGAAACACACAACAATGGCGATGTGACATAATGACCACTAAACGCTACTTTAGATGCAAAACCAGCAGATAATCCCACTTGATCCAAATAGCGGGTCTAATATTGCATCTCTACGTGGCTCCTATAAAAAATTGGACCGCGTGACGGAGAGACGGAGGAGAACATAACCGGTTTGTTTGTCTTCCTTTATCCCAGGCAAGATGAAAAGAACGCTGTTAAGTCTGATGTTGTTGGTTCTCTCTGCCGTCAAAATGAAAGACTCCTCGACTGACAGACACAAAAGGGCTTTTTGAGATTTGTTGCAACTGCAGGAAGCTGCCTCTCCCTCCAAATTTGCCACTTGACAGTGATGGAGTGCCTGTCTAATACAATGATGTGTTAGTCCACATGTGTGCATGCAGAGGCGCTCCCGCAAACACAACTGGGAGTGTGTTCAAAGACTCGAAGGCTGTCTGACAACATCATTAGTGTGTCTGTGTCTGTGTGTATTACGTCTCCTTTCTTCTCACTCTTACCTCTTTCACCCTCTCCCCCGCTTTCTTTCTGTCTGTCTCTCTTGACGGGAATCGTGGGGAAACAGGTGGAAGAGTATTCACAGGGAACCGACATCATACATTCCCTCTGTTATGTCTCAGAAGCAGATCAATGTGCCGGGGTGGAGATATGCACTGCTACTGGGTGACAATGGAGGAAAGCGTAGATAATTCCCTCTGCAGACGTGAAGTGACTCTGGGCCCGGTTGTACAGTATTTCTCCCACTAGAGCTTGCAGTAAGTGCTCATCCCACAACTATGGAGCTGCAGCTGCATCTATAGTCTATGTCGCTTTTATTCAGACCCTATTGCCATGTTACAGCCCAAACTCCTGACTGCTTACCCCACATGTCGACAGACACAGGCCTTCGCCTGCAAAATGGTGCTAAAATTAACAAGTAAAAAAAATGACTACAAAGACAAAACGATTACAAAGAAACACAAAACCACCAAAATATCAACAAAATGACGATAGGAACATACAAATGACTACAACGATGCACAGAATAACTGCAAAGATATACAAAATGACTAGAAACAAGCATTAAATGACTACAAGACCCAAAATAATGACAAATCAAACCCTTTTTTGATGCAGCTGCTATCATGTGATGCCGCTATCATTTTCCCTTTCAAACAAAACAAATGGAAAACCCAATTTCTTGTGCTGTGATCCCACTTGAACGCAAACCAAACAGTAGTTTTCAGTAAATGATTCTAATGCTGCTGCATGTCATTCGCTTCTGATAAGCACTGTTGGCTGCAGACGACTCATCTTGGCGTCATGACAAATACAATTAGGAAGTGATGGTGTTTAAAATCAGCACAAAGGAATAAACTGTGCACCTGTTTCATGCATTTTACACCACTTTATTTTTTGCAACTACTCCACAAAAACAAGACTGGAATTGAGAAACACAATAAAGGGTTCAGGAGAAAGACGAAAGGGGAAGAAAGACAAGGAGGTGAAATTGTGCTCTTCACTCCTGGGCCCCGTGCCCCCTTCTCTCCACATGAGAGGGGGGCCTCTGATGAGGTGTTGATTGCCTGTGGGCACAAGTGGTTTCTCCAAACACTCTAAAAGTGGCCTATCCTCTGATTAGATTCAAGTGTTATAACGGCAAATAGGCCCAGACACTCGACCATACATTACAGCATTGAGATAGACTTGAGGCGAGGGCTTTCATTAAAGCGGCGTCTCGTAAAGACCCGGATGGACCCAGAGGTCATTTTGAGAAGAGTGCAAGTTGTAGAGGGGGATTCATACCCAAAGTCATAGATAAAACAATGTGTGGAATTACTGCAGGCCTGTAGGATGCTCTTAAAGCAGAGATGGGTCACTGTGATAGCGGCGGGGGCCGCAACAACGTCCCTGTTTTTTTCCTCAAGTGGGCTGGAAATTGAGCGAATATATTTAGGACCATATATACCAGTCAGGAACACTCTCCTTAATGCATGGCAATTATTTCTGTCTGAGAAATGTATTTGAATGCCTTTTATGTTTTTACCCATTTTCTTTCTCTTCCTCCTTATGTGGACTGTTGCCACTCAGCTGGTTTGTGTAGCAAACAGGTTTAGTGTGCTTTTCCCCCTGCCAGGGTTTCCCAAATATATTTGTGGCAGTCTGCCATCATTAAAACAATTGCTGCCACAAATAGATTTTCCATTTTTGGAGCTGGACCGCTCATTAGGAGCACTTTTTAAATATATACACCATGCGGTCGTTCAGTGTACCCCTCGAAGCGCAGAGCTTACACAGATGGTGCAGCAGACCATACATACATACAAATACATGTCTTGTCCTCCTCCTTTATTTTGTTGGTTCCAGAAAATAATTTCTGAACCAAGTAAAAGACATTCATGATGTGCAGCCAGATAAAGTCAACCTGTTTCCATTAAAACTTGTTTCAAGACTTTTTTGGTGTCATTTTGACATTTTGATTAGAGCAGCAATCCTCCTTCTTTCAAAATACCAATTCTCAATTCTAGACAGCTTGAAACTGGTGCATTGTAATGGAAAACAGTAATGTTCAGTAGTAGACAGAGCAAATATATAGATTTCCAGAGACCATCGTGGTTGTATGCATGTGATGCATGACTTTGAAGAAACTCAAATCATCCGAAATCACAGTAATCTCATAATTGAGGTTACAGTCTGTCTCATAGATATGTTTTTGTAATATGATCTGCTGTGAAAACTTTAAGTAAAAAGACTGCTATGGGAATAAGATTCAGAGTTTGCGAAATCAGAATTGATATCTCTGCAGTTTAGATGGTGTAAGAACAATAGACTGCGCAGTTTTGCAGCTCACAGTTGAAATGTGGGACGGTAGATATTCACAGCTGCACAGTAAGTACACAATTATGTACTAATACACAGCCAACGCACACACGCCCACGAGCCCAGACTGACATCTGTCTGCAAATGTATAGCCATACACAAACACACACACACACACACACAAACGTGCACGTGCTGTCTGTGATGCGCACGGCGATGTACAGGAGCACAGACGAGACATGAATATTTAAGAGGCTTCAGTCTGCATGTGTTCCATATATGTCACCATCGGTGTCTCAAGAGCTGGTTGGAGGGCAGGGGGCTGATGAGCTGTGTGTGTATGTGTGTGTGGGGGTGTGTGTGCGCATGCGCATGTGTGTATGTGTGTGTGTGTTTGTATGTGTGTGTGTGTGTGATCGCGGACTCAAAATGGCCATCTTCATATATCATGTAGCTCCTCCTTGCCAAGAGCACTGCTTCTGTCAAGTGTGTGTGATGAGTACCCACAAGACCTCTCCACTCTTCACCCCCTCTTCTATGTGTGTGTGTGTTTGTATGTGTATGGGTTTGTGTGTGTGTGTGTGTGTGTGTATGTGTGTATGTAAGGCGAAGAGTAAGAAAGAGGGTGAAGGAACATCATGTACATCTGCTGTGTTGAGAAAGCAGGTCAGTAGGGTAGGTTGGACTCTGTGTGTGTGTGTGTGTGTGTGTGTGTGTGTGTGTGTGTGTGTGTGTGTGTGTGTTTGTGTGTGTGTGTAGTTGGGTGGGAGGCTTGTATAAATCCTCTTAGAGCTGTCAAGTTAGTCAAGCTTTTAGTTTTTATTGCAAATTGCATATTTCATTCAGAAATCACAACAATATGTTTCACAAACAGCCAGAAAAACTGCACAAAACAGATGGATCTTCAGCATTTTAAATTAAAAATGTCATTTAAAGTTTGTGAGAAGGTAATGATGCTCAGAAACATTTGGTGGATTGTGACAGCAATAAAAGCTGAAAAAAATCCATGATGATGCTGACTAATACACCAATATCTCACTAGAGCCATCCATGTGGCCACAAAACAAGTATCAGACTTACTGAAATGCATTAGTTATTTATGAGAGGGGAGGAAGGTGGTGCAGAAATGAGGGAGGCATGTCAAATAAGTTTTTAAGCACTGGGAAGGGACTTATGTTTGTTCTTTTTGCTTCAGGGAGGGACATACAACTTTAAATGCTGTTTTTCATATTTATTTTAAATACCCCCTGCACCCCAAAACCTAGCTGTGGGTTGGAAAGACAAATTAATAGAAATTCTTGAGATATCACATTTATGAAAATGAGAAAGATGCAAAGTGACAGTAATCTTGACCTTTGACCTCCAAACTCTAACCAGTTCATTGGTGAGTCTGAGTGAACGTTTGTGCCAGATTTGGGGAAATTTCCTCGAAGCTCAAATGTAAGACCGATGAGGTCACAGTGTCCTTCATCTTTGACCCAGATCTAATCAGTTTGTCGGTGAGTCCAACTGGACGTGTGCCAAGTTTGAAAAAATTCCCTCGAGGCATTCATGAGATGTCGCATTCACAAGAATGAGACAGAAGAGGTCACAGTGGCTTTTACCTTTAACCTATGACCACCAAAATTTGTTGTTGAGTCCAGTTGGACATTTTAGCCAAATATTGTAAAATTCCCTTAAGCTGTTCTTGAGATATCAAGTTCCAAATAATGGAATTGATGGATGAACAGACAACCCCATAAAGACTACAAAATATACACAATTTATCGTAGCCAGAATCAGATTTTCACATTTCCGATGGTCCTTGAACATCATTTATGAGGAAAATAGTGAAAATAGTGAAAATATAATAGTGATAGTCCATCATTTCATCAAGCGAGGGATGGTCATGTGGTTTCATCACTTCGAGAGAGGAAAAATATTTGTAGCTTTAGGGAGGGTCAAGCTAAAAATAGAAACAAAGAAAAACAAAATCACACCCCAGCCACCCCCTCCTGTAATAAATAGCGAAAAGTCCCTTAAACCACTGCAATAAATTGGCCCCTCTACAGTTGCGGCCCCTATATAGGCCAAAATGACAAGCAGCTCGATGTGTGCTTGCTGAGACGCAGCCACATGTAAAGGGTTAATGACAGGACTGGTGATGCCTTGCTTTTCAGGACACTGCATGATGGGTAAACGACACCCCCTGCAGAGTTTGACAGTAGCTTGCGGCGCTCCGTCACCTCGTGTCCACTCTCAGTGTGACGCCTGGCACTTGTGATGTTCCGGGATCTGCACACAAAAACCACAAGACTCCTATTCTCACTGATGTGGGTGCATCTGAAGTAAAGTTGATGAAATAAGAGAGACACCATCTGTAAAATAGGACATGCACTAAATAAATGCTGACATGAAGGTAATACTTATTTATAAGCCACCTTGAGACTGACTATAATACAATAAAACTGTCAGGGATGTAATATCATGTGCACAGCGTCACTTCAGTCAGTCATTAAATACATTATTCTGAAAATGCACGCGTAGCTTTTTTGGGGGGAAAAACCCTCTAAATGAATTTAGAACATGTGTGAGAAAACTTTCACATTCAGAATGTATCATTATCCAAAATTTTTATCAAAAGATAAGGCTTATGATATTCTGTAGTTTTGTTTTTGACATAAATAGGTCAGAAAATCACCCAAAACATCAGTCAATTTAGGTATTGTCTGTGTATCCCAAGCCTGATATAGGTTATTCCTCTATGTCAGTCATTTCTGTCCAAAAAGCATATCATGAAACGTCAGCACATTAGTTTATGTGAAGTCAATGCCACACGCCTTGTCCTTACTGCTGTAAAATAGTCCCCAACAAATGTGAAATTTTTTAAGGGTTGTTAGGGATAACCCCAACAATGTCGATATCAAATTTCATGTGATTTTTTGTCATCTGTTTTAAGAAATTTAAATGGAAAGGCAGCTCAAATTTAAACATTAATAACATCATCTCCAATTTCATTAGAAACAATGACAAACAACCCTGATTCCAAAAAACGTTGGGACTCTATAAAAAATGCACATAAAAGCAGCATTTGTTTGCAATGTCAGGATTTTGGTCCATTTTTCCACACAGACAATCTTTACATTTTGGAGGGTCGCTTGTGAATCTTCAGAGAGAAATTTCACTTTCAAAACAGTCTTGATAAAAGAAAAGGTGATGTAACACAGTGGTAAACATGTCTCTGTCCCAACTTTTTTGGGATGTTGCAGACATCAAATTCAAAATAAGTCTATTTTTACAAAAAGCAATGAAGTTTTTTAGTTTGAACATCAAGTATCTTGACTTTGGACTGTATGCAAGTGAATATAGGTTAGAAATGATTTGCACATCATTGCATTCTGTCTTTATTTGCATTCAGAGTCCCAAAGTTTTTTTTTTCAAGGTTGTGTTATGGTTCGGTTTGTTGTAAGATGGCATCTTATATTCTTAATATAGGATAATATAATTCAACAGATAATGCTGTATGTTAGTATTTTAAAATACTGTTCCATGTGCCCCTTTTTAACTTCAGGCACCTGCCCCTCTGAAGGTCTCTGAACAGCCCCAGTCCCAAGACATTTACCCCTTTGAGACTTGAAAGGAAGATCTGGCACACTGCTCATGCTCAGAAACTCCAAAACACTTTTAAGAGAACTCAAAAGTACTATCAAGAGTGTTCAAAAATACTCTTGCGGAAGATCCAGATGCACCTGCATCTGAGATAGCTGGATGTGCTAATATCTCTCTAAAAAAAGACATTTACTCCCAAACTGATGAAGAAAAGGTACAGAATGGTGCATAAAAATTCACAAAAATAGAAGAAATTAAGTACAGAATGGTGCATAAAAATTTGGGGAGGACCCCCAAACCCCCCGTTTCCGATGTCTCACCCCTACAATGTCGAAACAAATGGTGTGCCCTTGAATTAGATCAATTACACCACTGACTTTTGGGACTGAAGCCAGTTTTATCATTGTTGTAAATGCCATAGAAATTCAGTATTTTAGCCTTGAAGTTGCATTGGATAGCATTATATTTCAAGGTGTTCCTGTCATCTCATCCACTCCTTGTATTTCTGTTCAGGCCACAGAAAACTCCACAAACACTTACTCTTCAGAGAATCAGACCCCCAGCCTGAATGTTTACCCGCTGAGTGTGTAACACGGTAATGTGGCCCCTGTATGAGAACAAGCTTCACTATATGGCAGATATGAGGCAGGAACAATCATGCGATACATGGCCCTCGTCCGATGGGCTTGGCTCCATTGTCGCGAGCTTCTGTTACAGAGCGATCTATAAGTACTTAGCTGCTAAGGAAATTAGCCGCTCCACCGGCTGGAGAATGGAGAAATCATTGTGGAGCCCCGGTATGCTTCTGTGCGCCTGTGTAATTGTGTTTCTAACAAACGCGCTGGCAAAGTAAGGGGGACCTTTTTCTGCCTCCGACTCCTCCTCCTCCCTCCTCTTAACTAAAACCTCCTTTGCAGCCCCTTAACATGCGAGCACAAGCTAGCCGCACACCGGGGCCACGCCAGCGCACCGCAGCCAACCTCATTACCGTGTGATTATGCGAAATCAGCAGAGAGGAGCGAGAGAATCAAAGCCGCCACTGGAGATGAGTGAGTTGTACAGTAAGTGTCCCTGCCCCGCCGGATTGGTGGAGGAAAGATTAGAGAACTCGCTCCCAGAGACTCACCCAGATCAAATTCTCTCTTAGTTTGCCTCCCTCTTGGGCGTCAAAATGAGTTTCAGTGATGAGGCAGATGTCGAGGTCTATCCTCCGGTTGCTGTGGGGATGTGAGAGGAGCAGGTTTGGGTAAGCTTAGAAAATGAGGGAGATCCTCGCTATGATAGCCATAAAGAATTCTGGGAGCCTTGCAGAGAGGAGTGGGTTGAAACACCGTCATTTATATTCAAGGACAGCTGCAGCCGTGGAGTGGGTATAAAATCGATGCAGGGGCTTTACCTCGTCTCATCTGTACTTTTTGTTCATGCTGAAAAGATGGCTGTGTGCTCGCTGTTGCAGACCTTGATTTTGGTTAAAATTATGTTTAGAGGGAATTGTACACAAAAATGACAAAATGGCAGACCAGCATGCACGCATTGATACACAAATAGGAGCACAAGATACACACACAGTCATACACACAGCAACCATCAGTGCTGCGTGAGATAACAAGGCCATATTGAGGATGACCGGAGGGGCGGAGAGACGGAAAGGAAAAGCGGATGAGTGAAAGAGTAAGAAAGTGGTCACGCTTGGCTTCCTTTTGCCATGTAGCTGCCCTATCTCTCCGCAGCACTGACCCTCTACACAACCAGCTCCACGCCTTATCAGTGCTTTCCTTGGTCCCTCGGTCTTTCTCCCCTGGCACCGCGCGGAACGTGATGCTGGAAACGTAACGCCAGATATAGGTTGAGTCATAGAGCGGCACTATCATCTTCGGACACGGAGCCCCGTCGGCTTGCAGTCATCAAGCAGTTCAAGGTGTGATTTGAAAGTGCGGTTTGGTCTTTGCCTCCAGCATGTATGGACAGACATATGCACACGCACTTCAGTGTCCCCTATGAAAACAGTTAAATGCGACCTTTAATTGAAGTGGTAGTTGCAGGTAAAGAGCTCATTTATATGCATTTCTTTAGCCTAAAGCCATCGACTCACACATGCAAACACACTCGCGCACAAACAGATACATACACACTCGCACACACAATGGCAACAATACTTATTGAAGCTGACAGGGGCCTTATCCGCTTAATCCAAATTTACATACACCACTTCCGTTTAGTATTCCAACAAAAGCATTAGCCCCCTCCCTTTCCCATGCAAATAACCTCAACATTGGGCTTATTGTCCAGACTGTGACTGGCGGAGCGCTCTGTGCCAGCCAGTTTGGACTGAAGGTCCAAGAACTGGAAATGCTAAAAGTCAAATGTGGATGCAGGAAATAAAACAGCTTCATAGGAAGTTCATCGGCTCCAGATGAGTAGGATACTGAGGAAGTGGATATATGCTCATATTTATTCCAGTGGGTTTTTTAGCTTGTTTGTAGATTTACTGAATAACACCAAGAAAAAGTGGTTTTCAGTGGGGCTAAGGACACTCCCAAAGAGTCACAAGGTAATTGTGAGGGTTAGTATTAGCATTAATAGTTAGGGTGATTACAGAACATTATAATCTTATTTTTTTCTGGTCTTTTTTGTAATGTTGCTATTTGCTTGTGAAATACTAGATAAAGTTCAGTTAGATTTCTAGTTGTGCATAAAGGCAAGGCAGTTTAATTTATATAGCACATTTCATACAACAGGGCGATTCAAAGTGCTTTACAAAGCAATAAAATATAAACCATTTTAGGACATTTAAGGATACAGATTTGCAAAAAAGAAAAAAGAGTAAAGAGAAAAGATATAAAAGGTGAAATTAATTGCTAAATGATTCAACCCTAACATTAAAAATAGAAAAGTGCAGACAAGAGGTGCAAAGATAAAACGATTATTTAAAATGATTATAAATCAAGATTAAAAATAAGTTTGCAGTCATTCTGTGGGAGGAATAGGTAGAAAAAAAAAGAATTTTTTATCTTTGACTTAAAAAAGGTCAGAGTCAGGGCTTGTCTTCCATCATCTGGAGGGTTATTCCACGTTTGTGCTGCATGATAATAAAACTTACTTTGAATCAAAAAGTAAAACATTCTACAAACAAACAAGTACAGTGTCGGAAAAGAGTAGGTAGAAGTAAAACTTATAAATCCCTACCCCTTTCTCACTTTTTTCTTTTAACTCATATATAATTTCAACAAATTCCCAAACAACCACTCCCAGTTTACTTACCACCCAATTAAATAAATGAAAAACTATCCCAGGTTTATTTGCAATCCAAATATTCGCCAGTGTTTCAAAATACAACCAATGCCAGTGTTTCCTCATCCATATACCTGCCAAAAAAATCTTTTTTTGTATAGTTTTTAAAACTGATTTATGTTTGTGCTTCGTTTCAGCCCATCACCCAACAGATTCCACACGTCCACCCTGTACACTGAAATACGCAGACGCTTTTGAGTAAAAACACTGCTTTATACAATTAAATTGACCCTGCTCACCTTCTCAAAAATGTGAATACATGTTGGGTCTATTGCCTTCAAATGGAACTTATGAGCTTCTAGTCACAACATGGGAAGTCGTGTACACGATATGCTTAGAGCTGCAGTGGTTAATTTGTGAGAGAACTGCTACTAGGCAAGGGCGACTGCTGGCGTCTAGAAGCCACCTTGGCCAACTATTAAGCAAGCTAGCGAGCGGGTGACGTAATACAGGAAACACTAAGACATGATCACAAGTGCAAAGGTGAGCCCTTTGGTAATATCAGCATTTTTCAGACATATTAACAAAATTACAAAAATATCTGACTAAATTACACTATATAAATTTGTCATTCACTGAAAGAAATGAACTTTATGGCTTCTGCCATTCCTAAAAATGTTTGGAAACATGTCACAGCTCTTTCAGAAATGTTCCACTTTTTAGGTCATGAATACCACAAAAAGGGGGCAGTCATATGGACTCTTCTTGTGAACATGGTAAACATGACCCCGTTTGAGGGCAACATATGGCAGCTATGATGATACCACGAGGAGGCCGCAGGAGAGTGTTGATGGTGAAGCCAACATCTGGCAAACTGATGAAAGCTTCAGTAGTTTTCGAAGTGACACATATCTACCAGAGCTAACTTTGCCCTTCAAAATGTTTTACCACTGTTAAAAAAACATGTGGCCAACCTTCCACCAGTCTGAAGAAGAGCATTAGCATGAAATGTAATTTGTGAATGTGCATATAAATTGCATTTAAGAGAGCTATAGTGTGCTGATCTTTGTGTTTTTTTGCATCTAATGCAACTTAAGAAGCTGACCCTGCAAATTTGACTCTTATTATGTCTTATTAAGAGGCTCTTCAGGTCAGCCCACTTTTGTCCTGATGTAGGCAGTTCTGGTTTTATTTTATGGGTAAAAAGGTGAATGGCAAAGTTCTCACAGTGTTACATAGTCCACAACAACAAATAAACAACTGTTCATCTCCTGGTTGCACAAATGCATCTCTACTGTTGCTCTTGTACCATCTCCAGGTGTGTTGCATCAGTGAAAAATGAGAGGCGTATATGCGTGACTTAATTTTGTGAGTTCAGCTTTCTCACTCTTGAGATCCAAATCTTTATTATTCTGATTTCTTATTCTTCTTCGGTATGTTTTTCTGTCAAGTGACTTTCATACTTTCAGATCAAAAACCATTCAGATATCAAAACATGAAATGCTCTTTAAGGACTCTTCAAGTCATTTATGCTTGTGTTCAGTGTTTTTTTATTCAACTTTTTTTGGCTTTTTGAAGTATGAGGCATTCTCTCAGCCTTCTCAGTTAATGTCAACATCTAACTGTGACTGTATTACTGTTTAGCTTCCAGCTTTACTCGCAATGTTTTTCAGCTCTTGGCTTCTTTTGGTAATGCAGTTCAGCTTTAATTTCTGCCAGATTTTCAGATCTCTTAGGCAGTTTGTTTTATATTTTCGCTTTTCAGCAATGCTTTTGAAAACATTTCAGCATCCACATGCATTTTCTGTAGAAAATGCATTTTCTAGTTGACACTGCAGTCTCTTCCTACTTGCCCAGATTAAAAGACTTGAAACAACAGTTTTACCAGCTAAGACCAATCTGATTTTATCTTGTGCAACATAGTTTCATAGATACACATTGCTTAATTTTAAGGTCTCATGAGCCAAAGAGACTGGGGACAAGTTGAAAACTGAATGCTAATACCATTGTTTATTGAGACAACAAATAAAGCAGGGATCAATATTGCTCAGTAATAGTTTTAGTTTGCTCTTATTGGTTATTTTATGGTCAGTGTGATCATACCAATGATATTTCAGCTTTTACTGGCATTGTAAAAAGTGTGGTTAGTGCTTTTTAAACCGAGCAGGACACACACTGTCCCAATCAGTCATTAACAAATGCACAGATCTTGGCATGAATAATTTGGAGTCCCTGGTAGCCCTCCTTGGGACGTGCAGAGAGGGGGGTGTTGAATCAATAGCCATAAGGAGTCTGGCTCCCGTTTGCTTTCAAGATCTACAGCCAAAGGACCCAGTCATCAAAAGTTAATGAGCTATTTAGATCATGCTGTTTCCTCTGCTCTCGACTGAGAAAACACTGCTGGACGAGGGAGAAAAGAGAGCCCTAGTGCGAGTGTGTGTATGTGTGCGTTTTATGTGATGTATGTGTCTCCTATAGATGTGCAGAGGGAGATTGGCAGCTGTAAAAGAACAAAGCGGTGAAAATGGTTATCATGCATGTGCAGTTGTTCTCGCATTGTTTGGTGCAAATGCCTGACATGGGTCGCAACCCTTTTCTCTGGCCAGTAATGTGAAAACAAAGCCGGTTTTTGACTCCCAATGTGACACCATGATACCCATGGGCGGATTATAAGACAATAGGCCCCTGGGCACAGATATGCAAAGGGCCCCATCATCTCTCCTACATAGCAGCAAGACACCCAGATTTTGTGTTTGCTTCTGCTTGTGGCCATTTTGTGCGTCCTTGTGATTGTTTTGTGTCTTTTTGGAGTGGTTTGTGTCTCTTTGATGTAATTTTTGTCTCATTTTTGTGTCTTTTTGCAATTCCTTTGCATTTCTTTGTGGTCATTTTGTGTCTTCTTATGGTTGTTTTATGTCTTTTTGTAGCTGTTCAGTTCTCTTTGAGGTGATTTTGTTTCTCACTGAGATAAATGTGTCTGTTTTTGTCTCTTTGGACCCCTGGGCTGGTGCCTGGTAGGCCTGTTCAGTCATCCATCCATCCTGTAAATGAAATCCACGGATCTCCAAACATCAGCTTTTTGAAATTTAATAAAATATTCAAATATGTTTTGACAAGATTTTAAAAAGGTGTTAAGATTTTCTCAAAGGAAATGAATGACCTAAACGTGAAAAGGTATGAGAAACAAAATTTGGAGATACAAGGTTTTCATTGGATAGCAATAAACAGTTTTTTTTTTTACTTTCTCCTTCTTGTTTTGAAGTTAGAGCCTAGCAAGAAAATAAATTATGTAAGTGCAAATTATATAAGTGTGAATGCTGCAGCAATCTTCTTATCAAGCTATTTTTGTCTGTGATTGAGTCTGAGCCTTAAATTATCTTTCAGGGCATTAAAATATTTCAAATTGTGTTGCAAAATAATTTATTATTTTTTATACATGTTATGTCCTGTTATCCCTTGTTAAGGTGTACATTTATAGCACTGAGCTATGATTTGAACCCAAGTAAGTAATGATACAATGTTCATTAGGCTGATTAATGCTGCTCCCACACCTGGTTTGTTACCACCTTTGAAATTACAGTCATTCCAGAGATACTGTGTTCCCCACCTTCTCCCCCAGCTCCTTTATGCGTTCTTGCCTCTCCTTTCTCCCTTATTTCCAATCTCCCTTTCCTTCCTTCTCCACCTGGACTCTGCTAACGATGCCTGAAGCAGTGGCCAACATGTCACCCAGGACTCCTCGCTGGCTGTTTCCCTGGCCACTGGCCTTGTTAAAGGGATGGCACATAAATGTGGCAGAGGAAAAAGTTATGGCTGTCTAAATTCCCCACAGAATAGTAGAAGAATGGGAAAGACTCCTTGTAGCAAAGACCACAAAATGAGTGTATGTGCAGCAAGAAAGAAAGACATGATCATTAAGAATTAACATTGTTCCCTCTGTGGCCGTTTTGAAGACTTGGGAAACGAAACACGACCCGATAGACTTATAAAATATATATAACTCAAAGCGGCAAGCAATTCCCATCCCAAATGTAATGCGCATTCAATATCACTGCTGTGGGAGTAAAGTGTGATGTATAGCAAACTTTTCTGGCAGTAATACTAAAAAAAATTTGACCACCTTGCCAGCCAAGCAGCTTTGAAAAAAAGAATCCAACTGAGGTGAGCCAAGCAGAGCATTGATTTTCAGCGTGCACCCAGTGGAGGAGGTTTTTATCTGTTGTGTTCTCCACAGATGCACATTAACCTCCAACTCTCTTTGAAATACTCCAAAAGCCCAGAGGACTCAAACCTCACCGGTGACGATTAATTGGTCAAACTCTGTGTCGTGCCGCCTCTGCCAGTCTGCCCGGCCCGTTCACGATTTGTCTCCTTCCAGCTGTCAGTCAGATTCGATGCCTTCGCTTCTCCAGAGCTTTTTCCCACAAAGACCAAATCCTGCAGCTTGAGAATCAGGCACCAGGGGTTCAGAGAGAAGAAGAGATGGGGGATGAACTTTGGCTTACTGTTGGGCTTGGCAAGTCTTCAACATAAAACCTCTAAGAACAGGCATACTGATCAATGATCACTGGCCGAGACATTACTTCTTTGTTGTCAGACTGAAACTGCACATTTGCAAACAAAAAAAGTTTGCCTCTTCAGTGCTAGCCATTTAAAATCATACTTTAGGGGCCAAATATAAGACGAGTTTAATTATAAGATGTTGGAAGTGCATCAACAACTAGCTTGCTGGGAATTGTCTGGACAATTACTTGCTCCTTTCACACATGGCTCAATCGGACAAGACACAGACTTTGTAATAGGGAACTGGCAATGTCTGTTTTATGTCCAAACAAATCAACAAAATAAAGACACAAAATTACTTAAGGAGACATAACACAACCATTTAGAGACATAAAATGACTATTTAAGACCAAATAACTTAAAAAGAGACACAAAATGACCTTGATAAGACTAAAAATCACTTCAGAAACCCAAATAACTACAAAAAGACATAAAACAGCCCCAAGAAGACACAAAATGACCTCAAAGAGACACAAATCACTAAAAAAAGACACAAAATTACTGAAAAAGTCACAAAATTACCTCAAGGAGACACAGAACCACCACAGGTAGAAACAAATAACCTAAAAAGACACAAAATTACCTCAAGGAGAAACAAAATAACCACAGGTAGACACAAAATGACAAAAAAAACCACACAATTACCTCAAAGAGACACAAAATGATTAAAAAAAAGAACACAAGAAGAGACACAAAACCGTGAAAAAGATGCATAACGACTACATAAAGATGCAAAGCCATCACAAAATCTGTGTTTTTTGCTCTTATTGAGGAAAGGTGGTGGGGCTCTTTGCAGATCTGTACCCATTATTGTCTCATAATCCACCCATGCATGGAGTCAAAGAGGTTTAAGAAGCTGCAGGACAAAAGCAACATGCAAAAAGAAAAATAAACATGATATGAAATATAGTTAGATAGTCAACACACTGACTATTGAAAGGTCCCAAAACCTGTTCGTATGAAATCTGTGTGTAAATTGGTTTTCACTGATCCCCTTGGTTTAAAAAAAAATCAAGAAATACAATTGTTGCAATTCATGAATATACAGCTTTAACCTATGCTGTATAATTCAAATCACCCTGCCTGCTTTCATGTGTCAACACAATAAGCACGATAAGATTCACCCTCCACAACAAGCCTACATTATCTGATGTGATATCTCTACCTCACCACACCATTAGGCTGCAGATTTAGCAATTGATTTCAGTGGAGCCGGCTCTTACCGACAACATGAGCCCAAAGCCTGTCTCTTTGGCAGGTAAATCAAAGGCTGTGGCTTGTTATCAGGTTTCATATGCAGCTGGAGGATCACGGCTATGTAATGTCATAAAACAGGTGCTCAGCGGGAGAGCTCTGATGGTATTACTGCTGGTGCGCTGGGTCAGGCGTAACACACACGGGCTCAGGCGCATAACTTACATGTATGCAAGCAATAATGTGGACGCTGACACTCAGGAATAAATATACACACACTGCACATACAGCCTGCACACACATGCCACAGATATAAGAGAAAAATTGGACATGTGCTTTGGATTTTCTTGAAAAAAATGTTAATTCATGATGATTTCGAAAACTCTGGAAACAATCATGGCTTCTCTTATCACACCCATCTTGCTGAAGTATTGCTCAATCCTCGCTCCCCTGCCCCAGCACAACAAATCCCCCTGGCCGGAAATCCAATCCCGCCTCTGTGTGAGCGGGGAGGCACCGTGACGGATGGCTTGTAAGCATCCCACCATGTTTCATCAAGCCTTCTTCTCTCTTTGTCAGGGCTGGGAGACTGAAGACTTCCATGCAGCGCTTCACCTTAGGGACGCTGCTGTGTTCAATAATTCAGTGGCTGTTGCTCCAGTCCTGTGGAGAGCGCTCATCAGTGACCGATGAACATCCCGAGTGGGCCCCAGCTCCATCCCGGAAAGGATTTTTTTTTTGCAGTAGGCCACAGTGGATGGTAAATTCGACTACTAATTAGCATAGTTTTACCATTTGTTTTAGATTGTTCTTCTTCATTACCTTTAAGCCTTATCACAGCAGTCCTTCACTCACACAGGTGTTGTCTCTTATTTTGGCTGATTAGTCCTCTTTGAGGGACTGTGTGGACAGACTGACGATGTGAGCACAGCTCTAATCAGACAAAATGAGAACACCTGTGCAGGTGTGCAGTCCTCATTAACTAGAGAGGGTGCCAGCTTTTAGTGAGCCTGTTACTTAAAATATTTCTCATTTGCTTATACTCTGTTCCAGACAACTCGGAAGTCAACATATTCCCACCTCCTACTAGAAAAAGTACAATGGAGCGCCACTCAAAGTCCGAGTTTCTACTTGTGAACTCTGGGAAATCCATGAAGCCCGACTTCAGTGTCTGATGTCGTACAACAATGGCAGCATTCATGGAAGCCACTGAGGCGCACAGTGTACATGGTAAGAAATCAACTAAAAGGCAGCGTAAAGTATATTTCATCATTGTTGGGCACAAACCTCGTATCTCCACATTTTACTATTTTCTTTGTTTTTTTAAATTAATTAATTCTATTGGTCCCCCTCTACAACTGTCAGTGGGTTTTACTATTTCTCAACCAATGAAATGTATTTTAAAAAGCTTGTGACTAAATCTATCTCTGTTGGATCTTTTTAAAAACACACGGTTTTTTCTAATTCCTAAAAAACATACATTTTGGAGATAGGAGGTTTGCACCCGACAGCAGCAATTTGCACATATTCAATTAAAGTAATACTTTGGTGTTGTGCACCTGAACACTTGGACGTTGGAAATTTCAACAGAGAAATTCCGACCTCTGACTTTGAATGGAACACAGCATAAAGCTCAATTTCTGAAACGGTCTTAACCCTGTTAAACTGGGATCGACATCACTTGTCTTGTTCTGTATTAAACCTATTACCTACCTACTAAGTATTTAAACCTCTAGACCCTGAGAAAATTGGTTTGCATGGGGGAAAATGCAATAAGCAACTTGGCAAGAAATGTGTCACAAAATGTAAGAAATAAGTAGATTTAGAATTTTCTTTTTTTCTTTTTTTTTTTTTTAAAGCTAGCAAAAAATTTCCGGAGAACTATGTATATAATTAACCTAATATTGTCTCTTACTCTTTAAAATAATGTCTCTTTCCAGAATTCATGACTCGATATAATCCAACACATTCTCATCCCAAGTCATCACACATCACCACTTTTTCAGTGGACTTTCAGGTCTAAGTTCAGATCTGCCTGCTACTGTAGCTACTGTATTTCCACAATTAAAAGCCGAGCTGTGCATGCCACTGTGTTGTAAACAACATGGTCATGCAAATATTTCAGAATAGAAAGCCTTTTGTTAACAATTGAAGGGATTATATAGACAAAAACATTGTAAGTGGGTTTTTATTTTGAAACAGGAAAGGTTGAGTAAAACAAATATATTTGTATATTAGCTGGAGCTAAAACACTTGCACATTTTTCCACTTTTTAATTAGTTTTTGGTTTCTCCACAAACCAAATACCAATGAGCATAACTGTAATAACCGCTACCAATGCAAAAATACATCTTTAGCTGCAAGTGGAGCAGATTTATTGAACCTTGTGTAATAAGTTAATATAAAACAAAAACAAAATGTGTTTCAAACATTCAGCATATATTCATTCTATCTCAATATACTATTTATTTCTTAAAATTAAACTTCTGATATCGCACAATGACACCCCCGATTTTTCTGCTTAAACAGATGCAGGCACCTCACCTATGAAAAAATACACTTCTTCCAGTGCACACACACACACACACACACACAGAAACAAACTCATGCAAACACCTTTCCCAGCCTCCCCCTCCCCCTGCTCTCCTGCCTCTGCGTCCCATGTGGCCAGTTGCATCAGCACCGGGGCCGCTGACTGTTGTCATGGTGTGAAACATCCCTGTAACCCCAGCGGGTTTAACCAGCCCCCTCTGCCTCGCGTGTACGATGCAAAGCACCCTGCTAGCAGCCAGCTGCTTTCCACAGGTGCTGTCGACAGATAGAGGATATGAGAAGAGGAGGCAGAGAAACAAACACAGGCTGACCTCCTCTTACCTGATGGAGTGTATTCACAGCAAGGCTCCCGAACCCCTACCTGCGCATTTTTTACAGGCTTAGCAGTCAGCTGCGTCACCAGTTGCCTAGCAACCACACCTGGCGTCATCATCATGACCCATAGGAGAACTGGCTGTGCAAAACACCAGCTAAATAGCTACATAACCAGGAGGCTGAACAGAGAGACACACTTGATAAAAGATTGCTTGTGTTTGTGGATTAAAGCAGTATTTTTGTGAGTTTCAGTAAACACTTGGGTCAGAGTGACTTGAAATTACACCAAGAGAGCAACTTGGTCATTCAGTAATGATCTCTGAGTAATCTTAACATAATTCCTGTTTGAAAAGTCATTATAATGAGAAATTGTCTCTAAATAACAATTTAGTATGTAAATGTAAAGAGAAACTTTCCCCTTTTCCTCATTATTTTGAGATACATAAGTCTTTATTTTTAGACACTAAGACATTATTTAAAGAAGGTTTCTCATTATAAAGTCATACAGGATATTTTTTGGCTCATCACACTGGTGGAAAAGTGTTTCTATATTCCTCAGATTCTGTACAGTTGCAGCAAAAAAGGCCAGAGGATGTATTTTTTGTGTGTGGAAACAATACAGTGCAGCACTAAGAGAAAGCAGAGGATCATACTTGCTCCATCATCTCCCATTTAGAAAAGCCCTGATCTACAGACAGATTCCTGATTGGCGGAAAGAATGGCGGCTAAAGACTGCAGCGCGTGCGAGAGAAGGAAAGAGCGAGGTCGGAAAAATAGATGTAGACAGACTGAGCGGGAGAGCAGGAATCAGCTAATGGTCAAAATGGGGCCGGCTGCTTCCTGAATTGTTAATAAACCCTCTCAGAGACCCTGATGAGTGTGATTGATTGGTACGGGCCTGTAACAATGCGAGCCTCTTCAGTGCACTCAAACTCATTTACCTTTCACCGGTGCTGCCTTTTGTCCGACTGCGGCTTTATCTACGCCGATCCTCAGTAAGCCTTTATGTATTGTCTTTGAATATTAGAGTGCAGCGATGGAGCACTAACATTCATCACCATATCTCACCAAGAAGATTCACTGTGAAAATGGTCAATTGTGGTGTGAGTGTGTGTGTGTGTGTAACTGCTATCTCTGTTTGTGCTGCTGTTTGGAAGATAACCATCCTGTGTGTGTGTGTGTGTGTTCACATATGTGCTAAATGGATATGCATGTCCACCGTGTGTACTTTATTGCATGCGATTGTGCCTGATAGCAATCGGTTTGTATTTGCGCTTCTGTTGGGGAGATAACCATCGCCTCATGTGTGTATTTACCCGTGTGTTTTTTTGTGTGTTACACCCCCGGACAGACAGGTAAACATCATCGGCGGGGCCTTCTTCTTCTCCGTTCAGATAGCGTCTCTCATCTTGTTGATTTCACCTAAGCCTCCAGATTGTATTTTGACAAGCGCCGATCATCTCGCTCCGTTCCTGGCATCCGACACCAGACACGACGCCGCCCGCCGCTGCCGCCAAGATCTTATTAAACAGAAGGGGAGACAGAGAGGAGGAAGTGGTGCTGAATGAAAATGGGAAGATGAACAAACTTCGGTGAGAGATGGCAGAGTAGAAGTGGGTTTTAACCCTTGGAAACCTGGAGTGACATTACTTTTCTTGTGCTGCTTTGAGACGCCTTGAAACATGAGCAAATTGACTTAATTTCTTCCAACAAAAAAACGGCAATGAGCGATCAAAGAGGAAATTACCCCCAAATTAACAAGAAATTAGTTAAAAGTACAAGAAAATTGCATTTTTAAATTTTTAATTTTTAAAATTTTTAATTAATTTTTTTTTTAAAGATAGAAGGAAAGAAGACTTGGAAAAAGTGCCCAAAAAATAACAATAATTCTGTAACATAATTTAGGGAAAAAAGAGAAAAAATAGCAAAAAACTATATTTATTATTATCATTATTACATACTTTAATAATATGTCACAGAATTATGTTTTTAAGTACTTTTTTTCGGGTCATTTCTTTCTTTTACTTTTTTATGCGTGTTTTTATGTTATTTTATTGATTAATTTTCAGGTAATCTTCATGGTCTTATGTCTTGCTATTTTTTTCTAGTTTTCTTAATATTTATCCTAAGTCATTTGATATTTTTTTAATGAAACTGTCGAAAGTTTTAGGTTATTTTCTTGTCACCTTTGATATTGTTTTTTGCAATTTGCAAGACATTTCGTGCCAAGTTGCTAATTGCCTTTTTTTGCATGCTTTTGAAGGACTTTATGTTTCCAAGATTTCAATACTCATGAAAAGGGTCTGAACGCTGTACAAGAAAACTGAAGATTTGAAGGATGCCCTTTTTCAGTGGGATCAGTTTCACTTAGGGTTAGTGGTTAGGGTTACTCAATGGCACTTTGCAGTGAGAGGGTTAAAAACAGAGAAAGAGAGGCCTGTTCGACAGTAAAGTGCAGGCTAATGTGTTGTCAAGGCTGAAGCGACACGCCTCAGACGGAGAAGATAAGATAGGAAGCCTTGGCGGCATTGTGAATGCGGTTACCAGGGAGCTCCGCAGAATAATCTATGCACGCCGGAGATGGGAGCGGAAGAGCCAAACATTATTCAAACATAGGTGAGGAAATGAAAACGGTCAGTAAGAAAAGGAGAAGTGTATCCTTTTGTAATATATTCTTGATTTATTCCGCACGAGCTGGAAAGTGACTCAGAAAAGGCCCATTTGACAGCATCTCATCAAAAGACTTTTTTGGTTAATGCGTGCCCTCAGCTTGCATCTTTTTCACTCCCTACCTGTGAGCTACTATCCTCTCTCATTCCTCATCTCCTCGCCTCTCAGGTGTGCTAAAGCCGAGGCCAATCTGTCCCCTCACCATCCATCCACTTCATCCCCCATCTTCACTCTCTCCTCAGCTCCTATCACTCCTCCATCTCATCTTGCTCCCTCCCCCGCCTCTCTCACTCTTACCTTGCTATCTCATTTCTTTTTCTTTCTCTCTCTTTGAAATGCCTGTTGCTGATCCATCAGGCTGCTAGCGGAGTATGTTCCCACTCGTTTCTCACAGTGAGTAAAGTCTGTCTCAGAGGAGGTGGCGGCAGCGGCAGTGCTGGGAGGTAGCGTCTACTCCAGTAGGGTACCAAGCCGATTATTAATTACTCCCCAATTCCTCATCTGTTCTCCGTCTGCTGAGAGAAGTAATTACGTCTCTCCCCGTTTCTCCCCTCGTCTGCATCAGAAATGACGCGATAACCAGAAACCCAAATTACTCCCGCTGATGAGACAATCATTGAGCGAGAGAGAGCAAGCCGGAGATTTTTCAGCCCCACTGTGCTTCACCCGTTGGGGTAATGGCACCTCGATTCGGTTTGGGATGTCTCCCGGACGCATTTGCAGGGCGTTTCCAATTTCCACTTCGCAAAACACTAGAAGATGGGGAGGAAGAGATAGGCAGAATTAAATGAGGATTTTTTTTTCCTTTCTTTCTGTTTTTTTTTGTTTTTTTTTACTCTCTATAAGAGAGTGCAATCATGAGGCGGTTCCAGCTCCAATCAGTGTTTTGCAGCTGGAGAGGAGCGTGATGGAAGAGGGACATTAGCACCGGCTCCTCATCTGCCACAGAAGACAGAGGGAAAGAAAGGGTGGAAAAACAATTAAGGATGCTTTCTTCCCTTCTTTCCTTTGAAAAAAACTAAATTGGTGGTAACCAGGTGTCCACACAGGTGTACGTGGATATTTTTCTGCCTGTGTGTGTGCCACATGGAAAACAAACACAGTTACATGGACACTTAACTGAGTTGAGCTGTCGTTTAAGAATTTAGTTTGACCTGTGCAGTCAAAATGTCTGTACGCGTGGCTTTTACTTGCAAAATGTTGCTCCAGTTAACATGTACCAGACAGGAAGAGACTGAAAATTACCACAAAGAGACACAAAAAGACCAAATAAGAGATTGCTACAAAGAGACACAAAATAATTACAAAAACAACCACAAAATGACAACAAAGGGACACGAAACTACCCAAAAAAAAGACATAAAAATAGCTCAAAGAAACACAAAATTAACTTAGAGATCCAAACAACTACAAAAATGACACAAAACAATGAAAGAAGACACAAAATTGCAAAACTACAGAATTCTGTGTTGTCGGAGCGATGGGCAGTCGCCTTTGTTTTAGGGGCTTGTTGTAGCACATTTGCCCTTGTTGGCCACCATACTTTTCATACAGTTTGGTGACATAATTACCTGCTCAGAATGGCCTTTCTCCTTTCCAAGTAAGCGACGAATACAAAAATAGCTCCTCTCACCGATAGGACAACAGGGCATGTAATAGGCCTTTTTTCGTGGATGACATTTTGACACGTCACACTCGGAAAAACACAGGTATAAATAATGCAATTAATCAAACTGAATTCCATCAGAGTCGTGGGGTTATGCATGCTGCCTTACCATCACACTGACATGGCTTACAGGGACACTTGAATAGAACGGAGCTGTGATTTATGTTTTTAACTGTCTACTGGATCAGCATAACTTCTCTTGTGCTGTGTTGAGACACCTTTCACAAGCTATCTAATCCTTGACAACTGAACAACTGGTTTGATTTGAAATCATAAGGAATAAGGCAGTGAGCAACTTGGCAAGACATTAGAACCGCAAGAAATTAGTTGAAGGTGATAAGAAAATGACCTGAAAATTACTTTAAAATAGAGGAAAAGTGAACAATTCTTAGGAAAAAAAATATACACCTCATTTTTCTTTCTTTTTTGGGGGCTCATTTTCTTGTTGGCTTTGCTTATTTTCAGGTAATTCTCTTGTTAGGTTTTTTGGGGGTTTTTTTGGCCATGTCTTGTTGAGTTGCTCATTGCTTTTTACCCATGTTTTAGCAAAAGTCAAACCAAAGTCAAACCACTTTGCTCTTGTTTAATAACACCTGAGTCTTTCCTGCTAAAACGCCTATAGGTCAAACAACAGCTTGTTGCACATATGCAATACATTTCACTCCAGTCAAACACCAAATTTGACAAATTCACTTACTGAAATACTAGAAAATCCTTCAAGAAAATCTTTCAAATTATTTTTTTTTACAATGGATGGTTTGGAAATTTTCAGTGTGTGTTGCCAGGTTCTCTGCTCCCCTATATGAGCCATGTCTGGGTGCCAATCGAGACATCTCCAAACACATCTCCCCCTACTTCCCTCCTCAGCTGTCAAACTGCTGTTTAAATGGAGCAGAGGAACCAGCAGGCTAGTGCTGTTCTCTATATTGTATTTCAGTACCTGTCAAGTGCTTATTGATTGGCTGCGGTGGATTAGGTTGGCTGCAGAGTGTGTGAGCGTGCCGTGTGTATATATATAATATATATATATATATTTATATGTGAGAGTTCATGTGTGCATGTGGAGCTACGCTGGAGGTCTCTGAACTGACAACTAGCCCTTGAAAAATCGCACCACCTAATCCTCCGCTCTCTTACTTTATCTCTCCTACGTCTTCTTTTCTCCCTCGCTAACTTCTCTCAGCCTCACCCGTCTCTCAGTCCAGAATGATTCGGATCCTAATAGTCTTTTTACAGCCGCCGGCTAATGTTGCCATGGGGGAATGTAACAGGGCCATAACGAGACAATCCCATCCCATATGCAGAGGATATGAGGGGGAATTTGTCTGCTTCAACAGTGACAGGAGCAATCTGTACTGTGGGGCAGTTCCAATGAAGAGCCCATCAGAAAAAAAACCTCAGTGTATTCAGGATTATAGTGTAGGAGCCCATTGAAAATCTAATGGACTAGTCACATCAAATAGACTTGGTAGGAGCATGCTCAGATGAATACATGTATGCCACCACGCACACACACGGTAAGAGAAGCCATTACCACCAGAGGTTGGGCCATTACTCTCTGTCCAGTATGCCTGTGTGTGTGTGTGTGTGTGCGTGTGCGTGTGTGTGTGTGTGTGTGAGGCCCAGCCATAATGTTTCCAGTCCCACAGGGGTCTCAGTACAGTTCGGTCGTCCTAAATAATTAGCCCAGGTCTCTTTATATAAGAACAGGGGAAGGCAATAAAGAGACCTGCGATATTGCATTGTGCATACTACGCTGATATGAAGAGTGTGAGGAGGAGTGCTTACAAACATGTCAGGTTGTAATTTCATAGACCTGCAATGAAAACATTTTTGCAGTGTGGTAATGAGTGCAGCTGCTGCGTTATCATGTACTCAGTCTGTCATTTAGGTAAATATTTTTTGGCTCTTTCATTCAAAGTAAAGAAAAGAGGTGGTTTCATGCTCACAGTACAGTTAGTGCAAAGATAAGGGCATGCTTTAAGGCCGAAACCATCATCAGGAGGAGTGAAGGTGCTTGATAACGACTACTAATGTGCTCCAGGTGTGTCAGCTGAAGTTCACACAGCCCAAGATGATTCCTCAAGATTGCTCTCCAGATATTTAGCTTACTATGAGTGAAGAATTGCAGCTACTAAAGTCTCCTACAGACTGTGAGATTTTTGCAATCTTATAAGTTCAGTGCAAGCTACTCTGTGACATGGATGAGTAAACTTGGGTTTGACTTTAAGTTTGATGTATGCAGACTTTACGATGACATCACCTACCAAATTGCAGACTACAACCAGTGTCCATTGATGTCAGTCCACATGTGTCATCCATCAGTGCCGCTGTAGTGGTAAGAGCAAAACACACAAACAACAAACAGGAATCGAGCCCTCGCTATAGGGGCATTTATGTATGTCTAAAAAAGTCTGAATAAGAGGAGGAGGAGGAGAAAGTGGGCGTGGTCGTGGCTGGGAAAAAGTTTGCAAACTGGCTAACTGGCTCATAAACTTGCTCTAGCACACTGACTTTGGTAAACTTACATAATAGGCATTTTGACATAATAGGCAAAACATTTTGGCTTTTTAAGTAGGAAAATTACAGGTGCTATTAATAACATTAACAATGGTCCTGTTCTATTCACAAAATATTCAAATTTTGCACTTATTCTGAAAAATCAGAATCAGAAATGTTTTATTGGCAATTTGATTAAGATTTGGTGCATAACATGACAGTGCAAAAGAAAAAAAAACATAATATGAAATACAATTAAGAAGATTTACAATGGAGTGCGAAAAATGTATATATGATTTTAAAAATGTAAAACATTTCTACTAAGCTTGTCCAAAGTCCAGCCCAGGGGCCAGCAGTTGCCCTCACACTGATTTTAAATGGCCCCTGGCTTGACTTTCAAAAATATTCTATATATTTGGCCCACCTCACAATACTGGTTAATGAAGCGAATCCCTTTACTTTTTTTCCATTCACTTCACAGTGGCAGAACTATTATACAGTATGTCAACATGCACCAGAAACTACTCAGGCTGAACTAATGTGTTTTTATTAACAGGCCATACACAACCAAACAAACAACAAACATTTCCTGCAAAGACAGCAGTCAGTGTTCATGTATGTTGTACCTTGGTGTTGTGTTTTTATATTTGGACCTCAGGAAAATACAAAGCATAAATCAATAGAGCGTTTGGAATATGCATCTCAATTGAGGTTTTTACTGCAGTTTGCAATGCGGTTTAAGGAATTCTACATGGTCTTTATTCCAAATGTATCATTTATATATATGTATATATGTGTGTGTATATATATATATATATAAATAAACTGTTTTGACACAAAGAAACAAAATGGCACAAGCGGTCCCAACCACTCCACTTTTCTATATTTTGACATGATAAATGACATGTTAGGGCAAGCTTGTCGTCGTATGCACAGCTGCATATAAACTGAAATACAAGAGGAATATTCATTTTAATTAGCAATGTGAACAGTTTATTGGAATATTATCTGTGTTGGAATGATGGCCAAAAGCGTCAGTGTGACAGTAAGACAGCATGCACAATACTGTTACCCTCAAACTAAAGCAGCAAAGTCAAATTAATTTAACTAATTTTTAATTTTTTACACCTGTGCTTTTGTGTGTGACTTGTTGAAATGTCTTCCCCGTCTCTCCTTATTTGCTGCATAACTCAGAGGTCCAATAAACTAGAATAACTAAAAGCATGTGCTAATATGCATAATGCGCTACATACTGTAGAATTAAGGTTCAGTCTCACTGTTTAGTCCTGTGACATCATCGGCCTAATTGTTGCAACTGAGGAATCAGCTGGCACACCTGGTGCAAATTACCTGTCATTGCACAACACCTCTCCTTCCTCCTGCTGACTGTTTCAAAGTTTTAAAAAAAGCATTTTAAAACAGCAAACATCCATCTGTCAGTAGAAAGTGTGTCCAATACAGATTTGTGCAAAACTTAAGCAATATTTTTGAATTGTTGATTAAAGACAATTGCGAGATGACTGCGTTTCAGGATTTTTGTGAGGTGATAGTCTATGATTTCATAGAGGAATTGTGGATTTAAAACTTGTACTTGTAAGAGTTATGTGATGCAATAAAACCTTGTGTAGCGCCTGCTGCATCATGTCTGAGGGAGCCAGTTCTTACCGGCAGTGCATAGCCACAGCATCATGTGACCTATAAAAGCCGAAAAGTATTTCCACTGCAGTTTTGGGAAAAATGGCATATTTGAATTTCCTAAAATACCAGCTCATGTGAACGTAAAAACTTTTTTCGAAATAGATGTGTTGCCATTAGGTGTATTTTATATTCATAATTTCAATTTCCGCAATTTGATGGTCAATGGAGATCGCCTAATGTCAGGAAGAATTCTACCTTTCTGCTTATTTAATATCTGTACAAAAACTGGGTTGATTGTCAACCAAATAATCCCGACTTTGTTGATCTGATGTGTGTTAGATGTCTAAATTACATATAATCATTGTTTCAACATCATTTTAATGACTGTATTTCAAACTGTAGTTTGGACATGCTTCTAATTAGAATATGGCTTTTGAAGCAGTTGGATGTAACCAAAAAGTCGACTGAATTTAATCCATTTTACCTCTTTCTACAAATTTTGAGTTAACTGAATGATTGCTTCCTTGTTTTTTTTAAAGTTGAGTCCTCCACCAGCAATAACTTTGAATTTTGGAAAGTATAATTTTTCTGACAAAACCGTCCACCTGCCAGGCAACTAAAGATGAGACAATGGCAGATGTTTCTCATCTCTCACCTCATCTTTGTAGAAATGTGACAATCTCAAAGTCTTATTCAAAAGTCTTTTTAACAGGCGTCATGCAGGAAGAAAGAGGTAATAGATAACTGATGCAAATCACATTTTCAACAAGGTTGATGGTAATGAAATGATCTGCTTCAATTCAGTGATTTTCTTTAAAAAAGTAGACAGTCACGTATCATTTTCACCAAGTATGATAAAGTTTTTCAGACTCATTTTTTACCAGAAGTAGTGGGAGGATGTTCTTCAGGAGCACATGTCCTGAAACATCATTTCGTGGCGAAAGGTTTAAACACATTTATCTATGCCAAGTCCCTAGGCCGCGTTGGGAGGAGGGATACGTGCCTGTCGGCGTGGCACATAGGCTGTCTGTTGCCTCCGATTCCTCCCCCCACCAGTCATAATCTGCGTAAGTCATCCTTGATTAACCCCTCCTGAATGACTCTAATTAGAGCCAATTAGCCTGGGCAGAATGAGACACTCTCCATGCAGATGAACGCACTGGAGAGGCGGAAGGATGGATGAAGGGATGGCACAGGGTCGAAGTGGAGGTGTGGAGAGCTGGGGAGCGCGCAGGATGATTGAGGGATGGAGGTGCTCGGGGCGTGGAGAGAGCCGAGATGTGGTGGGAGGGAGAGACGGTTGAGAGAGAAATAATGAGGGGATGAAAGAGTAGAAAGGTGGTAGAATCTAAAGAAGCCATGGCTGCTGGATGACTATCAAGCTGTATGCAGCCATAGAGTCAAGCAGTCATGAAAGTACACTCACAGGGCTGAGGTGCAATGATGAAATGTTTTTTTTATGCCTGCACAGAAACTTTCTCATGTTAACAACAAAGATGCTATTTGAACAGCATTATGGGAATTGTAGGATGTAGTGTACATAGGGACTAAAAGCCAGTAAATCTTACTCTCTGCTGCTTCAATTTTCTTTTTATCTGTCTCTTATGGCTCCTCCAGCTTAATGAAAGTGCAATGCTCCATCATTTGAGTGCTTATGTTACTGTTTCGACCTGCAGTTAAAACTGCCCTCCTTGTGTGTGTGAAAAAAAAAAGTTGTGTCAAGCTCGCAATTCATTTTAAAGAAAGTGTGTTTCCCTGTTTTGCATTGACTTTGCACGTTTCAGCTAGGTTATTCTCATCCCAAGAATCACTGTACATTCCCGTGAACCACAGAAATGTAATATTTGTACATTATTATATAGCGGAAGTTTTCCATTAGTATGAAGCTGTGGTTAACATGTGGTTATGTTATGACAAAAGAAACCTCGTTATGGCTAGAGAAGATTATGTTTTTGGTCTTGGTTGCACAATCACAGCTTAAACATGCTGCCGTTGTCTTGCAAAAAAAGCATATATGTGGTACAATGTAAGCGTGAAGTACAATGTATATCTCAGTAAAAAACAACTAGTTTAGGAGGCACAGTCATAGTTGAAAATGCAACTGGTGTCTTACTAAAAACACAGTGGCACAATCATGGCAGGAAATGCTCCTTATGTCTTGGTTTAAAAAAATCATGAATCACAGATGGAAAGGCCGCTGATGTCTCACCAAAAAATACTACTGTTTTTTGTACAACAATCAAGGCTTGAAATGTTGCTGATGTCTCGCACAAAAAACGTGGCTGTGGTTGCACAAACGTGGCTGAAATGCCTCCAATGTCATGCTAACATACAGTTTTCATGGCACAATTACAGCACAAAATACTGCCTATGTCTGGCAAAAAACAACCTGTTTTGGTGGCACAATGGAATACAGATGGAAATTCTGCCAGTGTCTTGCTCAGTTAAAACTGGTTTTGGGAGCATAACCCTGGCTTGAAATGCTGCAGATGTCTCAATAAATTACACCTGGTTTCAGTGGCACAAGCGTGAATAAAAATGCCACCAATATATTTCTAATATAAACCCCATAAAACACCTGGTGCAGTTATAGCTGGAATTGTTGCTGATGTCTCAATAAATAACACTCAGTTTTGATAGCACAATCACAGCTGGAAATGTTACAGATGTTTTGCAAAAAATAACACCCGCTTTTGGTGGCACAATCGCGGCTTGAAGTGCCACCAGTGTCTCTCTTAAAAAAAGCCTGGTTTCGGAGCTACTATTACAGCTGAAAATGCCATCAATGTCCCACTAAAAAACAACCAGCCATCTCACCTAGATGTCAAGCTTTCCACCATCCCCGCAATCTCTTAATGACAAAGTCAGCCCATGTACATGCAGTGTTATTTCAGAAACATTGATATGATACCTTAATACAAATGTAACTCATCTTTGGTTTGCACAAATGTGCAAAACCAGCATCTTTTTCTGACAGTTGGGCTATAAATGAAATTAAATTGTATGACAGAAGAGTAGTGTCCTCCCCAAAACTAACTGCCCCTTTAAATGACAAACATATTCTGCCCCATCCCCCCAGCCCTGAGTATTTTTTTCTGCTTTTTTATTGTTTTTTTTCCTCTTTGTACCCTTTAACCTGCATGTGTATCCATCCAGTCTACCAGCCAGCCCGGGCGCTCAGAGGCCTACCTACCAGATTCTGGTGCCAGGCTCCCCCGGCCCTCCCCTGCTATCAACCAGCAGCAGGGGTGGAGAGGCCAGACTGAAGAGCCCACTCAGCCTGCCCAGTGATTGCCTCAGTCTATCATCAGCCAGAAGATTTCTATTATTGCAGATGGATGATTGGTCTGGCTAGCTGCCGGCCTGGCAAAGCAAGCTCATTTTAGAGCAGTTTGAAGTGCGAGCCCCACTGTACTGAGGCAAACGGGAGGGGGACGACGAAATGAAAAGGGGGATTTGGTGATTTGGCGTTGAAATAATGGAGCAGAAACGGTCGTAATGACAAGGCACGCTGACGCCGGGAGCATTATGCACAGAGGACGAGGTTGTTAATGTGGACTGCCTCTATTTCCGACAGCAATTTAAACGCTAATGGGGAGCGCTTTTCTGCTAAACAAATAGACGCCCTGCTCTTAGAACAAGGAGTTTGTTTACTGTTTGTATGGCGACGCTGGATCAACCCAAAAACCCCTGTGACGAATTCATTGCATCTGCGTTAGCGTCATGCTTTTCCTCATCATTCAGTGAGACATCAGAGCGGTTTGCTCATAGGATGAAAGCTGCTTTGATAAAAGGAGTTTATGCAAGTGGAGGAATCAACCAAAACAAAGACACGTTTCCAAAAAGTGGCACTCATTTTGGGCTCATTGAGTTCTTTTTCTTCACTCCTTTCCAGGGCCGGTCCAAGCACATCTGGCGCCTTTAGCGAACCTAACCCCTAACCCAAAAAACTGTACAAAAAAAGTCATTACTATTCTAATCTTTTATAATTATTAAAAAAAAAAAAAAGACACATTTCCAAAAAGTGGCACTCATTTTCATTTAACAGATTGTGCTGATGGTAAATGATGGCATTTGCACTTTTTGGGAGTTTCAGTCACTTTCTCTAATTTCTCAAATTCATACACTCTATGTGTAAAAGTCTTTTTCGCCGCAGTGGTAAGACATAACTGTTCACATCATGTCAACCTGAGGACGTCACTTCTTTGATTTAGTTTCATTCACAGCTATGTGGCGATTCACACACTCCAAAATAGTGCTTTGCCAGCTTTGGCAGTGCAGTTGCCCACTGATATCAATCTGATTAGCTGCACCTGTGAGCTCAGCTTGTAAGTGGGAGCAATTTCAAGACTGTTTAGGGAACACAATATGCAGAAATATTCACAATACAAAATAGGTGAAAATAACACAATCATACTGCATGCAAAAACTGCATGTTTTTTGTCCAAAACTGCATGAGACTAGCATTAAGTGGGTATGTCTGTAGAGGGGAGACTCATGAGTACCCAAAAAACCCATTTTCATTCAGATATCTTGAGGTGAGAGGTGAAGGGACTCCCTTCCTTTTCAGGATGTATCCTGAATCTGGAGCATTATTTAGCCCTCTGCCTGAATGCCAGCAAAAGCTGATAAGAAATCAGATGAACAATTTAGCACACAAACAATAAATAAACAATAGGATAATATGGTGTGTGCAGATTTGCAAATTTTGTCTGTTTTTGTGCTGCACCTTAGACGTTATGGTCCTCTGAATGGATCTATAAGAAGATTCGTCACTGCTCCTCTGCAAAGAGTTAGTTTTAGCAGTAAACACCCAAATATGCCATTCACCCCCTCTTTGCTGCATCACACAAAAGACCCAGTGTTCACCACCACAAACCGCCAAAGGGTTACAATCTGAACCCAACCTCACCATCATATGACTATCATATGGCTTCTCCCGCTCCTCAGACCCTCATGTTGTTCCTCTGGAGCAAATCAAATTACCACGACACCTTTCATCTCTAAATACGACTTTTTAAAGCACTTTATGGTCCAACTTAGCAGCATTGGCTTTACTTTAGTGCCTGACTTGAGGTCAGTTTGATGTGTTGTCAGAGCGCTGGACTCTGCGACCTGCAACTGGAATCGATAGTCTTAAGGGAATTTACAGTATCTGAATACATGGCCTCTGCACTTGGGGGATTGGAGAAGTACAGAGGAAATGCAACCCTACATGTTTTTTTATACAGTATTGATCTCTGCAGCCAGAGCTTTGAAACAGTGTGTCAGAAAACAAGGGTAAATGTATGAGGGGTTTTTTGCAAGTAAAGCTAAAGAACTTGGATTGCAAGCACAAAATTGATAAAAACACACTTTTATTGTGTATGAAAATTTTATTTTATTTTAATTTGGAAGAAAAATCTGGATGTGAATGTTCATCTTTGAGCTTACTCTCCTCTGCTTTCTGTCCCTCTCCCTCTGACTTTATTTCGTCTCATCTGTTTACGTAGCTAAGGCGCTTTGAACCTCGACGCATCGGTGGCTCTGTGGCTGCTGCTGTCACCTGCTAATGTCACCGGTAATGATGTGAGGCTGGTTTTTTTTTTCCTTGAAACGGCGGCGTCACAGAGCCAGGACTCAATCATTTCATTTAAGCAAAACAAAGTGCGACAGCGACAACTGTGAACCAGCCGAGAGAGAGGAGCGGTGGCGCTTTCGTCTGCAAATCATTCTGCTAACACCTTTGAAGTGGTGACATGCCTCTGGAAAACGAAGCGAGAAGCTCCCGGTTCGCGGGATGAAAGGGGAGTCAGCTTCTTGTCAACTTTTGACCTCTATATAGGAGAGATCAGTTGGGGTTTGGGCCAGCTGCTGCTCCAGACGCTGCTGCACTGTTTGATAAACGACACTGAGAGTTTTCTCCCACCTTCCTGAATTGAGCTGAAGTGCGGAGAAAAGTGAAAGTAAACTGAGTTCAAATGAACTCAAATGAACTGAACTAAACTCAAACAGAAGTGAATCACTTCAGGGCAGAAATCCATCTCTACTGGGTCTCAGAGCAACAACCAAGGGTTTGTCTTGCCCAAGGACACTTCAACAACATGGATTATGGGTATATGGACCCAGATTTTGCATTAAGGACTGTTGTCCTTTCCCAATAATCAAAAAAGAAAAAATATCTCATTGATATTCATAAAAACACTTGACCTGGCCTAAGCTGGAGTGATCTAACCCTGGTCGACCCCTAACTGCCGTCAGCACTGGTCAGTGTGGACTTCAGCTCATCTGAAGTGGGCTTTATTAAAGTGCAGGGGTTAAGACGTGATGAAGTTCTCAAGCTGCAGGTCCATTACGTGACGCTGTCCTTCTGCGTTTCATGCACATGCAGTAGGCTCTGTCCGGCTGCCCGCCGACATATAATAACAACTCCACCAGTTCTGTTCTCATCTGACGCTGTCCAGCCTCATTAGCAGAAGGTGGCTTTTGGCGTCACACTCGTACACTGACAGCACTGACAGAGCGTATTTGACGAGTGTGGAGTAAGAGTGGTTCTTTTGAGTTGTTTTTTTTTTTTTTTTTTATTTAAGATGTTCAGTGTGGTCCTTTAAACTGCAGAGAGCGGAAAGACACTCAGCACTGCAAAAGCAGCGAGCAAAAAGCTTCACTCTTATTACAAAAGGCCACCACACATTGCTAAAAAAAAATCTGTCTCATTTAAGACTAACTTGATGTTTTGAATTCAGAATAACTACACAGGAAATGTAACATTTTTTTAAAGTATCAGATTTTGTTAAAATTTCACTAAAATCTAGACAGTTGGGCCAACGGTGGCTGAACGTCAGCATGTTTAGCTGTTTCTGGTGCAGGACAACCAAAATTAGGATTTGGGGGGTGGATTTGTGGATGGACTTTGCCCTGATAATCAATTCCAGTTTGAAGCACGTGAGCCATCTTTGGACCCGAGTCAAGCCTCGGACTCAGACTACCACAGTTGAGCCAATTCTGGGGCATCATGTATGAAAAGGCTTAGTGTGAACATAAAAAATAAATTAATAAATAAAAATAAAAAAGAAGAAAAAGATGTGGTATTAGTCTTGTAACTAGGCACGTAGGATTTAGGTCAGTGTTGAGCCGAAATAATTTGGTTACCAAGGAAATGGAAAATATACATGAAAAAAATGTTGGCATGTAGTTTTAACACCATGCAAATTGTCCTAAAAGTCAGATATAACAAAAGACAACAAAACGCATTACCAGCAGCAGGACTAACGACACCACCTAAATTATCACTCCTGACAGACTAAGAGTAACGTTTAGCATTTGCATAGATTCCCTGTGAGCATTGTTTTCTAACACACCAGCCTCCTCATTGAATTCAGCTTCAAACCTGTGAATCTAGTGCTCGCTAAGCCCTTACACTGATCGCTGATGCGGTGGGCGTGCTGTCAATATTGGCCCATTCGCTGTGAGTGAGCAAATCTCCCCTTGACATGGCCAGCCATGCGAGTAATAGCTAGGATTAAGATAGGAAGGTACACACATGAATATACAAAACACAGTATGGCGCGGGCGGATCTGAGGCGGCAGCCGGGGGAAATTACCGAGGCCTCAGATGTGCGGCATGCATAGAAACAAGATTGACTGGAAGCTCGGACATGAAAAGACTCATTCATTGTTGCTGACCCTGATGACGAATGACACTCTCACATTCGAAGCCATTATGAATCTATCAAGGTAATTTGGACTGTGGTACGGTTTCATGTGAACAAAAGACAGAAAATAGTGCAGCTTGATGATGTGCTTCTATGACACACAGAGTCACTGTGTGCACCTGTAAATTCAGATAATGTAAATGTCTTTTATTGAAAACAAGGTCAGCCGCTTCACTATGGTTACAGTTGCCATAGCTCCCTATAGAAAAGGTGTGTTATTCCTGACCTAATGACTGCTGTTTTATGCCAAGTCACCTTCTAAAATCATCACACACAAAGTGCTGCACATCCCCCCTTAAGTGAAGTTTTGTTGAGAATTAACTCTGTTGTGTGCTGTTGCCAGGAGCTTTTTTGTAAAACAGTGGTTGTTTTGGCATCTTTTGATTCGTGCTTTTGTTCTATTTAAAGATGTAACTTTTCTGTATCAAAATGTTGAAAAACAACTAGACCAATGTTACATTTTTGTTCAGCTATAGATATAAATTGTCCCAAATATTTGCAACCATATCCAAACCCTGAGAAATCTGTTATTTTAATCAGTTTTACGGTCTGTGTGGTTTGGTTGCCATCGCCTGTCTGTGGTGTCACATCCTCTTTGTACATTCTGCTAGAAGCTTCCATAAACTTTTATCCAGTTTTAAGCCACATTTCTATGATACACCTTTAAGATATCGGTCTTTCTAATAATTGGATGAAGGATTTTAGTCATTGGATGTCTTGATCATAAATTAAAAGACAAATAAGCTGAACAAAAATATGCGGTAACTCCGCTCCAGTCTCTGCTGTGCCAAACAGCATCAGAGAAACACCGATTTGTAACATGAAACTGCTTTATTCTGTGTTTTTACAGGTTGAAACTACCAGGTTTATTTGTTTTGGAGAGGAAGAGACCTCTGGGAATAATTCGGCTCCTGGTAAAAGCCTCCTAAACATCGGGATCCAGAGTTATCAGAGAAAAACAGGTGAGCACACTTAAGCAGGAGCTGGACCAGCAGCCTCTTCATAAGCCAAACAGCGTTGCAGAAACACTGAATTGTAAATAAAGTGCTTTATTCAATGCCACACCATTAAGTTTTAGACTCCCAGCAACGTTTAAGCCACTTCCTCCTGATGTTTTTACCAACCCTTCGCAGCATTCCCCATTAGCTTTTGAGCCACCGGATCAGAGTGTTTTTCACTGACCGGTCCGTGCTTTTATAGCAACTTTGCTGCGTATTTTTGAAGAAACTGAAATTTGGAGCAATTGGCGCTTGTTTTGGGGATAACAGGCTGTTGGAGACATGGGCTTCCGGTCTCGTAGGACACTTTTTAAGACTAACGGGGCTACAGAAATTCATTGGAACAGTGGGCAGTCCCAACTTTGTACAGTGTTTTAACCAGTTTTTAGTACCCTGAATAATCTTCTCATCTTCATCTGCTTTAATATGGCCCCCACTTCTCCCTCACAAGCAACACAAACACTGCGACCTGTGCTAAAGGTATACCTATGCAAAGATATGCAGACACCCGTGGATGCACACAAACGTGCAGAGAATAGGCACACACACACAAACACACACACACACACACACACACACACACACGGCCAAAGACTAAATTTGATGCCTCCCTCTGAAAAGCTTATCTAAAACAGAAAACCAAAAAAAAGCATTTTTAGTGGCTCCATTTTGCTCATCCCACCTTATCGTTTTCTGTGGCATGGCTCACTAATTGGACGCCTGACACGGGGCATTGTCCTTTGGCATAATGTGACAAGCTCTTACAAAACGTTCCTTTCAGCGGCCTTCAGAAGAGGCCAGGCGGAGACAGGACTAAACGAAACGGCGAATCATAACCCGCATTTCCAGCCGACACTGATGTGACGTTACCTAACAGGCGGGAGGGGAGATAGGGGGCAAGAGGGAGAGCGACTCCGGGTAAACTGACAGGGATTAGGCCCTATTTGTTTCACGTTTTGACTACTCCTCCCCGCCTGCTTTGCTAGGAGTGTGTGTGCAAATGGGTATTTCCGTCTCCCACTCATCGTCGCCTAATTGGCACTTAACAGCTGCCCCTCATGGCCTCCTCACTGGCTGCGTTTCCGCTCTCTCTTCCCAGTGTAGGAAGCAGTCGCGTCGCATCAAACATCACCCAGCTGAGAGGGCACTTTCTTCTGCACCCTTCACTCCCTTCACCCCCTTCTCCCCCTTCTCCTACTTCTCCGTTCCCTTCCCTCGCAGCTATATCTTGTACGGGAAGCAGTTTGCACCCCAGACAGCCCTGAGCGCTCATTAACACTTTTCTCAGGCGGTCTGTCGCTCTGAAATCCACCCCTCCTCACCCCGACTGATCGCCCACCTCCACCTCCATCTTCTCCTTGGCTCTTCCCCTATGGAGGAGCGGCATGAAGACGTCAGGATATTGAGGATGTTCTGTGTCCGGGCTGCGAGCCAAAAGAGACAGTGCATACGGCAGACATATGGCCACGTTTTCAAAATCTTATCTTTATTTAACCAGGTCCATCAATCACGACCAACTTCCCCCTTTTCCTCACCGAAGGCCGAGCAAAAGGCCTGTCGAGGACAGATGTTGGAGGAACGTTTGCGAATTTCCTCTAAACATATAGGTTATCATAATATTCCACTGAAGCTATTTGAACTGGAAGAAAATGTGCCACATTTGTGTGAATTTTATGTTCACATAAAAAACACATCAGGGCATGTGGATGTCACGTTACACCAAATGAGGCAAAATGCAGCAAAGCAAAGTAGCGACACTCAAGGTCCCTCTGTTGCAGGAGACTAATGGATAGAGAGGCGAGCTGGGGAGTGTGTGGCTGCAAACATCAGGTGCTGTTTTCAATGCAAATCGACTTATTTTTGGTTGCTCAATTGTATTATGTTAGAGTGGAATCATCCTATTTTTAAAACGAGTGAAAATGCTTTGGAAGCAGGTGAAATCGGCATGAATTTTACATTTTTACAAAGAAACCAAGCTTATAAAACCAATGGTGGCCCCAAAATGCATCATAGGGGTGGCCAGATAGGGTCACTGAAAATCTTGGGGTGGCACACCAAAACCAAAAGCCATAACTGGATTTTAGGAATACAGTTATGCTGCTGAAGTATTTCAGCTGGTTGAAAAGAGTTAAGGAAACACATCTTAATATACTTTGGTCTCTTATTTTACAGTGAATATGACTAATTATCTGATGAGCATATACTAATTTAACATTTGAGTTCAACAACAGTCTGGTTTTAATGAGTTATCCCTTTGAAATCTCAGCAAATTGGCTTGATTTCATTTTAAAAACATGCGAATAAAGCAATGAGCAACAAAAGAGGAAATTACCAATAATTTAGTTTAGAAAAATACAACAAAATTACTTTACCATTTTAAGAAAAAGATGAAAAAGAAAATATAAATATTTTAGAGGAAAGGAAAGGAAACAACCTGGAAGAAGTGCTTTAAAAGTAACTTAATTCTGTAACATAATTTAAAATATTTTCAAACATTTTCATTATGCATATAGTTTTTCCTTAGCTTTTTCCCCAAGATATTTTCCCGTAATTTGTGGAAGATGTCTTATAAACTTGCTCATTGCCATATTGTTTTTGAAAGAAATGGCACCAAGTTGCTCATGGTCCAAAGATTTGAATACTTGTGAAAGTGTCTGAAAGTAGCACATTAAAGTGATGATGCTCCAGGTTTCAAAGGATTAAGTATCTATGCACCAGTCACTTATGAAGTGACTGGTGCTGAATGAAATGATCAGCTCGTTATCAAGCAGCTTCACAAGTTCATAATGAGTTGATTGTTTGAATCAACTTGGCATGCCAATTTTGCAATGAGAGCCCAAAGTATTTATTTGCATCTACCAGCATTTAGTATTTAGCAGTGTTGCGTCATTTCATGCTGCATTTCTGTTGGTTAGTAGATGTAGGTTGCAACAGCAGCCACACAGTTAGATGGTCATCCCAAATTTCTGACACTGTCAGATATTTATCCCTGGCTGTCTTTAATTGCACGACCAAAGATATCGCCACGTTTTTTCACAATGGTTATCTTTCATCTCAGACAGCCCAAAATCGCACAGTTTATACTGGGCATTGTCAAGTTTCACAAGATACAGATGAGTGTGCCAGAGTCTCTTAACCCTTTAAACAAGAGCAAACTGGTTTAATTTCTTTCAAAAACATGAAAGCAATGAGCAACTTAAATATATATGGCCTGAAAATTAGCAGGATTTTTAAAAAAAAAAAAGAAAAGAAAAGAGAAAAAAGAAAGTAACAAGAAAATTACCCACAAAACAGAAAAATAAAAATAATAACAAACAAGAGAAAATCCAAAATAAAATAAAAACATATAAAAAATCTATATATTTGTATCTGTATATGTGTACATTTTTCCTGTAACATAGTTTTGAATATATGGTTATAATAATCATACATGTAGTTTTTTTAGACATTTTTCCCCTTAGAATTGTTACATTTTCCTCTACTTTGAACTAACTTTCAGGTCATTTTCTTTTAACCTTTTACTAATTTCTTGCAATTTTCTCAGTGTTTCTTGCCAAGTTGCTGATTGCCTTTTTCCTCATGTTTTCAAATGAAATCAAACCAATTTCCGCAGGTTTCAAGGGTTAAATAACTTGCGAAAGGTGTTTCAATGCAGCACACGAAAAGTAATGTTGAATGACGTTTCAAGGGGTTCAAGGTTTAATTTTTAGTAATTTAATAATATCAGCGAGATCATGCCCCACTTGCTTTGAATGAATCAAAATAATTTTTTGGAGTACGGAGCAGCACAAATGCTGCAGAACTCGTGCCCAGCAGAAGTTCCAGGGAAAACGCTTGAAAAACTGGAAAGTTGCAGCAAAGTGAATATTACAATAAAATGCTGTTATGAAGTTTTAACCCTGCCAATGTCAGCTAACCATATTAGCATTCCCACATGGGGGAAGGCTGTGAGTTGGAATAGAAATGGGCTGGTTCAGTGAGCAGGGGGAGTCCAGGTCCCATTCGTCTTGTCCTGTTTAAATACACTGGTTAACTCCTGCCAACAGGGAAGCCATTCAGCAAAAGGCCAAGGGCATCTGTCATGTGTTCAGCACACTGATATTGTCCCCTTCCATCTCCCTCTTTCCCCCTCTCTTCCCCTCTCTTTCTCCATCGTTTCCCCTCTCTTTGTTTATCTTCTCACCGTCACTCTGCCGCTTCTCCTTCTCTCCCCTCTGTCTTCCCTCTGCCTCTCTCCCACTACCTCTCTTCCTCTTTTGATGAAAGGAGTGAATATGCAGGGAACTGACATGATTAGCAGCCTCATATCCCCATGATGGATGGCGCCTGCTCCATTATTAATATAGTAAAAGCACCAACTGCCAGGTAAGAGCAATGTCAGCATCCACAATATAACGCTGTGTGCCCACGGATAATGGTGAGCACTTATTTTTTATCTATGATATGCATGGGCTTCGGGCCGAGGAAGAGGAAGAGAGGAGGAGGAGGAGGTGGTGGGGGTACGCGGCTGGGAACGCGCACCAAGATGAGGCTTTCAGTTTGGCTAATTCCCGGTGATGGCACGCTGCAAAATAAACTATTCGGGCAACTTAAAATAAGAGTGAAATGCACGTCTTCAGGTGCAGTTTCACCACTAAAGTGTGCTCTATAAGACAGGCTGATAAAATAAAAAGGAAGATTAATTTAAACAGGAAGATTATGGCGCAAAGTGGAATAATAAAGTACCTATAATATTACATAGGAACATGTAAAAGACCGACTTAAAGTTGTAGTCGATATTTTATCTCTTACAGTATTATTCAGTCATATGGCGCATAAATTGCACTTTTGTTGTGACATTTGTAAACTGCTACAAACAAATACTGTCAGCTATAGTGTGATACTGTTATGTTTTACTATTCATGATGATAATGATAATACAGCCGGATGTCTTGAAAATTTTAGGACCCTGGAAGTGAAAATATGTACTTATATTGTGGCTGTTGTGAGGGCTGAGGGCAGTCTCCCACTGCGAGACTTTGGACTCTTGACCTTAATATTACTTAAGTCCTGGTTATACAACCCCATTTTCCTTTATTTTTGCTGTAGTTTAAATGTACATTGAGTCAAATTGCAGCTTGAAGGACAGCATAACAACAACAACAAAAAAAGCAGCAAAACCACCACAAAACCTGTGTGACTTACTTCTGTTTTGGAGAGAAGGTGGCGTCCTCTGCATGTCCCCAACATCTCCCAATATACTAATGTGCAAACATGTCAGATGCAAACTTATCAGGCAATAATGATTAAAATGAGAATATAACATACTTACCTACGTACTTTATTGTTTAGAACTATTTTCGTTCCATGTTAAGCATCAGTCTAAACCCTAAAGCTACATCCTTGTGAGCTTTGACCAGTGTGTGTAATGATTCTTGATATTTTGTTGTGATGTTGAAATGGTTTGAAAGCTCAGCATACAAGAAAAAATCGGCCACTGCTTACGAAAACTGATTTAGTCACAATGAACACTTTGAGACAAATGTTGTTATTGGTAAGCATTTTGTTCTAATTGTTTATGGCTCATAGACTAGTCCAAAGAGCCACACGAACAATGCATAAAAATAACAGGATTTATCTGATGAATATTTTAAACTTCAGTTAGCCATGTGGAGATCAGCTAAAGAAGAGGCAGCCACGCTAGATTGTTGTTTTCTTTCTGTTTTTTTGTCGGCCGACCGACCTCTGCCATGCACACGGTGACTGTCACTGTTTATGTCTCTGTCATGTGTTTTCCTTCTATCCATTCCTGCTGAAAACACAGACAGTGAAATGCGGATTATAGGGAGGAAGTGAAGGATGGATGGAGAGTGGCAGACAGAGATGAGAAATAAAAATGGGGCAGACTTAAAGAGAAAAGGGCAGGAGAGACAGAGAGAGGCAGGAGAGAGAGACAGAGTGAGTTGTGTCAAACGGATAAATGTCAGCGGGAGCTTCATCGTCCGTCTGAGCAGAGCTCTCCCTCCCAAAATGCCAAGTGTAAATCGCGTAGCCGGGGCCCTCGGCCAGCCTTCCCATAGCACTGTAATGAGATTACAGACCTCTACAACACACTGTGTGAGTGTGTGAGACAGAGGGAGAATACTACTGAGCCTGCGTGGAAGTGTACAATTTCGGTGGCTTACACGGGGCGAGCGAATAAGCGGCATTACTCTCACCACCAAACAAGACGTATGGAGGAAGATTTGCCTACTTATCTATCATCCCACACATGCACGGTGGATTTTTTTTCCACCGCTCTTTTCCTTACAGCTGCATGAAAGAAGTGCTGATTTTTATCAATGTGGGTCAGTGTAATAAGCCTGTCACATTGTAAGATAAACATTTTATATCACCAGGGATGGACCTAGCACATTCAGCGCCCTGGGCAACCTTCCCTCTGTGCCCCCTTTTACATTTATTTTTATTTCATACAAAGAAGGAAAGAAGAGCTAATAAGAATTCAAAACTGAGCTAACAACTAAAATGATAAATACTAAAAGAATAAGGAATACGGAAATGTACTAATTTTGCCTGGGTTTTTTTTTTTTTCATATGACACCCTGGATGGCTGTTTTGTTTTGTTTTTCTCTGACTTTAATGTTCTCTGCGTACACTCCACTCCACCATACACATAAAAATGCCATAAGATAAAATAAAATAAGATAAGAGTTTATTAATCTCACACGTGCAAAAATCACACAATAAAGCAGGTAAACAGCTAGAGGTAGGAGGAAAAAAGTAAGAATAATATGATGTAAGATCTATATACACTACATACACCTTTCACCTACACAGATACTGTATGTACTTGATTGATAGTTACACAGGACACCTTATATACACACATGGTGTTTTGTATATTTACTGTAACAATATAGGTATTATTGTACAGTAAGTGGTAAAATATTGCACAGCCATGATGAACAGTATACTATAAGGAATATGGCTATGTACATATATACATATTTGAATATTTATAATGATTATGAATTTTGATGTGTTGAATGTGATAATCTCTCTCTAATTAACAAATTAAGGTGAACTGCATTGCCGGAACTAGAGATGGTACCTCTACTACAGACCGACCACTCACATTAGATGTTTGGATCATTTTCTCCTTATGTTCTATTTTTATCTTTAGTTTTTATGGCTCTGTGCTGGCAATAGTCTCAGCTGAATACGTCATTTTTTTGGTTGGTCAGTGCATACCATTATTGTGACTTGGACTCAGCAATGAACTGATTAGTTGTTAGTGGTCAAAGGTCAATGCAAATTTGACCTCACGTTTGTCTTATTCTTGTGAACGTTATATCTAAGGAGGGACTTGATGGAATTTCTGCAAATTTGGCCCAAACGTCCACTTTGACTGAAGAATGAACTGATTAGAATTTGGTGGTCACAGATCCAGGTCAAAGCAACCTGAAAAAAACATATTTTTAGTCAGATCTCAACAAACCATAGGCTAATCATGACACAATTTCACACAAATGTCTGTTAGGATAAAATGAGAAAGTGATGATGATTTATATTCAAAAGGTCGAAGGTTAACTTCACTCTGACATCATAATGTAATGTAAAAACACTTTTTTGGCCATTACTGAACACAATAGCTCAGGAACATAAAGGGAGATATTAGGACAGATACTGTATTGATGACAGTAATCTGAAGTGAACATCTTAAAACTGTGGTATTTGTCTAAATCGGTGCTTTCAGGTTAAACGTGTATGTGTGTGTGTGTGTGTGTGTGTGTGTTGCATCCATATTTTTGAAGTTATTGTAACTGCAGTTTTACTAGTTGGTGGAGGCAGAAAGATCTGCCACTGTTTAGGATGTTTAACCTCAACTTGCAAGAAAGTCTCAACTGGATTATAGTTGTTATGATGCTAAAAACATAGAAAAAACACTCTAAATCTTTATTATGGATAGTGCACACACACACATTTAATATTACACTCTGCACAGGAGCACTGCAGCAGCATTATGGAGGTATTATAGAAGATTAAAATATCATTAAGCATGATACTGTAAACTCATTATTAAAGCATAGAGTCCCCATACAGTGATATATCTTTGCTCCAGTCTAAAGCCTCATCCTGCATCTCATTATTATTTCATATTTACATGCTGGAACAATATAGCAGCCTATTAATACTGTTTCCAACTCCTGTTTGTGAGCACATGATGTTTACACCACGGCTTCTCCTCTCAGACTAGCCTTTCAGACTTTCTTCCAAATCTAATATACCCATCCATAAATAGCTCACCTATCGAGCCCATATTCGGCTTGACTGACGTGGTGTCGGAGCCAATCCCGCGCGCTAAATCTGCCTAACCACGCCTCTCCACGCTCCGCCGCGGCTCAAATAACCCCACAACTGCCCATTCGCCTTAAACGGACACGCAGGGGGAGTTGATTGACAAACCAAACGACGCCCCTTCGTTTACCAAGCTCCTCCCCTCCGTTGGCTCCCTATCAGTGTCTAGTTTGGCAACACGGATACGCATGGAGCCTCCATCACCCCCTGTCTCTTTTACGCACCGAGTCTGATAATGCACGCAGGTACTGGGACCCTAATCGCCACATTTCCAGTCGCCACCTTTTGCAACTAATCACCTCTTATGGACTAATATGAAAGAAGTGGATGCAGAGGTCTGACACAGCCAAGATAGGAGGCACATTTCTTGTGGATCATTCTTGTTTTCAATCACCGAGCGCCAGCATGGATGTCTTAGCGAACCACAGTATCTTTCAGGAACTTCAGCTCGTGCACGACACCGGGTACTTCTCTGCCATGCCGTCGCTGGAGGAGAACTGGCAGCAGGTATGGCAACTTTCAATCAAATATCAGGAGTGCTTCACGTTGAAACACAGCTCTTTCAACCACACGGTCCGCACTCTGATTAGGCTCACACGCGCTCGGAATGTCAACTTTTCCCCCCGAAGCGTGCTACTTCAGGGAGAAATGAGGAGATGAAACGCTCTCCATCACTCATATATGTGACAATTTTCCTAAAGATGGCAAAGTGGATAAAATGCGAACGCACGCCGGCGCGTAATAAAGCTGTCAAATGCGATTTAGGAAAGATAAAGAACCGAATCCCATAATAGGGACTGAATTGGTCGTGAATAATGCATCTGCATCCCTCAGTTTAGAGTTGTGAACCCCCACTGCACGGAGAGAAGTCCCCTTACTTATTCATAATAGATACCCCTAACATGTCTGGCTTTGTACCATCTTTTAAATGCAGTGGTACAGAAATGTGTGAAGGAAGCTGCATGCACGTTTTACCCACGCACACTTCCTCCATCCATCCAAGTTCAGAGGATGGATATGGGGAGATAAGCACGCGGCCACATGGTGATGGATGCGGGGAGGGGGGGGCACCGGCACTTTGCGCGGCCATTACTGCTCTTATATTCTTGTTTTCTGTCAGCGTCTGCTTTTCATGTCAGCCCAAATTCCATAGAAGAGAAATGTGTGTGTTTTAACGTTTGAACTGTTAAAAACGTCACTAATACTTGCACAGACGCTGTCTTTTCGCGTTTTCTGGCGTAAAATGCGTAAAATATGCACTTTTTCCATAAGTGAATCATATTTCATAGCTTAATTTTCTTTCTATTTCTTCACAATTTCAATTTAGTTGCACCTTGCATGTATATGTGCTCCATCTTCCACCTAACAATCCTTCCGTTTCCCTATCTAAGTCAAAATAAGGGCCACCTGCATTACTGCTGCCGATAGTGATGATGCTTTCCATGCTGCACTTGACTGACCGAGCCAAAAAAAAAAAAATCATTGCATGGAAATTTGATGCCGGTATTTTTCTGCTGCAACCGCTGCTCTCTCCCCTTCTCCCCGCTGCGGGCGACGTGGGGCGGGGGGGGGGGGGGGGGTGACAGGGGGGAGAAAAGGAGAAGGAGAGAGAGGGAGAAACCGGTGCGTGACCGCGGATCCATTCGTTGTGGCCAAGCAGCCTAATTGGCATCCCACTGTTAGCCACCGACGCATCTTTTCATAACAAGTCTCCAACTCCCAGCTTCACTGTCAGTGGATTTTTTTAAATTGCACGGGGCCCTGCGTGTACCATATGCGGCGCGTGTCTCTCTCCTTGTTTCTCACCCACAGCCTGCATATCAAAATCGATACCTAATGCAAATGGAAGAGAGGCAGCTGCGTGTGTAGGCAAAAAGGGCTGGGGAAGCTCTCATCTGTGGAGACTGGAAATGTCAGTTTTCTGCAGAGACAACGTCCATTTTGGAATTAAAGAAAATCATCAAGTTTTACAGTCAGTGTCTCCTAAATGTATAAGCAGATACCTGCTTGCCATGAGGAGCTGCATAGTATCCATTCTGCTTTTATGCTGTATGAGAAAATGCAGTTTTTACATGTGAGACAGCAGATTTTAGAGCTAAACTCTTATGTTGAACCTGGCTCATGATGCAAGGACGTCGTTTCAGTGTTGGTGGGGACACGTTAAACAGGTGGGGGTCAGGGGTCCTACCCAAGAAAATTTTGTGCATCAAATACTTAATTTCCTGCATTCTTGTGATTTTGACTGCATCAACTCATGGTGGAAAGGTCTTTATTTTCGTCAAATTGGAGGTCCTCTGCTACAAATGCACATGCTCTAAATATTAAGGGGGACATGTCCCATGCATACCCTGAAATCTACATCTATGACAAAAAAGCTTAGTTAGGGTTAGGAAAATGTCATGTTTGGCTTAAAATACCCAATTGGTCACCACAAACACGGCTGGAAATGTCCCTACGTGCCGTTCAAAAATACCCTGTTTTGTCACAACAAACAAAGCTTGAAATGTCCCCATGTGTTGTTAAATAATACTCAGTTTTGTCGCAACAAGCACAGCTGGAAAGGTCACGTTGAGTTTGTGCAAAATACCTGATTTCTTTTGGGGTTCTTTCACAACAGGTACAGCTGGAAATGTTCCAACCTGTTGTTAAAAAATACCCGGTTTTGTCACAGAAAGCACGGCTGGCAATGTCCCGACGCGTCGTTAAAAGACACCCGGTTTTGTCACAATACACAAGGCTGGAAATGCCCAGATGTGTAATTAAAAAATACATAGTTTTGTTTAAACAACAAGGCTGGAAATGTCCCGATGTCATTAAAAAATATAGATTTTTGATTGGTGTCACCTGAGATGGAAGTTCTTAAAAAGTGCTGATTTCATTTCATTTTTACGGCATGAAGCTATTTTGTTTGGATCCTGATTCAAAATAGGACCATAAATAGAGAAAACACTAAACAAGGAGGATGTGTCACTCAAAGAGTTTAAAAATCTTTTTTTTTTTTCAATTTGCAGCGATTTACTGAAAGCATCTTCTGTTCCATGACAAATCATTGCAGCAAATATCAAACTTTTTGAAAAACAACCCTTATTTGGGATAAGAAGATTGCATTGTGTCCTTGTGAGCACAAGGATTATGACTTGCCCCACACTTTGAAACCCCCTCCTCTCTCCACACACAACACACAGAGATGTTCTTGGCAAAGCGATCCTTGCGTTCATTGTAGCAGCATGAAGACGCCACCGAGCCCTCCTGAATACATGAATTATGAGTCGCGGCTCGCCTTAAAAGCTCCTGCCTCCAGCCGAGACCCGCGGCTTGAGCAATCCCCTCTGTATTCTGGGCACAATTTAGAATTTGATGCTTTTATGTGGTCTGATGGTGAGATAGGAGGCCGTTGTCGTCGGACCCTAAATGGCTCCCTGAGATGCGATGGCAAGAATGATGACTGTGTCCCCTGTTGGTGTCTGTGAGGCATGATTCAGGCGCTTATAGGGGGATGGGGAGCAGAAAAGCAGGAAAGTGTTTTCGGAGGTCTGCAGATGGTACATTTGAGGCTGCTATTTGTTCCATTATTGAACTAAATAGTGCCAAACTGAACTGTGCTGTCTTGCTTCCAAATCCCAGTACAGTTGGTTGTTCAGAGTTGGAACAAACAGCAGGGCTGAGCTGGATTTGGAACAAGTATCGCTGGTCATAACTTACTCATTATATGTGAAACCCAGTTTCCCTCAAAGCAAAGCGTACACGTGTTATTTTGTATCTTCAACAGACATGGCTGTTTATGTTGGCTGCAATTTCCAGCGCTTGTTATGCTCTTTTGTAAACTGGCACTCGCTGTGATACAGCCTCATTTGGCTTTTCTGTCAAACATGTATCAGCATCTTCTGAGCGTTTGGATGCTGAAATATAAAAGACAAAACATCTGGATTGAATTTAAGGCTGATATGATAGATTTTTCAGGCTCTGCTGATGACATACCATCACCAACAGCACTTGACCCTGATGGATAGGACGTAACAGGACACCACAAATGGCTGTCTGTCATTGACCTCAGGACACACTCCATACCCTCCAACACATAAATTATCCCTGAGGGTCTCAACACACACATGCAGACTGAGTGCCCGATGCCTAGTCAAGCGAAATGTCTGTATGTTGCTGCACAGTGCATTATGGGCGTCTATATGTGGATGTGCACAGATTGGCTGGCTTCGGTGTTTCTAAATGTGGAAGTAGCAGCTCCGGCGCGACCTCCATATGCAAGCCCGCGTGCTCAGATCCATCCACTTACATCCACTCGCGACTCGATAACACGCATATTTCTCAGCCAGCAGCGGCGGCGGCAGCACAGTCTAGGGGGTGGATGGGGGGGGGGGGGGGAAAAGTAGGGGGGGGGGGGGGTGCGGGGGCCGCACCTTCTCCCCCCCGCCGGGGTTTGCATTTCCCAGTCCGGGGGGCTCGAACCCCCCCCCCAAGAGCGACGAACACACTCGGAAAAGACAGTCAGAGAAGAAGAGGGCACAGATGCATGGTGTCCTGAGGAACTGGATGGAGAAGCAGGGATGCAGATAGATGGAGTTGTTTTGTGTGTTTTGGCTAAGGGCCTCCAAGCAGTGCCGGAACTGGCACATTCAGTGCCTGAGGCAAAAAAAAAACAAACAAAACATGAGCCCCTCAAGCCCTTATAAGAAACTGACACAAACCAAACCAAAGGGAGTCAAAAAATTACGACAAAAAGACACCAAACAACCACAAAAGACCCAAATCACATTAATAGGACCTAAAATTACCTTAAAAAGGAGAAACAAAATGACCACAAAATCTATGTCTATTGCTCCTGTGTAGAAGAGGTGGTTGGTCCCTTTGTATATCTGTACCCAGGGGCCCATTGTCTCATAACCCGCCCATGCCTCAGAGAAAAAGTCACTCTTCAAGCTGTGCTGAGCACTCGAGATGGCATGGTGACCCCGCTTCAGTCTCCAGAGAGATCATCATGAGGATAAAAGAAAGAAAGAAAGAGGAGTAAGAAGAAGTGACAAACATTAAAGCATTGAATATCCATATGCATCCATACGCTGCAGCGTGCATGTCTGCGTACGTGCACGCCGCTGTGTCTCAGCATGTTATGTAATCCTCAGTAGGCCACAGCTGCTTTCTCACACACAGCAGGCATCTCAGGGAGCGCAGCCAACTGGCCCCCTCCATCCTGTCTCCCTCTTTCTCCATCCCTTGTTCCTCCATTCTCTCTCTTTTTTTTGCGGCTTTCCTCTTATAGAATTAGCACAGTATGGATTTTTGATCTCTGCAGGGCTGTTGTGTAAGCTCTGGACTTGTGCATTTTCCCCACGCCGTACGCAGCTCTACTATAACACAGCCAGGTAACAGTGTCCCCCAAATCTTCAGCTATGAGAATGAATGAGTATAGCTGTCTGAATCATGTTTTTCTATTTCTATATTCAGGTAGGAAGCTAAAATAAGCCACCCAGTTAAAAAAAACGTGTCTTCTCTGTGACCTTTCACTGCTGCTATTTGATGTAATTTTATGCAAATTAAAATTAAATCAATCCTGTAACGGGCACAGTTCAGTATTCTGCGAGCAGGAGGAGGAAGGACAAACTGGGACTTAATCTTATTTGTCTCGAAAGAGCTCCTGGTGGCGTCTTCGTTCTGCGCCTCTAGCTTTATTAAAATGTCACATCAGCTGTAAGTATGAGATGTGGAACTTCTGAAATCAAGTTTGGATGCTTGCCAAAGAAAAAAATGTAGTTAATTCCCTTTCAGTTTAACTGACATGTGGTCCAGTTTGCACAATGCCTCTGGAAATGTGATGGAAAGTAGAAAAGTATCACCCCAGACAGGACATTCAAGTTTGTAAACCAGTCTTTTATTGCTGCCGTTAATTTCCAGACATCCTCAAAGTATTCCAACGAGCCTGTGCAGCCACATGACGCTCCAAATATGAAATTGATTTCTCGCAGCGTTGTTTCGCTCGCCTCTAACCCAATAGCAGTCAGAAGATCTTGAAGATGGATGCCACATAGAATCTATTCGACACGGCCCCAGTCCGTGACGTGCAGAGGCATGAAAGCAAGCCTTTGTGTGCCCGGTGCAGCATCTCCACTGGACACCTATAAGTGTTTTCAGCCACAAGGTTATTACTCAATGCATCGATTCCAGGAAAAGATGCCAGTCTGTTTACAGGGGAGGGAAAAAAGAGACTGTAATAAAAGAGCTATGAGTTCATCTAATTAGTATAAACAGATAAATGAGCTGTAACAGCAAAAAAACAATTTGGCTCCTGAGCAGCAGCAGTTATGTTAACAAGACAGGGCTTGCTTTTTTCTAGGCACTCTGTAGTTCTTTTTGCATGTATTCAGTTTGTTTTTTTTACCTTTAGGATTAGTTTAAAGGACAAAACAAAGACACATAGACACAAAAATTACCACAAAGAGACAGAAAGTAACTACAAAGAGACACAACACAACCACAAGGAGACACAAAAGGACTGCAGAGAGACACAAAACAACCGCAAGCATACAAAAAATGACAGCAAAAAGACAAAACAAGCACAAGGAGACAGAAAATGATTACAAAAAGACACAAAACTATAAAAAATGCATAAGGACGACAAAGAGATGCAAAACCACCAAAATACAGACAGAAATTGACGACAAAAAGACACAAAACAACAGTAAAAAAGGGTCAAGGTGAGAGTTATGGTCAGGATTAGTCTCCAGAGGTTCTCTGCATTTATTAATCTGTGCTGCAAGCATGCATCCTCACATGCACAGAGTTTGCACAGAATTTCATTTTGCAGGATATTCTCTTGAGATCACAATGTTTTCGGTGCACACATGCAGGTGCACAGGTTTGTGTGTGCGTTGTGTAATGAGATGGACGAGCGACCCCCTGACCCAGTAACATCCATTCCACCATAAGAGCGCTTACTGAACTCTGCCACCTCTGTCTCATCACTCAGGCAGCTGAGAGGCGATTGCCTGCGATAGGTGCCTTCTACTGCTTTATGGGCGTTGATGAAAAGGTTGGTAGCGCTGATGAAAGAGAGGACGCGGAGGAAGCATTCATTTGTCTGATGCTCTGGTGACTGGCCCGTCAGAGAAAGAGGGGTGAGAGGCAGAGGAGGCGGTGGTGGTGGTGGTGGTGGAGTAGAAAAAAGCCAGGGAGGTGGGGGGAGTGGGAGCGAGGTGAACAAGCACATCTTTATGTATGGCTTCCGTCTGCAAAACGCTCTGCCACCCCAGGTTTGATTAACAGTGAGAAGAGGAGCCAGTCATTTTTTTTCGCCTCACACCAGCACACATGGCTTGGCAATGACTTTCACATCATTTGAGGCGAAATCGGGAAGCCGTTACAGCACCTTACAGTGATCCGACATGCTTCGCTGCTGCCATCCGGCTTGGCAACCGCAGGGAGAAAAGAGAAAAGGAAGAGAAGTCTGAGGCACTCGTTTTATGCTGAGAATTACCACCAACTCTCTCTCTCTCACTCTCTCTCTCTGTCTCTCGCTTTATCTCATGACTCTCATTCTGTCTCTTTTCTCAAATTCTGAGAAGACAAAGTCACAGTTGCCTTGTTTGATTTGCCCTGCTCTAACCCCTATTTAAAGTCAGTCTTTCTGCAGAAACTTGCACTCAGGAGAGTTACGCAATCAAAAATTGGCACAATGCTGAATAAAAGCTCGTTTACGCAGAGCGTATCACAAATAAACGGCGCCAAGCTGCTGGTGGAAGCGTCGCATCAAAAGAATCACAACAGACTAAAATTGAGAGAGCCACATTTGAGAAAAGCCATGCTAATATAAGCTGAGTATTATGTGTCATTGGGCTTATTGTCAGAAGGTCATGCTGAGTTAAATCTAGTCTACAGACTGAGACAGTGGCAAACAACCTAAAGGAATAGTTAGGCATTCGGGAAATACATGTATTACCTTCCTTACCCACAAACTACCAACCTCAGGCTTTTCAGTCGACTGCATTTGACAGAGATGATTAGGACTCAGTGCTGCAACTCTTTCTGAGGTGTGTGTATTTAAGAGAGATGGTGTAAGGTGGACTTTTGCATACAATGTTTCTGGAGGCTAATGTATAAATGTCTTACTCAGAGTGCTGCATTGTCACTTTTTGACAAGCCTGCCAAAACCCATGATATTTATAATTTATATCATGTTACCAGTCAATAAAAAAATAGGTACTGCGCCCTGACAGAGAAGGTTGGGCAGTATTTTCTGGAAATCAAGAAAAGGTTTACCTGGGTCCAGAAATTTGAATCGGTCCACTCCATCAGGTTGACTGATTTGTCTTGTGTCATCACGTGAAACGGTTTCTCGATTGAAGAATAGACGATCCATGGGCATAACCAATGATAAGCCAATCGACGCCACAAACGAGATGAATGAGGTTACTGTTGCTTAGCTGTTTTACATACATGGCATGTCTTTTCAATGTTGCCTAACATCATAGTTTGCTTTTACTTTGCTCCGCTTAAAATTGTGTTAGTCTCAGGCAGACACGTTGGTCGTTGGTCTCCACACTCCCAATTTAAGCAGTTCAGGGGGAGGTGATGTCTGACCAAATATGGAAATGTTGTGTCATAAATTTTAATTATGCCTGCTATCAATCAAAAGAAAAAAGTATTTACCTAATCAAGAGCTATTTACATTTGAAACTACTTGCTGTCATCAGCTATGCACATTTATCGATCTCTAAGTATATCTTTTAATGAAAACGTGTTTTTATTTTATGAGTCTGAAGTTCCCACTCTCTGTCTCTATTTTTATGGTCTTTATCAAAGTGTGCCGTCTGCTCTTAGAGGTCAACAATGAGATGAATCATGGTCGCTAACATGTAGCTGTTGGCCTGTTTGACATTGCTTCTTGTAACTGCTGAGTCTCATCAGATTGACACTTCAGTGATATGTATTTTAAATGACATGAAATAATTGCCATGAATCACTCCCTTAAGTATGCAGTGGCTTCAAGTGATAGCCGGTTGCCGTGGTTACTTGCTCCGTATCTTCCTACTTGGACCACATTGTGTTTAATCTTCCAGCCTGCTCACATGTTTGAAAATCCTTTGGCTTTGATTATGGTGACACATTCACACCATGTCCAGGCATTTTATAGCCGCCTCTGGCTGTCACATACCAAGTGTTACATCCCATCTTACTGCCTACCTGTTGCTAGGCAGCCTTGGCAAGCCAGGAAGACCAGCTTTGGCCTATTTGTTTGTTTAGCTGTCATTCGGGGAGGCTAATCCCACCCCGAGGGACTCGTAGCCATCCAGAAACCAGAGATCCAGCCATGTGGACTATCTCTCTCCAAAGACTGAGCAAGAGAGAGAGGGGCGAGAAAGAGATGGAAGGTGGAGAGAGAGACAAGGGCAATTTGCCCTGAGTAAACACCGCTGCTTGTTGTTGTCATCCAAAGCCAGTCATCAATCACGGCCCTAAGCTCTTGGTGGTGACAGCCGCAAGGACGCGCACGCTCTGAAACCGGTTGGATAGTTTATAAAGCAAGACAGTCATTGGTGAAGATCACAGCTGAGTCGCCAATGCAGGGCTTGTTGACTTTTAGGAGCATGTGCTTTTGGAAAACTCTTTGAAAAGGATGGTATCTCTGCTTGAGGTTTTGGCAAAGATGTTACAATGCCTGCTGACAAAGACATCTAGCTGTATTATATTGTAAGGGACACCAAGTTTGTGTGTTGATGCAGTCACATGAGCTTGTGCTTTGCATGCCAAACTCAGCACTCAGCTGTGGTTTTCCAACATGCAAAGCCAGTGGTGTTTTTCCACCTGCTATGGCTCGCTGCTCCAAAGCTGTCTGCCTGGCTGGCCACTGATGTCAGGACCTTTTTCATCCTTTGGTAACTCCCACTTTTCTTCTACTCATGTATCCGTTATCCAAAGATTCCTTAAGGCTAATTTATCCTCCTTTTATTTACGAAAATCGATCTATCCATTACGTCCATTTCAGACATTGTCCTCATACTTCAGTACTTCCTTAATGATGGCATAGATGTAGCCAATAAATGGCACTAGAGGAAAGAGTCAAAAGATTCACACAACAAACAAGGCAACAGGGGAGAAGGTCGTGATAATGTACCTGTAAACAGAGGCAGCTTCTTTCTGAAGTCAGTGTTCACTTCCCATCTGAATGTGATGGTACTTTCTACATCTTAACATGTGCCTCCTTTCCCTAATCCTAAACATGTATGGCAGCATGTGCATTTGTTGATGATCCAGCGTTGGTTATCATGTCCTTTTTTGCCTAAATATATCCATTCCCACCACGCGCTTATGTGCACATCATGGTTTGTGGAATGATACCTAGACCTAAAGTCCACTGCAAAGTGGCAATATGTGACAACTTAAGAGAGCGTGTTGCTCCTGCGGTCATGCTATGCTACTCTGCGTCCACGATGTCCAGTGGTGCTGCTTCGTTTTGTCTAAATTCGAAAGCTTTCAGGAAACGTGCGCAAATACAGACAAAATGGACGCAGAGTACAGACAGAAGGCTTCATCCATCTCCGTCTCTGTTTCTAACATTCAGCATAAATTAGCCCTTATGGTGCTTTTCTCCTTTCATCAGTCCTTCTTACGCTTTCTTTCTGTTTCTGTCTTGTCCTTTTCCTTTTTTTTGTTTGATAAGAAAATTTGACTACAAGATAAAGATTTAATCTTGATCTCATTGTACATGTATTTGAGGTCTCAGATGGGTGGTCACAAACAGATAAAGGATGTTTTCCATTGTCAGCAGCTGATACTAAATTCACTGGAAGATTAAACTGGGTCCCAAATTACCCTAAAGACACTGGTAACTCCAACCAACTGGGTACGTCATGTAGTTTCAGTCATCCCAAACCCCTGCGGGGCCGAGTTGTCTGAATAAGATATGACTTGTATCCTCCAAACCAGGCAGATTCAGCATGAATTGGGATTAGCCTATATGTCAAAGCCTGAAAGCACAATTTTTCACTAAGAAAAATATTATTTTGACACGCAGTCTTGGAAAAAAAACGGCGGTATAAGTGTCAAAGTCGACAGACAGAGAGGGTGAGACGATTCTGTGCCCTGCTTAACTCTTCGAACGGCCTGGGAAGTGCCCTTCTGTGATTTAATGAGACCTGTGGGAAGAGCCATTCATCAGCGTGACAGCATACCTCTGTTTCCCATTGTTCTGTTCTGGTATGTGAGGAGAGCAGTGTGTGTTTTAGCCTTAATGATGGGCTGGCAACCCTTTGATTAGATGGATCTCCTGGTGCTAATTAAGATTTGGGCTGCCAAAAGACATCTGTGTTTATGCCTTCTTCCCTCTACTGTCTTCTGTATGAACAATGCTTGCATGTGTGTGTGTGTGTGTGTGTGTGTGTGTGTGTGTGTGTGAACAGTTTACAGGATGTGTTAAACAGTGTTGGGGATTTTTTTTGGTCTAAACTGGGAGATTTGGTGGAATCATGTGGGCTGACACAAGTGCAGGGCCTCAGGCAAAGACAATGAGCTGTTTCAAGGAATTCTGAATGCAAAAACAGTTTGTTTTTTGCTCCTGTAAAGTAGAATTTCTGGAGATAAAAGACGGTCCTCTGTGTATAAAATCTCCTTTCTTATTTTTTTTTTTTTTTTGAAGAAATTTGCTCATAAACCAAGTGCAGAATTTTCCGGCAAAGTTCAAATGCTGTAACTTATTTCCTGTGGAAAACAGCTAAATAAATCAGGTTGCCATACGAAAATCAAGGCTGAAAATTCCACTTATGTCTTGCAAAAAACACCTAGTTTTGGTGGCGCAGTTGCAGCAGTAAATGCTGCTAATGACTTGCTAAAAAACACCCAGTTTTAGTGACATAATATCTGCTGGAAATGTAGCCAATGTCTCACTGAATAAAACACAACAGTTTTGGTGGCACAATCGCCGAGAGAAATGCTGCCAAAAAATGCCAACATTTGTTTGCAAAATCGCACCCTAAAATACTGTTGATGTCTTGCTTAAAAAAAACACCTTGTATTGGTTGCACAATCAGTGTAAGGCTACCACTGTCCCACAAAAAACACCTAGTTTTGGTGGCTCAGTTGCCGCTGAAACACAAAATAATGACTGGAAATACCCACGCTGTCTAGCTAAAAAACATCTGGTTTTGGTTGCACAATCAATGCTGGCATTGCAAAGTCTTGCCAAAAAGCACCCAACTTCAGTGGCACAATTGCTGCTGTAAATATTGTTATGGTTCACTAAAAAATACCCGGATGTGGTGGCACAATTGAAGCTGGAAATGTCACCAGTGTCTCAGTTAAAACAACCAGTATTGGTGGCACAATTGCTGCTAGAAATGCTGCTGTTGTCTAAAAAAAAATCTGATTTTATTGTTGGTTAGTCTCCATCAATTGTCTACAGGTCAGCAGCTGTCTCACCAAGCTGTCACACCATCCGCTCCACCTCCCGAAGAGAAACTCAGCTCATAAATGTCATCAGAATGACTCACTTTAGAAACATTAATATGATACGTACAATGCCAACATATTCTTTAGATGACTGGACGTGTGCGTGTTCTTCAGCCTCAGCCAATGTGCTTACCTAAGTGTGTGTAAATGTGGCTACGTCATCTCAAAGCAGAGTCCTCAAGGGGTGTTTAACAATGTTAAGTGCAATAAATTCTATTATTCAGAGCTAAACCAATAAAAAACAAATCCATACGGGGCTCTGTGATACAAACGCCAGTTTATGACTTAAAAACATTTAAGAACCCCTGCTGTAGATGTTTTTCCCATCTTTTAACTAAACTGATGGTGTCACATAAATGTTTCACTACCCAATTCCCCCCTTGCATATTTTCAGGGAAGAGAATTTGATAACTTATGCTAACAAGAACGAAGGCATTCCCGTCCTCCCCCCCGACCCTCCCTCCCTCAAAGCACATCCTCCTGCTCTCCAGTTTACTGCTGTGTGTTCTTCAGTCTTTTGCCCCAGATATTATTTCATTGTAAAATGATGCCAATTAGTAAAGCCAGTCGCCGGTGGCTGTGGTCTGGCTCCTTCTGCGTTCCGGCGGGGAAAGTTATTTGGGTCGGCAGCTATTTTCAGCCTGTGATGTTGCCAGGAATACTTTAGGGAGCAGCCACTGTTTTATAAGAGAGCACATCAATAATTTTCATCGGTGCATGTGTGTGTGAGTGTGTGTGTGTGTGTGTAAGAGACAGAGAGAGCTTCACAGACAGAGTTTATTGGGTTTATGTGTGTGTGTGTGTTTGTACCTTTGTGTGCGTCTTAAGTGGCTGTTTTCTTTTGAATATTTGGAGCAGCTGGTGTGTATACTGCATGTGTGCGTGCACTTGTTCTTATGTTACACATGTTGCCATGACTTCCCATTAATTTGAACCACATTAATTTGCCAGCCTTTGAACTTTGAACCCCAAATCTTAACACAGCTGTTATGCCGGGCTTTCTCCTATGCCCTGTAATCACCCGCGTTCTCAAACTCTTCTTGTGGGGCACCAGTTAAAGTGCACACACACACACGTGCACACACACACACGCAGCTAAAGGCCAATGAGTTCCTAACACATTTCTTCGTGCATCTAACTGCTCTCTTTCCTTTCCGCTGAGCAGCCGTACATTGTCAGGCTGAAATTGGGGTGAAAAGTCCTCGCACTCCGCTTCCTGCTGAAAAGCCAGCGGCTCGGCACGGAGAGGGTGAACAGGTTCAGCCTGCCTCCGCCCCGTCCTCGCCCAACCTAAACTCACTCTCTCTCTCCTATCTCTTGGAGGAGAGCCCACAAGCAGTAGCGGTGGCAAGGAGACGTCTTTCAATATTTTAAGCGGCTTGGGCTAATCTTTGTCGCTCAGGTTTGTTTTGAAAGCATTGCCGTGGGAATAAAGACGGAGCGACAGCGCCCCACCTCCTGTTTGCACGCTCATGGATACACATAAAGTCACCAAGATGTACACGCTCTTGCGTAACTGCACAGATTCCCCCTTTTGCAAATGCCAGCACCACCCTGAGCTAATCCACCCTGGCCTTGCGAGACTGTGCCACTGACCCGCTTTTGCTGCTTGTTTTCTTGTGGCCACGAGGTTTGGTGCTGCGATGAGTGACAAACCCTGAAACTGTGGCCTTAACAGACAAGCTAAATGTTACACAACACCTGCACGCCGAAAGCTAAACACAGAGCAGTCTGGCAGAAAACAGAGGTGGCTTCCTATTCAGCCGTAAAGGAGCATGTAAGAATGAACCATTTTGGCTCTTATCAGTACGGGCACGGCGCCACAGTTGCACTTCACGGTTTGTGGACGTGATTTGGGTACCGAGCGACCCTCTCTGACTGGCACTGTATGAGGAGGAAGCAGAGTTTTTCCGCTTCACTGTTCCCTTTATCTCTCCCCTCTACTCCTCTGTTATTTTCGGCCCTCCTCCCCTCTCCCTCTCTCTCTTTCGCTGCTCGCCGCTCTTTTGTTTCTCCGTGCCTTTTCCAGCCAAGGCCCCATTCTCTTGCCCCGTCATTGTGTGCGGTAATGAAGATTAGCCAGCCTGCCGCACACAATGGGGTCCCCACATCCGGAGCACAGACTCCCCAAATCCTGCTGCAAGCTGCTAACCCCGGTGTAAAACCACTGTTGTTGCCGACCCCCTCTATCCACACATATACATATTCTGATTCACACATGAGGACACACAAATGTGTCCAATACGCACTCTGCACTCCACCGTGTTGAAAGCAAATGGCTGAAATGTCTCCTGATTAGATTAGGATGGTTTTGACAGCTGAGAGGGAGCGCTTGGCGACTCATACGCCGATAAACAGCAGCTCACCCAAATCCAGTTAAAGAGAGACAGAGTTCCCCTCCCCAGCGAGTGCAACACGGCTCCACTCGTCGGGATTATACCCCCCTCCTCATCCTCCGTGCCCCGCTATTCTCCTCTTTGCTCCGATCTCATCCTCCTCTCCATCATTCTTCAGTCTCAAGATGCTTCCTCTCTTCTCCTCTGTTCTCTCCTCTATCCTATTTCACCCTCACCTCTCTGATTCTCGACTTAATACCAGAACAAAGACATTTTCCACACTTTGTCACAAGCTATTTAGATGGAGCAGCAGAGGTCTTTATATGCTGTGCACTTGTTGTATCCCAATCCTAAGACCTCTTAATATTGTCTGTTTTGCGCTCAAGGTCGGCAGATCTTCGCAACTTCAATCTGTTTACTTGTCGAGCTACTTGTTTAGCTTTACTTGTGTTTAGAGGATGCATGTGTGGCTTTGTTTGTGTGTAAAGATGGATTAATTAAATATGAAAACAGTTTTTTGTTGTAGTGTAAAAATACTGGAGGAAAGCAGCATGTCCACTCATTTGGGAAGCTAGGACCAGTGAATTTGTGCACTTTTGTCTAACACTTTTGGGTTAATTGATTGTTTAAAATATATCAAGTTTATTACATCCAAGTTAACCAGTTGTCATAAAAATGGAGCCAGAGCTTGGAGCTATTGAAGGACAGCTGAGTGGATCTGTCTGTTTACCAAGTACTTGAGCTTCAACCTTTTTTCTTTAAAGGTGCCCTATTATGCTTATTTTCAGGTTCATTTTTGTTACATAACTGACTAATGGAAAATAGCATCACTTCTACTATGAAAAATCAGCAACAAAGGTTACATGTTTCCCTGATGTAGCACTTTACTTGCAGTACAGTATATCTGCACGCTAAAAATGAGTAAAAGCTTCTAAACCAAAGTCTTCACAACCAGACATGTTCCAACAGGAATATGATCCAAAATTAGGGATCATTTTACAACATCTAGAACCAAGATTACAGGTTTTCCTGATAATAGCATGTAGCTACATGTAGCAGTGTACTTGCAGCCAGCAAATTACGTAATGAAGTATAGGGGCACTGTCTCCCGTGAAAAGTAACCAATAAACCCAAATCTTCACCGCTAAACACGTTCCAACAGAACTTTGATCTGAAATCGAGGGAAAATGAACAACACTGGCAACCAAGATAACGTGTTTCCCTGATGTGAGCAGTATATACCTACATGTAGCAGTGTTGTTACACCCAGGGACTGGCTGTAACAGAGAAAAGCGACACTTTCTACCATGAGAAATCATCTATTAGAGCTTCTATACCAAGATTGTGCCCGGAGCAGATGATTACATAAAAAAATCTGTCTCAAGCCCATGGTATCTCGTAGCCAGAGTAGAGAAAAATACTGAGAATAGTCTGAATGCTGAGGTTTTTGCTCACTGGGATTACTTTTACATATATTTATCTCATTATTTGAAACTATGGCCACGTTTAATATAAACATCCAACATTGTTACATTATATATATTTGACAGAAAATAGGGAAAAGCATGATTGATCCCCTTTAAAGTAAATTAGCGTCCATATCGTGCCATGGGAAGACAGAGGGGAGGTCCCTGGTGTCGAAGATGATGCGGATATGTGGTTTCTGTTGTGTCTGCTCTGAGAAAGCAATGGGAAATGTCTTTCTGCTCCATTAAGCAGAGGTCACCAGGTTTTTGCGCTCTGAGTGCTCCATCATTGTGGCTTTCCTGCTAGATGAAAGGTGCTTTGAAGATTTCCCATCACACACTAACACACATACACATGTCGTGTAAACTGGCAGTGACTGAGGGCTTAGTGGGGTGATGTCTTGCTTTAAACACGGTCCTTACACTGTTCTGCAAAGGACACAAACACAGGTTCAGTTACCATTTTGATGAGTGATGTGCTTCTGACTGAATTTCCTTGTCAGTGTAAAGGATAAGTTTGATATTTTTCAACCCATTTTTCACTTGTTTTTATGTCTAAGTGACTAATGGAAATAAAAGTTGGTTAAATTGGTCCAGTATTGAGCTGCGAAAAAGACTGCAGTGTAACTACTTACGGTATGTCTGTACCGTCGATTTCCGTCCACTAAAGCGATTGATTTTGCCACTGATAGGTTCAGATTGTTGTTAAAATGTCTGATAAGTTATGGAAAGGTCCCCACAGAGATTCATCCTTTTTGATTATCCAGAAACATCCGCCAGAATCCATTTAAATAAACACTAATTTCAGTGTGTATAGAACCAGCACATTATTATGTACAAATGGGTTAATTAAGGGTTTTTTCAACCAAACCAGAGTTGGTGATTGTTGGGACAGTAGAAAGATAATCCAAGATGGATTTTGTGAGTTTTATTTTTATTTATTTTTACTTAGAATAATATTCTGAGCCTGTCAATGGTAAAATCAAGCAATTTTAGTGGAAGAAAATTGACAGTGCAAACAGGCCCAGAGTGGTTACATTTCAGCCTTTGTCGCTGCTGCAAGCTGCAGCCTCAATACTCGCTCAATACTGGAACAAGTTCAAAATATGTTGTCCTCATTGGTAACTTAAACACATATATAAAGAGGAACAGGGTCCAGGTTGAAAATGACTGAACTTAACCTTCAAGTGCATAAAATATAATTCCATTTAGTCCAACAAAACTAAATTGAATTTGCTGCCTGAAAACTCAAGTGCCTATTAGCGCATCCATCCAAACAAAAACTGACAGTGTGCAAAGGAAGTGTCAGGCTTACAACCATATGTGCATTATTCTCTCAAACTCAGTCAGCAAATTGTGATTTAACAACTGGCAGTGTCTGTTATCAGCCTGAAGCCCGCACTGTGTAAAACTGCCTCAAGGTGCTGCGTTGCCAAGCTTTGACGGAGAGGCTGACGGCGGCCCCTGATTATTACTGTGAGGCTAATGTCGTCTGATAAGGCCGTGTGTGTAATTAAGCTGTTTCGGCGGTGTGTTATCTGCAGCTAGGTGAGGCTCGGCTGCCTGGAGAGATGGAGCTGTTAGTAGGCGAGGAGGACGACTCTCCTGTCTGTGGCTCCTCAAGCTTCAAATCTTTCCCTCTCTTTCTTTGGTAATCTTATGCACCTGTAGGTGGGAAGATGCTGTGGCTTCACCTTTTCTTCAAACTTTCCAGATCTAAAATGTTGCATCGCTTGAATAGAGTTTTTTTCACCTGTCTGTCTCTTCCCTCTTCTCTCAGGGAAGGCAGATAAATTAGCTCTGTCTCTCCCCTCAAGCTCTGTCTCTTTGTGTCTCTCCGTCTCTCCTTTGCGTCGTTGCTCTGGAGCCCCATCGAGGCACCAGGAGCTCCAACATCCCTCCGGCCAAACACTACACCCCCTGCCGCTCTCTCCGTTGAGAATAACAGGGCGAACTGAGGGCGCTCCGCTATTCAGATCAGTGTAGAGGAAAATGAAGCGTTAACCTCCCCACCCGCTCCCCACACTCTTTCCCCTCCTCCTAGCCCCGTAGGCAGGTTCCCCCTGCTCAATTGGGATCCACCAAAGACGCCATGCTGCTCTCCAAGGAGTCTGGAATCTGGGGGCCACGGCTCTTAGTGAGTGCACGGGAAGGAGCAAAACCCCGAAGGGCAGCTTAGAGGGGAGGAGGTGCTTTTCTGAGATTTTGTGTGTGTACGTGCAAGGGGGTGCTGTGTAAGTATTGCTCAGTGAAGCTATAGATTACCGTCTCTGTCAGCTGCGACGGCCACCGCTGATGAGCTCCCGCGCGGTATCATTTCGTATCGATTAGGCACTGCGACGCAAACACACAAAGGCTGTTGGCGAGATGGCCGGTGCCTAGGGCTACCGGTCATTTAGCTGTCACCTCAAAGTGATGGCTTGGCCTGGCTCACCAGATCAATGGGAGACACAGGCCCTCTAACACACTATTCTGGGATAAGACACACATGTGCACACATATGCACTTACACACTGCAAACGACTGCTCTCTGAATTAAGTGCCTGACCAAACTTTTCTTTCGATAAAAGTGTCGAGCGTGGCGCTGAATTACAAGTAGCAATAACAAAGATGGCTGTAAACAGTAAAGTTAAATAGTAAAACATAAAATGGAAAAGAATAGGACAATTTGGTAAGCTGGTTTAATGCAGGTCAGATTTTCCTGTTGATTTCTGTGGTGCAGCTTTACTTGAAGGGTAAAACTGTGATTAATTTCTCAGAAGGATTTTAAACAGAGCAGTGGTACAGCATTCACACCCTATGAATCAGACCGAGGCCCTCATTTTTCCTGTGACCAATGACATTGTGCGATGTAAATAACAGCACGCAGCAAGCAACAAACAGACTGTCAGCTGAATATCGAACAACAAAAGAAGAGAAGCAAGGCAACAGAGGAGCCGGTGTGAAGTCATCCATGACGTGAACATTACTCACTTTTAAACTGAATAATCAAACCCCTGCTAGAAATAAACATGGCCAAATCGAGGAATCAAAATGTCATGTTGGTGTTCGAAAGGAATCTTTTTCCAATTTGTGTAAAATGAGGATGACAACTGAAAGAACATTCTGTGCAAACAAAGAAAATGGAAGAATGCTGGCATTGTACATTTCTGGATATGTTACATTTGTATGCTTTATACATATCATATAAAACTCAGTGAAATAAAATGACATAGATCAGCTTGCATATTTATGAGATGAGTTTTACATCAGAAGGAGGAGGGTATGACAGCTTTTAAGCAACAGACAGCAGCAATCACTGTTTGAGACCAACAAACAACAAAAATGGGTATTAACCACACATTAGGACATTTCCAACCTGGTTTGTTGCACCAAAACTAGATATTCTTGAACTACACATTGGATCATTTCCAGTCTTGTTTGTTACAACCATGCTGGGTATTTGTAGATCACATGTCATGACATTTCCAGCTTTGTTTTGACCAAACTGGATATTTTTTAATGACACATTAAGACATTTCTAGCTGTGTTGGTTACAACAAGACCAGGCATTTTTTAATGACATGTTAGGTAATATGAATGTTTTGACAAAACCAGGTATTTTTAACCACAGGTTGGGGCATTCACAGGTGGGTTTCTTGCAACAGAACAGGATTTTTTTTTAAAAAAAAAATCTGTGGGGACATTTTCAGCCTTGCCTGTTGCAACAAAAGCAGGTATTTTTTTAGGAATATGTTTGGACATTTCCAGCCATGTTTGTGGCAACCAATCAAAAAAAAAAACAAGTGCCTTTTTTGTCTATACCAACCACACATAAAGAACAACACTGTCACAATATAAAACTGAAAATGTAAACCTTCAGTTTCAACATACAGCTAGATATGAAGCATGCAAATTTAACAAATGAAACATACAGATGTTACATGTCTGTAGTTTGCAGAAGTATGCCACGCCAAGGTTTATTCTGGCATCAAATGTATACAGCCTCATCATAATATCAGGAAGCTACAATTATATTAAAAAATAAATAAAACCTCATTTGCCATGCGACTATGAAAGTAGAGCCAACTAAGCTTGGCATAAAGAGTTGAAGTAACTAACCAGGCTTTATAATGAAAGTATTGTAAAATCTACATAACCCTGAATGTTGCAGCCCTGCGAGGAAGGTGCTGCAGGGAGTCATAGGTCATATTTTTTAAAAAAATGTGACACTCCCCCCCGCCCCCCCAACGCAGGGCATGTAACAATAGTGCTGCTTCACCCCCTCCAGCTCGGGTCCCCCTCATAGTCCTGCCCTTTTCAACCCTGCTAGCATCAGCGCTGAATATTATTCATAGCACCTTGTCTCTATCAAGGCATCTGTAAAAACTAAACACGATTATCCTAAAATTAATGAGCCGTATCCACCCCATTACATTTATCTGTTTAGTGGTGTTTTGGGCCTTCCTTTAGGGCATTATGCATGCTCTTCTGTTCATATTTATAACCCAGGCTTTTTATTAGCGACGTAGCGGGGTGCTAACAGTTGGGAGGCAGCCTGCGCTTTGATGGTGATGGCAGGCGGCTCAGCGCAGGCCAAATGTGAAAGGAGAGAGGATCAGCTGCCAGGCCAAGGGCCCAGTGGAAGACGGGAGGACAGAGTGAGACAGAGAGGAGGAGGAGAAGGAGAAAGAAAGACATTTTTAACTTAAAAGTCAGAGAAGTTAGTGAGGAGGACTGGTTCACAGCTCTCAGCACGACTCGACTTTGCAAGAAGCGTGTCTTGTGATCAGCGAATATTTATCACACCTGCTGTATTTTAAGCCTCACTAACCTGAGGTGTGTTCTGCATGTGTAATTCAGTGTGCATAAGTGCATTAGTCTATGGGTCACTTTCACTTTTTTTATTGGCTTTTTGAGCATTTTCTGTTTAATTGTGGATGGCTTTATACCTCAGTAAAGCACAAGCACAAAAACTGTGCAGTGACCTAACCCTTACCCCTAACCCTAAGTCGATGTTGGTACTTTTTGAGTATATAAACTCCTCTGTGGGTGCTGAGTCTTGTGTTTTCACATTGATTCTCCCACATGTAGCACGGATTTCTATTTATGAGGATGAGATAAACAATATGGAGAGAAAAATCTGACGCCCATGCACAATTTGTACAAAACACTGCTAAACTGTGCATTTTCTGAATGTTTTAATGAACTCAAAGCAGACCTTTATTGCCACCTGGACCACAATTTCTCATCATTTACCAGTCAGTTATGACTGGCAGCTTCAGTCCCTTGTTGCAGAGGGATTGAGGTAAAGCTATCCAGTAAATTTATGTAGAATGTCAAACTGAAAACTAGACAGAAAACATATCTTTTTAAAATTATTATTGAAGGCTGCCAGTGACTGAAGCCACAGCTGAAAACCATCAAGGTAATTAGCTGTGCATTAAGGCCACAATTACACGAGAAGGACCCTACTAAAAATGGAAAAGTCTTTCCTTTGTGTTTTTTAAAAATACTCATTCATATTTGTAGCAGCAGCACAAACGCAGCTCGGTAGTCTGTGTTATTGTTGCCCCCCTTGCACATGGCTCTTTGTCTGAAACATAATGCGTGTCTTACAGGATGCGTGCATTGCCAGTATACAGCGACAGAGGGGGTGGCGTTTTCAAAAAATTACACTCTGGAACCCGGCCTCAAAAGTTTGTGTTTTCAGGCCCCCAGAATGCCTCTGTCATCTACAACTCAAATTTCTCGATCTGGAGCTAATGTTTGTTTTTTCCATTTTGGGCAATCTCTGTGTATGAGGACCCTCTCACTATGTAGATATATACTACTCATCCTAATGTAACAAAAATGCAACAATTCTCATTTTTTAAGTGATTATATGCAAAAAAAAACATATTCTCCCCCTAAATCTTCATACTTGACTTAAATCTTAATAAGAAAGCAACATTATTATGCACTACTGCTCTGATTTCACGCCTCAATGCTCAAACTTCAATCAATGTCAACTTTGACCTTATTTGTTCGGAGCCTTTCATTGCTCAGCCAATTAGACGAGACATCACCTGACATAACCTGAAAGTGACTCGTGATGAAACAGGTTTCATACAACTCTGCTTGATTGATCGTGATAGGTCTTTTTCATGGAAGACATTTTGACAGCGGGAAAAGCACAGGTGTAAATAATATTAATGATGGCTGAATTTCATTCAGCTGCTTTAGTTTCAGGGTCCTGGTGTTGTGCATGGTCCTTGCCATTTGTCATGTATAAAGAGCTTTAGTCCGTGGTTATTAGAAGTGTGTTATTTGTTCATTTTTATGTATGAAACATTTTATTTTCTTTGCCCTCAGTTCAGATTTGAGTGGGTATGTTGCTCAAAAGATGCTCTGTGCTTTGTCTTGTTTTGCCGCCTTTAATAATTGCCATGGTCTCAGAACATATGATGAAACATAGTGGTTTTGAAATGCTCGTGGGAAGAATAATCATGTAAGAGTCCATTCTTTGATTTAAAGCTGTTTTCATTGTCTATTTTTTTCTCTATTTAGAATCCGCCATGTGAAATTACTTCTCTCTGACTCACTTATTTCTCTGATTTATTGTCTCTAGTCTCGTTCTCTGTGAGTGTGTGCATCTCTGTCACTGGAGTCGCAGTGCTTATCAGAATGCGGGGGTGTGGGTTTCATGTCAACATAAGGGGGGCACATATGAAATGGGAGTTTGGGGTCCTTTGCTAGAAAATTTTGTGGATCAAACACCTAAATATTTGCATTCTGGTTAATATTATGCATCAATTTGTGCCTTTTCTGTATCAGTTTTTGGTGTAAATGTGTACATTTCTGAGTCAGAAGGCAAAGCTCTTTGATTTACCAGTCCATCTATGTTTCCACCCTCAACTATGGTCATGAGCTCTGGGTAGCGACTGAGAGAAGGAAATTGCAGATACAACCAGCTAGAATGAGTCTCCTCCAGAAGGTGTCTGGGCTCAGACGTCCGGGGGGAGCTCGGCGTGGAGCCGCTGCTCCTTCGCGTCAAAAGGGGCCAGTTAAGATGGTTTGGGCGTCTGATCAGGATGCCTCCTGGAAAACGTTGCTGGGGACAGGGACATCTGGAGTGCTTTGCTTGGCCTGCTGCACCAAAAAAAGAGAAAAAAACATATGAAGCACTGGGCAGGAGATTGGAGCAGCAGTTTCTCTTTTGAATTTGTCTTTAATGTATTGAGGGAATGCTTTTCCATAGAATGATCTTTTTATGTATCAGACAAGGGGACGACAATGGATGAAACTTGGAGAGACAATTCACATATTTTAAATGCTGAGTTCTACGCATCCCCGGCATCCTATGTCCCCATGTCCAGTGTTGTCTGCTACAAATGCTGAACTGGTTAAATGCTTCATCAGAATGTAATATAACCTGTAAGTGTGTTTGTTTACCACAGATCTTAGTTTCTGCAGTGATCCAAACTGCAGTGTAAAAAGTCCCATTAACTTTTTGACAAGTAAATCAGGACAAAGCTAACTTCTGTGTCAGCCTACAGAAAGCATCATCCCTGAAACCTTCAATAGCACTCCAAATGAACAATCTAGCTCCAAAAACATGAAACATTTACGTGGCGGGAGATATTTTAATCTTGGCGGTCTGCCACTAATAAGCAGGTGAACAGTTGGGGCACATTTTGGTCATTTCACTTACAAGTGGAATCATGTTCCTCCCTCAGATTGCCTACTGGCTCTGTGAAATGCTCAAGAGGAGCACTCCTGAATTTGGTGATGACTGACTTGTTCCAGGGAGATGCTGGAATCTGGAATCTGGTCCCAAGTCACCCTGCTACCAAGGCGATTTCCTCCGGTTTGGAGGTGGAGGTCGGCCTGCTGGAACAGCCATTGGATTGTCTCAGCTTATCCTGGCTTGCATGACGGAATTATCCCGAAAGCCTTTTAGGAAATGAACCCTGGCTTTATTCAGAGCCAACTGATGTTGGCTCTCCAGATCGGCATTTGTCCAAACAGAGCTGAAGCGGGCCATGAACGCTCCTTTATCCTGGCTATTGTGCTTTTTTGGCTCTTGATTCCATGCCTACACACAAGTTGCACATTCACTTCAGGCCACGAGATCAGCAAATACATGTGCGTAGGTGTTTCGCACACAGACACACGCACACACAAGCACTGCATAATTACGCACGGAGCGGCGTAATTATGCTGCATACACGTGCACTTGCAAAAATTATGCACACAAACAGCCATAATTGCATGGAGCCACAAATACACCCACACTGCACACACAGGAACCGCTGATCAACTGTGTGACCTTCTCTCTTACAATGTTAATGTCACCACCTGGGGGAGGAGAGCAGTGGAAGGAAGGGGGAGCATGATGGAGTGACGGGAGAAAAGGAGGGGGTACGACAAGGAAGTCTGTCGCACCCTCAGCCTCTTTCATCCCTCTTATGTCGTCAAACATCCCCTCTGCATGCACACACTTATACACACACTCCACCCTCCGCCGCCGACATCCAAGCTCGCACATCACCGTAGGTCGTAACCTAACATTCACTGTGAATGAACCCTTTTCTGCGTCTGTGTGTGAGGCCGCTGACAGGATCCTGTTATGCCAAATGTCACACTTCCAAAAAGGATTCACCCCCCGCGGAGAAAATGAAGTCAACACCTTCCTTTCGCTTTTTCTCTCGCCTCTCTTGCCTCCTTCACCTTGTCCCTCCATCATCCTCCTCCTCCTTCTTCTTCCCCCCTTCTCACTTATCCGTTTCTATCCTCTTTTCCGCTCCCTTGAACTATCTCTACCTCACACACACACTCACCTTGCAGTCCTCAGCGTTTTGCTGAATAAAGTCCCCTTTAACTGGCTGGTTTTAGCGGATAATTAGTCCTCACCTTGGGAGAGGAGGAGACAACAATGAGGAGAAAAAAGGAGAGAGAAAAGGGTGATTTGGGAGAATCGATAGAGGCAGAGGGCTATGGTGGGAGCGAGGTGGATGAGTTGAAAGATGTTCTTTACATGTGCGCACTCCCTTCATCATGTCTCACCGCCTTCAATATTTAATTGCGCTCTGAAAGAAAGAATAAAGGCAAAAAAATTCTCATTTAATTCACTGGCCACAGCTATCAAGGAGACAGTAGAGACCTGAAAGTTTTTTTAAACCATCACAAGAAAAAATAAAAACATGTCACAGCAGAGGGAGGCAGCTGTAGATGTGGTCAAGTTTTAATTTGATGTCAGTATGCAAAAACTGTAAACAGTAAAAAAAAAAAAAAAAAAAACAACTCCAAATTCTTTTTTGTTCCTGGAAGACTTAGAGGAGAAATTACACTCCCTTAGCAACAGACACCCCCCTCCCAAAAAGGGAGAAAAAAAAAAGCGCAGGTTTATTTTTAGAAGGTGCAAACAAGGAAAGGAGGAGGGTGGCGAAGTGGGGGTGTAAGATTGTAAATGTCTCTGATGTGTTCAGTCTGTACAACCTTATTCCTGATAATGGAACTAGCTCCTCTGTCTGTCAGTGCCTATTTACACACAAATGAAGTGGCGAGTTGCACGCGCCCAGTGGAGCTGCTAGCCTCCATCTCAGCTGTCAAAATGGGTTAGCGGCTACAAGCGATACACAACGATCCTTGGGATCAAACTGGCGCCGTCCATTCAAACATAATAGCTTCATCCTTGGACGTGGAGCGTCTCTTCTTTCCCCCTCGCCAGCTCTCCTCTCCTCTCCGAACCTTGCCAGCTTGTTGTAAAGTAATAGACTTCTCAGGGATGCCAGTTCACACAAATCGGGGATGTAGTCTTTTATTTGCCCTCCGAAGGGGAGAGGTGTTTGGAGTAATAGGGATGAAGCAGACCATAACTACAGCTGAATAAATCTTCCTATCTTGGCTCAGCGGAAGCCAGTGCACACATGGCTTGTCAAAGCTCTATAAATGTTGTTTGATAGGAGTTCTGTTCAGTTTAGGACTTCTCCTCCCGCTATCCACTCGGCTCGCTTTCGTTCCGTGCTACAGCGGTTGCAATCAATCAGTGTGTAATCAGTCGTCGAGGCGGAGCTGCCAGGTAATCCTGGCTGTCTTGGTGGCTATCTGTGCGTGTGCGCATGTGACAGCTGGCAGAGCTGCTAAGTTGCTTGTCTGGGTGAGTGGATGGCACCACGCAGATTTCCTCGCCGTGGTGTGTAAAGGCATATCGGATGATCTGATGGCTGTTGAAATTGTCAAGTGGGGATGGGCATTTTCAGTGCCCAAACTTACCTTTCTTCCTCTCTCCCTTGCAGACCTGCCTAGAATTGGAGCGTTACCTGCAGACGGAGCCCAAGCGTCTCTCAGAGCTTTTCGACCAAGACCTGGATGGCCTCCTAACTCCAGCCTACCTGAAGGAGGACGGCGAGGAAGAGCTCACAGAAACCCTGCTCCCCAGCCTGCCGAGCCTCCCTGAACCCCCGAGCCCACCTCCAGTCATCCTCTGCCCAACGCGGAAGAACTTTCCCTCCACTGGTACAATGAAAAGAGACCTTAAACCTAAGGGTCTGGATAATGTAGAAGGCATGGAAGGGGTCCACCAGGCCCAGCTGAGCGCCGTCACCTCCCTGACGCCCCCATCATCGCCAGAACTCGGCCGGCACCTCGTCAAACCCAACCAGACACTGACGGCATCAGCTGATGGGACGCTTACCTTGAAGCTGGTGGCCAGGAAGGTGGGGCTTAGCGCAGCCCGGCTGGTGGCGGCACATTCACTCCCTGTTAGGATGAGGGACGAAGAGGAGGGGGCGGCGTGTGTTATCGGGGTGGGGGAGCTACCAGAGAACAAGAAGAGGATCCACCGTTGTCAATTCAACGGGTGCAGGAAGGTGTACACCAAGAGCTCTCACCTAAAGGCCCACCAGAGGACACATACAGGTGAGAACTGGACACAATCCCAATACACCCCTTGTCTCTTTCACATCACCTTTTCTCCTCCGTTTTGCATGGTCATGTCTACGATAGGGTGTTCCAATTCTTGTTGGGATAGAGGGGTCAGGCGAAGTGTCAAGGCTATATGGCTATACCTCCAAATAAAGGTTTTTCAGACACTCAAAATCAAAAATCGTTGGTGAGATGGTACAGTCGTTGGTACAAGCAACCAAAGAAACCTAAATAATTTTCTTGGTTAGTAACAATATTAAAATTACAGAAACCACTGTATTATTTTAGTTTAATGTCATTTTGTGTTTTATGCTCCGCTTCTTTGTAACAAGCTTAACAAAATAAAAAATTGCGAGTATGCTGATGTGTCAGGGGCAAGCTAGCTAAGGTTAAATTTTTCTTGCAGATTTGTGCAAAGCAGTTCTGCATTGTGACAGATTTCCATGTTGCATACCCAGCTTTGATGGCATATGACGCCCAAAATTTAATCTAAGTGCAGCAGCAAAGTTGCAAAATTGCTGCACTTGTTACTGTATCTGTACAGGCTGAGCACAAATTGCTATTGTCAGCCTACAGAGCAGCGTTATTGGCCTGGTAATGAAGCAGTGTTTTGGTTTGGTTTTTTTTTTATTTGTTTGGTTTGGAAATGTGAAACTTAAATTCTGCAAAAGAAGTGTCCGTTTATGTAAACGGCAGCATTAAAATGAAGTATCAGGGTCTTTAAGGGTTTTATTCCATTTTATGAAGGAAATTTTAAACCACTACTCCTTGTAACTCTGTTTCGAGGGGCAAGATGGCCTTCAAAAATGAGTAGAATGCAAATGAGGTACTTTTCTGGTTTTACCAGCACTTAGTATGATTGAAAGAAAAAGCACTATGTTAGAGATGGAATATTGTGCTGCTTTTTTGTATTTGCAGCACAATAAGAGTTTGTCGATCAAATCAATCAATAGTTCTAAAGTTTTAGTTTGCATGCTCGGCACAAAGGAGTAAAATGACTTTTCTACAAAGCCTCCTCACTATGCAATACTCATTTCACCTCAAGATTGGTTCAATACAATTATATAGAATAGTCCACTCAGATCACATTAATATACAACTTTGTGTTCATGTGTATGCTTGTATATGTTTGGCTAGGGGCTGTTCAGAGACACGGGGTTACATAATGTATAGTTTGTGAATATGAGCATATTAGTTCAGATATCATGTGACCCTATGAGACTTTCAGTCAGGCACCTCTGAGGACACCTCTCCGACCAGGAGGTAGCCACTTGATACACCTGCTGGTAATAAACTTGATTGACACTCAGTGTTGGTGACAAGCTAAAAAGGCTCAGTCCTGCAGCTAAGTGGCTGCTGCTGCCTGAAGGAGACACACTCAGAGTGTCTGCACTAAACACAGAAACTGAACAAGCTTTCTATCAATTTGGGTGTGCATTGGTGTTTCCTTGAAATCTCAGTCACTCAATCACACGTGTTTACTCCACGGGGCAATTTGCATGTGGGTGATTTGTTTGGTCTTTTGGGGAGGTACACTGTTTGTATTTTCCTGCAAGAGACGTAAAATGTGGACTGTTTTAGTCGCGCACATCCAAAAGCCATGTAAGGCATGTGCTAGACCTGAGGAGTAGCAGTCAACAACATGAAAAAAAGTCTACACACTGTAGCTCCCTCACAGGTGTAAATTAATATGAGAAATATATATACAATTATACCCCCTCAAATACATGATGTAATTTTATGTGATATCTACAAATACATGTTTTAACAATCCGCATTCATATGATAACATTGTGAAAATGATCCTCATGTCCACGGATCCACAAAACAATTGAAAAACGCTGTAGTATGTATGCCAGGCCAGTAGTTGGCAGTGTAACTTTGTAATGATACACTGTAGAAAGACACCACCCGCATGCGCAAAGTGCGACCGTGACGTCATCGTTCTCTCAAGATTCGCGCATTGCCAATTTACATAGCGACAGAAGGAGTTGCATTTTCAAAAGATGATGTTGTCATGTGAACAAAAGGCCAATGTTTGTAGAAGAACGTGAGCCCGAAATGTCACTTGCGGATGTGTCAGTATGTTGCACATAAGGGAGCCAGAGTGTGTGGACTGTTTTGTGTCTTAACATTTACATTTATCCATGGTTTATGTGAGCTCTTCAACCAGTTCATCCATTCAGTCATCCTTCCAGGGCAGACATCGTTCTGAATTCCTAGATAACCTGACTTGAGATAATTGAGGTAAATCCCCCGCTTCACATTCTTGGAACAAGTACAATATTCCCATAAAGTGATAAGAAATGTAAAGAAAAAACAGCCAAGTAATCACAGAACAGGCTTAAACCTTGGTCCCCTTGTTGCCATATAAAAATATCACCACCTAAGATAAAAATGTGATGATTTCAGAAAACCCACTTCTCTTATCCCGCTCTTTAAGTACTTCTCTGTGCCAAACCAGGACGGGTCCTTCTTGTCAAGGTTCTTCTAAAGAAGGAAGGGGGGAGGGGTTCAGGAGCTATAACTCTCTCGCTCTTCCATCTCAATCCCAAACCACTCAGACCCCTGTCGGGGAGCTGTCCTCCGTCTGAGTAACTGCACAGTGATGGATGGATTGACCTGGATAGGCTGCCATTTCCCCGGTTTATTTCGGGCCCTCCCCGTCCTCTATGCGTTCTATAGTGTAAGTCTAGGTCAGTGGTTCTCCATCTGAGGGTGTTCACAGGGATAGTGATGGGATCAATTTAAGACCAGGAAAATATGTTTTCTATATCACAGTGTATTATAATCTTAAGAGGCAGGTCATAAGGGACGCCATCTGTATGTTCATTGATAAGGGGGGAGGGGGAAGAAAAAATGTTGTTGGCATTTTAAATAAGCAGGGTTATGGTTCACTTCCCATTTGGCTTTAGGTGTTGTTCTTACCAAACACACCAGGAGTGTATTTGAACTCTTAAGTGCATTATTAGGAAAAGTGAGAGCCTAATGTTTTGAATTCAGGTAGAAATAATTGGCTTAAAATGTAGTTCCCTTCCGCTCCTCTAAAGGTGCAGACACACCAACTTGTTCTCATTCCAAACTTATAAAATAGCTGCTGCTCTGTCTGTGTAAGTGCGCAACGCCAAAGGCACCTTTTGCATGCTCAGGAAATGCCGCTTGATGGCATCAGATAAAAACGTGGCTGGACAGAACCAGTTATAACAAGTTTGATCTGTTTTCCAGTCTTGATGTTAGTTGTTTTTTTTACTTTCCTCACTTGCAAATCTGTCCTCGTTCACTTAACTGAACTGCCAGTCAGAGATTTCACTCAAAGATGTTGTAATTCAACATGCTGCATCAACTGTAAAAAAAAAAAAAGCTCAGGCGGCCTGACAGCACAAAAAATAGGAGAATAGACCGCCCGACACTGATCAACAGCCAACACACCTGCATAGCCACGGGTGTGCTAAGATGTGCCTGTGCTACCCATAGAGGTGGCTAGCACACCCAAAAATCAGGTAGAGAATACATTTCTAGTAATAGCCTTATTGAAATGTTTTGTTTTAAACACAGCCCGCTACTTTGTCGTTTCACTTCTGTCTGTGGATCGCTATAATGGAGTTATAAAGGAGCTGCAGCCAAAAATTCTGTTTAAACGCTATGCAAAACTGGCAGGCTATTAATCTCCTGAGCGATATTTCAGTACCACGGACAGCGTTGTGTCCTACACATCCACCAGCAGCCATGACGCAGAACAAACAGAGCTGTCCATGGTTCTGAAATAACATTTAGTTTTATCACGTTTCTCAGCCAGTCTTTTTTGTTTTTGCTTGTTTTTATAATATAAACAAATAAATATATAAATTTTAAGGCCTCCCTTACAGCCAGTTTTACTTCCCGTTAAATGGTTAACTTTATTTCAAGAGAAAATGGGGATGTGTTTAGAGTCAAATGAGGTCGCCATCACTCATGTTAAAAGGTTTTTTTTTTATATTAGGAACAATTGATTAGTATCATGCCAAAGTACAATTGCCTCCGCTCTCGAGTCCCCCTCCCCTCATCTTTGCATTAACAATATTGTTTCGCACATGAGAACAGTTACGTCACGAGCTACATGACTGTTGCTTATGTTGTTGCTAAAGTGTAGAAAGAGTCCCAATCCCAAGCCAAAACAATGGAGGTGAGCTTTGCATTAGACCTACTAATATTTATGTTTGGGAGACAATGGCCACAGTTACTTGCACAGAAAGATTCTCCTATTATTCTGAATATGACATTATTCTGAATTTGATGTTTAAACAGCATATTCTGTTTAAATGTTTCAAATTAAGCTGTTTTCTGAATTTAGCATATTTCGATTAAGATGGGAGGTATGCCGACATTATTAGGGTTTTAAGAGCATTATTTGGACATGTATACAGCAAATTCAGAATGTTCCTCTCAGCTGGGGGGTTTCACCGTAGTTTGCGACGCAGTGTCTTGTCCGTTTACAGTCTGCGCTGTGCATCATCATGGATACATTGTACACAAACCAGCTCACCAACAGTTTGCTGAGCTGTGTGGTAGAAATGCATGCAAAAGAAAATGCCACATTTCTGGTTGGAAGGAGAAACACAACTGCTTTTTAACATTATGAAAGACTTTTGACAAGCGCAAATATTGCAGTACCGACTTTTTCAAGAAAGTGAAGGAAGGAAAAAGGGAATCCGACAAGTCCGCCATCGCGAGGGAAAAAAAAGCAAAATGATAAGCAGCTCCAGCTGTTGTTCACATTTTGACGTGATAAACGACATGTTGGGGCACGTTAATCGGAGTATGCACAGCTGCATCTAAATGGGAGTGTTAGTGGAATATTCATTTTCATTAGACATGTTAACATCTTAGTAGTATTATTGTCTTTTTCAGAATAAGAGCAAAACTGGACTACTTTGTGCATGTAAACACACTCAGTCTCGAGAACGACAGAATATGAGATTGCCATGTGCTGCACACATATTGTACACTTGCTTTTTCTACTAGTACTTATAAAAAAACTCAAGACCAGCTTTTAATGTGAACTTGGGCATAGATCACAGAACCGTGCCCGGGTACAATACAAATCAAACAAACTAGACTTTGTGCTTAAATCCACTTAGCTCCACGCCTGAACCCTTGATCTGAAAGCTTCCAAGGTGGACTATGAGTATGGTGTATGGTGGACTGCAGTCTGGACTCTAATATATAGCTGTTTCCTTGCATGTTTTACCCCCTGGAGGTACAGCAAGGACGTCCATCACGCTAAATGAAGTTACAGGCTCTCTAATTAAATTTTCTCACTACCCACCATCTAAATCCCTTAACGTAATGGTTGACAGATCACCAAAGCTGTCCGATTCAGAAGCTACACACGACTTGACTACAAGCTCCAGCTTGCTTGTATCTTCGGGGGTGTGAATATAAATAAAGCCAACTTGTCAACTACTATATGTTAAGAATGAAAAAAACACGCTGTATGTGTGATCACACCCTCGGTGGTGCTCGCCACAGGTTTGGGCATCAGCCTGAGTGCAACAAAGGGCACAGACATGCAATCATTGATTTCCCCAGTGTGGCATGTCTACAGCCCCATGTGCTTAAACTCCATGCCAACTGGGCCAGTTTGGAGAGACCAGTGATGCTGTCCAGTCATAGTATCAATACAAGCCAAGAGATGGACAAAAAGGCTTTAATAGATTTATCAAAAATTTGGAGAACATCTCATGTATCCAAGATTTGGATTTACATTAAGTCATTACATCATATGCTCATTTAGTCCAAACAACACTTTATAAAATTAAACTTGTAGGGAGATATGTTGAAGATTAGAACTGAGAATTAGTAAAGTAGTAAAGTTGACTTAAACGGTTTATTTTCTCAGATATAAAACACAAATTATACCAAACAGAGATATGGTTGAGCTGAAAAATCTCAAATTTTAGAATTTGGAATTTGTAGGTAAACATTTTTTAGCATTTTTTCTTGAAAAAAGACTTAAATGATTGATGTATATTCTGATATGACATTCAGATTATATAAAAGAGATATGTTTAAACTGGAAATTCTCAAATTGGAATAAGTTATTTTGAATAAGTAACATTTAGTACTTTTTCTTGGAAAATGGCTTGAACCTTCAATGCATTCACTTTTTCTGGTGAATCAACGAATAGATAAATAATTTCAGGACTTTATATTGGCCCACGTTGAACAAGGTCCTTGCAGAATCAAAGTATCACCTTATAAAACTGTAATTGTAAGCTAATGAGGCATTTTCTTTCTTTCTCCAGTATATTGTTCCAAAATTGGTGTCATTATGATAAAATGACACACATGATGTTACATATAGCCCCATAAAGGGCTCACTTTGTTAGGGAACCCCTCCCCCCGAGCTTATCCTTGTCACTTCAGGTGCTTTGGATAAAAGCATCCTCCCAAAGAACGCCTGTCTTGTTATTCAAACCAGGAAAGTGGAATGATAAAGGGGAAAAATGTCGACATAAGATGACACAAAGAAAGCACAAAAGCTAAAGAAAAGGCAGAAGAAGAAGAGATAGTGACGTTGAGTGAAACAAAGGCTAGATGAAGACAGAAGACAGGAATAGGGGGTGGGCGGGGGGGTACAGTAGAGCGACCCTCTTCAGAAAGAGACCGCGGTGCCACAGGCTCCCCCATTCACTGAGCCATTATCCTGACAAGTTTAAAGATGTCATTACTCAAATCCTCTTTTTCTTAGTTGTTATTTCCATAAATTACTGACGGAGAAAAGGCTACGATTTAATCTGGAATTAGACGGGCTGAGTTGAAATGACAGTGCCCTGTAGAGCTTTTTGTGAATAGGCTTATGGCAGATAAGGAATGGTACAATTAGATTTTGGGCAGGGTGAGGGAACGGGTAAAACACGAGAACTGTTGGGTTATTCTGCCTCTCTCTCTCTTTCCCTCTCTTTCTCATCTTCCTCTTTTTTGCTCTTTCTAATCTTTCCCTCTCTCTGGTTTTCTTCTCATTTTGCTCCGTATCAGTCTTCTCGTAACATGTCATTCTCTGTATACGCTTCTCTCTCACGCTCCCATTTTAATGCTTTGCTCTTTTGCCACTCTCTCTCTCTGGGCTGAGGCCACAAATTGAAGAAAACATTACACTTCTTTTCTGTAAATTAAACTTTAGGTCCGTTTTTGTGGCCTGCATCGAGCTTTTTCTTAATTTTCTCACATATATACAATGATATAGGTTATAAGTTACAGTCACTCCCCAGCTGCAAGCACACTGCTACGTGAGCCACAGGCTCACATCAAGGAAACATGTAATCTTGGTTGCTGATGTTGTTGATTTCTACCCGTTTTTGGATCATATTCTTGCTGGAACATGTCCTGTTGTGAAGATTTTGTTTTCGAAGCTTTTATTTGTGATTTTTCATGGTAGAAGATGTTGCTAAACTCCAAATCGTCATTCTCCACCTGCGATGGCGGTGCTTTTTAGGGAGGTGGTCTTAGAGAGACAGGTGCTAAAATGGAGCCTTTCAGATAGAGGGTGAATACAGGTATTCAGGCCAAAAAAATAAAGTGTTTGTAAACATGTTCCTGCTGAAACCCAAAATACAAACATGAACCTAAAAATGACCATAATAGCCCCCCTTTAAACAGACATCTTTTTAGCCTGCTTTAATACCAGAGGAATTAGATGTTGAACAGTCACATATGGTATGTGTGTGATATTTTAGTGTCCATATACTTCAGGCCATGTAGTGTATGTAACTTCTACATTTATAATGCCAGATTTCTTGTTCAGGTCAAAGAAACAGTAAGAAAAATTACCCACTTTAGTCCACTATTTTATTAGTGGTATATTTGACATTACTCAGTCTGCTTCATATTGAATCATGACATGCATAAGTGCAATTATGTTTATTGATACATATTGATGATAAATGCCAAACATCCATCTCTCTGCCAGTTTTCCATAATCCCCATGCCTCTTTTTAACATGCTTTACTCCTCCATCAGTTCCCCCATCTATCATCCTTCTCACTAAACCTGTTTCCTCTCCCTTTCACCCGTCTCCAAGCCTGCACTGCCAGTTGTGTGCAGGAGCCTGTAAAGCGTTCTCCGAGAGCCTCTCTAATGACCTCCGAGACCCGGATGCCCTGCTTCAGCTCCAGCTAATGGAGGGAATGCAATTAACTTCAATGCTGGCACCTGAGAGGCTGGAGTGAGGGCGCGTAGGGGGGGAATGTGTGCGTGTGTGTTTCAGAGAGAGCATTCGGAAGTAACAGATTACACATAATGGGATTACAGTGACTCAGGAAACACCCAGTTATCAGATTACGGATGAGAAGTATTGCTTATTTGATTACTTAAAAATTTTCGGAGGGGAAAAAGCATTTTGGTTGCGCATCATTTTTGGTGAAAGGTGTCAGCTGATGGGGATTTTATTAAATACTGCACAATAAATAATGGTTTTCAAAAACAGCACTGTCCAATCCCAATTCTTTAAATCAGAGGAAATAATCCACTTAGCTTCATAATCTACATTATATGTTTTACGGGCAAAGTAATCCAAAAGTAACAGAGCATAATCAGATTATGTTGCCGGGTTGGGGCTAATCCAGTGGATTAGGTTACTGATTGCCATTTTAAACTGCCAATCAGTCCGACTGTATGCAACATTGTGTTTAAAAAGTAACCTTCCCCGTCCAGTTTGTGAATGTGTGTTTGAGAAGCGTGCACCTGCTCTACTTGCCTGTTTGTATGAGGGCATCTTGAGGGAGGGGGTGGGCTCAGTTGCTAGGCAACGGGGGGCAGCGTATCGTTGGAGGAGTCGGTAGCTGAGTGGTTATGTACTGCTGCAGGCTCTGGTCTCTTAGTGCCCCCCCGTCTCTCCTCCTCCTGCACCACCACTACCACCACCACCACCACATCCCTCCCCCCCTTGCCCTGTACAGCTCCATGGTTATCGTCGCTAGGCAACTGCCTCCGTGCTCTGCCAGCGTGCGCGGTAATTGGCCGGTGGCATGGCGGCGTGCCGTTGCCAGATCCAGCCAGCTGCACTGACTACTGCCTCCTCATGTTTCAGCGCGCCCTCCCTTCTTACACACACGCACACACGCAAACACACATGCATACACCCCGCCCCCTCGCCTCCATTGCTAGGCAACACATTCAGGCATCCCTGCCTCCCGGGAATTTCATTGGCCAGAGCAGGATGGCCCAGACCTGCTGCTCTGGGTGTTTCTGGGAAGTGAGGCAGTATGGAGGGATACATGTCCACAACAGGGACAGGCAAGGATTGATAGCAGGGATAAGGCTAATTTCTGGGTCTCTAAACCAAAAGCACTTATATCTGCACCTTTCAATGAGCAGAAAATTGTTCATTGAACAGTGACTACTTCTAAATGCACAAAATATTATGTTTTTTGCCCTTAAAGACAATATTCCTACAAGCTGTTTACAAGGCTAATAAAAATGAATATTCTACTTACATTCCCATTTACATTCAGCCATGCATTGTCTGATTAATGTGTCCTATCATGTCGTTTTTCACATCAAAATAGGGTTAGGGTTAGGGATTAGGGTTGGTATTAGTTTTCCACCAGTGGCAGACTTGTTGGACTGTGCAAACACAGCCTGCCTCTTTAATTCCTTCAATTACTTTTCTTAAAAGGATAGTGTTACAATGTTTGCACATACTCAAAATACCTTAAATACTCTTAAAAAAAACAGCTATTTTTCTCCTTCCAACCAGAAATGTAGGCTTTTCTTTTGGGCATGCATCTCTGCACCAGCCCTGCAAACTATTGGCGAATAGACAGCGCACAAAGCTGACCATAAATAGACAAGAGGCCGTGTGTTGTGAACTGTGATCAAAAGTCCAACTGAGATACATTTTGTTAATACTCTTCTAAAACAATATGGTCTCAGTCCTAAAATCTCGTCAAAATCTCATGTTTGGTTAGTGGACTTAAACATCTATGTATGACGCACTAGTTTTCCTGCTGCATTTGCTGTTGAAGTTCAGGGATGGCTGCATCTTGTTAGATGCATACAGTCATTTAAAAAAAAAAAAAAACTCAAAACACTGATAAAACATTTATTATTATTACATTTATGTTTATGTCCTTGTGCAATAAGGACAAGGACCCCCCATATAAGAGAGTTTTGTATATTTAGTGAATCAGAATTGATTATCAGTTTGTATTCATTAGTGTTTTTGCCATTTCATGACTGCCGACTGGAGGTCAGTCTTTTCTCACTTGTTCATTTATCACCTCATCACGGCTGTAACCTCATGCACCTCTGTTTCTCACCATCAAACCGTGCATGATTCCTGTTAATGGGCCGCTCTGTGACATGGCTGCTTGCTGAGTGTGTGTTTGAGCGGTCACATGTTTGGATTTTAGGATAACTTTGTCATGGGCTTGCAGTTCATTTTAGCAGCGTTCAAAACAAAAATGTAGCTTTAATTGGACCACTTATATACAGTAAACATTATTGATTTTTCACCTTCTGCCCCGTGAACAATCAGTGAATTTCTACAACAGCTGGTACAGATAATAGCACCAAGCTAATGCCGTCTTTAGCACCCTTCTCAATCTTCTTCACTGAGCAGTTGATCCATTGATTTTTGTCCCTTTTGATAATTCAACAAATTAAGCCCGTTTTTGTGCTGGAGCCGCTCAGGCAGAGCTGGTCAGTGTGTCAGTGTGTCCAACCGCGAGCCACCGCTCCAGATGGGATGTGACTGATGCAGGTGACATCTTTCGGAGCTGGACGCAGCTGGCAGATTGCGGGTTCCTTGCCATTATGCCGTGTGACTGGCCTAATTATCGCTAACCCCCCTCTCCCCTCCTTCCCCTCCTCCCCCGCCGGCATATCTGCAGCCTCTTCTGCCTTAATCCACTTCTGCAGCACTTCTCTCCTACTCTACTTTTCCCTCTCCTGGTCTCATCTCACCTCCTCTTCTCACTCTCTCATCCACCTTGCCTCTAATCCCCCCTTCGCCCTCCACCCCTCCCTCTCCACTTCTTCTCTCGCTCCACTTCTCTCTACCGTCTACTCCTCTTCTGCGTGTTCAGCAACATTGGAGACCAGTGGGAGCTTCTCCATCTCTGTGTTAAGCCTGCTCTCTTTCCAACTCCCCCAAAAAGTGAATCTTTATCACCTAAAATATAATCTAAATCCTTTCAAACTGAGCAAATTGGCTTGATTTCTTTCCAAAAAAAATGTGAAGAAGGCAATGAGCAACAATAGAAATTAGCCCCAAATTAGTCAGAATTGGTAAAAATAAAATAAAAAGATGGTAGGACTAAATAAGTGTGTACTTCTTGCACACTTACTTCAAACATGTAGAATTGAAGTTTTAGAGGCATCTTTAGAGAGTATTTATGTGTTTATTGAGACTGATGTATAGGTTGTGTATCTACCTTCTTTTGTGTCTTTTTGTTTTTGTTCATTGCACTTAGTTGTAAGGCTGGTTTGCTTCATTTGTCTGTTTTGTTTTGTTTTATTATTTTTTTTACATGTTCAAAATAAAGATTGATTCATTAATGAAATAAAATTAAGTAAAACAGAAAAAAGTTTTTTTTTTTTAAAAAATACAGAAATTACCTGGAAAAGGTGATTTAAAAATGTTAATTATCTTGTAACATAGTTGAAAATATGTAATTATTATATTTATGTAGAGAGTTTTCCCCTAGCTTTTTTATAAATACTTTTTTAATCTACTAATTTATTAAAATTTGTGGAACCTTTATTACCAAGTTGCTCATTACCTTTTTCCCCATCTTTTTAAAAGACAATTTGCTCATAGTTCAAAGGATTATATACCTGTGAAAGGGACTCGAAAGCAGCACAAGAAAAGTGATGTCGATCCACGTTTCAAAGGTTTAAATAGAATCTCAGCACTTCAATCTCAAATCTGCAAAAACATCACCTTAAAGGCATCCAGTATTTGGATTCAGGATTCTACAGAAGACAAATAAATGTGTGATTGGTGGACGAGCAATGAAACAGGTGCTTTTTTTTCCTATTCCCCAGGTGAGAAGCCGTACAAGTGCTCGTGGGAGGGCTGTGAGTGGCGATTCGCCCGGAGCGACGAGCTGACGAGGCACTACCGCAAACACACCGGCGCCAAGCCTTTTAAGTGCAACCACTGTGACAGGTCTGTCAAAACACACCTCTCCCTCCTTCTGCCTCCCCCTTGTATGTTTTTCTTCCATTTTCCAAGGGTTATTTGAAGTACTTCCACTCGCACAGCGGGCCATGTTTTCCCATTGTGTTTTGTACACAGTTTGGTTTAGTAAAGGAGTGCTACAAGATGCTGGTAACACACCCAAATGCGTTTGGTACTGACCCAGTTTAAAAGTGTGCTGGCAGGATTACTAATGTGGGCTCCGCTGCAACACACGCACAAACCAACCTGCTCAGTCTTTCAGTGGGGATCCAAAGGGTGCTTATTCTGCTCTATAACGACATTAGGGCCTGTGCAGCATATTAATAGTGCATCTCCTCACATGGTGTTACATGGCCTTGATTTGGAGGCTGCTTTCACGCTGGGACAGAGGTGTAAAATGACTGTAGAAGCCATTAGCACGATCACACATCACTGGTATAGAATATTAATTTGAACTTAAAGGGACGATTCACCACCAAGTCAAACTACATATTTGCCCTCTTACTTGTAGTGCTGTTTATTAGTCAAGGTTTCGTTTTTTTGGTTGTGAGTTGCAGAGTGTTAGAGATGTCTGTCTTCTCTCCAATATAATGAGACTAGATGACATTTGGCTTGTGGTACTAAAATTAAAAAAAAAAAATCCTGACTGGGTTACTATATTTCCCAGACAATGTTGCACTGCCACTCTCACTGAAAACATCAGCCACACAGGTTGACTGTGCAAGCAGCTTATTATAACCTAAATATTCCTTTAGGCGGCACCCTTTGGTGGCAGTATAAATGTGAGTAAACCTAACCAGGTAGTTTCGGAGTGGATCTGCAACCTTTTTATAATGTTAAAAACGGCAACTGTTAAAATAGATATATATTTGTTGTTTTGGGGTCAGTCATATAGTTTATTATATAGTTGTTGTTTTTTTTAGAAAGTCAGTTGAAGTCAACCTGTTCTGTTTGGTGGGTGTGAGAGAACAGTGTGCTGTGAGCAGAAAAATGTAGCCGCTATTTCCTTTCAAATGATCTACACCTTCAACCTGCAAGATTGCATCAACTTGTGGACAAGAGGCTCATGCTTATAAGATGTAAACATTATTGGCCTCCTCAGCTGAGCTGTAACGTTAGTTAGCTCAGTGGCGTGAGGTGAACTAGCAGTAGATGCACGCCTCCGTCTACACAATAATATTTGGCAGATGTAGTTCAGTAGAACATGAAACTGCTCACAACAAGGTCTGTGGATTATCTAGGATAACCGGGTCATGATTTCTGGAAAGAGACATTGCTGTTGAGGTTTTCAAATTTATTTATTTTTTTGATGATTTGATCAAGACTGATAAAAAGCAGTAGAGGTGAGAGGGAAAATATGTATCTTTGACCTGGGGATGAACTGCCCCTTTAGGTCCAAATTAATATTCAAAACCAGTGATGTGTGATGGTGCTAATGGCTTCTACAGTCATTTTACATCTCTGTCCCAGGGAAACTGAACCCTCCATTTCAGTTTGAGGCAACAGTTTTGATGTGTTGCACATTTTAGAAGGAAATGTATTTGGGGAATTGCCAAAGCCACCATGACCCAAAATACAGGTTTGTGTGTTACTGTAAATAAAGCCTCAGGTTGGCCCAGTGATTTGAGAGAATATCCTGTAAACCGGATGATTCCTGGTCTGATCCCTGTGACCTTGAGCAGAGCAAACTGACCAGCAGAGCAGTTTGCCACACACAAACAAACCATTTGAAAGTCATTCTTAAAAATATAATCACGCAGGAGATGAGATGATTAAGAAATTGATCTCTAACTCGTCCACTTCTTGTTTACCGTCTTCCAAAAGAGAAAATATCCTCCTAATCTCTAACAGAGGTGTAGAGGTGCATGGCTTTGTCACTTTGAAGAGTTGAGCCGATGTAATTCGCCCCAGCGACTCTTACGTCTTAATTAGTCGCCTTGGCTCCTGTTTAATTATGAACCACAGCAAAATGTTAATTTGCCCGGCTGCGTTGGCAAAATCATCAAACATTCAGGGGCTGTTATGAAAAAGATCAGCTCGTCTCAGACACAAAAATCTTTACTCCTGTTTTAATTACGCCCTCTGTCTGTGATCCGGCCCCCGCTGACACCTCTGGGATCTCGGAGCAATATTGTCTACAGGAGCCAAGAGGCAAGGGACCAGGGGTAAAAATTTGGGTGAAAAGGGTCATTCTGAAATTACACTGCAAAATCGATATTGAGTACTTGTTCTTCACAAAAAACACATAGTGATCATATTCTCAAGAAACCATAGTATCTGTGTGAAAACTCTTTCTTTATATTTGGGTGTAAATACTCTATAGACACCTAATTTGGCAAACACGCCTCCTAAACATGTGTATTAGTTTACAGTGGGCCCCTGGGCACAGACATGCAAAAGACCCCACCACCTTCCCCACATAGGAGCAAATCATACGGTCTTTGTGGTGGTTTTGCCTCTTTTTTTGTTGTTGGTTTGTTTTAATTGTTGTTGTTTTGTGTCTCTTTTTAGCCATTTTGTGTCTTTTTTTGGTTGTTTTCTCTCTATTTGTTGTCTTTTTTTGTCATTTTGGTGTCTCTTTGCAATCATTTTGTGTCTCTTGGGAGACATTTGGTTTCTGTTTTGGTCATTTCTTTCTCTCTTTGGAGTCATTGTGTGTCTATTTGTGGTCATATCATTGATACTCTAGACATTTTGCAAGTTCATTAATTCATCAGTGCCCCTGAATCAAACACCTCATGATAAAAAGAGGCTTTTTGGAAGGTTTTTCATCTAACAAAATCTCCATGAAAATAATTATTGTGTTTTATTTTTTATTTATTTTTTATTTGATTTCATTTGTATTTTTTGCCACATAGAGAGTATGCAGTTTTTGCCAGCTGAAAATTCACGAAAAATCTACTGCATGTGTCCATGGATGTGCAGCTTCTTTGACAGATACAATACAGCACATTATTGATATATGACCTCTTGAATCATGTATAGCGTCATTATAAAACCACAATGGGAACTCACTCTTCACCTGGGGTACTTTGCCTTAATGTGTGTGAAAGAGTGTGTGTCTCGGTCATCTGTGCATGTGTGTGAGGGAGCAGAGGGCCAGGCGGTGTCAACTTAATCAGGTCTCAGCTGGACAGACTGTAAATACAGTATCTCCCCCTTCTCATCCCTGATTTCCCACCTCCCCCTCCACCACCACCACCAGACCCCCCCTGCAGGCACATCCCTAATTCGGGCCCACCTCTGTCATGTGTCACAAGGCGCCCAACCCCTCCAGCCTGACACACACACACACACACACACACACATACACCCTGCTGAGATGAAGAAAGAGGGGAAACAGGGGAGACAGAGAAGACGGGGTGGAAGATTGAGGATGGGGGGATGAGGGGAGGAGGAGACAGACCCACGGTGTGCCAGCTGGTGTCGTGCCCCCGAGTCGTGACTCATACTTTACCATCTGTCTCGCCGAGCACACACACTCTCTCAATAGCGCACACACACATAAACACCCCTGCATGTCTCCTGAGCCGTTCATTATTCTCACATGTGTCTGTCAGCGTGCACGCACACGTGTACTGCAGGGAACAGTGACACACACACAGATATACGTGCAGGTGTGACAGTAAGACAGATGACTGGTGGCTCATCACAGTGTAACTCCCCCTCTTGGCCAAACACTGATTCATCTAGACATCTTAGACAGTTGCCTCTGTCTCAGTGGAAAGAGCCAATCTGAAACTGGTGTCCAAAAAAGAATCAACAGTTGCAGAGCTGTGAAAGGGAGTCTGACTCCCGCAGTGGGGCTTGATGTTTAAATGTTTTATAGTTCACCAGGGTAGATTAAGGAGTGCTTTTACACATTTTCAATGTTACTTTTATGATTGCCAAATTGCTTGTAAGGAGTACAAACAGATGTCCATTTGAAAAAATGTAAATTTAGGACTTATTCTGCCTGTTGTTTGACCTGCAGTGTTTTTCTTTATTTTGGCCTCAAGGGGCAACTTTGGTATTTGGTTTCACCAGAAGCCGTGAAACGCGGTGCAATGCAACCACTAGCAACATTTGTGCCTGAGTTCTCAATCCCAATCTGAGCCAGAGGGGGCCCAAAAATCCCGACAGGTCTGACTGGGTTCAGGCTGAAATTGTGATTGGCTGGGTCAGGGAGGGCTCAGGCTATGGAGAAATGTATTTAATTACTAAATCAATTAATTTTTTTAAATAAATACTTTTAAAAATATATTAAAAAGTGAGCACTCTTTGCATTATTCATTTAATTGTTATTTTTTTTAACGTAAATCCAACATTTATTTCAGATATTATTCATTAATTAACGCTTGATTGATATTTCCCGTTTCAGCACCAGACAGCACCGCCCTCTCTCCTCCTCCCCCTGCAGGCAGGGAAAGAAGGAGACGGAGCAGTCGAGCTCGTGCGAGCTCTCTGTCCCTCATCACAGCCGGAGAAGTTAGCCTCTCTGTCAGTGATCCACTGAGCTGGTCATGGCTCCACTGCAGACACATGTGGCTTGCACTGCCACACAGCCAGTGTGTCCCCGGTATTAGAAGACAACTTGCGCTTTTAGGGAGGGGCTCAGGCTCAGTATTTTATGTCATGATCTCGGGCAGTCTGGGTTCGGGCTTCAACTTACACTGGGTGGTTTGGTTCCATGCTGTTATTTTTTCGGCCTGTTGAGATCTCTAATTTGTGGACTGTCGATATACGTCCACAAGAAGTGCTTGTTTTTGCCACTGACAGGCACAGGTGATTATGTATCTTAAAAGATTATGGAAAGGATCCCTACAGATACAGTCAATTGTGTGACAGAGTAATTTTTGTTTGTTTGATCAGTTTTGTTTAACCAGAAACAGCCCTGCAAACACCATTGCCAAATCCATCAGATTCCATTTAAATAAACAATATTTTTAACATGTATAGAACCAATGTATTTTTACATCTAGCTGGTGAATTCAAAATAAAACATGGGAAAATAGAGTCCAAGTTGAAAACTACCAAAGTTACTCTTTAACAATCGGACTTTACAATGAGAGGTTCTGCACTTACTTTCAGTTTATCAGAAAATTCAGAGCATTTAGAAATGCACTAACTTGGGAGCAATTTTGTTGTGTCTTACTTCTTTTTTTTCTCAAACATCATTAAACAGAACCACTTTAGTCAACTCTAAAACAAGTCTCCATCTCAAATATTTCTAAACACACTAATCACCAGAACATACAGCTCCCAATTACCTAAAAGAAAGCAACACTTCTTGCCTTATGAACAGCACTCCTCTGGGGAAGGGAGCTGTAGTATTAGTTCAGCAAGCTTGCAACATGAAAATATTGTGAGTCTGGTATCAGCAATGAAAAACTAGGTCTCCTACAGTGGTTGTTGCTTTTTTTTCATGTAAGCATGCATGGAATAAACAAAACGCCAGCTGAAAGCAGACATTATGTCAATTTGTGGCAATCAGGTTGAAATAATCAAACATTTTTAAAAACCCTTGCAGAAAAGAAATTAGGCCATTGCACTTCCAGAGCAGTTTTCACCGCGCAGCAAAGCTCTCGCAATCCTGCAAGCCTGATTTCAGATGAGAGGCTTCGATTCATCTAATTTAGCTAACGTTTTACAGCACATGTTTTGCGTGCTGCTTTTTTTCTCCCTCCCCCCCTCCACACTGTTTCAACAGATCCATCTGCGGGCTCTCTAGTTATTCATGGCGCAGCTGAAGTCATTAGGAGTGCTGCTGAAAATGCTGATTATGAATTAGTTACACATATACTAATTGCGTGTGCATTAGTGGCTCAGCGCTCACTAGCTAACAGCAACATTTAGCTCAATCGACAAAACAAACTTCTTCCCCCTGCATTGGTAACAAGCTAACAAGCTGTTCTCTGTTTCCCTCTCTTTGGTTGCAGGTGTTTCTCTCGGTCGGATCACTTGGCGCTACACATGAAGAGGCACATCTGAGGGATCTGAGAGAGGTCAGCGGGAGTGGAGGAGAGGGGAAGGGGATGGAGGCGGAGTGGGAGAAGGAGAAGGAGAATCATCTGCAGAGAAATAACACCATGGATGTTAGACGAGATGGACTCAAAAAACACCAGATTTGCCATTCTGGACTGGAGAGAGAGGCACCACACAGGGACGCTGACTACAGACTGAAACACAGACAGGCAGACGGATCCGAAGTGGCTCTGTCAATCTGTGTTCAACCAGTTGGTCCATGATTCCACAGTGACACGTCGTCACCTCACAAATGTCTCCCGGTGTTGTCGCATGGATGATACAGACGCTCCATCCCACCCTCCGTATGTGTCTCAGAGGGGATGTCACGCGATGAATGGTGGACCACGTGCCTGTAGTTGGCAGCTCTTTGTTGTAGTCGTCCTTGCAGTCTTTGCCATCGTCCCTCAGTGGAACGCTCCCGAAATGTCAGCTCTGTTCATGAAGCCGTGCACCAGTGGGCTCGCCGACGCCAAACTGGACCAGTTGTACAGTCATTTCAGCGTGCCAACAGCAGAACTGCTGTTTTTGTATATTCAAGATTTCCTCTTGTTAGAACGTACCTCGAGCTGAGAACAGTTAGTAGCTAAACGGCATCATCTCACAGGGTTAGCAAGCAAGAAAGCTGGCTTTCTCCCCCTCAAACCTGCCACAGCCTTTACAAATCGCCAAAGGGTTTATTATCTTATATATAGGACAGATAATAATTTGTCAAGTTTTCATCTGACCTCTGTCACTTCTGCCAACTGGACCCATTTATAAATCCTTCTGGTTCGATGGCATCGGAGCACTTGTTTGAACGGAGCATTAGATTGGATTTCTCCAAGACTTGAGGATGGGAGTGTGTTGCACTGATGTGCTGTGAAGACTGATTGAGGTCATCCAGAGGACTGGCTTGCTTTATGAACACCATCCATTGAGCGTTACCACTGGATGAGGCTAACTAATCTACTCTGGGAAAGACTGTTCATCTCCGAGAATGTCATCTGAAACCGAGCGTCTCTAGAGATGCTCCTCAGAGTGCTTTCCCTCTCCAGGATCTCAGCTCTTGCGAGTTGTCAGGAACTGTTGCACAATGGACTCGAACTTTTTTTGTAAAAAAGAAAAAAAAAATGCCCACCATCTTGAACTGGGAGACAATTTGGGACTCACCAAACGCTGGCTTTCACGTCAAAGTGCGTACAGCCACATGCACAAGTCGAAGCAGCTAGCTGACTGCGATAGCACACCGAACGCAAACAAGATCACTATGTATGATAAAGGCTATATTGTTTTTAAGAAAAGATTCTCCTATTTGTTCAAAGCAGACAATTAAAAAGACCATTTTGAAGAACACATTGGAAATTGATGCAGCCAAAAACAAAGTGTCTACTGTGGATGCCTGAAATGATCTCTTTGGCCTTTGAGAGTGATTGGCACCCGATAAGTCACTGGGTTCAGGAGAGTTTTTGTCCTGTTCACACCACCCTTGCAGAACTCTTCCAATTTAGCAGCTCTCAGACTCCATTTCAGAGAAAAGCAGCATTCAACAGCTCTCCTAATCGGGCCCTATGCATATCCGAGAACATTCCTGCTGACTTCCTGACCGTACGTATGTCTGAATGCAGATTGCTGGACACGGAAGGACTCGTAGGAAGACGAATTCAATCAATTGGGTGGCTCTCTTTAGAGCAAATCAATGTGAATGTATCTGTTGTAAGTCTGTACATGTTGCTGGGCCCATGAAAACACTTGGTAAGATCATACCAGAACACCATTTGTGTTTGTAGTCTCTCTTTTTCGCATTAGAAATAACTAGCTAGTCACGGCTGGTAGCTTTTGACATTTTAGTGGTCGTACTGGACCGGCGGGGAGGTCACGAGTGCAGAGTTCCAGTGGGTGGCTGAAATGGGTTAGTGGAGGAACATATCTGCTCAGTCAGCAAATGATAACTGCCCCATCAGCTCATGAAACTGCAGCGGAGTGAAACCCACACACCAGACACATACATAGACTCCTAGAAAACTGGAATTACCATTTGTCCTTGGTGATCTGACTCCTGCTCAACACAACAGGCATAAAATCTTTGTCGTTAATCCACAAATAGAAATGAATTTTGGATGACACAACTCAAGTGCACACAAATCAAACAGGCAGCTTGGACGAAAGTAGATTGTCAGGATTCTTACGAACGTGATTGGGAACAACCATGTCAAGGTGTTTATTCTTTATTTTACAAGACTTTTAATACTTTTGAAGCGCACAGCAGTCTGCTTTTGGCGAGGGAGGCAGTAAATTGATTTTACTCTGTATACCAGAGGCGCATTTCAATTTCAGGGTATGAACGCAGCCCAGCTCAATCATATCTAGACATGATCTGTCTGCGGCCCTGGAATTAGAAGCTCTTGCTTCGCATAAATATTGCACTCTCTGTCTAAACGTGCAAATAAGCCCAGCTCCCTTTTATGCTGAACATCCAAGTGACGGGCCTTTGCTTGCAAAGGCAGGAGGGAGTGACCACAATAGAAGGTGCCAAGACTTTGTTCCATTGGCCTAATATTTTGAAGCCTCATTAGTCCGAAAAATGCCCCATTGCTCTGAAATCGCATTTCCCATTACTCTCAGTTTCCCAGCAGCATTTGAACCTCTTAACCTGGGTGTTTTTACCAAATCCTCACAACATTTCTTAGTGGCGTTTAAGACACCAGTCACAACTGATTTTACTGACCTTTTGAGGTGTTTTCCAGCTATGTTTCCCAGTGTCGTTTGAGCCATCAATCCCGAGTGTTTGGCAAGGGAGGCATTTGAGTCACCAGTCTCAGGTGTTTTTGCCAACCCTTTGTAGCGTTTCTTGGTGACATCTGAGCCACCAATCCCAAGTGTTTTTACCAACCCTTCACAGCATTTTCCAACAGCATTTGAGCCGCTGATCCTGAGTGTTTATTGACCCTTCTAGGCGATCCTGAGTGTTTTTACCGACCCCTCACAGCATTTTTTAATGGCGCTTCAGCCACTGTTTCCAGGTGTCATTACTTACCCTTAATGGCATTTCTCAGTAGCCTTTGAGCCAGGTATCCAGAGTGTTTTTACCAACCCTTTGTGGCGTTTTTCAGCGACCTTAGAGCACTGATCCCTGTTGGTTTTACCAACCATTCGCAGCATTTCTCAGCGGTGTTTGGGCCACAGATCCTGGGTGTTTTTACCCACTAGCACAGCATTTCTCAGCGGGTGTTTTAAGCGACCCTTAGGCATTGCCCAGTAGCATTCAAGCCACCAAACCTGGGAGATTTCACTGCCTGTCCCTGCTTTTCCAGCACCACCAAACATATATGTTTTCAGCCAAAACACGATCTTTTCCCAACCATAACCAAGTGGTTTTTGAGCTTAAACGTAACCACACCTTTACCACGACATTGTGGAGAAATGTTTCAGCAAGACAAAATAATGTACAAACGTAACGTATCCATGGTTGACAGAAATGTAATCCACAATTTGAACATTTTGTCTACCAATTGGTTTGCACACCGCAGGGAGTGTGTATTTTCAGAGAAATGGGACTTTTGAGCAAATGGCGAGTGTTTTTGGGGATAACGGACTGTTGGAGAAATTTGGATTTTGATCCAGTTGTTATAGAGCAGGGCTTCAGAATTTTGGGCCTTTGACAATGAGTAGTCCCTAATGAACCAACTGGTACAAGTTTTAACTGCTGGAATTTTTTCCAAGAAGACCAAAAATTCTCACCGGCCATCCAGGTTGCAGCTCCAACACTATCAGTGCTACCATTCTTTCACAGCATGAATAAAAGTCATAGATACGGACTGAAACATCAAGATTTGGTTGGTAGAAGATGTTAAAATATCCAGTTAAGATGGGAATGTCAAAGCAGGTTTAAGGTTTTCCTGCTCTGTAAGGCGATAGGAATAGCAGTTTAACCAATGGGTTAAAATTGTATCACCAATGGCAGCTCTTCTTGTGTGTTTTAGTATTTTAACAGGTCACTCTCCTGTTAAACTGAATGGTTATGAATGTGTGGGAATGTCGAGAGTGTTTTTTTGTTGTTGTTCATGTTCTGTACCAATCATAGAAAGCTGAGAATTTAGGAGTGAAACACTGAATGTGTTTTTAATGTTCATTGAGACTTTATGGAGCCGAGACATGGAAATATTCAAATTACAAGACAATTAAAGAAAAAGAAATTGGACTTTCTCAAGCTCAAAGATTTCAAATGTGAATGTGTTTTCTGGAAAAAGGTCGTTTCATGTTGTCTCGGATGCGGTTCAGTTCTGTGTCATCTTAATGAATGATTGTCAATTCTGCTGTGCCTGTGTGTTCTTCGTCTGTTTGTATTTGCACTCTGAATTTTTTGGGGAAAAATCACTTGCATATCTGATGTTTTTCTGTCCGCTTGTACACTACACTCTCTCACCCTGAAACACTGATCACAAAGTCTGTACAGTAGCTGTTTTTTTAGCACAAGTGTACACACTCGTGCATACATGGATTCGCACACATTTGCAGACATACAAACACAAATGCATGCAGACACTCCCTGAACACGCAATCATACAATAACATACATGCACATCCCGAATCACACACACCTCTGAACGTACTCACAAACACACACTCTCTCTCCGTTCTCCTTGTGTGTTTTTCACCGATTTTCATGCCACCTTGTGAGAGTCAGAGATCCAGACTGCAGCTCCTGCTCTTGGCAGAGGGTGGGTGGGGGGGGACACACATTACTATGTGTGACACCACCTCTGTTTCCACCAGGTCTGAATTTCAAATCAAACGAACCCCCTTTTTCTACCAGCATTCCCTCATCGCCCCCACCCTCCTCCCTCTTCCATTTTCTCAGATATGATCCCTTTCAACTCCTCTCCTCTGTCCGACTCCCCCTCCACCCCCCCTGCCCCCTTCTCCACCTTTTTTCCTTCGTTGTCTTTCTCCTTTTCTTTCTCTGTACAAAGTGTTTCAAATTTATCATTTGTATATTATGATGTATGGGTACGATAATGTTCTTTATTATGGAAAAATGAGAAAGATTTATTTTTGTTACTGGTTTGTTTCATAATTCCTTTTTTAAATTGGTATTGTAATATCTCTATGCAAGGAACTGTTCGGTGAATCGTTTTTATTTAAGAATGTAATTATGTGTAATAAATGGTAGAAGCAGTTTGGCATGGAGTATTCATGGTTTCTTGGCTGGTCTGTCAATGGCAACAATATGCACCTAATCGCACATCTACTCACAGAATATTTTCTGATTTCTTATCAAGTGTCAATCAGAGAGCCATTCAGTTTGCTAACAATGAGCGCCCGGAGTACATTCACGTACCCTTTCCGCTTTTATTCTCACTGACCAGACAACTTTAAACCACTGTCTGGTTTAGGTTTCCTGTATATTTCAGAGTTAAATCAACTGGGTAAAAGTGGGCAGGAAAATTAATTTACACCCTCCCTTTTTTCTGCTATTTGCAGCAACCCACCCTTGGATGAATTAAAAAAAGCCTCTGATTTATCGCTTCTTTTGATCAAACGCAGGAAGCGGGCCAGAATGCCTTCACTTTGCCTGAATGCACTCCCTCGTTGTCTCCCTCCGAGGGAGCTACGGCATGTTAATTACTTCTGTTACCAACCAAGGTGATGACTTATCCGCTATTCCTGCCTTTTGACCATGACTAGCTGATAAAAGGGTAATCGAATAACTAATGGCTAATTAGGGAGTAATTACTCCCTGGTAAATGGCCCTATGCAGTGTATTAATTCTCCTTGGGTCTGGCAGTGAGAAACTCCCATAAGGTTTTTTGTTTCATTTAATGCTCCCTAATTGAAATGGGCACCCTCATCAAGAAGCTTACATGTATCTGTCGAACTTAATGTTCTTTTATCTGTAATTACAGACAGCCCCATATTATCTACCTAACTACACCTACTGCGTCAATCCCACAGACACATTATGAAATTAGGAACGATGGAGTCATTTTTCAATAAAGGTCGCGCGTCCCATGAGCGCTTTTCGATCGTCATTCCCACTCCGTGTGATGGAAATGAGGTTGTATGTGAGTTCACAGCAGAAATAAATGGTCTTAATGTCTTTCAGCAGGGACAGGAGCACATTTGCATCAGCACATATTCATAAAGGTTAACACGCGTATTCACAAATTCTGCATCATGCATGTAGACTATATCTGAAGGCAATCTTTTTTCTTTTTTTATAGCAAGTGCAGTGGATTTTGAAGTCAATTTGAAGAGTGGCCAAACCATGTAACTGCAGCTTCCAGGTGCCATTTGGCTTTGACTTTTTCCCTTGGATTAACATTGGAAAAGAGAGGTAAATCTGTAGACTTTTTAGCACCACAACTCCAGTGAAATCACTCATTCCATTATTGAGATTTGAAGTTAAAACATTTCAACTTGCATGCATATATATTTGCATCACGTTTTTGAAATGACTTTGTATGAAAAAATTGCTTCACATTTGGTGTGAAAAGCTATATCTCCAAACCAAGTCGGACCACACACTTAGGACTGAAAAATGAAAGTTAAGACATGCACACATTTCACATTTTCCTCTTTTCTAATGGCACTTGACAGCTGGTGAATATGATAGAACGAATTCACAGATGCACTGTGGAAGGAGGTGGATTTGTTATCCGCCTAATTACACCGGGGATCCCAAGCAGAATAATCTGAATAATAGAAAAGCTGAGTTGATAAACACGGCTGTTGAATGCTTGGTTACATGTGTTCAGTCACCCCATCCTCCTCTGTTGTTTCCATTAATCTGCATCAAGTGATAGCATCTCTGTAAAGCTTGTAGGACAATAGGATTAAAACATCCCATGATATTATCTTGTTACGCTATTCTAAACATGCATGTATAGCATTCACATTCAAGCTTGTATGCTTGACCTTAATATGTGTACATGCTATTTATTCCATGCAGGGGTGACAGCTCTTTATTTCCACGGGAATGCTTGAATGTTGTGATATCTGTGTGTATCAAAAAGCTAAATTCAAGTTAATCAAGTTTAATTAAAAGCAACAAATTAAGGTCCAAAGAGATTATTTTTTCTACAGTTGAAATTCAGCTTTAAAAATCAAAATTAAACATTTAAAGGTAACCAAAATTCCGGCCACAGGACTTTTTTTTCTCGACTTTTCAAACATACAGCCTCGTTTTTGAGCATGCTGCAGGCTGATCAGCTTGCCCTTGAATCGTCAACTGTCTATTCACCGCTTCAACACCTGAGCACATTTCAGAAATGCTGTCTTTGTTTTATATACAATGATTCAGCTGTAGCTCTCACCATTGAAGGGGGATATAAATGGTGTGACGGCGATGAATTGAAGCAACTGTAATGAAAGAAAGACCAATTCTTCAGGCGAGGCAGTGATTCACTTCACCGGCAGAACATAAGGCCCCTTTTTTTTTCATGTGGTTGTGCAACACAAGATTTCACCAAGGGAGCTGCCAATGCCTGTGGGTGTCTTGTAGGCGTTTGGCAGCCATATAGGGATGTTATTGTCACATCTGGCAACGTGGAGATGCCAGCATACCGGGATGCAGAGCTACAAGTTTAAAGCCTCCCTCACAGTATCTCCTTGCTTAGACTGTCAGCGCACTCTGTCACTAACTCTTACTAAGATTACATACAACTACTTAGCAACTAATCTGCATAAAGACAAGCTTCAATCTGAAACGCCTCGAAATCTCCTGTTGCATCGCCCACACACAGTGGAGTTCATCTGAAATGAGAACCAGGCTTGTCCCACGAAGGGTTGTGAACCATGGATTCTTTGGTTTCATGCCATGAGCAGCCAAGTGCTTAGGTATTTCCAATTATAGGGAATATGTCGAGGTGGCCCTCGGTAATTAAAGCCTAATCATGCTGGTGGATTCAGAGAAGCATCCTCATCAAGCTTTCATTAGTCTCCCTCTTTGTGATGCCCAGCAGCAACCCAATCCCCTTTACAAAGTCTCAGATAGCCTGTTCCCAAACCAAATCCAATGACAGTATTCTGTTAAAGTTATTTTCCAAATTCTACAGGGGGAAGAAAAAGGGAAAATATGTTTGTTGTTGAGTGCTTAATGTTGACTTCTAAAAAAAACAAAAAGACAAAAAAATTGTCTTTTTTATTTCAGAGGACTCATGAAGAAAAATAACATAAAAAAAACAATATAAAAATAAACTCAAGTACAGTACAAGTACCCCACAATTCATACTTAAGTACAGTACTGAAGTAAATAGTTACATTCCAGCACTCATTATGAGGATTTTAATGTCTAGGTGTTGCAGTTTGTTGTGCCATGTTTCCTATTTCATTCTGTTTTATTCTCCTTAAGTGTCATAATGCAGGGTTTCTGTTTTTCCTTGTTTCATTTTTTTCTGTCTTATTATGTCAATTCACTCATCGTGTGTCATGTTTAATTTTACTTCCTATCTTAGTGTGTTTTCTCACCTTAGTGTTTGTCTGCCCCACCCTGATTAGTTTCAGCTGTCCCTCACTAGTCCTATCACCTGTTCTCACTTACCCCTGTGGTTTCCCTGTCCTTAGTTCTGCCTGCTTTTGTCTTTTTCCCGCCTGTTTTCTGTCACACCTGTCTTGCATCAGCCTCGTTAGTCCCTCCAGCTCCCCAGTTTCTACCAGTCAATCACCTCCCTGCTTGCTCCTCTGCCTCATCTCCTTATTCTCCTCACCTTGAGCTCCTCCACACTTCTCCAGCTGCACTTCATCACCTCGTCAGACCAGTTTGTGTTTAAGTCCTGGTTTTCAGTTCAGCTCTTGTTTGATCCTTGTTTTGGTTGTGTGATGTTCAGATTGCCTGGAGTAGAGATCTGTTTGAGCTGTGTGCAGTCTCCTGCATTTGGGTCCACCTGCTTTGTATTATATGACACCCCTCAAAAATTACAGTAGCAATTTATGAGCTTGTGTGCAATGAGAGAATGGCAAATGGTTTGAGAAATGCTTTACAGGCCTAAGTATGCAAATGTATAGCCTTCTGGGCTGAACTTTTGCTAAAGCTTCATTTCATGAGCAGGCACCAAAATGAACTGAAATAAATAACTTGATAGGGTGATTGTTTAAAGACTAAAATGATAGATCTACATTTCTCCTGCTTCTGCATTGCAGAGCTGCGTCATCAGTGTGGCTACATAATTACTCAGTATGTTTGCATGCACTGTTAAGCTACATTTGGGCTGTTTAATTGGACTACTGTCCTTGAGCCACATTTCACTTTTTCTGACATCATGTAAACACACTGCATGACAACTGCAATGTTACTACAGCAACCCATGCAGATAGATCGGTGATGCCTGGATGCACAAATCTGATCACTTGCAAATAACAGCGCAGATAGAGATCTAATTTAAGACAAAATCTTTTTTTGTTTGCAGTCTGAGTGCAGCCTCATAGACAAAAAATGAACAAATCAACTTTTACAACCTATAATTATGTTATTTTCTCAGAGAATACATGAATAATACACTGTTTATTTCCTTACAGGAATATTCTCTGAGCTAAATCTGAAACTGTAGTAGCTGTGAACTCAATTCATGAGTTGCCACTCAATGTCACCACAGACGCTCAAGAATAAAAAATGCTTTCCCATTCCGACTGGGGCAATGTATAATGTGTGTGTGTGTGTGTGTGTGTGTGTGTGTGTGTGTGTGTGTGTGTGTGTGTGTGTGTGTGTGTGTGTATCAGTACATATTCCCCCCTCCAGCTCCTGAATGCTCTTACACTTCAGAGGCACATTTGACTGAAACTACAGGCGAGCTCTTGTGTTCTGGGAGAGAGCGAGCAGCTGGATGGGCCGGTGGTCTTGTGCTATGAGAAAGATCAACCAGAGCACCGTGTGAGAGCACCTGGCTCTCCTATATTCTGCTGGTTTGACAGACAGCACAGACACCTGGAAGCCCGGTGAGAGAGTGCAGTGTAAAAACCACTGCTGCTCTACAGGGCCATGCATAATGCAGGAAGCTCTCTCTCCCTCTGCCCCCTGCTCTGCGGTAAAAATAGATCAACAGACCTGAGCGTTCAGCTTTTTTTTATGCTTCTCACTTTCACTTGGATCTCACCAGGTGCAGCGGCTGTCGGCTCCCACCTCGCACTTCTTTGCCTGCGTGTTTGTGTACCTGTGTGCGACTTTAAACATGCATGTGTTTGCGCGCACACTTTTGCGAGTGTGTGCATATGCTCATGTGCTGAAGCATGTGTGCACGTCAACCCGGGTTGCAGCTGTTCTATCAGCGTGCAAGGATTTTAATAAAAAAGGGATATTAGTCTCATAGTGATTCTTTCTGTTATTTGTGGGAAGAGGGATATGATATGATCACACAGGGTCATTGGTGGCATAAAGTTTGTAAAACCTGAAGTTAAAACTACACAAACACTACACAAAAGTGTGCAGGCTGGGCCTACACGGGGTCCTGACTTTACACCTTTAAGGTAAACTGGAACGCCGACTGCAAGCCATATCATAATGCTGACCGTCCCAGCCTGTTTGTGACTGAATGGGAGAAAATTCCTGCAGCCATGTTCCCAAATCTTGTGGAAAGTCCTCACAGAAGAGTGGAGGCTGAGAATCAGCAATTAGGTACCACATATGGCTGTTGTTTTTTTAGTGTTCATATACAGTATGGTCCCAGATTGCACTGATATTTCAATCTTTATTGGACCAATTTCTAAATATCCAAAAGAAAATCAGCAAAATCCTAAAAAGTTTAGGCCGAATTGAAAGAAGTAAATAATTTTTAATTGTGTTAAATGTGTTTGTATGCATGAGCATGCTGCATGCACACGTGTAAAGGTCCTCTGTTGCAAAGTGCAAAGGCTCCCTGAAGACCATTGATCCGTGTCTGTGACCACAGAGGTCTCCGACTCCTCCCTGATTGCCATTCCACTGCTAATTAAACAGTCGGGCTTAACGAGTTCACGTTGATAACAAGGTTGGAAGGAAAGGTCACCCGATCTTGCTCACTTCAACTGGACACTGTCAATAAGAACCCTGCCTGGGAAGACAGGTACACACACACACACACGCACGCACACACACACACAGTCACACACACAGAGGCAATCATCCAAAAGAAAGACTCAGAGCTTTCGTATTGAGAAAGACAGATGAATACGAATGTGTTGGGGCAGAATTGACTTCTTTTGTGCTGGTCGGTCTTACATAAGCTTTCAGAATTTGATTTGTTTGAATTACTCTGGAAGTGAGGGAGACCAGTGGCATACTGTTCAAATATCTCTTTTTTTTGCCATGAAGTTACAAGTTCTCAGTGTTTCTCCTTGAATTTTATGCCTTTGAATTTTTAATCATTTGAAAAAGCATTTAGACCATCATGGAACACTAAAATTCTTCACTTTAACTCAGACTAATGAAATTCATTTAGTGAATAAGCAGCACTTCAAGGGTGCTGGTGGTTTTGCAGGTTTCAGCCCATTAACTATAAATTTACATTACCCATAACCGAGCATACATTAGGTTTTTTAAATCCACTTGAATCATGAAAACCAACTTAGAGAGAATTGATTGAGCTGGGCATCTGTGTAGATATTTCATCTCCTTCACGTTCTTTGGCAAAAGTTATATTTTCTAGCTGCTGACAGGAATTTTCTGAAATCTATTTCTTATTGAAGCCTTGATATTGAAGATTTAAAAGCATTGACCAACTATGTTTTAGGGCAAAAATGTAAGACAGAAAGATAAGAAAAAATGGACATAAAGGCAAAGCAAGTTTATTGGTACAGGACGTTTCAACAACAAGGCAACTTAAAGTGCTTTACATAAGATCTAAAAAGCAGAAAAGAAACACAAGGTAAACAACAAAGACAAAATAAGAACAATAGGAGGGATATTTAGGCAGCAGGAGGATTGCTGCTGCTGCATGATTTCTTATGAAGGTTTTAAGTTGACACAATACAGACTCTTTAGCTGATATGGAGGAACTGGTAGCTTGAATGGAAGTTCAGGACCTGCTGACGAAAGTTTACCAGCCTTTCAAAAGTCACAAAGTTGCAATATTAGTGTTAATGGGTTTTTCACCAAGTTTCATGAAATTGGGTTTGTAGATTTCCTTTATTCTTGCTGACAGACTAACAAACTGAACCGAACTCATAACCTCTTTGGCAGAGGTAATAAGGAGCGTGCATTATTGCTGTAAGACAAAGAACAAGAACTGCCTTTTTAGAGTTAAATAAAGCCACTCTGCTACTTGAAAGGTTTATTTTGTGATTAGGATTGAAAACACACTGTGGCTGATGAGGAATTGTGAACAAATACCAAATACATAAACTTTTTTACTAACATTTATCAAGACAATAATAGAAAAGGTAGCAGCACACGAGGTCCTTGTTCTGAGACATGTTCTCACTCCTAACTCATCAAATACAGCAGCTTTGTCTGTGGCCCTATGTGTCAAACTATGATGCTCTGGTTACTCCTCTAGCGTCATTTTTGGCCTCGTCAGTTTCTACATGAATGCCCTGTTTACACCTAGTTATAACATGCATCCTGCAGACTGGAACACAAGTGGACAGCTCTGACTACAGGTGTGAATGCACCCAACACATCTGCAATGCATTCTGACATCCGATCGCTCAGACCATGTTTGGAGTTATTCTAGGTCGAATATGGCTGCATTCTTTCAGCAGTGTATGCTAATATGTCCTGGGTTACATCATAGAGCCGTCTACTCAGCTGACATCCTTTGCATGTTTGTGTAAGCAGCTTGTAAGATAATGATATAGTTATTATTTAATATTTTTATGGCATCTCTTTTGGGCGATGCGTTTCGCACTGAGACCAGAGGACGGCTTGTTTTCATATAAAGGTTTGGCTTTGAGTCACTGATCCAGGAAGTTCGAATCTGTGAGTATCTTAAAGCCATCCACAATCTCCCACAGTCTTTACGCTCAAGACACACTAATTCATTGGCTCTGAAGTGTGTATGCAGCACAACAAACCTCCCACCAGTTAAAAACAATAGCCCATTTAGTCTTTGCAAATGGAAATGATGTTTATTTGCATACAGAGCGGAGAAGCGAGATTCAGTCACAAGTGGTCACTCGAAAAGCATGTGGAGATGCATGCTAATGCCGGTTTAAAGAGATAAACTAGAGCTGTCCACTGTGCTCAGATCACCCATGACTTGTTAACACCAGGTGTAAAGGCTCATAATGTCTTTTCAAAATAAACTTTTGTCTTCATTAGAAGCAATAAGTTTCTGCTTGTCACATGCATACAGTGTCTTATCCGAATAAACTTCCATTCTCACACAGGTTTTGGCACCCAAACTACTCTGTTAGGTTTAGGAAAAGGTTATAGTTTGGTTTAAAATAATGTAGACTTTTGGTTTGGTCTGATCTCCTGGGTTAAAGTTCTTGTTTTGTTTTATCACCTTGGCCACCTTCTTGTTTGGACTTTCTTGCTCTTTTGTTATGTCAGTTGCAGTGGATGGGTTTACATAGCAGTTAGCTGTAAGCCTCGTGCATCTGAAACAGATGCTATAGGATGCTTTCTGTGTCAGTATCGCACGTCTGGGAATGGTCTTGGGTGCTATTAGCCATATAGCCTGGGCGTAGTAATATTGTCATCACTTGCGTCAGTTTTAAGTTTCCCTCAAGCACCAAAAAGATGTTATTAGATATTTAATGATAAAGGCAATATTGGCCAAACACACTTATATTGACAAATTTAGGAGCTTTTGGTTGACTGAAAAGGACTTGGGACATTCCAGAGATGAATAGCAGGTGCATATTTTTCACTTTCTTCATTCTTTGATATGGGTCTGTGCTCAGAAAGTGCTTTTGCTGTATTTTCCAAGCAAGCCTGTAAATGTCCACTGACAAACCCCGAGCCAGACACACAAACACATGACCTATATATACTATCTGGTCCTCTCATCATTTATCTTACAGCGGCAGAATCAGGATAGATTGGTTCAATTAGACTGGCCTTTAATGTAATCTGTTTAATCCATTTCTATCATCAAAGCCAATACCTACCTCTCTCCTCAGAGAGTGGGATTAGCCCTCCGAGTGTATCTCTGAGCGAGCATCTCGGCTATAAAAACGAAGCCTCGGAGTCACTCAGATCTCTTCGATATTTGTTCTTTACAACTGGCTGTGGAGAAAACAGAGCGTCTCAAGTGAAGTTTTAATGGGTAAAGATTTAAGATCTTCATATCCAAGCAGAGATTGCAAACGCTGTTTGGCACAATGCACAGTGCCACAATAAAAAGACAGGGATTTGACTCTTCCTTTTCCCTTTTCTTCAAAGATTGCAGAGCTGATTTTATAGTGGAAAAACCCCAGGGTTGGGTAGCACCAGTAATTCCTTCACTAAATTTGTGTGTGCAGTTGCTTCTAACTACCAGCAACAAATTAGAACCTATCCAGCCATCCATATAAACGGTCAAATTTCGATGGCTGTCCTTTGTTTTGTATTACAATTCAAAGGTTTTTGTGCTATGTTATTTTTTTTTTAAATGTGTGTTTGAGGAGCCAGGGGCTTGTGAAACCCATTCAAAAAGCCATGACAAATTTCTACCCCCCAAAAAGCGCATGGCTCTCATGTGGCAACAAGACGGTTTTCTAAATTCGTGGATTTCATCCAGCAGCTGCAATCTGCTTTTACCTGCTGAGATTTCCGCAGGGAAGTGGGATTTTATTCTCAATACCCATCTATCCATCCCCCTACCCTGCATGTCTCCACACTGTCAGAGGAAAGAGGGAAATGATGCACAGGTATTTACCTCTCTGTGTCAATTTTAGGCTGAAATGCATGTTTAAGATATATACTGTGTGCATAAATAACATGCTTTTGCATGTTTTATCCCATTTTCCACAATTCCTGACACATATAGTTTTTTTCTCAACCTGTTTGGCCACCCAGAAATCAAGACTTTTCCCTGCACTAGTCAAACCCTTTGAAACCTGGAGCGGCATCACTTTGCTTGTGCTGCCTTAAAATGTCTTTCACAAGTATTTAAACCTTTGAGCCTCGAACAAATTGGTTTGATTTCTTTAAAAAAAAACAAAAACATGGAAAATGTGCAATAGGCAGCTTGATGCAAGAAATAAGTAGATCTAGACAACGATTTTTTAAAAGCTAAAGGAAAAGGTAGGGGGGGAAACTCTATAACTCTCTCTATAACATAATTAAATTTTTGAAATTATGTCACAAATGTATCATAATTTTTAAATCACTTTTTTAAAGGTAGTTTCTTTGTTGTTTTTTATTTGGGGTTTTTGTATTTATTTACATTCTAGTTTTCAGGTAATTTTCTTGTGTGTTTCACTTATATCTTGCCAATTTTTTAAAAATTTCTTCTTTTGTTGCTCATTGCCTTGCTCCCATGTGTGTCAAAGAAATCAAGCAAATTTGCTCAGGTTTCAAAGGGTTAAATACAATATTTCTCATATTTCCTTCAGAGTACCTGTGTGATTGCTTTTCTGGAGAATTCCCCACGCAGTATTAGCAACACTGCTCGTCAGAGTCGATAGAAGCACTCCCATAGCTCTTTCTACTGTGTCGGGAATGCCTGCAGATATTAAAGCTGCTTGTCTGAGTCCATTGACTTTGTGTTTTTAATGGCGTCTGTGGGAATGTGTGAGGACACTGTAATAAGACTTGGTGTTAAAGATGTAGCTATAAAACGGTCACATCTGGGTACTCATATGAACGTGGATGACAACGTTGTCCTCCAAAAGCGTGTCTATCATGCTTCGGCTGCACACACAGCAGTGGACGGTGGTGTGACTTGAGTGCAGCTGACAGTTTTGATCAAAGGTGATTGATTGGACGACACCAGGCGGAGCTGCACCTAGCAACATGGTGGGGTTAAGGGTTGGGAATCCTGAAGTGTCTGAGGACACCCTGTAACCCCCTCCCCCCTTTGTTAACACAAGCCCCAGTGCAAACCGTATCTGACAATGGATATTGATCAGTGAACGGGAAGGATCAATGCTTGTTGATTGGGCAGAAAATACAGGGCCAAGACTGGCCTCCGTGGTTCAGGCTGATAACTTAAATCATTTCTATACTTGAAATAGATTTGATCATTTTATCAAACCAAAATTGCTCATACAGATAATTTGGGTATTTTTTAGAACTGGCACTAATTGATCAGATTTTTATTCACATTTCTTATATTTAGATAGTCATATGATAATGTGTGACTATGTTCAACATATCAGTATGCCAAAAAACACATACTATAGCAGATTAAATACAGAAGTGCACTGAGGACTTTAATGCAAATTTCTACTGATGAACATGAGGAACGTTTGATTCTTAAGCATTCCCACACTCAGAAACTCTTTCCTACTCAGCACAGAGCAGACATCATATATATGCATTTACTGCCATCTGCTGCTGCTTGCAAGCAAGTGCAAAAACCTAGATTTGGAAAATTGCAGCGCATCTTTAGGTAATATTTGGAAGAAACATGTCACCTTTCAAGGGCTGCTTTATGAATAATACCTCTAATTAGCATTTAACACTCAGTTGCAAGTAAAGAGGGTCATTGTAACATAGTATGTTGAAACTAGAGCAGACCTTTCCCCGTTGAATTAAAACAAAAACAATTAAAACTAGACAATAATGGACTAAAAAATAAATTTCTGATGCAACAAATGATTAAATTGCAGCCACTTTTACCAAAAAACAGTGACAAAACAATAAAGACAAAGATGGACAAAATAGACCATTTAGGTAGACTTAGTAAGAAATGGTCCTCTGCATGAAAAGTACTCCAAAAATTTGAAAAATGGGATTTTGTGTTTTAATGTGGAAACTTTGTCTTTTCTGTTGTTGTTGTTATTTTGCCCTTTTTGTAGCTATTTTATGTCTCCTTGCAGTTCCTGTGCATCTCTGTCACGTCCCCTCCACCACCACTAGGTGTGCCCGTTGTCCTGGCTGTGCTCTTTGTCCTGCAGGATGTGGGTCAAAGCAGAGAGTGTCTTCGTTAAGCTCATGAGCAACACCTGGGTGCGGTGAGGTTCATGAAATAAAATGGTACCAACTTTCAGAAGACTGTCTCTGCTTCCTGTAGCACAGATGCTGCTGCTTGCAGTTACTACAAACATTTCCACACACTCTATACGCAAACATGATCTCCCATCTTTGTTGCAGCCTCCGAGCCAGGTTGTAACAATATTTTAATATTTTTCAAAGTTAGAGGCTGTTGTCATCAACTATCAATGTTTGATCATTTTATCTACTGCCAATTGCTAATATCTAACAACTTATTTTTTTAAATGCTAGTTCAGATCAAAAAATTTGCTTCATGGTTAATGCCACATGCTACTCTTGAGAGATTTGTGCAGAGATATATAATTTACAACTATTGCAGTTCAATATTGTGAGTTTTTATTTAACGGCATATTTAAGTAATTGCCCTCTGTAGATTTTATCTGCATACTAAGATGATGTGTGCTTCCTTTCTCTCTCTTTCTCATTTGCTCACTCTACCACACTTTGCACAATATCATTATATAATTAAAAAAGAAAAAAGGAATGGAAAAAGAAAAAACTTTTTTTTTTAATCCATATATTTGCCTTGCGCATCATGTCACTCTATTTGAGACAACAAACCAGTTCAGCCTTGTTGTTGATGGGGGCTGCGGCCCGAGGCAAGACAGTCCCATTGGTTTCAAACCTCCCCAAAGTTGTTCAGCCCCCCTCAGCTGGAGATGATACTGGCCAATAGCAACCCTCCCAGTGTATCATACTGGTAAGCTGGAGGCAAGGTAGTTTTTGTTGAATTGCAGGACTGGTGCAAAATATCCTCCAGGGTGTATCTATGACTTAATCTATGACTAATTGTTTTTATTTGTCACTTTTAAAACACCCTCACAGACCTTGAGTAAACAGTGGGTCACTGGTTACTAATAGTAGTTGTAGAAACATAGCTCTATCCTTTTGAATGACGTCAATGCGAAAGCAGCCCTCGGTCACTTCTCCCGTAATGCATTAAAGACAGTAATTCAGAAACAAAGAAAAACAAAGAAACCACTTAAGCTCGTCATGTCTCTGCTGTCCATTTGGCATTCATATCTTCATGTTTAGTTGATTGTTATAAATTACTCTGTTAAATGTATCAAGCATTGAATTTACTTCACGTTTACAATTAATTTAAAGCAATAAAATGTGGAGAGAAAAAAACATTGATGCAACACATCCTTTTTTGGCAGGAGTACCAAAGTCTAATTGCATTTTTGAGTGAAATTGATTTGGGGGTTCCTTCAACATTCATAGGTCACAGGTTTTATTCAAGGTGTCTCATTTGTAAGCCTTTTGGTGACATTTATGAGTTAGACCCTTTTTAATTGGTTCCATTCTTACTTATTGTGAAAGTTTGTATTCAAAGGACTTGCATTCAATGCATTTGTTTTCTGTTTTTGGTACAGATACCAAATATGTTGAGAAGCTCAGGCAGTTAATGCCAGACTTTTTATTTGCCTACTGTAAGGGTCTTCAGAGTCATAATGAGGGAGAAGCTGTTTATCAACATTTACACCCCCATTTTCTGTTTAAGAGAGCGTTGACTGTTGAGCAGGGAGTGCCACTAGCTGGAGGACAAAACGTAACTGGCAGACAGCTCTGTACACAGATGTCCGGTAATTAAGATATTAGGGAGCCTGCAATAGCAAACAGACTCAAATGGACAGGCCAGAGGGGGATCACAAGAAAGACATCATAGAATTTGGTCAGTTTGGCACTTCATATGGATAAAAAAAAGTACAACTTTTTTTTACAAACTCAAATTGGGAAGATTTTATTTTTTAATTCGACACACTGATACACTGATGTGATAAACCTGCTGTGGAATGAACAGATGAGTAGTTAAAGAACGCTTTGATCCTCATGTAAAATTGTGCTACTTTCTGTTTCATGACCACTCTTGTCAATATTTACACACTGTTTTTTACTATAGACATTACAAATAGTAGATGAGGTGGCAACTCAGTACACAGCCTCAAGCTTATTAGCCCACTAATAAACCGGTGACTTCAAGAGTAAATATCCCCACCAGAGGGTCATCCAGGGTCACACTTAAATACAGACGAGCACAGTGGAAAGTCTTAGTATTCAGTCAGTTACACGCTTTGACAGACTCGAGCACTTTCCACAGAAACATGCCTGTTCGTGCATTTGAGGATAAAGATCACGCAGCTGCTTACCTGCAATACAGAGTGGAACCAATGGAATTAATCAGCGAGATTATGAGCTTTATGAAGAGAAAGGTAAGTGTGCATGTTCAAGTTTTCAGCATTTTAACTGCAACCATGAACAACCAAACTTTTGTAAAAAAAAAACAAAACAAAAAAAAGAACCACTTTTGTTGCTGTAAACTCAGCTGGAAATTTGTTACAAAAAAGACGCAGTATGGCCACTACAAACACAGCTGAGCATGTCCTGAGCTATCATTAAAAAACACCCACATAAATTAGTTTGGTTTTCTACTGTCTGTCTACAATTGCACAGTCTGAGAAAGAGAAACAAATGTAACTCTGACAGTAAATATGATATGACTTAAGAGCTATATCTGTCTTTTTCTTTTTTTGGTTGTGAATGTCTATTAACATCATTCAAAATATAAAATCGTGTTATCATTTTTTTATGTTTTGCTGTTTTCAAGTTGTCTCAGTGTTTGGATATTTTTTATTATTATTATTATTACTATGATTATTATTATTATTGTTATCATTGCTACTTATTGCCGTTAGAAACATATTGGACATATCCCAAACTGTTTTTTAAAAACACCTGATTTTTTTCATTTGTTAGCTACAAATTCACAGGCAAACATATTCATTTAAGACAAAACTGTATTCCTATTAGGCAGCGACTCAGTTTAACCTCGCAGTGGATGTGGGCTGCGGTTCGGGGCAAGGAACGATCCCATTGGCTTCACACTTCACCAGAGTTGTTGGAACAGACATCAGCCTCGCTCAGCTGGAAATGGCGCTCTCCAGTGACAACCCTTCAAATGTTTCATATAGGTGAGCTGGAGGGAAGGTTGGGACTTTTATAAAATCATTTTTTTTGTTTAATTGCAAGGATGTTGTAAAATATCGTCCTGGGTGTATTGATGATTTGTTGGACAAACAAATGTATTTCTTTTTTCATTCGGTCCTCAGGGAGAGTCCAGCAGAGGAGTTACCGTTTGGTTCTGGCGAGGTGGACCTTCTGACGGCCATGACCGCGGCTCACTGGTTTGACCGTAAGAAGTTCCTTGTGGAAGCTGACAGGGTGCTGAGGCCTGGAGGCTGCCTTGCTCTCCTGAGCTACACCAAGGAGGTGGAGCTGGAGTATGGGAACGTCTCTAATACGCTCAATAGAATCTGCGAAGAGGTTTGTCCAAAATACAATACCTTAATTCTAATAATTTATTATTTTGAATAAGCTTGTCAACATGTTTCGGACCATTTCAGACCAATGCCACGTTAAATATAATGTACCATATTTGTTAGAATTTGAGATATTTTTAAAATTGCATTGACCTATGCAAAGTTAGGTGGTAATGACAAACATTTGTTTTTTTTATTAGTATTACACAGCCATGGATCCATTCCGAAATCCCTATCTTGGAAAGTGCTCAGTGAAAATCTACTCAGATATGTTTGATGCCTGTTCTTACCCAGACAAAGAGTGGTGAGTGTTCCTGACTTTATTTACTGTATATCCAGTTCTACAAGTAGTCCTTATTAAACCAGGAGCCTGCTCATATCTGATGTTAACATGTGTTTCAGTGTTTTCAACACAAGTAGACGGCAAAGACACTTATGTCTATGATGCACCTCCAGCTGATCACTTGTGTCTAAATTTCATTACTGCCTACATCACTGATGCCAGAAGGTCAAAGGGCCCTGTGCACGGTTATTATATCCACACTCTCACTGGCTGCGCACTAGCATGCTCACTTGTCCTATTTCCATTGGGTAAAACAACAAACAGTAGAACAACACATTGTCCAGTTTGTTGTAAAATGGACGAGTTATAGATCCTTGTCACCAAAACAATCACCATGTCCTGCATGTCCAATATTTATCTCTGTCCACTTGTGATCACCCAAGATGCAAGTTATTGCCAAATAAAATCAGGTCCTGTGAGTGTGAATGCAATGAATACATTTAAAATTACAGCTACAGAGTGTCAAACATATACACTCTGACGTCTTAGAGTTAACTGGCAACAGGGCAGTTTAAACTTGAGCACTCAGGGGTCAAGTGTCTTGTTTTGGGGCATCTCAGTATATTGTCATGGGAAAAAAGAGTGTTTCTGATTCACTGTAGCCTCCATTTCCTCAATCTTTCCTTCTTTGTGTCCAGGACTGACTGTCTGAGGGTAAGAAGGAAATTGCCACTAAGCAGATACTTTGGCATGGTCAAGACCTTCTCCACCTATCAGAGATTTCTACAGGAGGACCCTGCTGGGGCTGAGCATATTTCTAATGACATCAGAAGCAAGTGAGTTCTTAACCTCCACCTTATCCACAAGTGTAATAGGTAAAGCTGCTGTATTCAATGGTCAGAACGTATAGTGAAGTAACAGCAAACTGACAGCAAATTAACGCTGTTAGCTCTGTCAGCACTGTTGCCATTGTTAGCACTGTTAGCACTGTTAGTTGGTGCACTCCAGCTCAGCCAACTCCATATTAAAAGCTGTGCAGGCAATCTTTGCTCAAACTCTGAATCATGTTTTGAATGTTGCATACAGCTCCTTTAACTCCTGGCCCTGAGCTCTCACCTCCACTCACCTGGCGCTTAGCGTTGATCTCTTAATCTCCACCTAAATTAATTTATTATTATCAAAAACTGCTGAAATTTATCTTTGAATACTGTGACAGTCTTGGGCATTAATCAGAAAAGCCAAACACTGCTTGACTAAGCTTAACTGTTGAAGGCTTTTAGTGCTTTGATAATATAGCCTCCATTAATTCCCCTTCCACTGACAGGACAGAATAGCCCAGCAAGCAAAATATATGAAGCGGAAGTGCTGAGCCATAACTTTTACATGGATGTTAAAAAAAAAAAAAAAGAAATGACTTTGCATTTAATTACAATCACAGTTTGGTAAGATGTACACAGAGTTCTGCTCTCTGTCACCTGAATTTTGTCTTATATGGTTCATTTTCTACTCTGAAGTTCCTCAACTCTTTTCAGTTAGTTTCAGTCTTGATGTAGCCATTAGTCTGTCCTTTGATCCATTTTAGATCCTAATCCTGTCTCGTCTTCGTGTCTTCCATACCAGGTTGCTGTCTGCCATGGAGACGTCTTCTCCTGACCCAGAAGTTACAGTGGTTGTGAAGTATTTTTATTGGATGGCACGCAAACCTTGTTCGTTGAGACTGGCTTTATAATGCGCAACAGATCTTGACCCCTGTTCGTCCGATGTCAGCTGGCATAAACTCCACCACCCCTGCGACCCTTCAGAGGATAAGCGGCTACGGTGAATGAATGGTGAATTGGAAACTAGAGCTGTGGAATTCATCAGAAAGTGACACATACTTGGGAAGCCGAGTGCATACAGATATTTTGGTATTATTTATACTCCTCTTATATGGTGAGAATCATGTGAAATAAATGTTTTAAAACAAGTTTCTATAGCGTTTATTTTCATATAGAGATATTTGATCTGTTTCATTCATAACTGGACTTTTTAACACAAGTAATACAGACAAAAAAAAACAAAACAAAACTATGTAACCTACCCACAAACTTATGTAGAAGCACAAATCAAAATCAGCAAAATCTGCAAATGCTCTGCTTCTGGCCATGAGGTGTCCCTCCTATCTCCCTTACAGTCAAAATGATGGCAAAAATAACAAAAAATGGCATTTATTTATCCCCTATCATGCCCAACTTCAGTGGATCATAACAACATCTGGAATTAATCTGTAGATGCTTCGGTTCAAAATAAGACCAAATTGTTCTATAGTTGTCTGTTATTAAGCAACGACCAAGGCCAAATATAGCACAAAATTAGTTTTTTTTTTTTTTTTTTTAATGGAAGAAGAATTTCCTGAAGATCTGCACACAAAAAAATAAGGTATAAAAAGCCAATAAAATTAATATGACATGATATCACACATGGTGTCCCAAAATGTCCCATAAATCAGACAGTAATCCACACACAGACAGTAATCCAGAGTGAAAGCGAGAGATTGAAACAAACCACCTCAGCTTCCCATGTCCAAGGGAACAACAAGAGGTCGATGAGGTTTGATTGAGGCAGGAAAAAGGATTTCCTGTTGTGCATCATAGTGGGAACAGTCTGCTGCTGAAGGTGCTCCTGTGTGTGACCAGCAGACCGTGGAAAGGATGGGAGTCGCTGTCCATGATGCTCCGCAGCTCGTACAGCATACTCCTCTCTGACACCACCAAAGAACCAAGCTCCACCCTCAGGACAGAGACAATCTTTGCTGCTGGACTTCAGTGTTGATAACAATATACATATAGTAATCATGAAAAAGTTACAAGTCAGGTTTAAAATGATACAAAATATCCTTTGAGTACAATTTATCCAATCTTTTTTTATTTTTTAAAATTTGGGTTTTTAAGGTACCACTAGTTTATAAAAGACGTTTAATCAGATTTTTTAAGCCAAATTTCTCTACTTCAGACACATAATGATGACACATGATAATTTAGCCCATGTCTAAAATATCAATAAATCAATAAATATAATAATCAATATGCCAAAGAAACAGTGCTATGGGAGATTAAATGAGGAAATGCATTGACAATCTCTTTGTAAATATCAATTGATTAGGAATTAAAACTCCCACCTGACTCCCAGTCATGCCCACACTCAGCAGCTCTTTCCTTTTAGCACCATGCATCACATGGTATGTGCATTCACTGCCACCTGCTGCTATTTGAAAGCAAGTGCAAAAATCTTGATTTGGAAAATCACAACATATCTATTGGCCTTGTTTAACAGAGGCAAGTCATTTTTCAAGGGCAATGCATGTCTTACATTTTTAGATTAGTCTTTAATGCAAGTATGGTCCTGGAAAAACTTTGAAACATGAAGACTGAAGCAAAGTACTTAAATCATAAAAATTAATTGCATGCTGCACTTTTACCGTTATTTTAAAGCAATAAAGCGTGAAGTCCAGTAATGCTTCGGTTACATGTGGACATGCAGTTTGCAGCTGTCCAAGAGGGCAGGACAACTTTAACTCTGGGAGTTAATGATTAAATAAAGACAAGTGCACAAGTGCAGAGTCATTGTATCAGTAGGTGCGCTGACCATCACAAGCAGTTATACCCAGAAACATGGCTGTGCGTCTCTTTGAGGGTAAAGATCATGCAGCTGCGTACCTGCAGTACAGAGTGGAGCCTGTTGAATTAATCAGCTTAATTATGAGCTACATGGAGAAAAAAGTAAGTGTGTATGTTCATGTTTTCAGTACTTTGATAGGCGGCAACATGCTTATATGTGTTTTGGTACCATTTTATGTTGCCTTTATCATCTCTAATTAGGATTAAATACTCAATCACTTTCAAAAACAGCATATTCTTCAGCATTAACTATACCATATAGATACCTGTTTAACCATTTAAAATCTGAGCAAATTGTTTTGATTTCTTTCAAAAACGTGGTGAGAAGGCAACAAGTAACTTAACAAAGCAAGGCCCAAAAAAACAAGAGAGAGAACAAGAGAAAACAGAGTGCCAACTTTTCCATAAAAAAGGCTGTAACTCCCTGTTACCTGAATGTTAAAATACCTGAAGGTTATCCGATAGAAGTGCTGCAGAACTGTATTTAGCACGATAGTTATGTTTCTAATCACAGCGGCTTAACCTTTTAGACCACAAAACAGTTCAACCTCGCAGTGGATGTGGGCTGCGGTTCGGGGCAAGGAACGATCTTATTGGCTCCATACTTCACCAGGGTTGTTGGAACAGACATCAGCCCCGCTCAGCTGCAGATGACTCTGGCCAAAAGCAACCCTCCAAATGTTTCATACAGGTGAGTTGGAGGAAAGGTGAGGATTTTGGTAATACCTTTAGCCCTTTCAACATGAGCACACTGGCTTGATTTCTTTTAAAATCTTGGAAACAAGGATTAAGAGTCAACTTTAGGAAGGAAATTACTTTTAAAACGCCACAAAATTAGTTTAGTTTCTTTGCCTTTTTACCCCATGTTTTTGAAAGAAGTCAAATTTTGGTGTTAATACAGATTTTAAATGGTTAAGTAGAAGGATTGTACAAATTACCCTCCAAGGTATATTGATGATATTTTATAATGACCCCAGGGAGTGTCCAGCAGAAGAGCTACCGTTTGGTTCTGGTGAGGTGGACCTCGTGACGGCCATGACCGCGGCTCACTGGTTCGACCGGGAGAAGTTCCTGGTGGAAGCTGACAGGGTGCTGAGGCCTGGAGGCTGCCTGGCTCTCCTAAGCTACACCTCAGACTTTGAGCTGGAGTATGGAGATATCTCCAACACACTGAATGACATCTGTAATGAGGTTCACACCAGATATCGAAATTCCTTGAATTTATATTTGAAATCTCTCTAAGAAAAGGGCCAAGATATGAGCCTTGAGCGACTTCACAAGAGGGCAGAACTAGTCATTGCTCAGCCAGATCCTTTATACAGAATTAAAAAAAAGGTTTTTATTATATAAACTATGTTTTCTATTTGCATTGACTCAGCTGTGCAAAATCAGGAGAATTTTTGTTGCTCTTTTTATTTTAATCAGTTTTACGCTGCCCTGCTCCCCTTCCGAAATCCTCATATAGGAACGAGCTCTGTGACGATCTACTCTGACATGTTTGACTCCTGCTCCTACCCAGACAAAGAGTGGTGAGTATTCTTCACTTTACTTACATCCAGTTCCAGTCTTAAAAAACTAAAAGGGATAAACACTATGAATACATATATATTTACAGTGCAAGGGTGAGAGTCAGACAAATAAGCTCTGATGTCTGGGGGTTAACTGGCACAGAGCAGCTTTAAACTTGAGCACTTTGGGGTCAAGTGTCGTGCTCTGGAGCATGTTATATAGTCAAGGGAGAGGAGGATATTTCTGATTCTATATACAGCCTCCATGTCCTCAAATGTTCCTTGTTTCGTGTCCAGGAATGACTGTCTGAGGGTTAAAAGGACTTTGTCATTGAACGGATACATCTGCATGGTGGAGACCTTCTCCACTTATCAGAAATTACTACAAAAGGACCCCACGGAGGCTAAACGTCTCTCTGATGACATCAGAAACAAGTGAGATATCAACATCCATAATGATATTTATTAACTTCTGGCCCTGAACCATCACCTCAACTCACCTGGCATGTAATGTTGATCTTTTAATCTTCACTGAAATTCATTTATCGATATCAAAACTCTTCATTCAATACTCATTCACAGACTTAGGTATCATTCAAAAAAAGAAGTGCACACTAAAACAGATTTTAACATATTTGTGAACAAAATTTGAGAGAAATAAGCTTTTTTTGTACATAGAAAATATTAGATATTTCATGTCAACTCATGAAAAATGGGAGCAAAAAGTGCATTTATGTTTTTATTCAGTTCACTTTAGATTTCCTCAAGTAAACCAAACTGTCTCCTCGTGTCTTCTACCCCAGGTTAATGGCTGCCATGAAGACGTCTTCTCCTGACACAGAAGTTACGGTGATTGTCAAGTATTTCTATTGGCTGGCGTGCAAACCTGGTTCACTCTGATTTGCTGAATCCTGTTGATCCTTACGTCTTCAGTCTGTAAACCTCAGCTGTAAGTTTCAGCAGAGACTGACATAAATCCGTTGGTTGAATCTCTATTGTCTTAAAACAAGCACATGGTGTGTTTATCTTTTTAATTTTGTCTCATTACCAAACAGACAAATAGAGGCAGCTTCTGAAGGATTTTTTAAAATCATTATTACACATTGGAATTTCAGTAATTTGTTTTTATTTTTGACAAGTAAATGTAAATATGTACAAATTTAGAAAAAAATAAAGAATAGTGAAACAAATTGCTGCATCTCTTATTCAGTCTTTTTCCATGTACATCAGTACAGTTTTTGAGTCACAATGTATTATTCTTATTCTATCATGAAAAACTAATTTATGTGAAAATCGCTCCACGCAGCTGGACGTATCTGGATCTACCGTTAAAAAACATCTGCCTTTGTTTGTACAAGTATGGCTGGATATCACCCAAACTGTTGCTGAAAAACACATCTGGAAATGTCCAGAACTATGGTTAAAAAAAGAGACTAGGATTGGTCGCTACAAACAGTAACAAATGTACCAAACATGTGAGCTGGAGGCAAGGTGGGTAATTTGGTAAAACCAGTTATTTATTTAACTGCAAGAATGTGGCAAATATCCTCCAGGGTGTATTGACACTTAATTGTCTCTATCTGTGCACTTTTTAAACATCCTTTCATTGTATTTAGACTGTGTGTAAACAGAAAATACTGGTTACCAACAGCAGTTGTTACAACAGCTAAAGACCTTTCCCATGATCAGACACCTCTGGAAAAAGACCCCACTGAGACTTAACATCTTACCTGTGATATCACTAACAAGTGAGATATTAACCTCCACCTCATCCACAAGTCTAATCATTAACTTGTGGCCCTGGACTCTCACCTCCACTCGCCTTACGCTGAATGTTGATCTTTTAATCTCCACCTCAATGCATTTATCACTATCAAAAACTGCTGAAATTCATTTTTGAATGCTGTAACACTCGTAGGCATTAATCAGAGAAGCCAAACACTGCTTGACTAAGCTTAACTGTTGAAGACTTTTACTGCTTTGATAATATAGCCACCATTAATTCCTCTTCCACTGACAGGACAGAATAGCCCAGCAAGCAAAATATATGGAGTGGAAGTGCTGAGCCATAACTTTTACATGGATTTAAAAAAGTATGACATTGTATTTAATTACTATGACACTTTGGGGAGATTTATACACATTTCTGCTCTGTTACCTGTATTTTGTCTTGTGAAAAGAACAGTCTTTTGAGGTTTCACTTGTACTTTATATATTAATAATTAATGGGTTTAAGATCTTTTTAACCCACTTGTTTCTTTTTGTCTTGCCACGTTACTGTTTGCTATGCAGACATCTTCTCCTGACACAAAAGTAATTGCAAAGTATTCGAATGACTAGTGAGCAAACCTCACTGATCAAGTATTTCCAAATATTTTAAGCATGTGACTTTTTTTTTTTAATAAGCCAATGTCTCCACTGTAAAAAGCAAATGTTTGTTTTATCTTTAATAAAAGGTGTTAATGTTAAGTTGCCTGAATTTTAGAGAACACGTTGAGCTTATTTTGTAATGCTTCAAACTAAGTCAACTTAAATTTTTTAAGGCAGCCAGGACACTTACTTTTTAATGTCAAAACAAAAATGCTACTGTAATTGTGACATTTTGTCAGTAATTGTGTTGTGATCACTTTAACCATTAATAGCTTCTGTTTCTTGAGAGATCTCACTCTATAGAGGGCGCTGTTAAAAATGTTGGTGCTGAAATTTTCAAAGCTGCATGGGGTCAGAGGTCGCCCCCAGAGGGATGTTTCATGAGCAGGATTCTTGACATTTAGGTAAGAGGTATTATTTTTCATGCCAAAATGTAAAAAATCCACCTTTTACATCTTGGTCCTCTAATCTTTCACTTAATGGGTTTGCAGTAAAGGAGATCTTACCATTGATAAAAAAATGATCAAAAATGTACTTACAGGAATGATTTTTCCTGCATATGTTCTTTCATGTAAAATTTAAGATAAGAAAGAACTTTATTAAACCTGAAGGAAATTCTTGTGCCAGATTGCTCCAGAAATACAGCAGCAAATAAGAATACAAGAACAGCGCATCAAATAAGTGAAAATACAATTAAATACAAAGTGATCTTCTGAGTGCAAGATACAAAGTGTCTGAAATAAAATAAAATACAAGTAAATGGATTTAAATGACATTAAACTTTTTAAATTAGTTTTAAAATCAACTCCTATTTTTATATATCTACTTAAAAATATATATAGGGACAACAAATCTCTGATGAGGATGGTTGTCAGAAGCTCACAGGACATTTTTGACAGTCCATATCTCTTAAAAAGAATAGTCTTAAGGACAGTATAGACATGCCAAACCTACCTGAGATTTCAGGCTTCCACTACACATTAAAAATGAATCTGTTAGAGATACAGTTGTTAAGGGATTCAAATGAAAGTAATAAGTGTATTGGCCAGTTCCCCTATATTAATTAATTGGCTTTTATGTAGCTTTACCCTGAAACAGAGGCCAGGGGTTGATGGCCACATGTGTTATGTTTCTGTATAAATAAAGAGAATTGTATATTCTGTTTATGTAAATACAAAACATTACTGTTATAGGCTCTTGAATATTGACATCTGAGCCTCATGTTGAGTCTTAAAATTGAACTTTAGGGATTTAATCAGGGTCATTTGATGTTTTTAAAAAATGTATATAATTGCAGAATTGACTGCTTTACGATGCCACGGCTACAGCAGCCCTCTATAACATTGGAAATGTGTTTTTGAAGGAATTCACTCAAGGTGTTCTTGAGATATTGTGTTTACAAGAATTAAATGGATGTAAGGTCACAGCGAACTTGAGCTTGCCTGCCAAACTCTAATCAATTTATCCTTGAGTCCAAGTGGACGTTTGCACAGAATGGAAAGAAATTTCCTCAAGGTGCAGGTGCAGAGGTATAAAAAGGTGACAAATTGATTTGTTTTGTTTTTGTTTTTTGCTAAAAATATAATCTAATCGGTTTTCTCCAATTTGCATGTAGCACTCACTGAAGGATCAAACAACTTGGCCTCAAACACTTAAACTCACTTCTTCCTTTCCCTTCTTCACTCAGATTTCTTCCATTTTCTACTCTCCTTTCCTCTCTTTCCTCATCTCTTTTCCAAAATTTGTTACAATCATTCATCCAAGTCATTAGAGTGTCCTCCTCTCTCCAGTTATTTATGTGTTCACAGATTGTTTAGGGCCATGAGAACAGATGGTAATTAACATGCATGGCCTCCAAATCCCTTGAATCTCAAAGACCTTTATTACTTTCCTCTGCCAGACTTTGACACTCTCATATGGCTGATCCAAAGATAAATTCTATTTTTATACCAAATAGAGCTTTTATTTTACGTGATTGTGTGTAAGTCAAGTTCTCCTGCAGTCAAACAGCTTTTCACGCAATATTCTGTATGCTCATATTCATATTATTCTGAGGATAAAACAACTGGAACTTAATACATTATGCAAGAATAACCTAAAATCTTTGATGACATGCTCTGCTTCCAAGTCCATTTGTATTTACAAGCTTCAAGCACAAATTTAAAGGCCAGTCCTTATAAAACTCCCTCTGTGCGTTTACTTCTCCAGACTACCAGGGCGGTCATGAGCAAGGTGATCAGCACTGGCACTGCAATGAACGGGGCAAGGATGGCGGTTGGCGGGTCGTGGAGGAGCCGGCCGGTTAGAGCGCAGTTGTGGAAATAGACCCGGTGAATCTGCATGAAGAAGCGGTCCACTATCTGATTTGGCCAGAAGCAGTCCATCCTCAAGGCCACCTGGTAGGTGCAGTTTGTCAGCCCCTCATAGATCCTGCAGAGGGCGACAACACACAGTTAAATCATCCTTGGAGGCAAAAACTTCCAATTCTCAAATGCTATCACAACATAAAGATAAAAAGCCATGTTTCCATAATGAACTTAATGTAATTCTCCTTATTACAGAATTATAGAAATACACTCTTGTGTCTTTGAAATGTCCTTTCAGAGTGGAACCAAAATAGGGACTCCTGTTGGTTGGAAAAAAAGGCAAAGGAGTCTCAAATTACCAGTGGGCTCAACAAAGCTAAATATAACTGCTAGGTGGTAGAGGGCAGGGGAAATGGAAATGCATACCAACAGGGTAGCACCCACAGTGCAGCGTTGCACCATACCAGGAGAGATTCTGATCCGGATGGCCACTGTGTCAAACTGCATAGCTGGAGGCCCAGTGGGCAAGTGGTCAGAAAGCAGAGTGTCTTAAAGGAAAAGGCCACCCAACTTTAAAGGGGCAGTTCACCCATGAATCAAAAATACATATTTTTCCGCCTAACTGTTGTGCTGTTTACCAGTCTTGATTGTTTTGGTTTGAGATGCAGAGTGTTGGGATGGCACTTGGTTTGTGGAGCACAAAGCGCCAAACATATACATTTGAAAAATTCAACAGCAATGTCTCTTTCTAGGAATCACGACCCGGTTTCTCAAGATAATCCACAGACCTTGTTGTGTGCAGAGCTGTTTTCTTTCTACTGAACAACACCTGCCAACCATGTCACAGCGGAGGATGCCATTAATGTTTACATCTTGCACTATCACCATCCTCTTATCCATAAGTAGATGCATGCTTCCTTCTGCACAGTGATGCATTTGTTTGGTAGCAGAAAGAATATAGTTCCTGCGTGCCACTGCTCACAACAAGGGCTGTAGATTATTTTGAGTAATTGGGTTATAATTTCTGGAAAGAGTTGTAGTTGAGTTTTACAATATATGTTTTTGAGGCTTTTGAGCCTAGTGTATTTCCATGTATTTATATTTGAGAGAGGGCAGACATCCCTACAGCCAATACCTCCAATATTATGCAACTCACACCAAAACAATCTAGATTGATAAATAGCACTACAGGTAAGACGAAAATATATAGTTTTGATTTTGGTTTGAATTGGCTCTTTAATATTCATCATAAATGGCTTTTTCTTTTTTAAAGATATTTTTTGGGGGTTTTTTTGGCCCTTATTTGATAGGACAGAGTATACGTGTGAAAGAGGGAGAGAGAGGAGACGACATGCAGCAAAGGGCCTAGGCTGGCGTCAAACCTGCGACAGCTGCGGCGAGAACTCAGCCTCTGTAAATGGGGCACCCGCTCTATCCACTGAGCCACCAACACCTCATAAATGGCTTTTTCTTGCAAGTGCAATTAATTGTTTAGTGTGGCATTTACCTTTATCATTTTTAACAACAGAGCAAGCAACAAGAGGTGAAATGAGGTTGCATCAATCCTCCAGAATGCATTGCCACAACATGATGTGGTGTATTTTCTGTAAGGGACAAAACTCAGTTTTCCTCACTGGGCCTCTCTTTAATTTGATTCATTATTTTGAGTTCATTTAATTATTAAAGGTATTGAATCTAGATTTTGACACAAATGATAACAGCAGGCGTCACTTTGATTTCAGTTTGCATAAATCAGTCTTGATCTTTGGGGCCTGAGGGACTGGGGCCTCTGAGCAGTTGGTAATCCATCTCAGATAATTACTGCATAAAATTAAATAAAAATATGACGTAGAGCAGAATGAGTGCTCCAACAAACTTTACAACACTTTATTGCAAGTGTTGCATGTAGTGAATCTCTAAGCATTTAGGATTAAAGCATGAATTACATGACTGGTATGTAGTGGTATTATGTGTGTGTGATTCTCCTTGTGCTAAGAGCCAACTGTCATCACCAGGAGCTGTTTCTGGAGCTGGCGTGGCAGCTGTAGGACTGAGGATCACCATTAAAGTTAATGATAGTTTCAGATTAAGACTCACACTCATGGTCATGATTAAGACTTGGACTCCGTTTGGGTAAAAGACTCTCAAGCATATTTATACAAACATGTGTGTTGAGCTCCCACTCAGTGAAAGTGTTTTGATACGGCACAAGTCAGAAGAGACCAGAGTGTTTTGAGGTTTTTTGTAGCTCTGAGCAATGCCGTGTGTGAACGACGCAATCTTGTTCTTTTTAAAAGCTTTAAAACTAACAAGCATTGGAGTGAAGCTGCAAACAAATTTAGTATGTACACCCACACACAGTGATTCAATGCAACATACACTCAAACAAAAAAATGTGTGCATCCACAAATACACATTCCCAATTAACAGTTTTGATGACAAATAAATTGTATTATATAATACTTGATTAATGTGGTTGCAAAAATACATTTTGGAGCAACAGACTTAAGTGTTAATTAGGCAGAAATCATGTTGTTGGGGCGTCAGTGGATCAGTCGATAGAGCGGGAGCCCCATGTACGGAGAATAAGTCCTCGCCGCAGCAGTCGTGGGTTTGACCCCAGCCCCGGCCCTTTGCTGCATGTTGTCCCCTCTCTCTCCCCCTTTCACACGCATACTCTGTCTTATCAAATAAAGGTGAAAAAAGCCCCAAAAATATACTGGAAATGTTGGGTCCCAGCCAGACATTTTGAACTCTTGGGACTCAGCATGAACCTATGGGAACCTGGGGGCCCCCTTGGGAGATCATTTTCCCATTTACGGCACCTGTACTCACTATTTTTCAAGACATTTTAGATTACAGAATTTCTAAAAATATATACAGCATTTGGTGAAAACATGATAGCTGCCAAAAAATCATAACCTATTTTGTACTGAATTGTTCTTCAGCTGTCTTCATCATCCTGAAAATATAACACAACAAATGTGAAGGATGACTAATTTTCACTCCTTCCACACAAAAAGAGGCAAAACTGCTTGATTTTTTTAAGTTGCATAACATTCTGTAGGTAGGGTATGAATGGTGTAATCAGCATTACTAATACTGAACCTATTTTTGTTGTACTATGTTGGAGTAGAGTTCGCAGAATTAATGTTTAGCGGTCAACTCTGCTAAATTGAAATTGATACCATTATAATCTGGGCTGCTCTAATTGCAAAAATAAAGATCAATAAAGTGCCAAAAAATACATTTGAAAAACTCAACAGCAATGTCAATGTCAATTATATTAGATTTGTTTAGCGAATAGGATAGATTCCCAACTTTTCAGCAAACATTTGGGGTTGCAGCCCAAGATGAACCACCCCTTCTCTGCCCCTGCAGCTGACAATCACTTGGTACAGAAACTGACTTTGTGGGTTTCGTTGCAGACAACATGGGCAGATAAAGAGAGTTCACTGCAAACCTTAGTTAGAAGATCATCATAGATCAATTTCATTTTGTATTAAACCGCCTTTTAGTCTAACACAACATATCTACACTATATTTTGTACACTAGTGCATAAATTGTAAGTCGTTAGAAAAACAAATTTTCATTCTACTGTGTACCTGTTTGGTATCGAGTCTGAATGGCAATAAAGGAATCTTGAATCTGGCAAACAAAAAATATCCTCTGTCTTTGTGTTTTTCCTCAGTCATCTTTCAGGTGAACCCACCAGAATTGTTTACTTCCTCTTGGAGGAAGAAGTACATGTTCAGCAAAACAAGTAGAGTGTGTCAGAGTCACAGAGAGAAGAGGGCTCATCTGCTGTATAGATGACTGCCGCTGAAATGCTGTGTATTCATTTGATATACAGTTGGAGATAAAGCTGACGTTATGGCACTTTCTTTGTATATTTGCATTCATTACAAGCTGTATCATCTCAGTGTGATGCTCTTCGAGGAATAGCAATAGTAGGAAAAACCTTCTGTAACAACCTGCAGTGGATCTAACCTCCATTTGCTTCACTCTCAAGGACGAACCATGTCATTGGCAGATGATGTGTTTTGGAGTCTGATGGACTTGGAACTGATTTGTGGTGCTGGATGGAGCCGAGATTTCTAAAACCATCACCGTGTGTGTTATGTTTGGATCTCACCTGAATGACAATGTGGCTAACTTGACATATCTACAGTATAATTTGTTGACAAGTGGACAAATTGTAAGTCGTTAGAAAAACAAAGCACTACATGGTTTGGATGGTTTTTGGCTTCACAGATATGAGATTATTTTCAATTAACTTCATCCTTCAGGTTCTGTGATTTGATTTACAAAGAATGACAGGTTCAACAGCTTTCCCATCACCCCTGTGTTTTTTCACCCCTGTGTTTTTTCACCCCTCATCATCCCTCCATCGTCCCTCCTTCATCCCTCCATCATCCCTCCTTCGCCTATCACGCCACTTACAACCTGCCTTTCCCCTCTGGATGTCACATATGTTATATGGTGAATCTTTATATATAATACCCTGTTTAAATTTTATCAAAGTATAAAGTTACACATAATTAATGGCAGCGGGCATAGTTGTTTTATTAAAGGAAGGACAACTGTTATTTTGGTGTTTCTAAATTAGTCTGCACCCACAAACAAGCCTAATATGTGTATTTCTAATTTTCTGTCCTGTATTCCTTATTTTTCTGTCGCACAGCCAGGTCTCCCAAAGACCTGGACGATGGCGTCAAACATTGCTGCTAGGAGTTTCGTGACACGACTGCAAACCCTGTATGTGGCTGTACAAATCTTTTATGATGAGTTAGACACACTCACACACACTCGAACACACTCACAGAGAGAGCGCCACCACTAATTATGTGCTGGACCAAGAGAGGACAGGAGGGAAATCACAGTTTTGACAGTAGCTTCTCCTGTGGGCCTCGCAGCTCCAGTCCCCCTCCTGCCTGACTCATCCTCTCACTGTGTTTTGGAAAGCACTTCTCAGAAATACACACATACACACACAATATAATGTGAGACAGATACAGTTAAAGGTTGCAACGTTGCACTTGGGGAGCGAGACTAGGACATAACTACATGCTTGCATATGGAGGACATCTGATCAGTGTGCACGCTTACCAGCCTCCTTATGCAGTTATCATGACTTTTCAATCATTTAATACAAAAATATATACTTTTTGCAAATAAGTAATTAAATAATGAATTAACAGTTTTCTCATATATTAGTTGTTACATTCAGTGTTAATTCACATTTGGGATCAGCTGCTTCAACACCAGCTGACAATGGCATCCAATCATATTCCTGCAGTCGTTATAACCTGACTTTTCTCATCAAGACACAACTTCATAACTGCAATGTGCTGCTGCAAAGATTTGCTTCACCAACCCAATCCAAATCCTCATTCCTTGAGTTCACTCAAAGAATAAAGCCAGCTCTATCAACCCAATCACCAGAATAAATGTTGACATTGAACGTTTCTGCAAACCACTGATATGTTTTTATCTTTCATATGTTAGAAGATGTATGAATACTTTAGGTTTCTTTGCTGTAGTTAACATGTTTTGGGGAGATTGTGCTGCATTTTGCATCTACAACAAAAATGCAAAAGAAAAGGGGGGGATTTGATTTTTTTTTTCTTTGCCTAATAGGTGAACTCACTCCATGGTGTCCAGCCAGCTGCACCACAGGCCTCGCTCCAGCCCTCCCATGTCGAATTTGAACTTAGCTAAGCAGAGATCGTTGATCATCCTCTCGTAGAAACCCCTGTTGCAGGCAGACACTGTATGCAGGACTTGACCTAAAAGCATAGAAGAGAAAGAGAGACAAAAATCCAGATATATATATGAAAATTGACTTTGGTGATCACTTTATTTCAGTGACTGGGAAGCTAAACCTTGTAAAGATACAAAAGATTTTAAAAAGCACTCCAGAGGTTATCTGCTGTGTTCGGTTCTTGATAATTAGGCATATGTTAGTGCAACAAACAAGGTCATGTCCCGGCAATGGCTATTCCTTTCGGACCATTTCTTCCCTATTAGCCTGTTACGTTCACCAAGAAAAGATTTTAATTTGCAGTTGGAGTCCCAATCCCATTTGTTTACTTCAGAGATGTGTGTTAACAGGCTCTTAACGTGGAGGCAGACTGCTGCTGTCCCGCTGGACTCGCAGCTGAATGTAACACCACTGAGCAGTACAGTAGGAGAGGGAGCTTAAGCTGGTGGAAAAAAGCCTGTCTGGAACGAACAGGTTGTTGTTACGATCAGAAAACATGGTGGATCTCAGTCTGTGGCGGCCTGATAAGGGCCAACTGTGTGCCCATTATGTTTGTTCTGTTTCAGCTGGCTCTTTAGGCTCTGAAACACTCAAAGGAAGAATGAATGTGTTGACACGGGGATTTTGAAAGAGATGCTACTGAAAGAGAAATGTTCGAGACCCCGCCGTTAGTGCCGCACACATTTTCTAGAGTAACAGAGGCTTGAGGTGCTTCAATAAAAACTGTCAAAAAACATGAAGAAATGCACATATACATGGTAATTTTGCAAAACTGAAGCATCTATTAGCTTGTTTGTCACCCACATACTTGGAAGGATGTGATGTTTCACCTGTCTGTTTGTTGGCAGATGCGTGTGGAGAAATCTGACAGTTAAAGATGCCTTCTAACTTGGCTGTTAACCAGCACTGCATGTCTTTTTCCAGGAAAATCAAGACAGACCATAACGGATGCTGCTCTGCTGCGAGTTGGAGGATTGAACTCTACTGACTAACTGCCTTCAAGATTTTCCAGATTTTCAGGTAAAGGAAACACCCATCATTGTAGCAGGAATCAGAGAGCAACACCTTCAGTACTTGTGCTGTCCTTATTTGACATGTGATATTGAAAGTTTCCTGCCACATTGAAAATGAATTAATACACATTGGTAATGTTTATGTACTTTGATGAATGTTATTTAGGAGCCAGAGTGCATAAAAAGTATCAAAATAGAGCTTGTTTCCGGAAAAAAAGAGAGGATAGAGATCTGCGCTATTAATTAATTATTTTTAGTTATTATTTTAATGAACTGGCCTCTGGCTGACAGTCATTTTGTAAAAGTAGGGGCAAAGCAAGTTGCATATCACTTACCTACAGTTTACCTCAAGAATTATTGACATAAATATCTTTCTCTGAGTTAAAATGTATCTTTCTAACAGCCTTCCTTATAGGGCCAGGCAACAGATTTGATCCATGTTCCATGAATATTGAGATACGAGAATATAATTTGCCTTAGATTTTTGACAATATCATAAGTGTTGTCTGGTTTTAAAGGCTGCAGTGATTAAATTATCTCAGTCCTTATATCCACATTACTAATGGGTTTTTTTTCATCAAAATTCTCACGTGTAACTATTTTGTGAAAGCACCAAAAGTCATTGCAATATTGAGATTGAGGTATTTGGTTATCAGTATAGCGATATTTGATTTCACCCAGCACTACTTCATTGTAACCTGTTGAACATCCAGATTGCAACAAGCTGCAGCTGTAAAACACCTGTAGACTTGACTGATACATCTGCCACAGAACCTGAATCAGGGCCTTTCCCAATGGTGGAATGTAACTGAGTACATTTACTCAAGAACGTCACTTTAGAATAAGTACTTTCTTTATTCAATGCTAGTTCAGATTTTTTAATTAATGGTTACTTTACAAACTGTGAATTTATAGTGAGCTCATAAGATGTGACTTATCATCTAAAAAAAGTGTTTTACAGTTTGTTATTGCTCCTTTTTCCTGAAGGAAACCACCTGAATACTTTTTACAGCCCTCACTGTCCCTCAAACTAGAACATTTGTAGTGAGTAGATTGTGCATTTACAATATGGACTTCGTAATACCTCAAAAATTGAATGAATATAATACATAGAACAAAGGAAACAAAACAAAACTATGTCTCCCTGTAAAATGGACCAAACCATGTCAGTTCAAGCCACTTAGAAAAACTCACCTGCCATCAACAGCAGCAGCCCTGCTCGCAGAAGCGACGCGCTCCCCACAGCCATGCCGTACTCAAAGACGTCTCGCGCTCTGCTCACTCCTGGGGGTCAGTTTTTCATATCTCATTCTCCCTCCAGTATATTCAAACCACGGCCACTGATCCAGCAACCATACCGCAATGTTACAGACAAATTAACCGCAGCAGCAGCTCGTGGTGCGCGGTCAACAAGAAGGCGCCAACTGTGCGTAAAAGCCCCCTTGACCTTCCACACGGGCAGCCTCCTTCCCCTCACCGCAGCCCTAATCATAGCAGCTCCGCGTGTCATCTGATCCTTTTGTCCCGCTGCTTACAGAGTGGAGCTGCACACAGGGGACAAAACAAAGTCAGTCACCAAAATAAGTGCCAGGCACGAGGAATCAAGGGAATCAATCCATTTTAAAACATCAGTTTACAGTCATGTTATACAAATATTAAAGCAAAGACGACAACAAAAACAAAAAACCCTTATATATTCAAACAACATGTTTCCTGTTGAATATTGACAGAAAACATCTTACACCTTTTGAAACCTGAGCCAATTGGTTTGATTTCTTTAGAAAAATATGGACAGAAGGCACTGAGCAACTAAATAAGACACTGATTAAAAAGAAAGTATCAAGATAATTTCCTGAAAATAAACAAAACAATAAATTTTAAAAAAGAAAAGTATAAAAAAAAGAAAAGAAAACAAAAACTATTCAGTTCCTGGACATTTATTTGGATATTTTTCTAACAACCCTCCCCTCTTTTCCAAACCTTTTTTCTTGTCAAACTTTTTTTAAGTTGATCTTTGCCTTTTTCCTAAATATTTCCAAACAAAATCGAACCAATTTCTTCAAGTTTCAAAGCAAATAGCTTGTGATTGGTATCTGAATGTCTGAGCTGATGTCAATCCAGGTTTCAAAGGGTTAAAAATCTGTAAGAATTTGATGTTCATAAACTCCCTATATTCTGCAGTATAGCCCTTTAAATACACAACTAACACAACCTATAAATGCTCTTTGCTCTAAATTGCACTATTATCACTGCAGAGGCCTGCTGCCATTAGACTCCGTTTATGAGCCAAGTTTCCTTCATTACTTATTTATGGTTTGTAATGGATTAATGGGAATACCCTCCAGTCACACAGGGGCCCGTCACAGAGCACAAAGACAGAATTCCCATTTCCATGTCACAGTCATATCAGCGCAGATCTCATGCAGCTTAGTTCTGCCATTAATTGAATGTTTTATCTGCAGATTTTTTTTAGGACAGGGGCAAAGTGACATTAATTGATATTCTCAACGCTGCTCTGCGTTCTGCTGCCACCCAGTGTGCCTGTCTGTGCTTCTGCGTGTGAGACTGATCCCACAGTTTTAAAAGATTTATATCACATAATGTACTGTAGACTGATCTTATATTAGTGGGTAATTTCTTGATTATTAGATTAAATAATTGTTTCAAAGGCAAAACTGTTTTGGTCAGATTTTTTTGTTCATTCTAAACAGCATTTTACACTTTTTTAGCACTGATTTACATGCTTGTTAATAGCGTAATTTAATTGTTTGAAGGATAACCACATCCACTTTCAAAATTCATTCATCCAATGGGCTTAGACAGTCCAAACAATCAAGGACTTAAATTTTGGATGTGATCAATTAAGCCTGGAACTGCTCCATTGACAAACGAATTGGAAAACATGCATAGCATTATACGTTACTGCAAGATACGTTACATTTGCACTTTATGAAAATGCTATGGCAAATGTAGTTGTGTTCAGGCAGAAAAATCTAGAGGTTGTGGTCAGGAAAAGATCATGTTTTGTTTAAAAACATTCACAGTCCGAGCAAGAAAAGTAGTGATGCCGTGTCTTTGTTATTATAATATTGATGGGGGGGGGGGGGGGGTGGCTGTTTGTTGTGAAGTTGCAAATGTCTTTTTAACCAGTGGTACATCGACTCTCTTTTCTCAGTTTCCTATGGTCAAAAGTGATGATAATTATGCTTTAAGGTGAACATGTAGTCCTTTGGTTGAATTCCCAATGTTATGAGCACAATATTTGTGAAAAATACAAGCCCATATGTTATTTTATGTCTCTCAACTGCTTTAAGATTCATGCAAGCTGCAGACAGAAAGCCTCAAGTATCAAGTAATTCTCCAAAAACTCCCCTAGAGAGCAGCAGAGGACACTAAATGAACCCTTTCTTTGGCACTGTGGAGATTTGTGGAGGATCATTCTGCTCCTTGCTGCTTAAACTGTGGAGTAATTTGGTAATAGAGCCAGCTTATGCCTGAGTTTTCACTTTAACATGGATCACAAATCAATATCTCTTTGTCCTCACTGGTTTCATACTTTCACATCAGATGAAGCCAGAGAGCGGAATAGGGTACACTGGCTTGTAAAATGAGCGGCCCTGAAAATAGTATACTACCAGAGCCCATTCCTTTCACTGCGGCCCCTCTAGACTAGCATCATCAAAGTTTATAGGCTGTGCCTTGTAGTGGCAGAGGCTGACCCTGCAGGAAACTTTCTGTAAGTCTACACCGAATATAGCAACACATATAAAGCACACTCTAGTAGCTGTGAAATAATCTGTCCCCTGAAAAAAAACATTGTAATTCATGGTAATGTAAAACCATTATTGTTTATGGTGAGATCACTGTAATTTACGATAAAATCATAATTTATGGTAAAATCATTGTAAATTATATAATCACTGTAACTAATGATAAAATTACTGTATTTTATGGTTTCATCACCATCATATATGGTAAAATCACTAATTTATAGTAAAATCACTGTAATTTATTGTAAAATCATTGTAATTTCTGATAAGATACCTTTCATTGATAGTCAAATCACTGCAATTTATGGTAAAATCAATATTATTTATGGCAAATCACTGTAGTTTATGGTAAAAACACTGCAGTTTATAGTAAAATCACAGTATTCTTTGGTAAAATCATTGCATTTTATGGTGAAAATACTGCTTTTTATGGAAAATTTCTAATTTAGGTAATAACTTTTATTTATGTTAAAGTCCCTGTTATTCGTGGCAAAATTTGTGTTATTTAATGTTAAATCACTAATTCATTGTTAAATGGCTGCCATCTATGATAAAATCATTACCTATGGTAAAATCATTGGTAAGGTCAAATTGCTGTAATTTATGGTCAGCTTGTTGTGATTAATAGTATTCAATTTAATTTATTGTAATTTCCATCTCAATAAAGAAAGGGGTGTTTCTATAAGTTATTAATACATTGCTCTGTGATGGTAAGCAATAGCAACTAATAAAATATGCCCGAAATCATGATAATTATGTGGTAATAAAAAAGAAGCCCGTTTCTGTAATTTTTCTAGCGACACAGAAGACCCACAGGTAACAATTTGGACTTGAAACCACCCAGCAGGAACCCCAAAAGACAGTCTGCTCCTGACAGGTGTAATGACAGCAGCAATGAAGCCAAATAGCCAATCAGGAGAGGTGATAAGTGAGGTGGGCGGATTTCCAAAAGAGAAACAGACAAGGCGCTCCAAATGTTTTGGCTTGCGGAGATAATAGGCTGAAAGAGGTGTCAATCACACCGAGGAGGCGTGTTCAGACCCCCCCAACCCCCCACCACCACCACCACAACACATCCCAACACACCACACACTCTCCACCCCCCCTCACCCCCCCCAGCCACCGGCTCTATGGCAGCGTGAGGAGTAAATGGCTCAGAGTATCCGCGCTGGAAAGCGACCTAAACACTGGTCTGGGAACTGATAAACAAACACAACAAACAACGCGGTGCGTAAAAGCTCTCCATTGCGCTGGTTTGTGGTGTGAGCGTGGACGCTGTGCCAGCCAAGAAGAAGCCAAGAAGACTCTTTTGGTTGTTTATTCTCCTTGTGTGTGCCGCGTCTGATAAACGAGGATATCTTTAATTGGACATGTGAGTTACGGGAGTTAACAAGACAAGCAGCCCCCTTTTCGAAGATGAAGTTCCCCGCTTGCGTCCTCGTCACTTTGCTGGTGATCCGATCGAGTACGGCACAATCAGGTGAGTGCTTGTTTGAGCACCTGGGTCTTTTTGTCAGGTTGGAAAAGCTTTGATCAAGAGAGTCCTCAAAAACACCTTTTTGTTTTGGCGTATGTTGTGAATTTTAAAGCTGATTTTTTAGGAGTTGTTGCTGGATGAGAATGAATGTATATCGCAGTTTAACACCTTTTGTTGTTCGCCTTACGTCACTGTCACAAACTTACACAACTTTCATGCTGATGCTGATTTGAATCGGCTCACACCTGCAGTAAAGTGGAATTCAGTAGCGTATCGGCTCTGCGTAAAAATCTCTCCAAACTCCCCTCCTTATTTTTCGCTTTCTCCCCTTTTATTTAGATTTTTACGCGCATCAGATCCCCCAAAAATGACACACTTCAAGCTTGAAATCCACTTTTCTTGTGGATAAATTTTCAAAATCTACCCCCACATATCAAAATCCACTCAAGAGAGCGAATCTGAGACCTAAAATCTGAATAAATGCGCCATCGTTTTCATTAAATTCCCTTAAGCGGACACTGATAGAGCGAGGACCGCGGCTATTTGCGCTGATTTATATGAATCGAGCCCGCTTGCACCAGTGGTACAGTTTTCCCTTACTGTCATTGAATAATTTAGATGGAGCAGATATACTGAGGGGCTGTATAGGCAGTGGGAAAAACATCGCGCTTTCATCATTAGGACCCCTGTGGTGTCAATCCCTCGGACCACTTTAATGGTCCTGCAATATCGGTTGTAGTGCGTCCATGACACTCAGTTTATACTGATGATGTTTATGTTTATTTCTCTGGCACCCCTGTAGAATATTTGCAGACAGTTCTTGCAAGCTGCAACATGTTCTTTTTGAATCATTTGCAACACGATTTATCCTGTTCGAGGCTTTGATGTTGAAATTGTGTTTTTTCAATCAGGTTTTGTTCCCAGACTCTCCGATCAATATTTGCTTTGGTATGCTGTTTGGTTTGGAGTTTGGTGCTTTGGAGTCATGTCAGACTGTGAGGTGTGCTAAATTCACAGTAATATGTTGTATTTTGGGCTGATAAGCACTTCATGATGCCAGAATCTGCCTTCTTAATTGGTATAATCAAGCTCTGGCAAAGATAGCTGGAGAGGAAGAAACACAAGCACACTCAGGAAGTGGGAACACGGGGGAGTTTGGGGATTGATATTTGGAAGGTGAATTTGGCCATCACCCCCCAACCTCTCACAGGCAAAAATGGGATTCCGGGATGCTTTTTTTTGTCCTGCCCTCCAAGGACAGGTTGAGTTTTGGCTGCTGGTTTGTAGTGCGGAGAGACAAACACACTCCCCCGCTGGCTGTGGTGTGGATCTTGGATGGGAGGCGCTGAATGCTGCCTATTAAACAGGAGTGGATGGATGCACTGGTTGGATGGGATGAATGGGGAAGAAAAGTGGCACCCTCGCTGGTTTTATTTATTCACTATGCATCCACTCCCATCCAAGATATTTGTGATGCAAATTCAGCCCGAGAATCTCAGCTATGCCTCTTGGGAAGTTCATTGTGTGTGGGTGTATACTGAGTGCACTATCTGTCCACTCTTCTTATTGTAAGAATTCATATTCAACTCCATCAATCGTGCTTAAAGTCATACCCAGTTGAAGTAAAGAGATGTTCACTTTAGTGGTGTTTAACATGGTGATTGAATCTGTCTGTGTGCTCCTGCTGCGAGACAAATGTCTGCAGCATTCCTGCCAGTCAGCTGGCCCGTAGAGCTGTGTGTGTGTGTGTGTGTGTGTGTGTGTGTGTGTGTGTGTGTTTGCATGATGTACAGTGGGAGCACATGTGTGCCTAAAATGGACACGTTCACACCACAAGGAACTTTGATTGATGACTTGTCAGACTGATTGTTGGCAGGATGAGAGGATCTGATTGCGTCTATGTCGGGGCAAGGCCTCCTGTAGATTCATATTAAAAGGACTAATTCAGAGCTCAGGATTGATCCCACTGATGCGTCCAAGAGGTGATCATTAATAGATGCGAGATCAATACAAGGCTGATCAAGTTTCCTCTCCATCTTGGACTTGCCGAGCAAGTTTTGCTCATGAAGCAACTTTTCTTGGCCAAATTTCTGTGATTGCTCACATCTGAAAGAACTAAACTGACATCCATGACTTATTAGCTTTCAGTAGGATAGCAGAGTCTAAGGTGCACCCAACGATTGTAATCATTATTGATTAATCTGATAAATCACTACAGATCAGAACTTCTCATTCCACATGGGGGAAATTTGATTGGTCTGGTGCTCCAAACATAGAGACACACCAGCAAACACAATAAGACCACAACACAATCAGAATCAAACATTTGAGCAAACTGAGACAGAATATTCAGTTTCAAAAAATAGGCTTTTTTGTGTAGGAATCTCTTTTACTGGCTGTGGTTGGTGCTGCGACTCAATTTTGAGTGAAGAGGATGGGCATCGTAAAACTTATTTTAGTTTTTGAGGAAGAGTTTGGTGTTATTTCTTGGTCAGTGCTGTGGTTTTTGGCGCTGTCCTAATTTGTTGTTGCTGTTTTGGAGGGTTCTGTTTGTATGTTTGCTTGTAACCAAGCACTCAGATAAGATCATATGACAGAGCACCGATGTATAAAACATTTATTTTTCATACATATCATATAGACAGGAGGTGGAGCTGCCAAGCTGCTGACCACTGTTTAACACCTACAAATTATGGGTGTTTTTCGTGACCCGTGGCTGTTTTTCCAACAGGGAAAGTGACGAGAAAATTTGTTTTTCTAAACAGACATGACTGCATTTCCTGCCGGAACAGTGACACAAAAAGCAATTGTTTTTTGCGCTGCATTTCTGCTGCACTCTGGGTAGTGCAATGAAGAGTGGTTATTTTTTACCACAAGACATTACTGCTTTTTCTGGCATTTTAAGCCAAAACATTATCTTTTCCCAACTGTAACCAAGACGTATTTGTGGCTAGACCTAACCACACCAGGGCTGCAACTAAAGATTATTTCCATTGTTGATTAATATGTTCCTTATTTTATCAATAACTTGAATATTTATTTGGTCTATTAAGTGTCAGGAAATTCAACATGTCAATCACTGTTTTCCAAAGTCCAAGATCATTTCCACAAATGTCCATCAAAATGTCCACAACCCAAATGTATTGACATTTAAAACAAAACAAAAAAACAAAACACAGAAAATATTCACATTAAAGATGGTAGAACCAGAGAAATATTGTTATTTTTTTCTTAGAAATTACTCAAAAGATTAATTGATGATAAAATCAGTTTGCAATAAATTTCATGGTTGACAGCTCAATCAATTATTTAACTTATTGCTGCAGCTCTAAACTACAGTTTTATTTAAATGCAAAGAAAAATACAATTTCAACATATCTGCAGCATAAGAATGTTGAAATATTAGGTATCCATGGTTTGCAGAAATGTAAAATGCACATTTGTTCTTGTGATTGGGTTAAGTAAACCTGTCCATGTTGAAATAAGAACAAACAAACATAAGAACGAGCATTTTTGAGGTCAAGAAGAAACTTCAGTGCACCATCCATCTCCATTGCTGTGTTGAAGGACTGTCTTTGTGAAGAGTTCTTGTTGTTTGTGAGTCAGCTGATTGTGCTCTTTAGGGTCAGGGTACTGTCAAGGAACTCTACGTCAGAGGTGATGGTATTCTCCAGATCTGATTTCTCTTGGGAGGATTAATGATCAGCCTATAAAAAAAAAAAGAAGAAAGAAAAAAATCACCTTTTGCACAGTTAAACAAGGCTCACACTAGTAGTCTCCCCATCTTATATTGAGCTATCTGTTTGCCTGCTCGCTGAAACAAATGGCTCAAACATTTTAATCGCCCCGGCTCTCGAGTGTGTATGACAAGTACTGCATGCGCACGTGTGTATGTGTGTGTTTGGGTGACATTTAAAGACGTGCTCTCCTGTGAAATGGCCGGGATAGGGGGGGGGGGCCTGCTGAATGCCAGTATGAAATTACTGGGCCTCCGATAGCTGGCACACAGGGAGCCACGGAGCTGGCCGGGGCTTTGTAGAAGACTGGCGGAAATGAGAATTTATTACAAGCTAATTAAGCCTTTTTTTTTGATAGCATCAGTCTAGACCGCAAGGCCTTTATTTGACAGCATGAGAGATGAGGGGGGTGAAGGAATTCAATCTTTCTCTAAATTAGTCAACATTGCTATCATAACTTGATATCTGCCAGGCTTAACCCTCGCCAGGCTTCGGCTGGATGTGATCGCTTCTGACGAGCTGATGGAGATCTTTCTGTGTGTCTGTCTTGTGGTAAAAGAGACGGCGCAAGAACGGATAAAATATGGCTGTTTGCTCTAAAGAATAATAATTGCAGTTCAGTGGGGGTGACATTGAAGTGTGGGCTGTTATTTGCTTCCTCTGTCACAACTGGACAGCCTCAGCGGGCCGTAAGGGAAGCCTTACAAATGACTGTGTGACGCGTGGGGGTGATTGAACGCTTTTCCAAGGCCTGAGACAGCAGTACACTACTCGCCGTCTGAATCAGTGTTCAGATTATTATCTGAAGCCAAACAAAGATGACGCTGTTCACCGACCCTCTTTCTGTCTCCTACATTTTTCTATTCCCATGAATTCCGACGCAATCCGGGCGACGTCACGAGCCCTGTTTGCTGACATTCTGTTTGCCGTACAGAGGGGGCTTCTGTTCTTCCGAGTTTGCGGACCACACAAATATTTACATGCCGAATCACAACTGCACAGCATGGGAAGGAAAACATCCAAGGCTCGGGTGCAAAATAGCGGCTTTATTGGCCTCTGTGAGCATCCCAAAGCTTTCTTAGTCCGTCTCTGGCGCTGAGTTTGTGTGCTTGGCAGGACAGACTTTTGACCCCCCCCCCCCCCACCCTTCCCGTGTCTTTGCTGCCTAATGATGAGCTGGGTTTGGCTTTAGTTGCGCTGATGCGTCCCGTGCCAACTCCTAGTGCGAGTTAGATTGGCTAGTCGGACGCTGGAAGCCTGGCACAGATGCCCCCTTTCAGGAGGACTGAGATCTCACTCCCACACAGAAGACACAGTACACTCGGCCATGCACATGGATTTACTGTAAACACCCCCAAATCTACATGCTCTCTTTTAACTTCTATTTGTGTGCTGATTTTGCTTTTTTTTCTCCCTCATACACACTCGTGCAAATTTTGGAGGAAGAGCAGCGGAAGCTTTAGTGGCTTTTAAAGTGTGCAGCAGCTTTATGCTTCCTCATTGTTTGCTTTGAGCACAAGACTTGAATCTACTTTTAGTGGTTTGTTCTCAACTCCCCCTCTCTCTGTTTCACACACACATACTGAGCAACACACACACACACACACACACACACACACACACACTGAGCAACACACACAGCGTGAGCGAGGCATGGCCCAAGAAAAGAAAGGACAGGAAAGACAGAGGAATCTTTTTTTTCCCTCCTTCCTCTTCTGTTTCTTCTAGACCACTGGAGGGTTTGTTCGGCCCGCCACTTGTAATTCCACTCAGAGACAAATGCCTCCATCCTGCGTCTGAGGGGCTTCCTACACACCACACACACACACCCACACACACACCCACACACACATACAAAACACACTCACAGTGCCGGTCAGCTCGCACCACTTCTTTTTATTTGACTTCTATTTCATTAACTTTCTTTCTCACACATTTGTCATCCTTTTCCCGTCCCTCTTTCTATTTCCTTATCGCTCTCTCTCTCTCCCTCACACACACCTTGTCTCCCTCCTGTTCTCATCCATTAACATCTTCATTGTGCTTCTGTTTAATTTGCCTGCTCTGTTTCATCTTTCACTGCCTCTGCTTTTCTTCCTTCTTTTAACAGCTTTTTATTTCCTCGCCTCTCTCTCCTTCTCTTTCTCTCGTACACACACACACACAAACCACACACACTCCTCCCTCTGTCTTTCATTAGCTGTATATGTGTGTTTGTGTGTGTGTGTGTGTGTGTGTGTGTGTGTGTGAGAGAGAGAGAGAGAGGCTGTCACAGACACACAGGGAGAATGGAAAACAGCTCATTTTTTCCCCTTTAATTACGACACCTAATTTGTTTCATGGACAACATGCTGTCGGCGGCTCCTCCATACACCACTCAAATTGTCATTTACATGCTCATGTATGTGTTTCTAAATGTGTGTGTGTGCACTGCTAACCCGATGAGCTTTAAACTCTCTGGAAGGCAGTTTAATGTGCTGATTTTTTTAAAAGACTGGTTCATTGTTTGCGATAGTCACGTTTAGTTTGAAATGTCCATACACATGGGTCAATTTAGTGTTGTAGCTGATGTTAAAACAGAAATTGTTTTATTGTCTCCTTTGGTGAAAAATATGTATCCACAGACGTCTCTTTCACATTGTAAGTCTATGGGAAAAAGTCTTTTTGGGCCCAATGGCATCACATGACCGACCTGGATGTTGGAATTCCATGTTTGGCCACAATGTAAAATTGGCGTCAAAGCCCGTCGCTCTTCATTAGTTGTTTACCGCTATAATAATGCTCAGAATTTAGCATTTAGCTCCTTTAAAACCAAAACGCTTTGTAAATCTCTATTGAGTTCTTGCATTGCATATAGCCTCCTCATTTGATCTATTATTAATCTAAAATGATCAATTAGTGCAGCTTTAAGTTTATTTTAGGCTGGTTTATGCTAAGATTAAGATTAGCATAAATTCTGGGTTCAGGAAAGGGTTACTGCTCTGTGTCAAGGCTTCATCCGCCTTGTAAGACACAAATGTATGCGTGCATATGCATCCATTTGTGTATCTGAGCTTGTGTACACAAGCTGGCTTTGAATCTACATTTGCAGTGCTGTGCTTAGGCATGAGGCCAACACAGGAAGTGGGACAGCGTTCAGCTTCCTTTTGATTGGCAGCACTTCTTTGGCGAAGCAGGATCAAGAGCCATCGACTCCGTCTTTCACAACCAGTCTTTTTTAGTTCCTTTGCCTTCTTTTACTTGCTTCCCTTCTGTTCTGGCTCTCAGTGTCGCACAATAGAGGACATTAGAATAACAATAGACATTTTTTCCCCTCTGTAACCTTGACAAAGTCTGACGTTTTAATGAAAGTCTGTGAAAGGAGAAATGATCAGTGAAATCTAATCCCTCATCTGTGCACGTGTCGATCCGGCAATTCAACCCCGACCTGCAGATTTGTGACTTTCACACTGTTGCATTGTCTCTCTCTCTCTCTCTCTCTCTCTCTCTTTCTCTCTTGTCGCGACACACACTCTACACACACCTTTGTACACACACACCCATTCGTTTGTATTGCAGTTGCAAGTTACGCAAGTTAAAAAACGAGCTATTTTGGATGTTTTTCTTTAGTTTACTCCCTCTGTGTGTGTGTGTGTGTGTGTGTGTGTAGTCGTGCCTGCCTGGTGGATTGTGTGTCAGCTAATCCCTGTTAAGATATTCACGGCAGCTAATCTGTTTAATTACACTACAAATTAAGGATATTTACTGTTCCAAGACTTTTATGCGACACCCGCCTTAATCAGGGCCTTAATCTGTCTGGCACTGTGTGAGTGTGTATCACTCTGTGCGCGCATTAGCGTGTGTATGTGTGTGTTTGTGTGTGTGTGTGTGTGTGTGTGTGATTGATACTCTGTATGCTCAGGCATGTGCGCCTTTGTGTCTATCAGGCTATTTCTGCCAGAGACTTGTCTGTATCTCTTTACTTTAATTCTTTTTTCTGAAAATTTGCCCACAATAAAATAAGGAAAGAAAACAAGAGAGAATTGTGTTTTTCCAGTTGTCGTCATGGCAGGGAAAGGCAACGGATTAAAATGTAATATCAGTGAGATGTTGCTACAGTATTTAAAGAACGCAAAGGCAGATCAGCAAGAGCATCATTGTCTCCTTGACTCAGACTCCTGTTCGACTAATTCTACCAGATTAAAACTGTGTTAGAACCATAGAAACATGCTGTGCTCCCTGTCGAGGCCAAAATAATGACAGCAGATTGTAGCCAAGCATGTGTTTCTGCACATACAGTACAGTATGTACTGTATGTGTATGTGCCTCTAAATTTAATACAATGCCCAAAGCGTCTCTACATTTGTCAGTCTCTGTTGTTGCAGCCTGACCAAATTTGGAGTGGCTTGTTCGTGAAAAGGCAATCATTTGCAACCACTTATCTTCTGATAAATTGTGGTTTTATTAAAAGCAAATGAAGTTAGCTGCATAAAATTGTGCCATCTTCGAGATCTAACTCATAAAATATACATGCAATAAGTTTGATTCGGAGTAAGAATGAGTTCAGGAATTTTTTAGGATCTGAGGACTAGATTAGTTTTTTACCCTGAGTGAAGTCTAGAAGGTAACTAGGTGGTATCAGAAAGCTCAATAAACCAAACTGTAGTAGGAGCTTTTTGAGAGTTATTTAGCATATCTTGACTGCCTGAGAAGACGAGATATGGTGAAAAAGCAAGGTCACATAGTTCGTTTATTGCATTTTAGAGTTAGTTTTTATTTTTTGTGCTGCTGCCATCTTGTTTTTTTGGAGCCAGAAGTAACCACATTTGGACGAGAGGTTGGAACTGTGGAGGAGTGAGGCATGAATCTGACCAAGTGCCCTAGGACGCTCTTTGCAGAGGGATTTAGGGGGCATTTGTTGGTAGAAATGAAATATATAATTTATAACTATATTTGAATTAGTTTATAATCACCAACAAGAATGATTGTGGTTTTGTTACCTTAAAATGAGCTGTGTATTTCTACATACAGTGTGATTCCCTGTCTATAGACTTCACCATGTTGCTTCTACAGTAGCCTATAACGGGTAAACCAAACACTAGCTCTAGATGGGGCCATTTGTGTTTTTGCATCGGCCACCTTCGTTCTCCTACATGCTTGGCATGCAGGAGAAGCGTCACTTCTGTCACCTCACCACTAGATGCTACTAAATTGTGCTCACTGGACCTTTAAGCCTTTAACATTTAAATGAGTGAATTACATAAAAATTCACCCCCATTTAGTTGTCTTATATTTTAAATTAGCCATAGAGACTAAAAACATTTTTTAGTACCATGCAGACTGTAAACGTGTATTTCTGCTGTAAAGTTGGGCATTGTAACACGTGGGTCAGTGAAGATTGACTCGCCTTTGGAGCCAGCCTCAAGTGGCCATTAGAGGATCTGTAGTTTTTGGCACTGCAGTATTTCAGCATGGGAAGTTTCTACTTGATTGTAATTTGGCTCATAAAAATGCTTCTGGATCAGACTTCTGCAGTCATTGGTAAAACTGGCAAAATTCCTTCAGTATGACCAGAACTTTGCAAACATTGTCAGCATGTATGCAAGTTTCTGTGTTTACCTGTTAGCAATATGTACACACGTTAGTCCCTGCTACATGTTTGCATGTACAGTATTTGCACACGCTGTATGAGTTTGAGGTTGTGTGTGTGTCTGTGTGCTCAGATGGGGCACGTTGTCCTTTTTAAACTGCCCCTCCTGCGATGGTGACCTGTAATAAATGAGTGGGCGCGAGAAAGTGGCAGCCGTGACAGCTGACTGGGGAGGGAGGGAATACAGAGAGTGAGGGAGAGAGAAAAGGTGGAGGTATGTGTCGATGGGAGTGTGTGTTTGTGTGTGTCTGTTGGAGAGCGAGGGAAGACAAAGCGAGACAAAGCGGAGGTAAAAGAGATGGAAAGTCTCTAAGGAGAGATAAGGAGGGAGCATGAGAGGATGAGAGGAAGACAATGGGAAGGGATAGGAGGGTGATAGTGAACAATACCTCGACCAGAGGTGGAGACTCTTTCTGTGCTGCCACTTGTTCTTCTTATCCTAATTACCCCCATCTCCCCCCTTTTGTGCCTCTCTGAAGTCACCTTGCCGCCCAGCAGAAATATGGTCGCTCCTTCAGCTGGTTTTAAAGGTACATAAAACTTGTGGAGGAGAAAGCCTTGGCTTGCTGTAATAGTGTGTGTGTGTGTGTGTGTGTGTGTGTGTGTGTGTGTGTGTGTGTGTGTGTGTGTGTGTGTGTGTGTGTAAGGGTGAGTCACCTTCAGCGCCAAGAAAGATGAGAGCAAGCCAGGAAGAGTGCACTTCTAAGAATCTGTTTGTGCATTTCTATGGGTTTCTGCATCACTTCATTAATTTGTCTGCAGCAGAGAGGTGAAAACACATACTCACACACACACACACCTCACTCCCCTGCGTCGTACCTAAACCAGTTGCTCGGCGGCAAAATCGCCCCCGGCAAGGTGAAAGCGAGCTGATGGTGGGGTCATTTGCAAGATGGGAGATCCTGTGACAGAGACAGAGAGAGAAAGCAAGAGAGGTGGTCTAATTTCAGCCTGAGAAAGAAAGAGGTGACGTGTGTGTGTGGTTACAGTATGTGTGTGTGTGTGTGTCCGGCTGAGGTTAGGGTGGAGTGAGAGAGACAGTGTGTTGTCTCTGAGGAGCACAGCTATCACTGCCGCTGAACGCTCCAATTAATCAGCCCGGGCCACACAGGCACTCCACTCTGTGTGTGTGTGTGTGTGTGTGTGTGTGTGTGTGTGCGTGCGTGTGTTTGTGTGTGTGTATGTGTGTGTGTGTGTGTGTGCGCCAAGATCTGTTGGTTGTGTGTTTTTCAAGTATCCATTGTGTGATTGTGAAGTGTGTTGAGATCTATATTTGCATCAGTGGGACGCATCTTCATCTCACACACACACACTGGCTTGTTTTGTCTTGTCTCCATGGATAATGCTAATGGGGTCACATGTGTTGGTTGTACCTGAAGACAGAGAACAAAGACTGTATGTGGGTGTGCATATGTTTGTTTATTCCCAACCATGTGTCCCTAAAATTAAAATGCATACAACTCATTTGCATTGGCAAGTATATTCTGATAGAGTATTGCCAACTGGGTTGGGCACATATCTCCAAACAGTCCACTGCCTGCTTCTATACTCTCTCCTTTCCAGCAGTCAGAAAAATGTCTATCTTAAAAACAGAAAGATCATAAATTTGCCCAAGCGTTTGGTACTTAGTGCATATCGGGTTTTTTTTAAACACTTAATGCTACAGACACATTTCAGTCAGTTATTGGGTTCAGAAAAAAGTAAACATTATCGTCAGTTCTACCATACGTAGATGACATAGACGATATAAATGAGTTTTTAAAAAAAATATTTTTTTGCAATTGAGTCTTGATGCCTTAAGTGATGTCTGTGGTTAACACAAGATTAAGAGACTTTCATGTTTTGTTCTACAATAAAAAATAGGTCAGTAAATACTGATATGAATATTTAAATATACTGACTATTTAATTTTCTTTACATCGCCTAGCACTAGATTTTGTTAGAATTACATTTTTGTTAAGGTAATGTAACAATATTGGTCATTGTTAAAGAGACCAACATTGAACTTTAGACCTTTGGCTTAGGAAACAGGAAGCAAACGGCATTACTCTGTGCCAAATTTTGAGATGTTTGATCAACCCATCTGTCCTCCTCTGCAGACTTTAAAAGGAAATTGGTAGTATGTATATTTAAGAACATTTGTAGCTGTGAGGTTGTTAATTTAGGGCTGCAACTCATCAGATTAAATTAATTCATCTGTTTTTTTCAGCTCATCAGTTTCCCAGAGCACAACTTAAAGTCTGTAAATGGTTTTCATCTAAAAACCAAAATTATGCAATATAATATAACATAAAACAGAGGAAAGCTGAAAATACATTTTTGTAAACCTTGAATCGGTGTGTTTAGCATTTTTTCTTCATAAATGACAAAAACAAACATATTAACTGTTTCAGTAGGAAGATGTGGACCATAATTTAGTTTAACAGCCCAAACAAGAGATAAACTAACAAAAAATAGAGAGATAAAGGCAACTTTATCCAAATAATACCAAACTGCTATTTGAAATGTCTCTATCTCAGGTTCATTCCAAGTCCATTAAATTCCAGAGTGTCTGCATGTATTCACGTGCTTCTCCGCTGATAAGAGCTGTGAGAAAATCCTGAGAAGAGACGCAGTGAGAATGAAAGACAGACAGAGAGACATTTAGGAAGCCTGAGATAAAATACAGGGACAGATAGATTCGAAACACACGTGGTTTCACTGTCCGGCATTGCAGACGGCGCTTCATACCGTCACGCTGCTGCCCTCTGCGAGCCTGTGTTCCGCTTGAAAATGAAATTCTCAAAAGCCTTTCACTCCCTTGAAATCATGTTTCAACCGTGGGGCAGCGGGGCATACAAACAGGTTCACTCACAAAACTCATTGTTGTGGTATGTCATAGCTTTTTGTGCAGGATTATAGACTGCTTTTAGAGGTTTTTCCAGTCGAGGAAACACTAAATCCAATTAGGTAAAAAATAAGCTGCTCATCAGTCAATATTTGTGAGATAGGTGTTATTTGATGTCTTTCTGGGGATTTCTGTGGATTTAAAGACGTCTTTAAGCCTGAAATTACCCAGATCTAGGATACATGTTGGAGAAATTCTGCATCATTTTTGTATGTACTGATCATTCTATAAGCGGAAAAGCAAAAGATAATAACGAGGGATGGATTAATAGAGGGGTCTACCCGACAGTAACAGGCCCCCTGGCCCTTACCTGCAAAATACCACTCGAATTAATGTGTATTGTAAGAGATGTACAGGAATTATAAAGGGACACAAGATGACCACAAAAGACACAAATTCACCTTGTAGACATGCAAATGGACCTTTAAAGAAACACAAAACAAAGACATGCAAAGGAACTTGAAAGAGACATAATATAACAACAAAGACACAAATATACCTTGCAGAGATACAAAATATCTACAAAAAGACAAAATGACGACAAAGACATGTAAAGAAACTTCAAAGAGAAACAACGACTACGAAGATGCACAATATTACCAAAACGAGATGTAAAGGAAATACAGAGACACAAAAACACAAAAAGATGCTGACAACTAAGAGACGCAAAACGACAAAAAGAGGGAAAAAACGAGCACAAAGTCTGTGTGACTTGCTTCTGAGTCTGTGGGTTCTTTTGCAGGTCGGTGCCCAGGGGCCCATTGTCTCTTAATCCATGTGCCATTATAACTTTAATGTAATTTCACTCATTTTAGACTTTTTACTGCCCATCAGGATTCCCAGAGCCCCAACACAGTCGAGCAATTTCTATCACAGCTACTTCACTCAAACTAAATGTCATGCTTGGACTGCGCCAGCACGCACAGTCAATGCAGAAACATTTTTTTTCTCTTTTCAAGTGAAGATGAGACAGTGAGAAAGACTTGTTGTAGCGCAAGGCCGAGAACACACACCTTGAGACACACACCGTCAGGCTAAGCAGCACCAAAATTAAACTGACATGAAACAGAGGTAAGGGGAGAGATATCCAGTTTGTCCTACATGGGAAAATATTAGAAACACAGGCAGTCATATTTCATTTCCCACCATACAGAGAGTTTTCATTTCCTTTTCCGGACGCGATATCTACCTCGGGGCATGTGACATGATGGGTACAGTAAGCATGCACACACTGACAAAGACATAGAGACACAGAAACGAGCAGAGAGATAAGAGACAAAGAGATCCCGGCAACAAGAAAGCAAACGTGATGTGCCAGAGTGAAAAGGCAAGCAAGCAGAAGAAGTAAAAAAAAAGTCAGAGGTGAGAGGAAGGGAAACAGTTGCAGCCCTGTGGGCTACTCAGACAGAATGAGGAGGAAGTGTGGCTATTTGCCTTTTCTTCTTCTCCCACCATCTGCCCCTCCGATTCTCTCATTTACTTAATTAGAGCGCTGCGTCTCAAGGCTGCTGCTCCCAAATGGCATCAGCTGTGCGTGTGTGTGTGACCGCTGCTTATTAGCATGCGTGCGCATACCTCAGGCGTGCATGTGCCTCTGCAGGTGTGTGCGCGCCCCAGGCAGGTGTGTGTTTGAAGGGCTAACCGAAGGCAGGGATCGTTCAGAGCGGCAGGAGCAGGTGACTGTAGCACCCTCTTCCACAAACAAAATCTGGTGGAGAGAAATGAGAAATGACCTGTATTTGGCTCAGATGCACGCTATTACAGCTTTCCCCAAACTCTTTTCGTACAGTTGACTGCTGTAATAGACTTTAAGCTCCTCTAAGCTTTTTATTAATTATCCTGAGCTGCTCTAATCTCCACTGATTTAAAGTAATAGTTGGATTTTTTTCTTCTTGAACATGCGTATATTGACTCTTTGCCATCCTACACTGTTACATTTTAAAACAGAAATGAAAAAGTAAGACAAATAACATGCCCGCGGTCTCTTCTGTCTGTATCTTAGAGATTGCAGACACTTCTGCAAATATCTGTTTTGCCTCTTATTCACTGACAAAGTCAAGACTGCAGGGAAATCACAGCTCTAACTGACACCGTAAATGCAAAGTTCGACTTTTTAAAACTTTGATCTTAAAGTTCGCCCTGCACAGTCAGCCAGTAGAAACACAGCAAAAGTTGACATTAAATTTACATTTTGTACAGTGCTGAACTACCAGACTACACATTGTTTCATCATTTTTATAGACTGTTTACGCAATATGATTCCCCTTCATGTTCTTCCAACATCACATCCTGCTGTGGTTCTTCTCTGCTCCAAAATGATGGATTGAACTCTAATTAACCCGGGATATTTGTTATGTGATCCGATTTGGCCGACCTGCTGCATGTCCAAACGAGATGGGTCTTGGGTGTCACCGAACTTGGCCCCACTCGGTTCTCAGGTCTATTTTATGGACCCTGCAAACACGGTAATTGAAGTAGGGATATCCTTAGACATTGGATACAATGGTGTCCGTGTAACTTTTTTTATAGGGGTGGCAAGATGGGGCCACTGAAAATGTCAGGGTGGCATACCAAAGCCAAAACTATGATAGAATTTCAGGAATTCGATTCTATAGCTAGTAGAAAACTATTATTTTAATTCCTTTAACCTTTATTTAACCAAATACAGTCCACTGAGATTCACAATTTTCTTTTCAAGGGAGTTCTGGCCAAGACAGCAGCATGATTAAATTCATATAAAGGAACAGACTAAAAACACAACAGCAAAAGAAAAAATTAAATTAGGAGCATTCAGTCACCAGTCAAGTGCATTCACTGTGTCTTAAAAGAGAGTGATTGGGACCAAGTATCAGAATGGCCCCCTTTGGCCACCCCTCAGCTGCACCACTGAGTAGATGCTGATACTCTGAGATCTACAGTGCCAGTGATTGGAAAAGCCTCAAAAACATTTATACCAACTCTTCTTTTATTCATTTCAACCTGAGCCAGCGCATTCCCATCTGCAGTCCCATCAGCCAAGGTGACCCACCACACCTGCCTTTAAATCAACACTTAAACGAACAAAAATCTACACGGTTAAACTAATATGGAATGACAATGAAAATAAACCCGCATTGCAGCTTTTATAGACTTTTCTTTTTTTTTTTTAATGCAGCTGTGGTTAGGGAAGACCATCCATCATATCTGCGATAGAGGACACTGACTGGCTGATATCTGATATTTAATAAAAGGCCAATGTCTGCGAGATAAAATGGCAAACCAATAAGTCTCACCCTACATGCTATGACTGTTAGGGCTTTTATATAACTGCGTCTTTCCAGAGTGGTGGAGAAATAAGGTTGCATGTGATATCAATAATAAATAGTTGCAGGTTTAGTCTTGTAAATGAGCACACCGTGTATCACATCGTGTGGCTAAAATAGCTGATTGTGTGCTGATTGGTGGGTCACAGTTGGGTTCCCGTTCTTGAACCAACAATGAGTAGATTTGCATCGGGAGTGGTGTATGCTGCATTTAAGTGATTTCTCAAGTGTGATAGGGAAAACGGGCATAATCAATTGTTGTCTTGAGAGTTGCTGCCACTTTTGAGATTGTAATCATGCTCCAGCACTTGTTTAGAGGAGTGATGGAAGTGCGTACACACACACGGTTCAGTCCTGGGATGGACGGATGTAAGCTGTCACTCTTCCTCTCCTCCCTCCTGAATCCTGAGATCAACTCTGGCGTCTCATTTTCCTCTGCCTGGAAGTTTTGACTGGCATGAGAGACAGGAGGAGGAGGGGAGGGAGAGTCAGCAGTGCCGAAAGCTGACATGGCATTCTAAGTTTGTAACTGTGCTGTGTTGCTGTTTCACAGCGCGGCGCTTCCAGGCTGAGCGCTCTTTGTTGTGTGACATCAAACATATAAGAAACCACATTCACGCTCCCTTCATTCCCCTCGCGAACAAGTTCAGCAGCTCCTTTAACCGTATACATGCCACAGGAGACCAGATAAAAACATTCAAGGCTCAAAAGAAAAAGAGTCTTCTAGGGAAACATTATGAGGGTGTTAAATATCTGCCACACATCCGAACTGTTTAACATTTGAACTTAATGAAGGCCCTTTATCACCCCTGAGAGCCGCCTGGCTTTGTTTTCTTGCACACTTTCCTGCTGATTTATATTCCTGCAAAAAGAAGCCTCAATGCGCACAACAAGCTCACGTCAGAGATCTATCTGGAGCATTGCGCTATCGCCATGCTGAAAGTAAATCCTGCAAAGAGGGAGGGAGAGAGGGAAGCGCTAACGAAGCTTTGTAAGGAGAGATGGTGATGCAAGGACCCAGTATTATCAGTGGGAGGGCTGCGGTAATCGGCTATCTTGGGGAGGGAGGCGGCAGGGGGTCCCTAGTTATCAAGACAGCTTTGGAGACTCGCAGAGAATGTGCAACAATGGAGAAGAAAGCAGGAACACTGTGTGTGTGTGTGTGTGTGGGGAAACAGTTAAAGTGAGATAACCTCCATTTTTAACTTCATTTCTTTCTTGTTTAAAAGTGATTACCGCTTTGGGAGAAGAAATAAAGTAATTAATTACTTTTGACATACAGTGCTCACAGTGACTATGGTTATTTTTGTAGATGAAATCAAAGTAAATTTTTCAGTAATAAAAGTTTTTTTTTTTCTTCACTAAAGCGGAGGCAGAGTTTGACGAGTTTTCACTGGAGTGTAGAAACTTAATGCACTTAGTTTTCCTCAGAGTGTCTGGCGGTGCCTCAGCTCAGTGTCGCAAATGTAGAAATAAAAGTGGCTCTTGTTCAAATTGTGTTTTATAAATGGCTGATTTATTAAAGGGGTTGTGTGTTTATTTAACAATGTGAAAGAAGCATAAAATAACTTCACGAAGGGGATACTCTACTAAAAGTTAAAAAAAAGTTTAAAAAAAAAACTGAACCGTAAGCCAAACATATGGAACAGTGGATTTTTTGGCATTTAGCCGGATAGATGTTTGCAGGAACTCATTTCCCATTAATCATATAATTGAGTCATTATTTTGTCTCTGAAGCTCAGTTCAGACTAAAGATTCATGACGGCTGATGGTGTTGCCTGTGATTCAGCTTGTCAAGTCACCAGTGACTGGTTTCAGATTGTGAAGCATACACTCTGAGAGACAATGGGCCCCTGGGCACAGATATGCAAAGGGCCCTAGCACCTGAAAAAAGCCAGAAACACAGACTTTGTGGTGGTTTTACCTCTTTTTTTTGTTTTGTGTTGTTGTGTAGTTGTAGTCATCCACTTTTTTGTGGTTTTGTTTCTCTCTGTAGTCAGTTTGTGTCTCTTTGAGGTCATTTACCCTAATTTATTTAATCACTTTGTGGTTCTCTGTAAGATTATCTTTTGGCCCATCCACCTCTCCAACACAGAAACGTATTCTTTGTAGTGGTTTGTCTCATTTTTTTGTTGTTTGGTGTAATAGTTGTAGTCATTACCCAGCTAGCAAGTTTTGGTTTTAAAAACGCTGTGAGAATGGTACAATTCAATGTTTTGGTAATGTTTTCAGCAGCAAAATTTCTTTTAGTTCCCAGAATGTTCTTCTTAAAGTTCGGGTAACATTCTCTATAAACATCTATTTTTTTTTCCCTTGTCAACATATCACATAACAGGGATGTTTAATAAAAATGTTGTGTGATCTGAGGCCTTGGTATTATCCTGAAATTGTTGTCTGAATGTTGCTTTGAAAATGTTCTTCCTTTGTTCCTATGAAACATTGTGGGAACATTTTAATGTAAGAAAATGCATTGATCTGTCTCCTCTCAACATCACCAAAACATCTGCAGAATGCTGCAGTTAAAATGTTACATCGTAGTTAGCATTTAACCTGACAGGAACATTATTTGAAATGATCCTTAAAAGGGTCTTTGAAGTTTAGATTTTTGTTTTCTTTAAAACATTGTTACAACTTGTAGGTAATGTTAGCCAATATTGTGGAAACATTCCCTGCTTGCTGGGTATCTTTTTTTTTGTGGTTTTGTCCTTCTGTATTCTTTTTGTGTCTCGTTGAGGTGATTTTGTTACTTTTTTGGTTGTTTTTTAACCTCTTTGTAGGTCTATCTAAAGATTAACTTTTGGGCATGTTTGCCTTTAATGATAGGGCAGCAGTCAATAGAGGAGGGAGAGAGGACGACATGCAGCAAAGGGTTGCAGGTTGGACTCTAACCGAAGCCACTGTGTGGGATGCACACATGAGCTAGAGGTTACCCCCTTTGTGTGGATGTTTTGACACTTTTTTGGTTGTTTTTTATCTCATCCTTGTTTGTATACATGTTAATGTTAGTGACATTTTACAAATGTAGGCCACAGGGCCCGTTCAGTAATCCATCCATGAAGGCATATTTCAACAGCCAGTCATCTTGTAGTAAAGTCAGTTGGCCAAGTCAGTTAAAAACTGTTTGCGTGTTTGCTCGTTGTAGCATTTTCTGCCAACAGCCCTCTGTCCCCACTGAGCCCCAGGTCGTTTCTCTTCTGTTTCTCACATCCCTGCAGCTGTTGACACGTATGCCAACGTCCTCATGGTGTGCCGGTGTTAGATGGTTGGTTGCTGCTGCTATTGAAGGTTGAAAAAAAAATGGAACAAAAGTATAGAGAGGAGTCATTGCTTTAGAGAAATCTGGTCACGTGTGTGTAAACTGGGATGTTGCAGAACGTCTAAGACTGGTGCATTGCAAGTATTTGCAAATTTCAAACTGTCTCATTGCAAATCTTTGGTCTTAACTTAATGTAAAACATACATTTGCAGTATGATCCATTTCTTCATTGGAATTTATTGTAAATGCTGTGAATCCATGTAACTACAGATATTCAGTGTGGTATTCCTTTAAAAAGGGGTGCCTGTGATCCTAAAGAACCTTCTTATTAGTTTGAAAGAAAGCAAAATCCTTTTATTGGATGATCTTGTTTACTAATGCAGCACCCTGCCCTTTATGTAAATGATTAGCTCATGTTTATACACGAGACATTTGTAGGCTGTTTGCGCATATATATCATAGAAACATAATTTACTACATGGAGGCGCAAATTAAAACTAATCATCACATTAACAGCGAGGATATAAACTGCATTCAGTAACAGACCACGGCTGCATTCATATCAACACAGAGTCACGAACGCCTCTCGTTCAGTTGCTTCCACTCTCAGAGGCGATGAGAGTACAACACCGATATAAAACTATACAGGCGCATAAAACACTTACAGCTCATTTGCCTGTGTGTGCCTGTATAATGAGCATCTGTGCCTTTTTTTATGTAACGTTATTACCTTTAACAGCGCACCTGTCGGTTCTGCGCCTCAGATAAAGAACGGAGATCCGCTTTTTTTGGAAGCCCTTTTAAATGCCAGCCGGCAATTGGTTTGGTGGGTAGTTAGCAAAAAGAGAACTGACACACACACCCACGCATACACTCACACACACACACACACACTCACACACTTGCATTGCAGAAAACATTCTGTTGGGAAAATAGTGCTGCTAATTAGTGGAATTAGCTACAGATCAAAAGGTTCAATTAAAAAGTGGTGTTGTAGCGTGGAGGCAGCGGGCCTCATTTGCATCACAACACATGTTTGGCGAGGACGATGCAGTGTGACGGATGGATGGACAGAGGGACGCTACAATATGGTATGCACCTCGCAGCAGTGCAGTGAGTGGCTGAAACAGACAACAGTACATATACTACATTCTAAGAAACAAGGGTTCAAATGGGTTCTTCCTGAAGGGCTGAGGTTCTACCCAGAACCATTTGCTCCTGAAGAATCTGCATGGGTAGACACTACTCGGTTTTGAGCAAATTCATTTGGATAAACTGGCCCTTTAAATTTGCTCTAAAATTTCAAAATTGGATGCATACATAAGCGTGCAAAGGAACACTTTCATGTATGCAAACACACTTGATTGCACACACAAGTACCAGGAGATGAGAAATGACATTAATTTACCAGGAGATGAGAAATTACATTAATTTACTCAAAGACTCCCAAATGGACGCACACAAATGAAGCACGGGCATTAATTTGGTCCGGAACAAACACACATACACACACACACCAGCTAATCACAAGCATGTCATTCATTTGCACACCGACACGCACACACACCCTTGACTTACCATGTGGTTGTCCGCACAGTGCGTGTGTTGTTGGCCTTTTGAGTTCCAGGCTTAATTAAGAGTATAATTAAGTGTGTGCTGTTATGGCTTTGCTCAGTGGGGTATGTGGTTGTGTGTGTGTGTGTCTGTGTGAATTTGTGCAATTTGCATGTGTGGACATCCCCGGAGCTGCTAAACGTGCTCTCTGCCACAGCTTGGACCAACACAGCCAATTCACAGCACTGCTAATTTACCATTTAAATACCACATGTTTGACTCCTAATTAAATACAACGCCGGCACCAGCAGCAAACACGTTTTTTTTTTCCTCTCGATGTTTATTTCAGTGAAAAGAATTGCACACTCTAAATGTCATGCCATGTAAAATGTGATTTCCTGCTTTGTTTTCTGCATGATGGTTCCATTTATGGTTATTGTGCATTTTTTACCCTTTAGCTTACCTAGTAGAGCAAGCCCCCCATGTACGAAGCAGTGGCTGTAGGTTTAAGTCCAGCCCATGGCCCAATGCTGCATGTCATCCCCTGTCTCTCCCACCTTCACCTGATAGCTTTCCTATCAAATAAAGGCTAAACAAAGCCCCAAAATTAATCTTAAAATGGCATCCTGCAAAACTAAGAAGTACACTTTGCTGTACACTATTTCATACACTATGTACAGTATGCACACTACGCACACTACACAATACAGTATGCACACACGTCTGAACACAATGCTGCACACTATGTGCACACTATGTGCACTACACCATACATTATGCACACTACACTACACATTAAAAACACTGACATATGTACACTATGCACACTCTATACTACGTTGGACACTACACCATATCATGCCGTACACTGCATACACTGCACACAGTGCATTACTCTCTGTACATCACACTCTATGCTGTACAGTATACTACATACATAAAGCGTACACTATGCATACTACACCTTAAACTCTCTACATTCTGTTCTACACTACTCCACACACTACAACATAAACTGTGCAACACTGTACACATTGCGCACCATGCTGTACACAACGCCCTACTGACAAGCACTATCCAAAGTGCAAAAAGAAACAAAAAAAAAAGCACCTGATACCAAAAGCGTCCAGAGTTGAGCAGAACCATGCAGTGGAAATGAGCTAAAAGTCTTCATTGGTGATCATTTCACCTTTAAAGCAGAAATAATTGTTTTCTTTTTAAGCTACTGGAGGGCAGTGGAATAAGAACCAGAAAATTAAAAAATTTAAAACCATGACAGAAGAAAATACCCCAAAAATTACAAGAAATTAGTAAAAAGTACAAGAAAATGATCTTAAAACTAATTTTAAAAAATCAAGAAAAGACTTGGGAAATGTGCTTAAACACATTTGTTGTCACATACTTTTAAATATGGAATTATAATAATTATAAATATAGCTCTTTTCCATAGCTTTTTTGTTTTTTTTCTCTGAAAATTTTATCCTAGCTTTTTAATATGATAATTTTCTAAATCTACAGATTTCTTGCAATTTGTGGAACATTTCTGACAGAATTTCTTATTGCCTTTTTTCACAATGTTTCTGAAAGAAATCAAACTAATTTGCTCAAGTTTCCAAGGTTTAAATACTTGTGTAAGGCGTCTGAAAGCAGCACATGTAAAGTGATGTCGCTCTAGGTTGCAAAGGTTGAAAACATTTGCACAATCAACCGTTGCTGTCATTTTTCTGTCCAGAAATAGTCTTTTTTGTGTCAGTTTCAGAGTGCAGCCATGCTAGTGCCTGCCCTGTGAGTGTGTGCAATGTGTGTGTGTGCAATGTGTGTGTGTGTGTGTGTGTGTGTGTGTGTGTGTGTGTGTGTATCCCCATGCCGCTACTGTCTGCTACAGTGGCAGTTTGTAGCTCCATGCTGTGTTAAATGGGAGTGTCCAGGCTGCTACCAGGCCTCATTCATCAGCCTCACACAGGAACAGACCTGGCTGCTGGGAAAACAGCCTGCCACACACACACACACACACACACACACACACACACACACAGAGAAATCAACACTTCGTGCAAACAAATGTTTAGCAAATAGCTCAACCCTCAACACCACAAATTAATACTTTGACACTTTAAGATGTGCACACATGCATTACATGCAAATGGATGTCTTGACCTCAGATTGGCAGTAGTTGACTCTGAAACCCTCTCCCTGACCTCCACGTCCTTCTCAGTGTCCCCACGGCTCTTTTGTTTCCACTGATCTCCACCCCTGTTTGCTATTTTGCAGCCGAGTCTTTCACGCCTGACTCCATCTGACGCTTGGCTGCCAACGTTGTACCCGTTCACACTGCAGCTCCTGCGTGAGCCAAGCTTGCGTCGGCCAGCATTGGTACGCGTCCAACAAATTTCCTCCTGTAGCATCCGCAGGAATAAAAGAAACAGACATTTTCCCTGATGAAGTCCAGGGTAGCACTTCCCGAGAGGGGCGTCACTTCCATCGGGGTGCTAAATGGTTTTGAGAAGCACTCCATTTATTTTTCTGTTTTAATGTTAAAAGGCTAAAAAAGTGTAAGATCTGTCTTATTTTTGCATGTTCAAGGACCTGTGTTTTAAAAGGTTTTGATGGCAGCTTGTAAAGCTACAGTTGTTTGTGTGCCATTTGTTGAAGCCTTTTATTCAAACCCCGTTCTAGTGCTGTGAGTGCATTCCTTGTTCACTAAGTATGGCTGAATATCCTTTTTTGTTCATTGCATTATTTAAATCAAGCACCTTGAGAGAACTCTGCATTTTGACAGGTTTTTTCCTTCTTCAGAAGTTCCTCTTTAGATTGCAACCAAGTGCACATGCTTCAGAGTTTAGTGTTGAACCGCTTTGAAAGCACCGAGGGGAATACAGTGTTTTAACAATGTCAGATTCAAAATACCTTAGTTTTTGCCATAATTTCAAGTCAGATATGATTAGGAAAACAAAAAACAGTCTTTTGAAACTGGGCCGAGTTTGTTCAGCTGTGGGATTTGTTTTTAACTGAAGCAGTTCTTGCAAACACTGCACTCATTTTTATACAGCATCTTTATAAAGCAATACTTTGACTGTTCCCTATAATGCGACCACATGAAGAACTGTGGTCATTTTCAAGAGTTCTGGACCAAAATGTACTCTTTGCTGTCTTAGTTTACCCTTTGGCTTGGCTTTTCTTTTTGCCATGGGTGGATTATGGGTCAATAAGCTTTTGGTTACAGACATGCAAATGCCCCACCATTTCTTCTACAGCATGCAAAACACATGGGCTTTGTGCTGGTTTGCCTTTTTGTTGTTTTTTGGCATCTTTTTGTACTTATGGGTTGGGGTAGTTTGGTGTCTCTTTGTCACCATTTTGTGTCTCTTCGCAGCTGTTTTTTGTCTCTGTGGGGTATATTTCTGTCTTATTGGCTCATTTGGTGTCTCTTTGTAGTTGTTTTGTGTCTCTTTGAGGTATATTTGTCTCTTTTTTGGTCATTTTGTGTCTCTTTATGGTCGTTTTATATCTATTTGTAGTTGCTTTGAATGTCTGTGTGTCGCTTTGTGTCCCAAAGGTAAATTTGTAGGGGTTTCTTTTGTCATTTTGTTTCTCTTTTTAGTAATGCTGTCTCTTTGTTGTTCCTTTGTATGTATTTGCTGTCATTTTGTGTTCCTTTAAAGGTCAATTGTGTCTCTTTGGGGTTTATTTGTGTAGTTGTTTATTTTTTATTTATTTATTTATTTATCATTTTGTGTCTCTTTTGTAGTTATTTTGTGTCTCTTTGTAGTCATACTGTGTCTCTGTGTGGTTCCTTTGCATGTCTGTCCCTTTATGGTCAGTTTGAGCATCCTCCTGATTAGCACATGTAAATTTGAGTGACATTTTACAGGCGAAGGCCAAGGGGCTGCCAGACACTCTTGGCCCCTGGGCCTGTGCCCAGTAGGCCTGTTCAGTAATCCATCCATGTTTTTAGTGATGAGGTATAGGCTGCTTTAGAATCACGGCTCACATCAAGTCCTGGAAAGTCTTGAGAAAGACTTTTAGAGCTGCTCTCATCGCTGCAGCAAGTCTCTTCGCTCCCATGAACTGAGGGAGAGATTTATACGGCTCCCTTTGACCTTGAATTTGCTGTTTTATCCCTTTTTTATTTTATACCATGAGTGTTCTGTTTCTCTGAAGACTTACGCCTTTGTAGTCTGAAAATCACTATTCCCCGTGTTGAGTCACGGTAAAGGAAAAGCAGTTTAGAAAGATAGAAGGAAGTAGGAAAAAGTGTGTTTTTCCCAGATGAAATTCACTGCGACTTGATGAGCCGCTTTTATCATCCTAACAAGTTGAAAAGCGGCAGCAGCAGTGGCGCGGACATCGTGATCAATCCTGTGCGTCTTCACTGAGGTTTTACACCTTGATGAGCAAACTCGGGAACTAACTCAAACCGCTACTAGAGAGGAAAGTGATGAAACGGCTTTAGAGCTCCATGCCGGTCTGTTATTTCTTTCTCTTGGGTCTTTTCATAAGAGGAGATGATCATGTGAGCGTGGTTAAAAACGGTCATGGTTTGATCCTGATCTTTCTTGTAACCCTCAGTGGAAGCGCTGGTGTCATTTGTGTCATTTTTCCATCTTTTTCTAATAAGGTTAACCCCAATCATCTTGGCAGCCGCCTCCATATTGTACAAGCGATCAAATTTTGTGTTGACTGTGTAAAGTGTGTTTACTGTTACTATGTGACCTTCTTACGCCTTCAAAGTAATATGTGCAGCCTGACTGTCCTTGCTTCATTTTCACCCTGTGTGAACAGTGTGAAATAGTGAGAAAATACATGTTTTCCTCCTGGCGGTTATGTTTGCTTCTTTTTATTGTTGGAAAAAAATGCTAAAGTGAGTGAGCGACCTCACCTTGGATCTTTCTCCCGTGTGAGCATCGCTTTGCTTCCTCCTCTTTTTACTTTTTCTCTCCTCCGTGATGTCGGCCCCCTCCCTAATTGGCCAACCATGCCTCCCCTGGGGGGCGGGGTGGAGCGTGTGATTGACAGGGGTGATAATCAGTGTAATGGCAGCTAGTAGTGGCGGCGAGGCCAGCTGCCTGCCAAGGTGTCGAGAAAGCCTGCAGGAAAAGGAGCAAGAAGGTGGGAGGCTGCTTCTTATCAAATCCGCCACTGGTGTTTTCTGACGGTGTGTGAGTGTGTGTGCCAGGATGGGTGTGCAGGGACGCCAGCTCAGCCACTGTAAGCTCAGCTTGACTGTGAGCTTTTTGTCGTGTCCTGTGAGGTAGTATCTGTGCAAAGGAATGCCACTTTTCTCCTTAATTTCTCTCAATTTCGCTCCACTCTCACCTCCTTTCCTCTGGTTTCCGTTCCTCGCTTACCCATGCAACATGGAGGTGTCATTAGCACCATGTCCTAATTAGTCCAGTGCCAGCTAATTGTGCTTCTGACGCTGTGTCTCTGGGGAGGCAGGCCTTGCTAATTTCAATAAGAGTAAACAAGCAAACCGCTCCCCACTGACGGCTATGGATTAATTAGAGACCATCCACCGCATGTGCCGACTGAAGGAAAGGGGAAGGAGCTTGTGGAAGATGCGGCGTAGAGAGACAGCACAAGAGGAACATGAGGTGAAAGAGAGTTCGCTTTCGCTGTTGTCATGCACTCCGAGCCCCACGCTCATTTTGGGAAATTACCATCACTTTCATTTTGCGCAGCCTTTCCAAAGCGAGATCGTCTCGAGCGGCAGCTCCCCGTCGACAAACAACGCCCCGAATGTGTTGTTTTTCACAAGTTTCGTTTAAAAGGTTGAAATGCAGCAAACAAGTCTGTTTTCTTTTCCTTGAGAGAGACTGATTTGTGTACGCTCAGGGCCCAGATCACTACACTAAAGGCTTCTGTACAGTCAATGTTCTTATTTCTCATTCCCCCCGTACAGAGCAACCATGTTTTTTTTGTGATATTTCAGGTTGGCTGAGCATGCATTCTTATTTTCAGCAATGGTTTGCCTCATGTTCATGCAGTTACTGATACACCTGAGAGCTCCTCCAGTACAAGTATGACTTCCTACACTCCTGGCTACTGAGCAGCTCTGCTTGAGTGGTTCTAGTTCAGGTGCCTTGCTCAAGGGAGCTTCAGTAACACTTCATAGGAGGAAGAGACTCATTCCTTTAAGGGAAGAGTGATGAAATTGCTATATTTTGCCACTGCGATTTATGTTTTAAAACACTACAGGTATTTATGCAGAAAACAGATTTCAAAAAAATAAAAACAATTTAGGTTTAATTTCACATTTTAACACATCACAAAAAATAACATTGTTCTGCACATGCAGGCATTCATGGATGGATTATTGAAGAGGCCTGATGAGCACAGGCCCAGGGGCCCAAAGTGTCAGGGGCCCCGTGGCCTTTCCCTGCAAAATGTCACTTAACATGTATCGATCAGGAAAGAGACTCGAAATTACCTCAGAGAGATGCAAAGGAAGTACATAGAGACACGGAATGACTATAAAGAGACGCAAAACTGACTTCAGAGATGAGAAAGAACTACAAAGAGCTCAAAGAAACAAGAAAGATACAAATATATGTAAAAGAGAAACAAGCTGACAACAAAAATATGCAAAGGAACTACAAAGATACAAAAAGATTACAAAGACACATATATACTTTCAAGGGAGACAAAGAAGACTTTTAAAGATACACAAAACAGCAACAAATACATGCAAAAAAAATGACAAAGACACAAAAATTACAGAGACATGAAATGACCAAAAGAGACAAAATAACAAAAAAGACATAACATACCTCAAAGAGACACAAATTGACCCTCAAAAATACAAAATAACACCAAAGAAACAAAGGAACCACAAAGACACGCAGAACGTCAACAAAGAGACACAAAATGACCACTGCTTCCATGTACTCGAGGTAATGGGGCCTTTTGCATGTCTGTGCCTGAGGGCCCATT